>NC_135894.1:5362164-6562164 GCF_964194155.1 Cetorhinus maximus | reverse complement strand
AACCTTCATTATCAGCGATGAGGAACAAGCCTGAGTTATGTTTTAAATGGAAGATAAGTGAAGGTTGAAAACCTTTTTATTAGAATTACACCTGCGCGTGATTTCCGTGCAAGATCTCACCGAAACGGATCAAATAAAGATCCGAGTGTGGGGTTTCTGATTTGAGATTTTTTAAAAATCAACAAACTGCGATGTTAGGGAATTGAACCAGAGTCAACTGCTTGAAAAGCAAAGCCACTCACCACTATACCACCATCACTGAACGCGGTACTTTTGCAGCTGCAAAGTCTCCCAAGACACTTAAGAGGAGCGTTATCGTTATAAAATAAGCTGATGCTCAGCCAAGAAATAAGAAATTAGGTCTGTTAACAAAAGTTTTCTCAGAGAGGTAGACTTTAAGGAGCTTCCTAAAGATGAGAGGGAGCTGGAGAAGTAGAGGGGTTTAAGGAGGGAGTCCGGAATTTTAGACCAGGATAGCTGAGTGCACGGTTGTCAATGCTGCAGAGATTAAAACCCGGAATGCACAAGATGGCAGAAGAGCAGGAATCTGGAAGTTTTGTTGGGCTGGAGGAGGTTACGGAGAAATGAAGAGGTGAAGACATGGAGAGGTTTTAAAGTAAGGATGAGGGTATTAAAATTGAGGCATTGCCGGGGGAGGAGCCAGTGTCGGTCAACAAACACGGGGGTGATTAGTCAACTGGACTAGATTCAGGTGAAGTTCCAGGCAGCAGTATTTTGGATGAGCACAGGTATGTGTGGGGTGGAAGATGGGAGGCCGGCCATGGGAACACTGGAATAGTCAAGCCGAGAGTAAACAAAGGCATGGATGAGGGTTTCAGCAGCAGATGAGCTGAGGCAGGTTCACAGTTGGCCGATGTTTAGGATGTTCAAGTACTGAGTGTTCATCTGATAACAGCCTGTCAGTCTGTCTAATATCATGTAGTTATATCAGAGACATTAGGGGTAAAATGGATACAGCGTCAGCCATTATTGTTCAATATTAGGATTGTTATTGTGTTTGTATCTCTGGAACATTATGTCGCTGCCGGACTTTTCACATTTCACTGCAATCAGAAGCTGAACAAAATGTCCCAGACTGTGGCCAAGGACTGAGACCATTTAAAGCTGACATTTGCCCCATTAAGTCGCTCAATTGGGATAATTCCCTGCAGGATATTAGCTGTTCATGAACCATTAATATCAATAATTCCTGTCACTGGGTTCACTGAGAGGGATGGAGAGTCAGTGAACAGACCGGAGTGTCACAGTTGTTCTATTCCTGACTCTCCCCCTCCCGGTCTTTTAGTGAGGATCCGGTCTCCCAGGGAATGTGTTGTCCCCAATTCCGCCCGATTCCCGTCTTTTAACACTGAATGAACTGACAGTTGTCAGTTACTCCGGTATCGGGATCCTGGTAAGTTCATTGTGGTTCAGTGTTTAGACAACACATTAACAAACAAGGTTCACAGAAAATATCATAACTCAGATTCAGGAGGGGATCAGATACGTGGGCAATCTGCGCTCTCTACCTTCTGATTCAGGTTCCTGAACGTTGCGGAAAAATAAATGATATTTGTTGCATTGTTGCTGTTATGGTCGTATGGCTCAACAGATGAGGCGTTTTACTTCCCTGTGTCGTGCAAGATTATCAGAAGATTGTAGGTTGCAGTCCTGCAATTTGTCCTATGATCAGTTGACGCAGATAAATTGCCGTGTACAGAAGTTCTCGCACACTTTGTGTGTAGAATTCTTTTTTCTCATTCCCTTGGTAAAAACTCTGGCTTTAACTCATTGACGGTGGCACTGGGTCCGAGATTCCCAGTCAGCGGAAATAGTTTTGGGCTGATCTTACTTGTTCAAATTTACAAAAAAATGTATCGAATCCCTCCTGCAATCATGAGGAAAGATCTCGGCAAAGGAATAGTCAGTGGGTTAAATGTAGGGACTGAGCTGTGGTTTAGTGTCGGCAATTGAAGAGGGTTAGGAGTGAGTTCAAGAGACAAACATATTTACAGAGGAAGAAAACGGAAAGATTGGCGAGGAGGAAGAGAGAGGAATATGAATGGCCTTCACCATCTTTCAAATTTTATTCAATGAAAGATCAAAAGAGAAAATAACATCTGTACCAAGGAGCTGCTGATAGTTCAGAGACCAGAAAATAGAGCTGGAATTAGGAGAATCATCGTGATCACTGAGGGAGAGGCGATGGGATAAGAAAAGAAAAGTTGCGAGGGGGCGTGGATGAATGGCTGGATCCTGAATAGCTGCCGTCCAAAAGCAATGGAAATAAAGGGAAAAATACATTTAATAAATGAACAAAATGGTGGCAGATGTTATAATGTAAATTACTCTTTCATGTTACACTCACTGTTTACAAGATACTCGTTTACTGTCAGATTATTAATGAATTCTGCCTCGTTAGTCATTACTAAATCGAGTGTGGCCGGCTCCTCTCGGTTTTAAAATACCTTTTTTCAGCAAACTGTCCTGGGTTCAAGCTACCAATTCACTGATTTCACTGAAATTCCGATTCAGCCCAGTTTAAGTGAAAGAGCCACCGTCGGATGTTCGGACACATAGGGAACTGTCGGCTGACTGTTGGTGTGAAGGGCCTTTCTTCTCAAGGAACTTTAATATTCCGGGATGTCTGAAAACAACCGTTGTTCCTGAATCTCCCTGTCGCTGAGACCAAATCTTTATCTGTACTCTCTCCTGTTTATAAAACAATGCCCAAGACATTTCGTGTGCCTCCTCTTAATAAAGATAATAGGACTACGCCAACTCACCATTGGGGAATTGAACCCCGGTCTCTCGTGTGACAGGCAGGCATACTAAGCACTATACTAACGAGGAACGACTGAACTTTGGCACAGAGTAGAAAAACCTGGGGTTAACTTCACTCAGTAACAAATCAAAATGCTGAAGTGGAAAAATGTGGGACTGGAGGGGGCTTCCAACAGTTGTTTCCGAGACTTCTGATTGAAGTCGCTGTTGTTCAATTGCTGTCAGGAACTTATGATGCTTAATAACCCACAAATTGATAGATTTGTTGAATGAAAGAAATTAAATTGTCCTCCGATCAGCACGTTCATATCGTGAAACATTCCTCTTTTGTGTAGTGTCTCGGTTTATCAATGGGAAAATCTGACCGCCAGTGAGATCCGCGGATGTAACACTCACACCAAACTTCCAGGGAAGTTGCCAATATGGGGAATTGTCAGTGAATACGCGGCACACGCCTATGCTCAATCATGCGCACGACTGAGGAAATAATGTAAATTCTGCACCTGCAGTGAAAGTCTAGGAGAGTTCAGAGACAATGAAAATGTCAACAATTCAGGTTATCTGTTTTGTGGCAAATCCTGGCAAAATAACACTCCTTCTGACCCCATTTTGGGACTTTTAATAATGATAGGGATTTATTTATCCTCTTGAAACATTTCCCGACCTGGAACCCAATGAGGGGAAAAAAATACCCAAATGTTAAAATGAAAGGTGAATATATTTATGTTCACCATGCAGTGAGGGGGGAATCCCCCCCGCCCCCTGTCATTATTGTGTCCAGCCTCCTGCTGGGCCGCCGTCTTGCATTTGTGCAGCAGCTGTTTATTATTCGGTTCAGCTCTGTCTCTCCCGTCACTGGCTCTCCATCCTGTCGATGGTGCTGTCTCATGAACTCCGAGAAGGTAAAGCATTCGCTTATTAAAATCACAAGACAAAGGCTCTTTGAGTGAAACATTTGGACCCAGACCGAGTGTTTAATTCACCACCCAGCAGCTCCTGGGAATCACATGCAATGCATTCAATTGCTTATTAAATGCCCGGTTACTGGTTGATATATGCCCTCATCCTTGACAGTCTCAATGACATTCAAGGATAAAGGCTTCCTCCCGTCTGCTGTAGAAGCTGCGCCCCTGCAGCTTGAGTTGTGCAGGACATCACTAGTGAAGATTGCATGCACCAGGCGGCTTATAACCAGGTTTCTCTTTTCTACATTTTTCAGAGTCTCCAATTTTTCCGGTGCTACAAAACACATTTGACGATGTTGCAGTTCCACCTTCTCGTGCCCAGGGTTCTGAAAGTTAGGGAATTAATTTGAGACCCTGATAGTCCGATGGCTGCAAATTTCTGTTGCTGCAAAAATATGATGGGATGTGAAAACTAGACAATGTGCTTTCATTTCCTGAGTGAATTGTACTTGCGTCAAATCTCCTTTCCCACTCCCATTCCTCAATCCTGCCGCCAGCAGGTATCCTTTGTGTGAAAATGGATTCTTGGGGGCCCTGTAACTTTGTAATTTCGGCATTCCTGTGTGGTTGATTGGCAGTTACCCCCTGAGGTCTGCATAATGCTGGGAATAACTGCTGGTCTGTTTGTAAAATATTTTTAAAAATGTTTCAATGATGGACATTGAACCATCGTAAAGATCGATTCAAAGCGTGATCGCTGCGATTTCTCATTTAAATTCCCAACCCGGAGACAAGAATAACTCAAAGCTTCGAGGCTGAACTAGGCAAGCCTCTATATGCCTTACAGAGCGGTAGAGCAAGGACTTTCTTCATTCTCTCCGATGTAACATCCCTGACAAGGCCGGCATCCTCATCCCTTGAGAATGGTTAAGAGAAAACCACATTTCTGCAGGCCAGACTGGGTAAGGACAGCAGGTTTCCATCCCTAAAGGACATTTATGAACCTAATGGTTTTTTTTACAACAACTGATGATAGACTAATGTGGGTCAGCATTATTTAAATTAGTTTTATATCCCAGAATTTCTCAACTGATTTGAAATTCAATCAGTTGCCGTAGTTGGATTTGAACGTGCGTCCCCTGAGGATTAACCTCCCTGGATTACTAATCCAGTCACATGTCCAGAGAAAAAGGCCAGTCAATTAATGTAGGCCCCAGTCTCTCTGATCCACTACTTGTGAGCACATTCTCTGGAATATCGAGGGTGAGAACACGATGTGAACTATCAGTGTGACCTAAGTTCACATAATGGAGGGAGGGTTCCACAAACACTCATCCACTTTTCATCTTCAGACCTGCTGTCAATTGCCACTGTCCATGCCCTCCAAGGGACCAAAAATGCCCCGCATGAGCTTTCCAGGATTCACAGCTTCAATGGAAAGAGGAAACTCGCAGATTACTTTATCTTGCTGCCCAGACAAATCCAAGGGCTATAAATTCAGAAGCCGTAGAGGGGGCGGGGGAACGGGGGCGGGTTGGGGGGTGGGAGGTTGAGGGGGCGGGGGGAGGGGGGGGGGGGGGGTGCGGGGATGATCCACGTGAATTTCACTACATTCAATGGCAGAATCTCTATTGACACAAATCTGTTTTCAGGTGCCTCAAACAATTCATCGTAATGTGCAGGGACCCGGCAATCGCACACTGTAGAGGAAGCTGCTGATTTGTGGAGTTCAGCATGGGACAGAGAATTCTTACCCTGCTTGTCACACAGAGGACATGCTCGTACCTTGGCCCAGCTGTTCAATTGAGCCCGCGGTCTATCGTTCTCTAAACACAGGATAACATTCTCCTGTCTCACGGCTTCCATTTCAGCCTGTCACACTCAGTAGCTGAACTCTAGTATGTATGGAGGTGGATAAAGTGATGTTGGATCTGCGATGCTGGACTGTGCATGTGCATTACCCAACCATGTAAGTTCAGCTGTTACCAAGTGAAGTCCAGCAGAATGTGGCTGTGAATGCAGCTGGTGAGGGGCTCTGTGTCTCATTGGCCTGATGTGGCTGTTTTCATTCTGACCGGGGGCTAAACGTTGAGTCTCAGCCTCCTGCTGCCTTTCCTCCTTCCCTCTGGCTGCCTCACTCGGCACCTTTCCGCTGTCACTGTACAGAGGGTCCGGTTTCACCAATGCTGAGCACTGCTCGGTGCCACAGGTGGAGGTTCACACGGTCCTGGTAGTAGTTGGTTCCTCCTCCTCCTCATCCTCCAGCTTGGCCATTATCCCTGCAAACAGCAGTCGGCTAGTCTCCAACCCAGGCCCGGGTGAATGACACTGTTTTCCCTTTCTCTGTGGAGGGCCACTCCCATTGCCATGGTGACCAGCGGCAGGAGGCTGCGCACTGACCTTGGTCTTCACTTTTTCACCTTCTGTGCGCTCGCTCCTGCAGCCCGGTCAGCAGCAGCGCCCAGCTGCAGATCAACAGTGTGCTGGGCGGCCTTCAGCTCCTTCTTTAACTCTGCAAAAGGAATATCTGAATGTCTCCGATTTCAGTCAATTCACACAAATAGGATTGAATAAAAGGGTTCTTTGTTTATTGCAGCTATTAGTATCTACATCTGTAAATCCATCCGCGGCAAAGTGCCCAGGAAGCAACTGCCACCGAGGCAGCCCGGAAATGTCCCTCCACTGGCGAAGTGAAGAAATCTCATCGCTACAGGCTGGGTACAGTCGCGCTCCGAGAAATCCACCGATACCAGAATTCTACCGAATTGCTTATCCGCAAATTGTCCTTCCAGCGCCTGGTGAGGGAAATTGCCCAGGGCTTCGAAACTGACCTGAGGTTTCAGAGTGCGGCAATTGGAGCATTTCAGGAAGCCAGAGGGACCTACTTGGTTGGCCTGTTTGAGGACACCAACCTGTGAGCCATCCATGCTAAAAGAGTGACCGTTATGCCCAAAGACACCCAGATTGCACGACGGAACCGGGGGCATCGTGCTTAAACTCTTTGCTTCATCACATTTCCTCCAGACTATTTTGAAGTCACATTTAAACATTTTCTAAAACATTATTGGACCTTAGGTTTGTCTTCTTGTGGGGGCTGGGCCTTTATTTTGTATTTTTGTTAGTTTTGGGTGTTGATCGTGACTTAATGAGGAAATAGCGAAAGATTTTGTAAACGTTCCTTCGAACTCTTGGCTCAGGTTGCAAAATAAATATTAGTATCTTTACAAAAAATGAAATGGTCGAGTTTGACCTATACATGCACGTCTAATCGGAGGTATTGAAGAAATGATTGTGCAGAGTGATTTTTTAAGCAGTTTTCTGGCTAGTTTTACACACTACGTTGTTCACCATGACCCCAGGCCTATTCAATAACCTCACTTTTCCCTGTCACTGCGGCCTCTCGATGTTACAGTCGGAGAAAATAAAGAACAAATCTTACCGCTTAATCTCAAAATTTTCCCCAAGACCTTCCATCGCCCCTTCTATTTGACAGTGCGCGCCCCCACCTTCCTCTCGATCCTTCTTGTCGCTCACCGCAGACAGCCGCTCGTTCCTGGTCAGCAGCTCCGCGATCCAGAAAACCAGACATAACTTTCGGGTCGCTGCGGCTGGATCTGCCGGGGACGCCGAGTGCTCGGCAGCAATAAGGTCACTGATGTCCAGATGGCCGAAAGGGATAGTAATAATAGTGGGCAAAGCCTGATAGGAACCTGCTGAGGGAGTGAGAATGGTCAATGGTCAGAATGGCAGCAATGGTCAGAAAAGACTGAAAATTAGTGGCGGGAAGCAATAAGTTCTGGGAACAGTTTATAACAAGGATTGGTGACTATACCAATCTAGAGATTTTTTTGATCTCAATTGGAATGCAGATGTTTCTAGACCATTTTCATTTGGGTGTAATTATTAAGCCTCAAGTGGACATTTTGTCCACTCTAAACTAAGTTGAAGAAAACATCTCCCAATGCGGGGATGTCACTGAGAAAGGGTAGAAACTGAAACAATTCTTGAATAAAGCACAAGCGGCAGATGAAGAGAGTTCCGTGGTTGAGATAAACATGTAGCCAGGATCATCTCCCGAATGTGCTGGAGTTTTTGGAGGTCCCCTTGTGGTGAGGACTGGCCTGCGGTCATATTTTATTTTCTCTCCATCCCGAAAGCAGGGAGTCCAATTTCTAGCCCAGGATGCACCATGCGCGCTGACTCAGCACAGGGCCGAGTGTTGCATTTCTAGCGGCCTCATCATGTGGAGGAGGTTTCAAACTGCAGCAGGAATGTGCCCCGTCTCCCTAAAGATCACATTCGGAGGATGAAGCAGAGAATTCTCCCAATGTCACAGCCCTTACACACGGAAAGATTAGGTTAACGGGCCATTTATTTTAAAGAATATCCGGAAAAAATCAGGGTAGTTGTTTCAAGCCAGTTCTTCCCCCCTCTCACCCGCCTCCCCCACTAAAAACAATTCCATGCCGGTCATGTTTCCCTCCTCCCACCCTCTATCACCATGCCATCCTGGATACCCCGCCCCCATCTCCATGCTGGCCTGACTCCCCCTCCCCCGTCTCCATGCTGGCCTGACTCCCCCTCCACCGTCTCCATGCTGGCCTGACCCCACCCCCCCGTCTCCATGCTGGCCTGACTCCCCCTCCCCCGTCTCCATGCTGGCCTGACTCCCCCTCCCCCGTCTCCATGCTGGCCTGACACCCCTTCCCCGTCTCCGTACTGGCCTGATTCCCCCTCCCTCGTCTCCGTGCTGGCCTGACTCCCACTCCCCCGTCTCCGTGCTGGCCTGATTCCGCCTCCCTCGTCTCCGTGCTGGCCTGACTCCCCCTCCCCCGTCTCCGTGCTGGCCTGTCTCCCCCTCCCCCGTCTCCGTGCTGGCCTGATTCCCCCTCCCTCGTCTCCGTGCTGGCCTGACTCCCCTCCCCCCTCTCCATGCTGTCCTGGAACCCCCTCCCCCGTCTCCATGCAAGCCTGATTCCCCCCTCCCCTTCCCCAATATCACAATAATTGTTTGCATTCGCCACTCCTCCCTCTCTCGGGATCCAGCTGGTTCCGGCCTCGCCCTTCACCCGCGCCCAATTTCAAACCTTGCGGCCTCTCCCCGCTCGGGCCCAAGGCTCCAAACTCTCGTATTCGCGGTCCTGCTCACTCCTGACCTACATGGAATTTCTTCACTTCCCGATCACAAGTAGAAAAGGGGCACCGGCCAGCACAGGATGTGGAAATGCCCCTGGGAGCAGCAGGTACAGGGGGAGTGGCCTCTGGACCACACAAAGGATTTTTAATGTGACCACTTCTGTATGTCTGCGAGGTGCAGAGGCCATTCCTCTAATACTGACCGTCCCAGACACAGGCTTCATTCCCACTTCCTGTCCCGGAGGAAGAGGGGATTAGATGATGATTGGAGAATTAACAACGTGCGGGGTTGCGGGGAGAAGGCAGGTGAATTACACCCGGTGAAATGTTCATGTTTTAAAATCCTGTATAAATTGTGGTTCGTTCTGCTGTCGATTTCAAAAATTACCGGCGGGAATAACACCCCCTTCACAACACTCTAAAAGTGACAAATGAGACATCAACATGCGGCAAGGCTGTAAAGTAAGTACGATTGGACAAAGACATGGCGAATGGAGTAGAAAGTAGTAAAACGTCAGGTTGTCCATTTTGACAGGACGGACAAAAAAGAGGCACAGAATCCAACCGGTGAGAGATTGCAGAGCTCTGAGATGCAAAGGAGTTTGGGTGTCCTAGTGCATGAATCATTTGGTTTCTGTGTGCTGCTAAACTCTCCAATACCATTGAAAATAGGACAGTCCAGAGTCCCATGCTAGATCCTTCCTGTCTCAGACCAGAATGGTTGCTTTTGCAAACGTCTCATTCGCTGAAAAAGCCTCAGTCTCGACTTAAACCTCTTTTATTGCTGCTGCGATCGCATTCTCACCCATTCGCTGACATGTTCTCTACTTTCCAACTGAAATCATAAAATCAACTAAATCTTTCCGTTTAATTCTCACTCCAGAGGTGAGTAAGTATTAACTATTGCACAGTCCCAGCAAACTCGCTAGCCCCCTCACTCCTCCTATGTTTCTGCAGGATTTCTTTGTGAAGATGGGATCGTAAACAGCAAATGACCTGTGGGGAATGATCCCAAATTGAGCTTTTTAAAAAGACAAGTCCGATTTTTCATTGTTCTCTGACCGTTTCCCCATCTCCAGTTTTTATGTTTAGATGCTGATCAAAGTGAATTGCAGAAAATGTTGATTTCAGTTACTGATTTTCAGCGGAAGACCACGCATGAGGTATTTAGTCCCAAACCAAACACCGCTTGTTCGTGAGTCGGAGACGGATAGATACAGAATCAATTCCACACTCACAGCTAGTAACAGAGATTGATATTTACAGAATCAATCCCACACCCACAGCTAGTAACAGAGATTGATATTTACAGAATCAATCCCACACCCAACGATGGTACCAAAGACTGATGTTCATCGAATCAATTCCACACTCGCAGATAGTGCCAGGGGCTGAAATTGATCGAATCAATCCCACAATTACAGACAGTATCAGAGACTGATATTTACAGAATCAATCCCATACTCGCAGATAGTGCCAGGGACTGAAATTGATCGAATCAAGCCCACAATTAGAGACAGTATCAGAGACTGATATTTACAGAATCAATTCCACAATCGCAGACGGTACCAGAGACTTATTTATAGAATCCATCCGCACTCACTGGTATAGGAAAGCACTGCAGGGTTACGGGGAGTGGCATTGGGTGAATTGTTCATTTAGAGGGCCAGCACAGATTAGACTGCTCGAATAGCCTCTTTCAGTGATGTAGCCATTCTATGATTCTAATGGAAAATACTGGGAGAACTGAGTAGCTCCGGCAGTTTCAAAGCTTCGATAACGGGTCTATTCGTTAAATCTTCAATCAAGGTGAAATGTGAAACCCCATATCCTGTCTCCACAGATGCTGCAGGACCTGCTGAGTTTTTCAAGCACCTTCTATTATTATTTCAGATTCCCAGCGTGAGCAGTCTGTCACTTTATGAACAATAAAACAATCCCTGCGCAGCAATCGATATTCAAATAAGAAATTGGAAGCAGCAGAGTGAAAATATTCAGAGAATCGGTGAATTTTACAAATCCGAGTATTTCTATCTCGGCTCCACACCGCAGCTCAGGGACAACCTTCATTATCATCAAGAAGGAATACATCTGAGTTACCTTTTAAATGGAAGATAAGTGGAGGTGGGAAATAATTATATTTCTATTAAACCCGCCCGTGTGTTCGTAGCAAAGTCTCACCGAAATGGATCAAATTCAGCTTCAAGCTTGGGGTTGCTGATTGAGAGGTTTAAAAACCAAGAGACTGCGACAGCCGGGAATCGAAACCAGGTCAACTGCTTGGAAGGGAACTATGCTCA
Organism: Cetorhinus maximus; assembly: GCF_964194155.1. NCBI lineage: Eukaryota > Metazoa > Chordata > Chondrichthyes > Lamniformes > Cetorhinidae > Cetorhinus > Cetorhinus maximus. The sequence goes on along the minus strand of NC_135894.1, from coordinate 6,551,039 downwards.
GCACTATACCACCATCGCTAACTGCTAGCATAAGTGCATAGCAATAAGTCACAAAACTCATAACAAGAGGGTTATAATTACAAATGAAGCAAAAATGATGCTGAGCCACAGAAGGAGATATTAGATCAGATGACAAAAGCTTGGTCAAAGCGGAAGTTTTTAAAGAACATCTTAAAGCTCAGAAGGAGCTGGAGAAGTGGAATAGTTTAGGGAGGGAATGCAGAATTTTAGACCAGGTCAGCATCAAGCACGGTTGTCAATGTGTAGAGAATAAAATCTCATCCCTAGTTGCCCTTGAGAAAGTGCTGCTGAGCTGCCTTGTCCATTACACGTGGTGTAGGTACACCCACAGTGCCGTTAGCTGTGGGGGGTGGGGTATTTCTAGGGTATTGATCCAGAGGTAGTGAAGGAACGGCGATATATTTCCAGGTCAGAATGGTGTGAGGGTTGGAGGGGAACTCCAAAGTAGCGCTGTTCCTGTGCATCTGCTGCCCTTCTTCTTCTAGATGGCAGTGTTCGTGGGCTTGGAATTTGCTGTCCAAGGAGCCTTGGAGAGTTCGTACTTTGCATCAGCTGGATGAAGTGCACTGCTGCTACTGTACTCTTGTGGTGGAGGGATGTTGGGTGGATAGGGTGCCAGTCAAGCGGGTTATCTTCTGCTGGATGCTGTCAAGCTTCTGGAGGGTTGTTGCTGCACTCATCCAGGCCAGTGGAGAGTATTCAAACACACTCTTGACTTGTGCCATGTAGATGGAGGACAGTCTTTGGGGAGTCATCAGGTGAGTTACTCGCCGCAGGGTTCCTCGCCTATAACCTGTCTTGCTGCCATTGCATTTGTATGGCTAATCCAGTTCAGTTTCTGGTCAATGGTATGCCAGGATTTTGATCACGAGAGAATCAGTAATGACAATGCCATTGGACTCAAGGAGCAATGACTAGATCCTCACTTGTTGGAGATGGTCATTGCCTGGCGCTTGTGCGGCACGAATGTTACTTGCCGCTTGTCAACCCAAGCCTGGATATTGTCCTGGTCTTGATGCATTTGGACATGGACTGCTTCAGTGTGTGAGGATTTTCGAATGGTGCTGAACATTGTGCCATCATCAGTGAACATCCGCACTTCTGACCTTATGATGGAGGGAAAGTCATTGATGAAGCAGCTGAAGGTGTTTAGGCCGAGGTGTCTACCCTGAGGAACTCCTGCAGTGATGTCCTGTAACTTACATGATTGACCTCCAACAACAACTTACCTTTGTGGTGGTTATGACTCCAACCAGCGGAGCGTTTTCTCCCTGCTTCCCATTAACTCCTGTTGTGCTTGGGATCCTTGACGTTGCACTCGGACAAAAGCTGCCTTGATGTCGAGGTCAGCCACTCTCGTCTCACCTGTAAAGGGAAAGTGCTGAAGACAGACATAATGAAGAAGGAAAAATAAACTCTGTAAATCAAGGCAATAGGAAAAATTGAATCCCTGAAAAGAAAAGAAAAATGTGCAGGGATCATGGAAAAGGCGGGGAAATGATAGTAGAATAATTTGTCCTGCAAAGAGCCAGCACAGACACGATGGGCCAAACAGCCCATTCTATGATTCCACGAATCTAGGATTAGGAAACTTGAACTCCAAATGTAAACTATTGAACTCCGGAATCCCACTGGTGAATCAGCACTGCTTCCACTCCAAGTTCGATATAACCCTGGTGTTTCCTCTGTGTGTTGTCTGTAAGAACATGAGAAATAGGAGCAGGTTTATCATGTGTCTCCCGGCTTCTCAAACATTCCAGAACTTCCTGGCTGAATATCTGCCTTAATTTCCCTTCCTGAAAATTCTCAATTCTCGCTGCCACCCAGACCCATAGCAGATGAAGAAGTCCCAATGTGTTTACAGCAAAATAGTGGAATATGGTTCAAAACATCGCAGCCTGGTGTCATTTATAACTTTGCGCTGTGGTTTGGTGCGTGATATCTTGTATCAATAATGCAGGCAATGCTGTGTTCTAATTTCAATGGCGCTTTTGCTTTTTTTTTCAAATTAACCAGGCAAAGGGCTGAGCATTTTTAAGTCAGAGGGAAGCATTTAGAATGACATGTGAATATAAAGAAGAACAATAGGATCGAAATACGCCTTAAAGCGAGCACGCACAGTTGTGCAGAAGCATCTCTTCCTCTTCAGATCATTCTAATGAACTAACAGGTTTGTCTGGTTAATCGAATGATAAACGTTTCTTGGTTAGAGCAGAAGTTACAGAGGACATCCGATTTTCTTTTGCTCTTTGATCTTGATCCGGCGCACGCACCTTCACAAACAGGGATATTACGGATTAATCCACGAATGTCTCAAGGGGTTTGAGAAGTAATTCTGGCAAAAAACCAAGGCTTTAAAGACATTTCCATCAATTACAATTTATTTCAATAAAGTTTGTTCCCCTGTTTCATGCCAACTGGAAACTGTCCTTGACATGAATCTGAGTGAAACAGAGGGTGGCCTTGTGGTATCCGTCAAAGTGTCGAAGAAGCGGATTGGGCCACTATGGAACCCTTTCAACAGTGACTGGAATAGGACCCCGGGGTAGGATTGGTGACATTCCAGGAATACAGTGACAGTTTTTTTATTGTTGCTTCATGGATGTGAAAACCGCTGGTAAGGCCATCATTTATTTGTGGAGCTTCCTTGTCCAGTCAGTGTTTAATTGTCCACCACTATTCACAACTGGATGTGGAAGGCCTGCACAGCTTTGGTCTGATCCGATGTTTATGGGGTCACTTCGAAAGTGATTGTCTGAGAGGGCAGGAGGCAATGGTTTTCACGGCACTAAAACTCAAAGAGTGTTGTAATGGCAATAAGATACATAAGATATATAGAAGGTTCTGATTCAGCCTCAGCTGGTGCATCCCGCCCGGTTGTGGGCGCTTCCCTTTTGGAAGGATGTGAAAATGTGAAGGATGTTGGAAGGAAGGCAGAAAATGTTCACGAAAATGTTTCCTAGGATGAGGAGCTTCAGTTGTGAAGATAGATTGGAGAAGTTAGGACTGATTCCCTGGGAGAAAGGAAGGTTGAGAGGAGATTTGCTAGAGGGATTGAAGATCGCGAAAGGTCTGGAAAAGTTGGATGGGAAGCAAGTGTTCCCAACCGTGAAATGATCAAGTTCGAGCTAGCGCAGCTTTAAAGTAGTTGTTTGAAATAAAGCAAAAGAGACACGACGAAAAAAACATATTTTTTTCTCGCAGAAAGTGGTTAAGTTCTGGAATGCTCCGCCTGACGCCTGACAGTGTGGTGAAGGTAGGTTCGAGGGAAGCATAAAGAAGGGAGTGAGATTGTTATCTCGAAAGGAAGACCGTCCATACGGGGAGAAGGCGGGGAATGGCACTAAGTGAATTGCTCATTCAGACACGATGGATCGAATGACCTTCTCCTGCGTTGTAACATTTCCGAGCTTTTGTGACTGTGGGAGTATGATAAGGAAATAAAAGGTGTGTCCAGGTGATGGGAGTATAATAAGGAAATTAAAGGAGTGTCCAGGTGAGGTGGGAGTGGCAGCATAGCAACTGCCCAAATGTAACATGGAGAATAAAGAAAGAAACGTCACAAACCAAACCGGCAATAAGAAAAATAATACACTCTCGAAACAACATTGAGTCAGATATTAGAATCTAAATTTGCTGAACTCAATGTTGAGAGCAGAAGGTTGCAGATTACCCAGTTGGAAGTTGATCTGTTGTCTCTCGAAGTTTGTTGCTGTTGAGGCCATTTAGTGACTAGAACATGTTCAATGATGTTGTGGCTGATTGGTGACTATCACCATATGCTCGCCTTTGCCCCATAGCCCTTAATATCCTCTAACAAAGATCTTACATTCTTAGATTTAAAATACAACCATCGATCAAGCATTAATTTCCTTGTACTGTAGAGAGTTCTGAAGTTCTGGGAATCTGTGTGCATAGAATTGTTTCCTAATTTCCATGCTGGAATCCCTGGCTTGAATATTTTCACTGTGGACCTTAATCCGAGATTCCCAGGAAACTGAAATAGGTCTTGGATTGATTTTATGTTTACCTTAGCATTCCAAAATTTTGGATCAAATCAGTGCAATTATCACGGGGGTGGATTCGTTACAGGGATAGCAAGAGTGTTCAACATAGGGACTGAGCTGTATTTTAGTGTCCGGAATTGAGGGGCGTTCGGACGAAGCTCAAGAGGCAAACAGAGTTGCAGAGCAAGAAAGCTGAAAGATTGGCGAAGAAGAAAGTGAGAGGAATATGAATGGCGTTCAAGATTTTTTCCAAAATGCCTTCAGATTGAAAAGGAAACTAGTACAGACACTGGAAAACCGAAATTAACAGAAAATTGTGGAAATATTCAGCAGTTCATAAAGCATCTGTGGAGACAATAGGCGAACTGTTCAGGTCGATGATTTTTTTTTCAAAATGGAAGAAAGATGTAAATGTGACAGGGGTTAAACCAGTGGAGTGCGGGAGGAGGTGGGATGTACAAAAGACAATGACAATGAGGGTGGAAAGCAGGGAGAGAGTTTCCATGGTTACAAACAAATTCTAGTGGCTGTAGGAAAGCAGTAAAAAAAGAGGTGTCCATCTGAGTTTGTGAATTGCCGCTAAGCAACGGTCCGAATGTAACATGAAGGAGTAAAGAAAGAAACGTGACCGAACAATATTGAGGCAGATGTCCTGATCTAAAATTGTTGAACTCAGTGTTGAGTCCGGAATGCTCTCTCGCACCCAGTTGGAAGGTCAGGGGCTGTTCCTCGACCTTTACTCTTGTTCAGAACCTTTATTCGCTGGAGCATGTTCTGTTTTTCTGTTTGTTTGGTAACTACATCCATATTTTCGCTTTTCCCTCATATTTCTTAATAACCTCTTTTAAGAAAACTCTTTTAATCTCAGATTTCAAATAAAAAACGGTTGAAACATTTATTGCCGAGTAGAGAAATTCCAGCTTCCTTTGTGTGTAGAATGATTTTCTAATTCCCGCTGGGAAATCTCTGGCTTTAATTCTTTGACTGTGACACTGGGTCAGCGGCAATAGTTTATGGACTGATCCTACCCGTTCACAGTTATAAAAAAAATGTACCGCATCCATCCTGTCTTCATGAGGAAATACTTCAGTAAAGGGACAGTCAGTGGATTAAATGTAGGGGCTGAGCTGCGGTTTAGTGACAGAAATTGAAGAGGTTTAGGAGGGAGTTCAAGGGGAAAACAGAGTTACAGTAAAAGAAAACGAAAGATTGGCGAGGGGGAAGAGAGAGGAATATGAATGGCATTCACCATCTTTCAGATTTTCACAGAATCAAAGTGCAGAAGAGGCCCTTCGGCCCATCGAGTCTGCACCGACACGTGAGAAGCGCCTGACCTACCTACCTAACCGCATTTACCAGCACTTGGCCCATAGCCTTTTACCAAGGTAACCAAAGTAAAGAAACCGAGGGTTAGCTTCTCGCATTCACAAATGAAACTGAAGATGTGGTTCAATGTGGTACTGTTGGGGTGCCGCCTTCCTTCAGTTACCTCAGAGGCGAGGATGAAAGGATAGCTTCTCTCAGTGAATCCACTTTGTCTCAATTCCAATCTGGATTTTTAATGCTTAATAACCCAAAAATTTACATAATTGTTGACTAATAGAAATTGAGTTGCCCCGTGGTCAGGACAATTATATCGTGAAGAATTCCTTGTGAGACTAGTGGCTCCATTTCTCAATTAGAAAATGTGCCGATAGTGAAATCTGCGCATTTAATACTCACACTAAACTTCCGGGAAAGCTGCCAGTGTCGGCGATCGCCAGGCTTCCGATTTATTTCTCTATTTCAATTTATTTATTTATTTCAGGATTATTGTTTGTCTAAGCTTCCCGCCATTGGCGTGAAACAGGCTGGCCGGCAATGGGCAGTTTAACATTTCTCCCATTTTTTTTAAATTGGAATGTAACATTTTTAATCCTCCACTTCTCTGGAACCAGTGGGTGACTCTCTCTCTCTCTCACCAAATATCGATCGTTACCTACCCTTCTCTCTCACACATTTTCACAATTGCACTTTGCGGTTTTATATATAATTGATTGTTTTTACAATTATTCTCCTTTGAGTGCGTCGGATTTATGAGAACACTATATATAATATAAATACGATGAATAACTGTATTATAGTTATGTAGATGAATGTTGCTTACAGTATTCCAGATGCGATTCATTTTGAGTTCGATATCTGTGTCAGGAGGGTACAGAACACATTTGTATGGCGAGCTGTCGGTGAGCTCCAGTCCAATGTTTGTGGCAGAAACTGTTTGTAGGGACTTCAGTCTGGCTCGAATTGTTTAGATGACAATTTACTTTTGATTTATTAGATTACTAATCCAGTTGCATTATAAGAGAGAGATGCCATCCAATTGGTATAAGCCCTGGTCTCTCTGATCCACTGCTTGTGAGCATGTTCACGGGAAAGTCAGGGATGAGGGCATGATGTGACCTCTCAGTATGACCTAAGTTCACGTAACGGAGAGAGAGTTCCACAAGTACTCAGCCCCTTTTCACCTTCAGGCCTGCTGTCGGACCCAGCATTAATCTTCAAGGGAGCGACAATGTGCCGCATGACCTGCAGCTTTCCAGGATTCACAGCTTCAATGGAAAGAGTAAAGTCACAGATTACTCTCTATGTCTACCCAGAGGAATCGAAGGGCTATAAATTCAGCAGTTATGGGGAGGGGATGGTTAAAGTGGGGGCAGGAGGGATACACATTAATGGCATGACATCCAATTGCAAATCTCTACCTGGGTTAGGAGTGGTCAGTTCCAAGTTCACAGAACACCGTTTTCAGGTCCCTCAAACAATCCATCATACTGTGCAGCAATCACACACTGTAGTGCTGTGTCCTAATCCAACTGCTTCATTGAGACCGCCGCCTCCCGTTCTCTGTACGCAGGTTACCATTCTCCTGCCTCAGGGCTTCCATTTCACCCAGCGTCTCTCGTAGGGCCAAGTGTGCTTGTCCATCTGCCACACCTCGGCGTCTGACCCCTCGTATGTATGGAGGTGGGTAAAGTGGTGTTGGATCTGTGATGCTGGGCGGTCCTTGTCCATTTCGCACCAATGTACGTTCAGTTGTTAACAAGTAACGCTCAGCCTTCTGTGGCTGTGAATGCAGCTGGTGAGCGGCTCTGTGTCTCATTGGCCTGATGTGGCTGTTTTCACTCTGACTGGGGGTAAACGTTGAGCCTCAGCCTCATGTTGCCTTGCCCCCTTCCCTCTGGCTGGCTCACTAGGCTCCTTTCCACTGGCACTGTGTGCAGTGCCCGTTATCATCAATGCTGATCATTGCTCGGTTCCTCTGGTGGTCGTTGACACGGTTCTGGCTGTAGGTGGTTCCTCCTCCTCCTCATCCTCCAGCTTGGCCATTATCCCTGCAAACAGCAGTCGGCTAGTCTCCAACCTAGGCTCGGGTGAATGACACTGTTTTCCCTTTCCCTGTGGAGGGCCACTCTCATTGCCGTGGAGTCCAGCGGCAGGAGGCTGCACACTGCCCTTGGACTTCGCATTCTTCACCTACTCTGCGCTCGCTCCTGCAGCCCGGTCAGCAGCAGCGTCCAGCTGCAGGTCAACAGCTCCTTCCTTAACTCTGCAAAATTAATATTGGAATTTCTCAGAAATCAGTCACCTCACAATCAATATGATTGACTAAAAGATTCTTTGTATCACGCTTCTCACAGATATTAGTATCTGAATCTGTAACAGTGCAATGGTCACAGCCTTGGGCTGCGCTGTGCAGACAAAACATAAATCATGTGTCTGAGTTCATTACGAAATGATCAACTTTGAGCTGTAGACACTCGGCTAAACGGAAGTATTGAAGAAACAATTGTGCAGACTGAATTTTAAACTATTTTCTGCTCAGTTTTACATTCTAACTTGTTTGGGATGTTCCCAGGCCTATTCATTTGTTTAGTTTCCCCCTGTCAAATGGGCTGAAGTTCACCTTCTATGTGTTACAACAAAAGAAAATAAAAATCCTACCACCTACTTTCAAAGTATTCCCGATGAACTTCCCGCTTCCCTTCCATTAGTCCGGGCCCGTCCAACCTTCCTCTCGATCCTTCTGCTCGCTCACGGCAGACAGCGGCCCAATCCTGGTCAGCAGCTCTGCGATCCAGAAAACCAGACAGAACTTTCGGGTAGCTGCGGCTGGATCTGCCGGGGGCGCTGAGTGTTCGGCAGCAATAAGGTCACTGATGTCCGTACAAGAGGTCCTGATATGGCCGAAGCGGATGATAATAAAAGCGGAGAAGCATGGTAAGAACCAGCTGATGGAGTCAGAATTGTCAATGACAGAAAGGACTGAAAATTAGTGGCGGGAAACAAAAACATCTGGGAACACTTCATGACAAGAATTGGGGTGACTGTACCGTTTTTTGTGACCTCTATTGGAACGCAAATGTTTCTAGGCCATTTATAGCTGGATGTAATTATTAGACTTCAAGCGGGTGAACACAGTCTGTCTACTCTTGACTGGAGAAGTCTGTCCACTGTTAGCTTTGTTGAAGAAAACATCTCTCTCTGTCCGGGGATAGTACTGAGAAATGTTACAAACTTTTATAATGTTTGAAGAAAGTTCGAGCAACATTTGAAGAGGCCCCTACAGTTGAGACAAAAACATGTAGCGAGGAACATCTCCAGAATGTGCTGGAGGTTTTTCAGGCCCCTTTGTGGTGAGGACTGCCCTGTGGTCATTATTTTTTTTCGCTCTGCATCCCGAAAGCAGGGAGTCCAAGTTCTAGCCCAGGATGCACCATGCAGGCTGACTCTGCACAGGGCCGAGTGCTGCATTACCAACCGTCTCATCGTGTGCAGGAGGTTCCAAACTGCAGTAGTCATGTGCCCCGTCTCCCTAAAGATCACATTCCAAACTAAAATCAGAGAATTATCTTACCTTGAAGTACCAGGTTAACGGACCATTTATTTCTAAGAAAATCCGAAAAAACCACGATGTTTGCCTCAAGCCTGTTTTTCCCCCCGTCTCACCTCTGACCCCTGCCCCCACAACCCCCTCCCCCTCGCCGCCGGACCCTCTAAACCAACTCCATGCTGACCTTGCTTCCATCCTCCCACCCCCTATATTCGTGCTGGCCTGGCTCCCCCCTCCCCATTTCCATGCTGACCTGCCCAGCCCTTCCCCAGAAGCTCCACTATAGGCTCCAATCTCCCGCATTCTCGGCCCCACTCACTCCCGATCCACATGGAGCTGCTCCACTTACCGATCACAAGCAGAAATGTGGCCCACACCAGTACAGGAAGTGGGAATGCCCCTGGGAGCAGCAGGTACTGAGGGAGTGGCCTCTGGACCACACAATGGATTTTTAATGTGACCACTTCTGTATGGCTGTGAGGAGCAGAGGCCATTCCTCTAATACTGACCATCCCAGACACAGGCTGCATTCCCACTTCCTCTCCCAAAGCAGGAGGGCGTTAGATGATGGTTGGGAAACCATCAATGCGCAGGGATGCGGGGAGAATGCAGGAGAATGGACCTTGTTGAAATGTTTATGTTTTAAAATGCTTTATTGATGGTGATTCACTCTGCTATCACTTTCAAACTTTACCGGGCAGGAATAACTGCCCATTCACAACAATCCCTCAACAGAAACATCTCTAAAAGCGACAAATGAGACTTCAACAACCGTCAAAGTAGATGGGGAAGTAACGATCACACAAATGGATGTAAGAAAGTTAGTTGTGAAGGGGACAGAAGGATGTAGATAGGTTAAGTGATTGGACAAAGAGATGGCAAATGGGGTGTAAAGTAGGAAAATGTGAGTTTGACCATTTTGGCAGGACAAACAAAAAAGGGGCACATATTATAAACGATGAGAGATTGCAGAGCTCGGAGTTACAGAGGGATCTGGGTGTCCTACTGCATGAAAAATTTTGTTCCTTTCTGCTGTTAAACTGTCCAAATCCATTGAAATTCGGACAGTCCAGAGTGACAGAATGGTTGCTCTTGAAAAAGGCCTCATTCGCTGAAAAAGCCTTAGTTTGGTTTCAAAACTCTTTCACTTCTGCACTGGTCACACTGTCTCATCCATTCACTGACACGTTCTTTTCTTTTCGACTGAAATCTCAAAATCAACTCAATCTTCCCGTTTAATTCTCACTTCAGAGCAGACTCATCCTATGACAGGGAAATCATGTTGTTTCACACAAGAGGGGCACAGAAATCAGGTGCTGAGAGCGGACACAGAAACACAGGGGGACATTATTTTAACCCGCCAGCCCCTTTCACACACTCTCTCTGACGCAATGTTCATATCTGCACATTCACAGGACAAACTGCCCCCAGATGGACAGTTGCTGGGATAGGCTTCCCACTCCACTCGGCATCTGCTGTGGACTCTCCGGGGTTATTTGTAGTTTCGCAGCTCTGCTCACAGTGTCTGTTCCCCAGAATTAGGGGCTGAAACGCATCACAGCTCTGGCTGGATTAAGACAGGTATAATTTTACATTATTAGATTATTCACTGCCAGCAATATGTTTAATTAATATGAAAATACAAATGTTGTGCTCTGGCCCTTCAATAAGCGAATCCCACATTGTTTTATAGGGCAAGGGAGAAAAGGGAGAAAGGGCGGAGTGAAAGACAAAGTCAGGGTGAGTTCAGGCAGTGAGACACAGACAGTCAGGCAAAGTATCGGCTGCAGAATACATTGTTCAATCCAGTTTTACGAACATACAATTGGAAAGGTAGAAGACGCTGTCTCATTTCTCACTGATATTTTACCGGAGAAAAATACATTATTAATCACACACTCAGGGTCAGTGCCAGAGAGTGATCCAAAGCCTCATATTTAACCTCCTTTTCCCTGCTGGAATCTTTGCAGTCTTGCAGGTCAGGGTTGCTGGGTATTGCTCTCAGTAACGGAGTGTTTCACTTCGATTAAATGAATCTGGGCGTCTCCCTGTCAGATATTAACTATTGCGTGGTCCCAGCAAATCACTACCTCCCTCATTCCTCCCATGTTTCTGCAGGATTGCTTAGTGAAGATGGGCTTGTGAACAACAAATCCCCTGCAGGGAATGATGACAAATTGGTCAAATTGGTAAAGGGTCAAGCCCCGAATTTTCAATGTACTGTGATCTTTTCCCAATCCCAATCCTTTTGCTCAGATAATGATCTAAGTGAATTGCAGAAAATGTTGATTTTAGTTGCTGATTTACAGCAGACATCTGCGCATGAGGTATTTAGTGCCACCCGAACGCTGATTGTTTGTGAGTCAGAGACTGACAGATACAGAATCAATCCCACACTCACTGGTAGTGAGTGAGACTGATATTTACACAACTAATCTCACAATCACAGATAGTACCAGAGACTGACATTGATAGAATGAATCCCACAATCGCAGGTAGTACCAGAGACTGATATTTACAGAATCAATTCCACACTCACAGATAGTGTCAGAAACTGATATTGATAGAATCAATCCGCACTCAGATGAATAGTGAAACATTGCAGGATTACAGGGAGCAGCATTCGGTGAATTGCACCTTCAGAGGGCCAGCACAGATTGGACAGCCCGAATAGCCTCTTTCTGTGTTCTAGCTATTCCATGATTCAAATCGAAAATACTGGAAGAACTTAGTCGCTCTGGCAATTTCGACGCTTCGATAGCACGTCTATTCGTTAAAACTTCAATCGACCTGAAGTGTGAATCCTCCCTTCCTCTCTCCACAGATGCTGTCGGAGCACAGATGAGTGTTTCAGCAAATACTGTCATTATTTCAGATTCCCAAATTGAGCAGTGTCTCGCCTTTTGAACAATAAAACAATCCCTGTGCAGGAATGCATATTCAAATAATAAATGGGAAGCAACAGGGGGGAAAATTCAGATAATTGGCGAATTTTACTAAATCGGAGTAATTCTCTCCCTGCTCAATAATACGGTTCAGGAAAAGCCTTCATTATCAGCTACAAGGAATTCACCTGAGTTACATTTTAAATGGATGAGAAGTGGAGGTTGGAAATATTTTTTATAAAAATTAAACCGGCTCGTATTTTTGGAACAGAGTTTCACCGAAACAGATGAAATTCAGCTGCGAACTTCATATCTGAGGGGTTTAGAAACTAACAGACTGCGGTGGCCGAGAATCGAACCCGGGTCAATTACTTAGAAGGGAGCTATGCTCACCAGTATATCACCATCACTGGCTGCCAAGGGCGAAATGGACCGGAAAGCTCCAAGCCTCTTAACAAGGGCGTTATCATTAAAAAAAGAAAGCAAAGTTAATGTTGAGCCACAGAAGGAGATATCACATGGATCAGAACAATTGGATCCTCCCCCTCCCATTCCAGGTTCCTCTCCAGCTTTAAAACGGGCATTTTGCGGGCAGCAGGACTTTCAGCTCTTAGCTCATGCTGCAAAGATTAGTATCTATACGCCTGACTATGCTGTCCTCTTCTACAGCTCATTTCAATTCTTTACTTTGCCTAATTGAATGAAACCCTTTAGGACTGCGTTCATCCACGGTGTAGTCACTGCTCTCTTTTATGTAAACTGCAAGCAATTAATTCCTGTTGGACAAGTGCAAGGACTGAGGCTCGTCCATTGCTACTTGCTGGGTCCAGTTACTTGCCTCACTGGTAGTCACAACCTCCTGTCTTTGACCGCACACCAATTCTGAAGTAGATACGGTTATCATCCTTAATGTTGTAATCCTGTCACATGAAGCGCCTGCTCTAGTTATAAGTGAGAGGTTATGTTATTAGTTGGAGAAATGGTGGTGCATTATTATTAAGCATATAAAAGAATTGGTTTCCACCCATGTGGATGGAAGGAAAATTAAGTTTGTGCCTGTGTTCCCTGGGTTTTGTGACTAAACCAATATTAAGAAAGACTGGCTCCATAGTCCTCCTTTACTCAGGGAATGAGTATCAAATTGTACCATGGTTCCAGAGAATGAACGTCGAGCTGTAGTGGCTGTAAGCTGAATAAGCATTCTTTGTATCTATTTCTGACAGAAGTATTGCTCGAGGAAATCTCTGGTGAAAAATGGCTGAAGCCAGAAGCAAATTTTCAACCATTGATTGCAACTGTTTTTTGGGTAATTTGAACCGTAGAAGCAGCGGAAAATGAGGTGGAAATGTGGACTCGAGTTACCTCGTTGTCCAAGAGGAAGAAGGGCACCGCTTTGAATTCGGCAGCACCAGGAAACAATAAGATTAGGAGTCAATTATTTTTGGAGCTGGTTTGGACACTGAGGAGGGACTAACTCTTCTATGGCAATTGGTGGATAGGTTTTATACTGAAGGTGATTTGTTGGTAATCTACGCAGCGTGGTCAACGTTTGAATAATTTGCGATGACAGACCATCAGTCCATGGAAGAGTATATTCTGGACTTAAATAGGTGTTATGAGAGATTGACAAAGTTTGCCCTAGATGTTTCAAGTCTGTGTTTCTGTTTAAGTTACGAGATTGTACCCAAATTTCACATATTTCTAGCACTGACTGAACTATTTAAAAAGAACGAGCAGATTCAATGTATACTGGAGTTTAAGAAGACATTTGAGAATCTGAAAACTGTCTTAACTTCGAGACTAGTTTTGGCAGAACCCAATTATGCCAAGAAATTTAATTTGGCTGTTGAGGCAAGTGATATAGGCATTGGGGTTTGATTGTTACAAGAAGATGACACTGAAATTGAAAAATCGATAGGGAATTTTTCACGGAAGTTGAATGCGCAACAGAGAAGATATTCAAAGTGATAGAAACAAAAGGCTAAAAGCTACTGCGGATGCTGGAAATCCAAAACAAAAACAGAATTACCTGGAAAAACTCAGCAGGTCTGGCAGCTTCAGTGGAGAAGAAAACAGTTGACGTTTCGCGTCCTCATGACCCTTCGGCAGAACTGATGTATAGTTAGGAGAGAGGTGAAATATAAGCTGGTCTAAGGTGGGGGGCGGGGGGGAGAGAGAAGTTGAGGGTGGGGTGGTTGTGGGGATAAGCAAGCCGTGATAGGAGCAGATAATCAAAAGATGTCACAGACAAAAGGATCAAAGAGCTGTTGAAGGTGGTGATAATATCTAAGAAAAGTGCTAATTAAGAATGGATGGCAGGATACTCAAGGTACAGCTCTACTGGGGCATTTCTTGAAGAGAGGTGGCAGTCAATTAAACATAGAGATAAAAATAAAAGGCTAAAAGAGAGGACACCTCTCTTCAAGAAATGCCCTCCCTGAAGAAGTACTGTTCAGTTCTCTGACAGGATTTCCGCCTGACACTTCTGCACTGCTCACCTTCATTGCTTTCCATTTCTCTCCTGGTGTTTGACAAGGTGTTTACTAAAACCCGCTGTCACAGCCATATTTCCTTTCTCAGTGACTGTCTCCGTCTCCGACTCACCCCACGTGGATTTCAACTGAAATTCCATCCCTCTTGTTTCGAATCCACCCAGGATTACAGGTATCTCCGGGACCTGAAACGTTTCTCGGACTGCTGTTGCCATTGCATTCTGAGATCCACACTCAGTGCCATGCGCCGCCACATGAACACACACGACCTCTCCCTCCACCAGCACCGCCGCACCCTTTTTCAAACTGCGCGTGCCCCCAGTTTCATTTTATTCTTCGCCTCATCCATCGCCTCAACAAGAAACTTTTTCTCTTTCTCTCAAGTGCTAAGGAACACAAGCTCCAACAACTCATCGACACCAACACCCATCTGGGACCCTCCACCCCTGCTTGTCCCTCCGTCCCCACCCCATCATCCAATCCCAGCCACAGCCGCGTATTCACTATAACCCCTGACCTTCCCCTCTCCGATGCTGAACGTTCAGTGCTCAGCAAAGGACTTAGCTTAATACCCTTACGCCCTCATCTCAATGAATTTCGGGCTCAGCACGATGCTGAACTCTTCTTCTGCCCTCTTCGTCTCCGTGCTCATTTCTTTGGGCAGGAGTCCTCTCCCCGTTCGACGGATCCTTTTACCCACCTCCAATATTCTCCCTCCACCTGGACCCGTCCCTCTGGATTCTTACCTTCTCTTGATCTTTTCATTGAGAACTGACGGCGTGACATTAGCCATCTCAATTTCTCTGCTCCTCTCACCCATTCTAATCTGTCTCTCTCTGAACTTACTGCACTCCGTTCTCTGAGGTCCAACCCCAACATTGTCATCAAACCCGCTGACAAGGGTGGTAATGTTGTTGTCTGGTGCACTGACCTCTACCTCGCGGAGGCTGAGCGTCAACTCGCAGACACTTCTTCCTACCTCTCCCTGGACCATGACCCCACCACAGAACATCAAGCCATTGTTTCCAGGACTGTCACTGACCTCATCTCCTCTGGAGATCTTCCTCCCACAGCTTCCAACTTGATAGTCGCCAAACCTCGGACGGCCCGCTTCCACATCCTACCCAAAATCCACAAACAGAACTGTCCTGGCAGACCGATCGTGTCAGCCTGTTCCTGCCCCACGGAACTCATTTCTCGTTATCTTAACTCCCTTCTCTCTCCCCTTGTCCAGTCCCTTCCCACCTACATCCATGATTCCTCTGACACCTTACGTCACATCAACAATTTGCAGTTCCCTGGCCCCAACTGCTTCCTCCTCACCATGGATGTCCAATCCCTTTACACCTCCATCCCCCACCAGGATGGTCTGAGGGCCCTTAGCTTCTTCCTTGAACAGAGGCCCGAACAATCCCCATCCACCACTACTCTCCTCCATCTGGCTGAACTTGTTCTCACACTGAACAATTTCTCTTTTAACTCCTCTCACTTCCTCCAAATAAAAGGTGTGGCTATGGGTACCCGCATGGGCCCCAACTATGCCTGTCTCTTTATGGGGAATGTGGAACATTCCTTGTTCCAGTCCTACTCCTGCCCCCTCCCACAACTCTTTCTCCGGTACATCGATGCTTACTTCGGTGCTGCTTCATGCTCTCGTCGGGACCTGGAAAAATTTATTAATTTTGCTTCTAATCTCCACCCCTCCATCATTTTCACATGGCCAATCTCTGACACTTATCTTCCCTTCCTTGAACTCTCTGTCTTAATTTCTGATGATAGACTGTCCACCAATATCCATTACAAGCCTACCGACTCCCACAGCTTTATCGACTACAGCTCCTCACACCCCACTTCCTGTAAGGACTCCATCACATTCTCTCAGTTGCACTGCCTCCGTCGCATCTGTTCTGATGACGCTACCTTCAGAAACAGCTCCTCTGACATGTTCTCCTTCTTCCTTAACCGAGGTTTTCCACCCACGGTCGTTGACAGGGCCCTCAACTGTGTCTGGACCGTAACCCGCGCATCCACCCTCACGCCTTCTCCTCCCTCCCAGAAACATGATAGGGTCCCGCTTGTCCTCAATTATCACCCCACCAGCCTCCGCATTCAAAGGATCATCCTCCGCCATTTCCGCCAACTCCAGCATGATGCCAGCACCAAACACATCTTCCCTTCACCCCCACTCGCGGCATTCCGTAGGGATCGTTCCCTCCAGGACACCCTGGTCCACTCCTCCATCACCCCCTACTCCTCAACTCCCACCTATGGCACCTCCCCTTGCCCACGCAGAAGATGCAACACCTGCCCCTTCACTTCCTCTTCCTCACCGTCCAAGGGCCCAAACATCCTTTCAAGTGAAGCAGCATTTCACTTGCATTTCCCCTAACTTAGTCTACTGCATTCATTGCTCCCAATGTGGTCTCCTCTACATTGGAGAGACCAAACGCAAACTGGGCCACCGCTTTGCAGAACACCTGCGGTCTGTCTGCAAGAAAGACCCAAACCTCCCTGTCGCTTGCCATTTTAACACCCCACCCTGTTCTCTTGCCCACAAGTCTGTCCTTGATTGCTGCATTGATCCAGTGAAGTCCAACGCAAACTGCAGGAACAGCACCTCATCTTCCGACTAGGCACTTTACAGCCTTCCGGGCTGAATATTGAATTCAACAACATTAGATCTTAAACTCCCCCTCCCCCCATCCCCACCCCGTTTCTTCCCCCTCCCCCTTTTTTTTCAATAATTTATATAGATTCTTCTTTTCCCACCTTTTTCCATTATTTTTAAATCTACAACTAATACTTTGTTAGTCTGTCCACCCCACCCCCACTAGAGCTGTACCTTGAGTATCCTGCCATCCATTCTTAATTAGCACTTTTGTTAGATAATATCACCACCTTCAACACCTCTTTGATCCTTTTGTCTGTGACATATTTTGATTATTTGCTCCTATCACGGCTTACTTATCCCTACAACCACCCCACCCTCAACTTCTCTCTCCCCCCGCCCCCCCCTTAAACCAGCTTATATTTCACCTCTCTCATAACTATACTTCAGTTCTGCCGAAGGGTCGTGAGGACTCGAAACGGCAACTATTTTCTTCTCCACCGATGCTGCCTGACCTGCTGAGTTTTTCAAGGTAATTCTGTTTTTGTTTAAGATGTTCAAAGTGTTTATTGCTTCTTGACTGTGATAATAAAGCATCAGGTTATTCTGCCTCGTTTGGCTGATGCTGTTCATCAGGTTTTCTGAGGGACTGAAGTGACGCCTCCATATATTAGGTGGCGGGTTGTTTCCCATGTCAGGAGGAAGTATAGAACGTGAAGGCATGGAATGAAAACCAGGTGTCAGAAAGCGGCACCTTGAAGGAAGCAAATAAGAATCCTCATATGAGTGTTTCATTAATTCCCGACATGTCGATTTGAATGAAGAGCAGTCTGGTGTGATTGGATATCGGTGACGTGAAGGGTTTTTTGGGCACTTCTGTTGACTCGGTATCTGACTTCCTTTACAGCAGTGCAGTTTAATCGATTGGTCACCAATCTGAAAGCTTACATCTCCTTCTCTCTTCACAGATGATGCCTGGCCAACTGAATAATCCCAGCATTCTCTTGATATGAGCTGGATTTTACAATATCAAACTGTGGTAATACATCTCCCCCCACTCTTTTTTTGATGATACTGCAGCAATATCGTGGTATAGAATTCACAACATTGGATTACATTGCTTGCTTGCAGGTTGTCACCGTGCCTTTTTTAGTGAAAGCGGCTGTCTTTTAAACTGAAGAGTCCAATTCACTGAGCAGTGCCTTTGTTTCTGCAATGTACGGCTTTAAAGTAATACGGTAAAGAAGTGGCCATTTTTCAGGAGGGAAGGAGCAAATCACGTGCGACCATAGGGAAGCACTATTGGATCAAAATTATCTATGAAGCGAATGTAGACCGTTGTGCACACACGTCGCGGCCTCTTGAATGTATCCCAAGGGAATTTGGCAGAGTCCGTGAAAGATAACCGCGTCTACATCTTTATTAACGTTGTCACAAAGTATTTTGATGTAGTCACTTTCAGTTATCTCGCCAGCATCAACTGAAACTAGTCTGGCATGCTGAACCATGTTGGGAGCAGTTGAGGGCCTAGTATTTGAGAACAGTCAATGCGCTATGACACTGTCTGCCCCAGTGCTGATTACCACTGGATGCGCTGTGAATCGGCCTTGGATTCATTTCCTGTGCTGAAGCCATTCACTTTCAAACTGCGATAATAATAGGTTCAGTACCACGAATGAAATCATTACTCAATAATGTTCAGTTATTAATATTCTACCCACTTTAAATGGACAGAACCATTCAGATATGTGTTGGAGACGGGCTTACAAGAATGGGTGGTTCATTTTAGCAAATAAGAACGGTCGTAATGTCGCACTGTAACTTAATTAAAAAACATCATTGAGTGCATTTGGACAAATAAGGATACTGAGCCGGATAATTAATGCATTAGTGCAACTGAACAGATGTTAGTTTTAATGACGATTTTAAAGGAGGAGAGATGGGTTTTGGGAGAGTATTCCAGAGTGAAGATCCCAGAGACCTGAAGGCAAGTCCAACAATAGTGTAGTGAAGAATTAATGGATGAACATGACGCCAGAATATGAGGAATAGAGAATTCTCAGAACATTGTAGAGAGGGAAGAGATCATAGGCGATCGCAGAGCCAAGTCCATGGGTGGATTTGAATGCAGGAATGAAAATTCTAAAATAGAAACGTGTTTAGACTCCTACAGAAAGGTATTAATTAACTGGTTTATCTGCACTTTCCTGACATTTATTGGATTTTTAAATTAATATAATTGATATAGTTTGGCGAGTTATGCCCAGGTGATTTAACATAAGAAAGGTGTGAAGCAGCACACTGCTTCCAAGATCTGAAGGGTCAGGAACCATCGCCCACAGATGAGAGGATATAAGGAATTTAGAACTGAAAGAAGAAGCAATCCCTTTGCTTGGAGAACGAGAGTTGGGTGACATTAGTGGGTAATCGCGTTGGGTATGTATTCGGGGTTGGGCAGATAAGTAATCCAGTTGCGTATGCAGTTGGGCCGTTAGGGGTGTGGTGGTGGGGAAATCGAATTGGTCCGGTTGTCAGATCACGTAGGTGGATAATCAGGTTGGCCCGGCTGTAAGGTCGTGTAGTTGGATACACAGGTTGAGTGGGTAGTTGTGTCAACTAGGTGGGTAATTGGGTTCAGTAGGCAGTCCGCTCTCTAGTTGGGCATTCAGGTTCGGTGAGCAGTTGGGTCGCATAGGTGGGTAATCTGGTTGAGCGGGCAGCCGGATTGTGTAGGCAGTCCGATGGGCATTTGTCAGTTTGATTCAGGAGGGACGTTGAGTCAGGTGAGTAGCCAGGTTGGGTAAGTAGAAGGGTTGAGGAGTGCAATCGTGTTGGCAGGTAGTCAGTTTAGGAAAGGGCAGTCAGGTCGTGGGGAGGGCTTGGGGGGGGCGGGGAGGGGGTGGACTTGTTGGGAGGGAAGTAGCCGAATTGAAAGGTGTAGTCGGGGCAGAGAGCGGATAGTCAGGTGAGGTGGGCGATCAGTAGGGTGGGCAGTTGGTTCTGTACACAGTTAGGGTTGGGGGAGTAGTCAGGTTTTTCGGGGGGTCGTGGTGGTGGTTGTGAGTTTCAGCACTGGTTGTGGTGAGCAGTTCAGTTATGCTGCTTAGTCTATGAGCTAGATTAAGTGTTTCCCAACGTAACATTCGCAGGGCAAGTATGCAGGCAAGTTCCCTGTATCTGACACCCAAGTCTCTGACAGTGAGCTCAGCCTGGGAGATATTGACAGCGGATCCAGGTCAATGCAAACAGCCAATCAGAAATTTAACCTTCCGAGGCAATTTCAGCCCGTGTGCACGTGTCAGGACATCCACAGTATTTGGGATGCGCAATAGCATATTAACTTAACTGCCGTGAACATTGAAATTTTATGGGCCCTAGCTATTATTAAACTGGCGCTTCTCATTGAAGTACCGGCCATACAAGGGAGTAAAGGCCAGTGCAGAGAGGTTTTACTCCAATGCAGAAACATGTAAATGGCTGTCCACTGTGCACCCTGAGTGGCAAGTGCGCCGCTTTAGGAAGAAACAATTATAATCCCCATGGAATATCAGCAGACATAAAACACGTGACACAAAGTGGATCAGTGTTTTCTGATAACATTTAAAAAAACAATATATTGTCGTGGAAGCAGAAAGGCCTCCAATCAAAACAGTAACAGTGGCTGCAATTTACTTATAGTTAGAAGAGGAAGAGTTGATTTCATTTTGCATTTTTAAAAATTTGTACCAGAATTATTGCCCAAGGAGATGTCACAATCTTCCTCAGCTCTTCCCTGAATTTAGTTTGCGTAGCTGCATAAATAAACGCGTTTGTGCAGGAACTCAAATACATGAGCATTTGTCTGGTTTGAGTGGCGATATATGCAGGAGCTGTATAATCCGGTAGTAAATGAATGACCAGACCACTGACTAACGTACAAACGATTGCTGTCAGCCCCAAAAATATAAAAGCACCCGATACAGTGAACAGTAATATAATCGATTTCCTTCGGTTCTGTATTTCTGGATCACTCTGATTCTCGCTGCTGTGACCCCGGAGCTCCTTACGGGCTCGACTGGCTATTAAAATCTGTCCGACTGTCAAACAATTAAACAGTAATATCAAAGTGAAAGGAATCCAGGGCAATAAGATACTTTGTAGCCAAATGAATATGGCACCAAAAGTAGATGTATAAAATTCCTGGCTTGGTTGGAAACCCCAGTCAACGTTGTTAATTGTTCTCTTCGGTTGGAATGCAAACCGATTTGGAATGTTCGTAAAAGTGAGAGGACACAGATTGTTGTTAGAACTGTAGCCGCAGTTCTCACTGTGCAATACCTTGTCTTAAACTTGCGGTTAAATATAGACACAAACCGGTCAAGTGTGAAGGAGACTGTAAACCACACCGATAAATACAGGTTGGTACTAATTGAGTACATTATGAACTTGCAAATGGGTGTATAGGACAGGATTATATGTGGAAAATGCTTACTCAGGACTTAACGCACGAGAACATTGTTGAGCATGACCAGTAAATCAGCTATTGCCATGGACACCATATAGAAAGAAATACATTTTGAAAGGCCGCAATTTCCTCTGGAGAGAATCACGATTATCATCAGGTTCGCTGTGGGAAAATGGAGAGAAAGTAGATAAAGTGGACACTCAGGTACTTTACACAGAATATTATGGGAAATTATGTGCATTTCTAGCCAGCGTTATATACACGTATACGATTAATAATATTGGCCAGTTTTGATGAAATTCGCAAAATAAATATTGAGATTAAACATTTTCAAGGGCTTTATTTTTATGACTGCCCCCAGCTGAAGCAGGAACAGGAACGGAAACTGATTGGGAAGTATAACAGGCTGGGAGATTGGATTTCAGTATAAGTTCAGAACAAGCAGGCGTCTAAAAAGTTCAATTCTTTTTCAGCTGAAGGGCCGCAGTCCCAGGGGTTCTCGCTGAAGATGTGTGTGGGAGCAATCTTAAAAAACTATAACTTGAGAAAAACTATGAGCCACCCAGTCACGCCGAAGAGCTGAGATTTTTTTTTCTTTTACCCAGAGCTGAACATACTTTATACGAGAGGGTTACTGAATGGTTGAGTGACAGTGCGTCTGGTAAAACTCCGCCATCAGAACTCTTGTGACCCGAGTGAAAGGGGTTCCAAAGAAGAAGGCCTTATTGATGATAATCATTTTCGTGAAACCGGATTGGGATCCAGTGGATGATGGAGGCCACCTGAGAATTTGACACTGCGTTAAGGACAGTGGCTGAGCAATGCTGAAGCAAGACGGAATTGTGAGAGACTTTAGGACCGAACACAGTGCCGACTATGTGCTGAGGGCTAGCTGAGAAATGCGTGAGACTTATCATTGTTATATCAGCTACATCAATTATAATACATACTATTTTACCCAATACAATTAGCATTTAAATATATATTTTTGACTATGGTTTGAATTTTTTTTTTAAGATAATGCTATAAAAAGTGAAAACTTAACCATTATTTTCTTCCACCTGGGACCTTTGGGAAGTTACGTTCTTTCAGGAAATTGATCCTGAAGTGAACAGTAACACTGTCTATATGGACTGGGTCTCTGTCGACCTCCCGGTAAATCTCTGACTGATGTTTTCATAGTGCTGAGAGTAGGGTCCCTCGAATTCAGTCTGGAGGATGGTAACGGAGAGCAGCCCCTAACTCCACCCAGTCGCACCGCCCCTATGCATTGATAGCTCAACTGGGACTATTGTTGACTTCGGAAAATTGAGTAAAAATGGCTGAATAGGATCAGCCGTCCGTCGTACATAACACACGATTTTCTTTGAAAGACCATCGCCCCATCTCTGGATTGAGGCTCAATGGAACTCAACAGTGCAAATCACCGCGAGTACCTTGCAGAGACAGGCCAGTTGCCTATATAAGCTTCGTGAAGGGAAAATGGGATACTTCCATAACTTGTTCAATTTCAAAGTCAAATAGTAAACAAATGTCCTTAACTACAACATTCCTGTTATCAAGCCATGACCCTTTGATACACCGAGTGAATTTCATAAATTGCCACTGAGGCTCCATCTTTCACTAAAAATTATTTTAAAGTCGGCTCCTTCTGATTAGGTGGAGATGGGAATCTCGGGAAGGGCACCAGGTCCCACCGGTGTTCAATATGAGTCCTAATCCATTGCAGGAAGTAATAAATTCAAATAAAACTTTCATCTGAAGAAAAAAACTATCCGAAGTAATTCAAAACGTTGCCCTTTGTCTATTTACAGTCGCCCTGAAGGACCCGTTCAGGATATGAGCGGGGGCGGGTAGAACCACAAAGATTCTTTGCGAGGGAGGAATGAGGAGCAAGTCCATAATAATCCATTTACCTCATCCAGCTCGGCAATAAGCAGTGTTCCCTTCAGCACATACAATTAAATTATAAAGCCCACCCTACCAGATATTCCCTTCAACCGTTCTAGCCCACTTATTTATAATGTTCCCTTCAGGCCATTTAGCCCATTTGCCCACAGTTTTCCATTCAATCCATCTAAATTTATCATTCGCCATGATTCCTTCTGCAATAATTACCTGGGATAAGGCCCCTGAATTTCCAGTGGTTTTCATGGTTGCCGGATTAATACTGACTGTAATTGCATTAACTGGCTCAAGATAACCAGGCCATGAACCACTCCCTCCACCCTATTCCCCTTCCACCTCCTCCCAATCCTTTGTCATCGAGTCCCTAGCTGGTTACAGCCGACACAAGGACCCTCTGACACCTCACCTCACCCACTGAACGATCGGCCTCGTGGCCAAATCAGGTTGTCGTTTCCCGATGAGTTCTGCCGGCATCTTCACACTGTACTCATGGAAATCACAGAAAGTTTACAGCACAGAAAGGGGCCAATTGGGCCATCGTGTCTGCGCCGGTCGAAAAACGAGCTACCTCGTTCAATGCGACTTTCCAGCCCCTCCACGACGGTGTACCGGTGTGCGGCCACCTCTGGTGGCTCTGGCTTGTTTTAAAATTGGTCGTATAATTCGGGGGAGTTGCAAGTGCAGGGAACTGAAACATGTTTCCGCCAGGTTCTCAGTCAAGGACTTTAGGCGATTAGAGCAAGTTAGGAAAACAGTAAATGACAGGACATATATCAGGCCAACAGCCGTTGTGATTTATGTAATTACCTCAGTAACAGACGTACAACAAAGCTGCTTCCCGGTGGGGAGAGCTCACTGTTATTTTGCAGCTGCTAGATTGTTCGAGAGAAGTTGGAATTTCAACAAGCTATACGGGAAAGCATTGGCTGCTCAGCGACCTTGTTTACGCCTCGCTTACAAGCAGCTCAGCAATAAGCTAGACGATGCTCGGTCCGGTATGTTGTTTCGTTCCGGGCGTATTTCAAAGTAATTTAACAACACATTAGGAGTACGTCGTGCAGTATTTTTTCAAAAAGTCATGTGGAAGCAGCAAATGCTTTTTTTGCCTTGCCAGCAGCTGACTGAATGTAAAGGAATTTTCTCATGAATAGGCTTTGCTGAGAAAGGTATTGGAAATAAAATGGGTTCTGGCAGCTGCACAGTCATAAACAGGGCCACAGCAAACTTCAGGTGAAAAAGCAACTCAAATTTAAGTATTGAAAAATAGTAAAAATGTTCCTACTGGGGAATGTGGCAGTAAAAATGGTTTCCGTCAATTATGGTAAGTCAAAGTTGGAAGCCCGTTTTCTGCTCCTTCAAAATTGCACCTGCAATTCATTTAAAAGTAAATTCATTGCTTAACAGCTTAGTTAAGCGGAACTCCAATTGTCTCAATAACAGGCGACAATTACAGTTGAGAATAATTCCACAGATGAAAGGATGCACCAGGAGGTGAATTAATGGAGCAGGTAGGTAGGCAGTCAGGGAATAAAAGGAATAGCTGTAAACCCCCAGGAAGTTTTATCTCTGAATGAAAAGGATGGTGCTGAAAGGTGAGGTGATTTCATTCTAATAAAGTGGGACACATGAAGGCAGTGTGTTGGAAATTGCAGGAAAAACCTGTTGGAATTATTTGAGGGGGGGGTGGGGGGGTGGTGGGGTGGGGTGGGGGGGGGGGGGGCAGAAGTAAACGCACTGTGAATATTGATGTTCAGGCACAGGAGGAAAAAAACCCTGGTTTGTGTACAAATATAACCAGGAGAATGAGTGACAGGTAAAGAAGTTGGAATGTGTGCAAAATTTACACAAGAGAATTATGAAGAGCAGTTTGTAAAAATGTTTAAAGATTTTGTGTGTGAAGGGAATGTCTTTCCATGTGTCCATGGTGGAGTAGGTAAAGATGTTAAAATTTCAGGGGAGTTAGCGGCTAGTAAATCATTACTGTTGTGGGATAGTGATGTTTGTTTTTCATACAGAGAATTGCAGGAAGAGGTCATATTGAGTGAGGTTCTTGGGGATGCTAAACATATTCCATTGTGGAAGGAAAATTTAAAAACTAAGTGAAAAACTAGCGAAGTGATTGTTGGGGTGGTTGAAAAAATGCCCATTGCAGGGGTTTAATTTATTTTGGTTAATGAGTCGCTGGATCACCAATGTGGCATTTGAGAAGCGTGTAGAAGCGTTTTTAACAGACGTGTTACAAGAGGAGCATCCTGGGATGTTTCCAGAATATGTGATAACGAGATGACAGGCACATAGTTTGAAGCAAGAGAAACCAAATGGACAGGCATTTCAAATGTAGGAAGAGGGTATTGAAATCCAATTAGCCGGCAATGTGTCTGATATTATTGTTCAGAAAGACACAACAGAATATATTTCTGCTGAAAGGTTTAACTCAAGGCAGTTAATTGAGATGCAGCAAAAGGTTTTGGGATTAGAACAGTTATATCAGACGGTTTATTCAGAAAGAGAGGCAAATGCATCCCAGAGTGTTATTCCTTTACGGTTGATATTTGAAATGCGAAATTGGAGGCTGGACCATGTCTCAGCAAATGGAAACTGCTGAGAGACACATCACATTGTCATCCCATTAGGATATAGAAATCAGATTCAGAGCATTGTTCATTAAATTCCAATGTGGAAGCATTTCAGAATTAGGAAGACACAGGCAACAATGCAGAATTGTTTTTATTGACCAGGATTGCATAGGTTTGTCGTCACCTTCTGTAAACTTGTCACAGATGTCAGGTGATAGGGAAACGACAAGCTGTGATTAATCGGTACCGTTAATCCTAATACCAACATTTGATTAGCCTTTGATGAGAGCCATAATTGATTGTGTAGCTCCCTTTCATAATATTAAAGTGGAAATCAGGATTTACTGACAATGATGGATGTGTCTAACAGGCTTCCTGAAGCGATATCTTAAAAATATATATATAACGAAGGAGACTGTGGAAGGGTTGACTATTTTTTTTTTTACGAGATATGGTTTATCTCAGGAAAAACAATCAGATCAGGTTTCAAATTTAATGTCACAGCAGTTTAAGGGCGAAAGTAACTGTTTAGGGAAAAAAACAGTTTAAGTCAACAGCTTATCAACAAGGAGCTTTGGAAGGATTACATCAAACTATTAAAAACTATAATGAGAGCGTTCTGTCACCTCTTCCAAAGAGGTGGGAAGACGACGAAATTAGTTTTTAGCTGTGGTAGATTATGAAGAAGAAGTAGAAATGGAGGACTCTGAAATTAATTTTCCTATATTCACAATAGATAAAGAGGGAATACTTGAGTACTTAAATGTAATATTGAATTGCCTTCCAAAATCTATCAAAGTGGTTTGGGAAAGCTATTGCAGTCAAAAATGCTTATTTGTGGGAATGAACTGGTGAGGAAAGATTTAGCTGTGCAAGATGCCCCTGTAAGAGTTTCATCTTCGATAAGGCAACATTCTTATGGATTAAATTCAGCAAGTGATCACAAGCACAGAAATAAATTGACTTCATGCTTCAAAATTATATCATTAAGTCTAGTTGCAGTAACTTGAGTTCACCTATTGTCCTGGCACCAAAACCAGGTGGAACACAAAGGCTTTGTGTGAACAATCAAAAGGTGAATGCGGTGACAAATTAAGATTCAAATCTAATAGAACGGTTGGAGATTGCATTGAAAAAGTGGGGCAAACAACATTTATCGCAAATATTGACTTGCTAAAAGCATATTGACAAGTACCATTATCGGAGAGAGCAAAGGAGAAATCGGATTATGTGACGACAAATGGACTATAACAGTTTAAAATCATGCCATTTGGTAAGAAGAATGCACTTGTGACACATCACAGGATGACAAACAAAGTAGTTGCAGATCAATGCAATTATGCTGTTTATGTTGATGAACGAATCATTTATAGTCAGGCGTGGGAGGAGAATTTACAGCATCTGGAAGAATTATTTATTCAATTACAAGAAGCTAATTTGACGATGAACTTGTCTAAAAGTGAATTTGCAACAATGCAAGTTATGTATTTAAGCCATACAATTGGAGATGGAAAGGTGGCTCCAAGAGGTGTGAAATTCATGGCTATCATGGATTTGCCCGTGCTACAACAAAATGGGAAGTTTTGAGATTTCTGGGCATGAGCTGGTGTTACTGGAAGTTTGTACCAAATTTAAGCCGTGTGCTTGCTTCAATAACTGAAGTAGTAAAAAAGAATGAGAATTTGCAATGGACACTGGAGTTTCAGAAGCCATTTGATAGTTTGAAAACTGTATTAAATGCGACGCCAGATGTGGCAGCACCCAATTACGCCAAGCAATTGAAGTTGGCCGTTGAGGAAGTGATGTATGCATTGACGTTTGACTGTTATAAGAAGATGACATTGAAATTGAAAAATCGAGAAGGTATTTTTTCAGGAAAGTCGAATGCACAACAGAGAAGATATTCAAGGTGTTTAGTTTTTGTTTACTACTAAAGCATCAGGTGGTTCTGCCCAGTCTGACTGAATCTGTTCCTCATGTTTCCTGAGGGACTGAAGTGACACCTCCATAAATTTGGCAGTGTGCTGTTTCTCCTGTCAGGAGGAAGTGTAGAGCGTGAAGACATACAATGAAAACCACGCTTCAGAAAGCGTCTCCTAGCAGGAAGCAAATAACAAGCATCATATAAATATTTTATAGTTCCCCGTCATGTCCATCTGAATGAAGGTCAATCTGTCGGGATTGGATAGGGCAGAGGTGAAGGTTATTTTGGACACTCCCTCTGATTCAGTATCTGACTTACTTTACAACAGAGCAGTTTATTCGATTGGCCAGCGATCTAAAAGGTTACATCTCCTGCTCTCGTCACCGATGTTGACTGACCTGCTGAGTATTTCCAGCATTCTCTTGATATTACCTGGATGCTTGATTGTTAAAATGAGTTAATACAACTTCCGCTCTCTTTCGTAAGATCATACTGCAGCATTATAGTGATCTACAATTCAAAGCTTTGTATTTCAATGCTTGCTTGCAGGTTGTCACCGCGGCTTATTGAGTGAAAGCGCCTGTCTATTAAAATGATGATCCCAATTGTGAATCTCAGCAGTGCCTCTGTATGTTTCTGCAACGTCTGGCTTTAAATTAATCCGGAAAGGAAGCGGGCATTTTCAACGCGGGAAGAGGCAAATCACGTGCGATTATAAGGAACCACGATTGGATCAAAATCATCTATCAAGCAAGCGGGAACCGTTTTGCTAACTTGCCACGATCTCTTGAGTGTGTCTCAATGGTAATGGCGGGGTCCGGGAATGATAATCGCTTCGACGTTTTTTCTTGTCGTTGTCATAAAGCATTTCGCAGTTGCCACTTTCGGTTATCTCTCCAGCATAAGCTGAAACTGGTCTGACATGGTGAACCCTGTAGGGAGCAATTGATGGCCTAGTAGTTGAGAACAGTCACTGCGCTATAACAATCTCTGCCCCAGTGCTGATTACCAGTGAATACCCTGTGAACCGGGCTTAGAACCTATTCCTGTGCTGAAACCGTAAACTATGATGATCAGAGGTTCAGTGTCACTAATGGAACCAACACTCAATAATATTCAGTAATTTATGCTCCTTCCACGTTAAATGGACAGGACCATTCAGGCATGTGTTGGGGACGGACTGGCAAGAATGGATAGTTCATTTTAGCAAATAACAACTTTCATTGATATCACGGTGTTAACTTGATAATGTAGTGTCGTTGGGCTTACGAATATTGTATTCGGATAAATAAGGAGACTGAGACAGATATTTAAAGCACTAGGAAAAGAGGCCAGATGTTAGTTTTAATGACGACTTTAAAGGGGGAGAAATAGATTTTGGGAGAAGATTCCCGAGATTACATCATAGAGATCTGAAAGAAAATCCAACAATTGTCCAGTGAAGGAATTAGGAGATGAGCAAGACGCCGGAATATGAGGAATACATAATTTTCAGAAGGCTGTAGAGAAGGAGATCACAGACGATGGTAGAGACAAGGGTAAGGATGGGGTTGATACGAGAATGAACATTTTTAAATAGAGGGGTTGCCCATACCAGAGTACATGTTCAGCGAGCGCTAGTGTAGTGTGATTGGGGCTCAGTGCCAGTTGCATTCTGGCCATCAGGGCTTTCTCTGATATTGCTTTTCTGGATAGTGGACGGTGGAAGGCCGGCAGAGAAACAATGCATAAGCCAAGTCTGGAGTGACATCAACTTGGCGTGTGAGGTTAGCAGCAAAAAAGGCGGAGCTGCGCGACATTGTGTAATCGATGCGATCGGGGTGATACGTGGTCAGACGCTCATATCCTGCATGCGTGTGATCTGTGACTTTGACAAGCACCTATTCAGTATTGTCGCACTGGATTCCAATGTGAAGTTCGACTTTTGAAAGATCTCAACATGAATGAGAACATGGCAGAGTGACGCTCAAAGTAAGCAGCTAATGACAGGCTATTCAAAACCAGTATAATTATATCGCTATTGAAGCATAAATGCTTTAATCAGGTTCGAGTGCATTGGAATGAATGTATCTCTTATTGAGAACGCACTCCGTGCAATTTTATTTAAAATACATTTAAAGGCAGAAATTGCAGCGGCAGGTAATGATTTTATTTGGCGGTGGAGGCGGGTTGCAGGGCGGCGGGTGCGAACCATGGGCAGATACAAATCTTGCATTTTTCACTAACTGAAATACTACGACTACATTTTTACACGTTGTTCTCACTCCCTCTATATAACAATTCCTATAAATTTGCTTTACACAATTCTGTAATTGTTAAATTTCAATTTCATATCGTGAGAATATAATTTGCTTATTCTTATTCAATGTTGATAATTTCCCCTACCGAACAAGATTTTTTTTACCAATCGGCCAAAAGTATTAGGCCCTTAACTTGTTGTCTAATAGATAAATTCAACCTAGGTCAACATAATTGAAATTCTAACCATTGTTTATTTATAAACCTTGCTATTCACCTTTATCATTGCTGCCAATTGAGAGGATGATTTATGACAAATGATTATATTTCTAGACCGTATCAAACGAGTAAACGTTTTCGAAGTTTATTAATCAGTGTGCAATAACATATCTTTAAATAGCTTCCATAAAACTTCATCCTGAAACTGATGCTTACTGCAGGGTCAGTACTGGCCTGATAGCCTCGTGTTGTTGCAAATTGACATATTCTTCGCTACTTAGTATATAATGGCTAAAGATAGCAGCTACTACAATATAAAGAGAAAACAAGAGGATACAATGTGGAGAAACTTCATGACAATCTTATCAATGATAATCGAGAAGGTCTTCCAGTCTGCGTCATTTATTACAAGGCATTCCTGTTTTTTCTGCCTATCCAGTCCAGAGGAATGTGCCTGCAGGTCTTTGACTGGAATCTCTCCTGCACGGACCCTGTCATTTGGGCAGCTCCCACCTGTAAAATCCATTCTTCTCCCGTCAGTAGATGGAAGGACACAGGCATCTCTCACTGAAACATGTTAATTAACTGGTTCAACTGCACTTTGTTGAGATTCACTGGATGTTGAATTTATGTATGGTTGAGGACGAACGTCCACATATTAGAGAATGTAAGGAATTTAGGACTGAGAGAATAAGCAATCCCTTTGCCTAGAGAACTGGAGTTGGGTTTCATAGGTGGGTAATCACGTTAATCACGCCCAATCGGCAGTCGTCGCTTTGGATCAGGTGGGCCATTGAGCCGGGTGGATAGTCAGGTTGGCTGAGTAGCTGGGTCGAGGAGAGCAGCCGTGTTGGCAGGTAGTCAATTCGGGAAAGAACAGTCAGGTCCTCAGGAGAGGTGGGAGTGGCTGGGGGCTGGTTGGGAGGGAAATAGCTGAGTTGGAAGGATTAGTCCGGGTGGAGATAGGGTAGTCAGCTGGGCTGGGCAATCATTCGGGTGGCAGTTGGATCGGTGGACCATTGTGTCTCGTGGGCAGTCGGATCGGGTCGGCATGGTTGGGGGGAGGTGGTGGTGAATTGGAGAGTTGAGTGTGGTGTTTCGTTCAGTTCTGTTGGTTAATCCCTGAGATAGATCAAGTTTTAACCAGCGTAACATTCGCAGTGTGAGTATGCAGGTAAGTCCCGTTTATCTGACACCCAAATCTCTGACACTGAGCTCAGTGTGGGGGAGACAATGACAGCGAGTCCAGGAGAGCGCAAATCAGGCAATCAGGAATTTAAACTTCCGGGGCAATTTCAGAGCGTGTCCACGTGTCAGGACGTCCGCAGTGTTTGGGATGCGCAACAGCAACTTCAATTCACTGCTGTTGGCATTGGAAGTTTTGGGACCTTAGCTGCTTATTAAACTGGCGCTTCTCATGCAGTTCCTGCCGTGTAGGGGAGTTAAGGCCAACACAGAGAGGTTTTACTCCAATGCTGAAACATGTTAATAACTGTTCTCTATGGCCCCTGACTTGCAAGTGCGCCGCTATAACAAGAAGCAATTATAATCCCCGTGGAATATCAGCAGACATAAAACACATGGAACAACGTGGAATAATGATTTCTGATGCCTTTAAAAAAAATTCATTGTCGTCGCAACAGAAAAGCCACCATTCAAAACTGGAACATAGTCTACAAGTTAACTATAGTTAGAACAGAAAACAGTTGGTTTCGTTTTGCATTTTTTTTAACATTAACAAAATAATTGTCCATGGAGATTTCAGTATTTTCTTCAGCTCTTCCCTGAATTTAGTTTGTGTAGCTGCATAAATAAAAGTGTTTGTGCAGGAACTCAAATACATGAGCATGTATCCGGTTTCAGTAGCGATGTATGCAGGAGCTGTATAATCCGATCGTACATGAATGAGCATACTACTGACTAACGTACGAACGACTGCTGTCAGCCACAACAGTATAAAAGTAGCCGATACAGTGAACAGTAATATAATTGATTTCCTTCGGTTCTGTATTTCTGGATCATTATGATTCTCGCTGCTGTGACCCCGGAGCTCCTTACGGGCTCGACTGGTTATTAAAATCCGTCTGACTGTCAAACAATTAAACTGTAATATCAAAGATAAAGGAATCCATGTCAATAAAATGCTTTGTAGCCAAATAACTATTACACCAAAAGAAGATGTATAAAAATTTAGGCTGGGCTGGAAGCCCCAGTGAGAATTGTTAATTATTCGCTGAGGTTCGAATGCAAACCAGTTTGGAATGTTCTGTAAAAGTGAGAGGACACAGATTGTTGTTAGAACTGTAGCCGCAGTTCTCACTGTGCAATATCTTGTCTTAAACTTGTGGCTACATATAAAGACAAACCGGTCAAGTGTGAAGGAGACTGTAAAGCACACCGACAAATACAGGTTGGTACTAATTGAGTACATTATGAACTTGCAAATGGGTGTATAGGACAGGATTATATGTGGAAAACGTTTACTCAGGATTTTATGCACGAGAACATTGTTGAGCATGACCAGTAAATCGGCTATTGCCATGGACACCATATAGAAAGAAATACATTTTGAAAGGCCGCAATTTCCTTTGGAGAGAATCACGATTGTCATAAGGTTCGCTGTGGGAAAAAGGGAGAGAAAGTAGGTAACATGGACACTCAGATACCTTCCACAGAATATTATTGGAAATGTTACTGTGCATTTCTACCCAGCGTTATATACATGTGTCCAATTTATAACATTGGCCAGTGTTGATGAAACTCCGAAAATAAATAAACGAATATGCACTCTATTGTGATTAAATAGTTTCAAGGGGAGTATTTTTGAGATTGGCCCCACGCTGAAACAGAGACCGGAACCAGATTTATGGAGGAGGGATCTCTTCGTTGGACACCGGAATTCTGAGAAATGAATGTGCACATGTAATTGGTAAGGGAATGGAAACTGGTTGGGAAGTGTAAACAGTTTGGGAGATCGGGTTTCACCATGTGGTCAGTACAAGCAGGAGTCTAAAAATTCCAATTCCTTTTCAGCAGAAGCCGCCAAGGCTCAGTGGTTCTCGCTGAAGTTGTGTATGGGAGCAATCTTAAAATACTAAAACCTGAGAAAAGCTATGAGCCACAGATCTAATGATACTGTACACGAGAGTGCTATTGAATGGTGAGTGACAGTGCCTCTGGGAAAACTCCGCTATCAGGACTGTTGTGACCCCAGTGAAACAGTCCACACAGAAGTAGGCTTGCTGTCGATAATCATATCCGTGTAGCTTAATTGGATTCAAGTGGTTGTTGGAGGCCACTTGAGAATCAGACCTTACGTTAAGAACAGTGGTTGAGCACTGCTGGAGCAAGATGGAGTTGTGAGAGACATTTGGACTGAACACAGTGCCATATGTGTGCTGTGGGCTAACTGAGATATCCGTGAGACTTATCATTGTTGTATCAGCTACTTCAACAATAATCAATACTTTCTACTGAATACAATTAGAAGCTAATTATATACTTTTTGACTTTGGTTTGATTTTTTACAATAAATGTTTTAAAAAGTTAATTTTTCTCCATTGTCTTCTTCCATCGGGGTCCTTAGGGGAAGTTCGGTTCTTTCAGGGAGTTGACCCTCACTGTAGAGAAACACTGTATCGGGACTGGATCTCTGCCGTCCTCCCGCTAAATTTCAGTCTGATGTTTTCATGATGCTGAGAGAAGGGTCACTCGAATTCAGCCTGGAAAATAGTAACGGAGAGTAGCTCCAAACTCCTCCCACTACCACCGACCCTAATGCATTGATGCCTTAACTGGGGCCAATGGTGACTTCGGACAACAGTGTAAAACTGGCTAAATCGGATCAGCCGTCCGGCATACATATCGCCCGATTCCCTTTCATTGACCATTGTCCCTGGCGCTAGATTGAGGCTGCATGGAACTGTCCAGCGCAACTCAGCCGTCAGCACCTTGCAGAGGCAGTCCAGTTACCGATATAACTTTCGTAAAGGGAAAGTGGGACATTCTTATATCTTCTTGAATTTCAACAGTCAAATAATATACATATTTCCTTTCAAACAACCTTCCTGTCATCGGGCCGTTACCATGTGATACACCGAGTGAATTTGATAAATTGCCACTGGGCTCCATGTTACACTAAAAATAATTTTACAGTCGGTTCTTTCTGATTATTTGGAGATGAGAATCTCGGGAAGAGTATCCGATGCCAGCGGCATTCAATATAATTTACAATCCATTACAGGACGCAATAAATTCAAATAAAACCTTCAGCTGAAGATAAACTATCCAATGTAATTCAAAACTTTGGCCTTTGCTTCTTTATAAGCGGTCTGAAGGATCCGCTCAGGAACTGAACGGTAGGCGGTAGATCCGGAAAGATTCGTTGAAAGGGAGGAATGAGGAATAGCTTCGTATTCCTCAAAATAACTTCCCGCCGACTGCTGGGTGGAGGGCGCTGAAGTACTAGGAATTATCAATGTAATGTAGAGAATGGGCAACATTACATATGAGATGATGGCCATTGACACTAAGCAACACATGCTTTAGTTTTGTGGGGGAGGGAAATTAGCCTAATTCTCCTTCACTGTGAGGATCTGCTGAGCATTACCGCGGCTCACAGGCCCTGTGAACGTTTAGGGTTCCCGTTGATAGTCAGCAATTTATCCTGGCAGTGAAATGACTCGGCAGTGAGACATTCCTTCAATCAGCTACATAATCACTAACAGTGAAATCAAACAGCTATTAGACAACACTGACTTACCGGGAATACCAAAGGCTGCGAGAATTGGATAGTAAACATCTGTTACTTGTAGAATCGTTGGCCGGGTCATTTTTTTTTTAGAAGGATGCGAGATTTCACTCAGTTTTCTGATTGTATTTAAGAACCGTAATTGTTTGCCCCTTTATAGGCCAACCCCTGTTCGACTGATGAAATCAGCTCATTTAATAATTCGTGTTAGTTATAGTCACTTAACAAACAAGCGGCTAATTTACCTCGTCAGAGACCCCGATCCGCCAATGGGAAGATTGACCAGCTCAGTTCCTGAAACTTCGTCAATTAAAATTAATGATCGGAAAGTAACCCCAGAGGTGATGTGTTCTGCGCATGCCACCTTTGAATGTTGAAAGGGACGTTCCTTCTGAAGACTGTTGGTCTCTTGGAGCTTCATATTATTCTGGTGCGATCTGGACTCAGGCATTGCAGAATGTAAACCTGTTCTCGACTGTAATGTACAACTTAAACCTATTGTATTCTGTGTGGATACCTCGTGATGACTCGGCGTTATTATGACTGGCGATGATATTGCTCGAACGTTAACAATACTGGATATGTCCATGTATTTATGCTTTTGCTGTCAGTCAATAGTACTAGACATTACCTACTATAACAATAATAGTAGGAAAATTTAGAAAATTATCGGTGCTGATTTTAACCTATCATTATTCATGAAAACTCCACTCAAACATTTGTATGCCCTGCTCCAAATTTTTTTGTCCTGGAATACAAACAGAAAATGCTGGGAATACTCAGGAGATCTTGTAGCATCAGCGTAGAGTGAATCAGAGTTTATTTTTCAGGCAATGGTCAGCATTGACCTTTAAATTTCAGATATCGAGTATCGCAGCAACACTGGGGAAGCCCCTTCACGAGCAATAATAGTTGTGTCCGTGCAGAGAATCATTCTAACATTTCTAGCTGTAACACTATAATGTTACTGCGGAGGCCTGTACTCAAAGTAATTCGTGATAACATCCCTGACACATTGCTGGGGGTGATCCAGTGCCTCCAAGGATTTTTCTTTCTTGTTTTGTTTTATTTCTTTCCGAAATCCGGTCGCCTGATTATAAGGTAATGTTCTGCATTGCCGGAGTTAATATTTTAATCAGCACTCTGGGTAAAATTGGGAAAGCCCCTATTATATGAAAGTGATGTTGCCTACAATCCTCTATTTCACTTTAGGAGCATTTATAATGCTTTGGCCAAGTATCATGGCACAAGTACCTTTGGGCATAAACAAAAAGAAGTAAGGAAAATGAAAAGATACTTTTAGGTTGTAACTGCGCTTGGAGAATGAAAGGGTGTCATGACATATCACTGAAAAAAATGCTAATAGGGCAGATAAATCTATTCCTCGCTCAAACTTAATGCAGCAGGAACCATTTTATCCTTGAATATGCACAGCTTATATTGACGTTTGCACCTTAAAACTGAACACAAAGCGGAGTCACAAATTGAAAAGTCAAGCTATGGAGAATATTACTGCTTACAATTGGCGATAGATCGATTATGTATCTCCCCAGTTGACAGCGAACAAAACAGTAATAATTCACCTAAGTACAATTGCCTTACGAAGGACAATGGTCGCTTTCAAGAGGGGAGCTAAATGTGGTTGTTACACTTGAATGCAGATGCAAGGGGAAGATGCACCAATCTGCCAATAACAATCAATGTTATCGAAGATATAGCGGGCAGGAGCACAAAACCCACCTGTGTCTCAATCATGACTAATCGCTTAAAATGTGGTAAATTTCTTGTAAAGCAGCCACTTTTGGCATTTGACAGCAGTTAATTCAAGGACTCTGCTCTCTTTATCTCGCAACCAGATGGAAAGACACCTTATGTTTACGAAGCGAGCGGTCACTAGTTCTTTCATTTAAATCATGTTTCTTCATTCTACCTGCCATAAATCAAAGCCATTCTGAGTAGCGAGTGTCATCCGAATTTAAATTGCGTTTGCAGAAGTTGTTACTGGATTTAGAGCATCGGAGGTGACGCCTGTAACAATGTCTGCGACAATATAATTTTCATTGTCAATCCTGCAGTGACGCATCGAGCTCGTAAACGGTGAACTCGTCTTGCACAATTATCATTGCCCGCAAAACTTCCACAGAAACGAAAGATGACTGGTATTTCACTCCTACCAGGGTTTGTTCTGTAAAGCGACGAAGAAATGGGAGGGGG
Organism: Cetorhinus maximus; assembly: GCF_964194155.1. Taxonomy (NCBI): domain Eukaryota; kingdom Metazoa; phylum Chordata; class Chondrichthyes; order Lamniformes; family Cetorhinidae; genus Cetorhinus; species Cetorhinus maximus. The sequence goes on along the minus strand of NC_135894.1, from coordinate 6,513,880 downwards.
ATGGGGGGCGGGTGAATGTTCCCTCTCTCTGAACCATACAGAAAAAGACTGGCCGCAGCTGTCCTTACAGATATTTGTAATAGAACCAGAGGATGCTGGAAATACTCCGCGGGCCTGACAGCTTCTGTGAACAGAGACAGCAGAGTTAACGTTTTCAGGTTCTTTATACAATAGGGAATAATTTGCTTTACACCTCCACACAATTTAAGACATGACCATAATTTCTCCACCCGAATCGTCTAACCAATCTCCTCTCAACTTTCTCTTCTCGAAGAAGAACAGCCCCAGCTTCGCCCATTTATCCACATAATTGAAGTCTCCCATCCTTGGAATCATTCTCGTAAATCTTTTCTGAACTCTTTCTAAAACCTTCGTTTAAGTTGAACCAGAATTTTATGAAGGTTAATTACTTAGTTCCTTTCGTTCAAAATGCCCTGATCTATAAAGCCGAGTGTTGAGGACGAAGGGCTGCTTTCTAAAACTGCCCTGCCACCTTCAATGATTTATGCACCTGTGCACCCACGTCCCTCTGCTCCTGCATCCAATCAGAATTAGGACCATCATTTTATGTCACCGCTCCTCGTTCACCTGACCACATTGTATCACTTCACATTTCTGTACATTAAATTTCACCTGCCTTGTGTCTTCCCATTCCATACTTCCCCTACCTATACCCTCTTGAAGTATATTATTATCCGCCTCACAGTTCACAATACTTCCAGTCTTGCACCATCCTCAAATTTTGAAATTATGCCCTGCACACCCATGTCTAGGTTATTGATCACAATCTTGAAAATGCAGTGGTCCCGCTACATACCGGTAGCCCCACCGCACCCCTCAGCCTCACGCCCTCCCTCCAAACCCCAGTCAGAAGTAAGGAACGTTTCCTGTATGTCATGCTTTAATAGGCTTGAATTCAATTATTAAACTGTGGCACAATTGAATTCCAGCTATGCTAAAGACCAACGATTCACAACGCTACATGGTTGGAAATAAAATACTTCCGGGATCTAAAAGTTTGAACTACAAAGCATAGGTTTAATAATATTTGCGGAATCAAATGATTAATACAGGGGGAGAGAAGGTTAGAGTAGATTAAGGGATGATATGACAAACTCATTTGCTTAGAGCTCCTACATCTTCAAATCCCCCACTTCCCCACTGCATTTCCATCAGTCATAGTGTTATTAATAACTACATCAAGTCGCGTTAATATTACACCTCTAAAATAGTAGATGTGAGGTCTTTTGGTCTCAGCCAGAAACCCTGGTTCCAAGTGCGACTCCAGGAATTGATTACCAATAATTAAATTTATTCAGTTACGGGATGTGGGATTGGCTGGGTAGGCAAGCATTAATTGCCCATCTTTAAATGCCCTTGAGAAGGTGGTGGTGAGCTGCCTTATTGAACCGCCGCAGTCCTTGTGATGTAGGTACAACAACGGTACTTTTAGGAAGGGAGTTCCAGGATTTTGACCCAGTGACAGCGAAGGAACGGTGTTATATTTCTAAGTCAGAATGGTGAGTGACTTGGAGGGGAACTTTCAGCTGGTGGTGTTCTCATGTCGCTGCTGCACATGTCCTCTTAGATGGTCGTGGTGGTTTGTTTGAAAGGAGCTGGCTAAGGAGACTCGGTGAATTCCTGTTTGCAGGGATAATGGCCAAGCTGGAGGATGAGGGGAGGAGGAACCATCTCCCACCAGGACCGTATCATCCTCCACCTGTGGCACCGAGCAGTGCTCAGCATTAATGAAAACCGACACTCTGTACAGTGACAGCGGAAAGGTGCCGAGTGAGGCAGCCAGAGGGAAGGAGGAAAGGCAGCAGGAGGCTGAGACTCAACGTTTAACCCCCAGTCAGAATGAAAACAGCCGCAGGCCAATGAGACACAGAGCCCCTCACCACCTGTATTCAGAGCCACATTCTGCTGGACTTCACTTGGTAACAGCTGAACTTACATTGGTGTGTAATGCACACGCGCAGTCGAGCATCGCAGATCGAACACCACTTTACCCAGATCCAGACATTCCAGTGGTGAGACAGAGAGTGTGACAGACTGAAATGGAAGCCGTGAGACAGGAGAATGTTATCCTGTGTGTATAGAACGATAGAGCGCGGGCTTAATTGAACAGCTGGGCCAAGGTACGAGCATGTCCTCTGTGTGAGAAGCTGGATAAGAATTCTCTGTCCCATGCTGCACTCCACAAATCAGCAGCTTCCTCTACAGTGTGTGATTGCCGGGACCCTGCACATTATGATGAATTGTTTGAGGCACCTGAAAACAGATTTGTGTGAATAGAGATTCTGTCATTGAATGTAGTGAAATTCACGAGGATCATCCCCCCCCACCCCGCCCCCGTTTCCCGGCCCCCTCCACGGCTTCTGAAATTATAGCCCTTGGATTTGTCTGGGGAGCAAGATAAAGTAATCTGCGAGTTTCCTCTTAACATTGAAGCTATGAATCCTGGAAAGCTCATGCAGGACATTTTTGGTCCCTTGGAGGGCATGGACAGTGGCAATTGACAGCAGGTCTGAAAATAAAAAGTGGATGAGTGCTTGTGGAACCCTCACTCCATTATGTGAACTTAGGTCAAACTGAGGTCTAATCATGTTGTCACCCTCGACTTTCCCGAGAATATGCTCACAAACAGTGGATCAGAGAGACTGTGGCCTACATTAATTTACTGGACTTTTTCTCTGGTCATGTGACTGGATTAATAATCCAGGTAGGTTAATACTCAGGGGACGCAGGTTCAAATCCAACTACGGCAACTGATTGAATTTCAAATCATTTAAGAAATTCTGGGATATAAAACTAATTTAAATAATGCTGACTCACATTAGACTATCATCAGTTGTTGTAAAAAAAAACCATCAGGTTCATAAATGTCCTTTAGGGATGGAAACCTGCTGTCCTTACCCAGTCTGACCTGCAGAAATGTGGTTGACATTTAACCTTTCTCAAGGGATGGGGATGCCGGCCTTGTTAGGGATGTTACATTGGAGAGAATGAAGAAATTCCTTGTTCTACCCGCACTGTAAGGTATATGGTGGCCTGCCTAGTTACGCCTCGAAGCTTTGAGGTTGATCGATGCCAATGAGTGATTCTTGTCACCAGATTGGGAATTTAAATGAGAAATCGCAGCGATCACGCATTGAATCGCTCTTTACGATGGTTCAATGTCCACCATTGAAACATTTTTAAAAATATTTTACAAACAGACCAGCAGTTATTCCCAGCATTATGCAGACCTCAGGGGGTAACTGCCAATCAACCACACATGAATGCCGAAATTACAAAGTTACAGGGACCTCAAGAATCCATTTTCACACAAAGGATACCTGCTGGAGGCAGGATTGAGGAATGGGAGTGGGAAAGGAGATTTGAGGCAAGTTCAGTTCACTCAGGAAATGAAAGCACATTGTTTAGTTTTCACATCCCATCATGTTTTAGCAGCAACACACATTTGCAGCCATCGGACTATCAGGGTCTCAAATTAATTCCCTAACTTTCAGAACCCTGGGCACGAGAAGGTGGAACTGCAACATCTTCAAATGTGTTTTGTAGCACCGGAAAAATTGGAGAGTCTGAAAAATGTAGAAAACAGAAACCTGGTTATAAGCCGCCTGGTACGTGCACTCTTCACTAGTGATGTCCTGCACAACTCAAGCTGCAGGCGCGCAGCTTCTACAGCAGACGGGAGGAAGCCGTTACCCTTGAAGGTCATTGAGACAGTCAAAGATGAGTGCATATATCAACCAGTAACCAGGCATTTATAAAGCAAGTGAATGCATTGCATGTAATTCCCAGGATCTGCTGGGTGGTGAACTAAACACTCGGCCTGGGTCCAAATGTTTCAATCAAAGAGCCTCTGTCTTGTGATTTTAATAAGCGAATGCGTTACCTTCTCGGAGTTCATGAGACAGCACCATCGACAGGATGGAGAGCCAGTGACGGGAGAGACAGAGCTGAACCGAATAATAAACAGCTGCTGCACAAGTGCAAGACGGCGGCCCAGCAGGAGGCTGGACACAATAATGACAGGGGGCGGGGGGGATTCCCCCGTCACTGCAGGGTGAACATAAATATATTCACCTTTCATTTTAACATTTGTTTTTTTTTTTCCCCTCATTGGGTTCCTGGTCGGGAAATGTTTCAGGAGGAAAAATAAATCCCTATCATTATTAAAAGTCCCAAAATGGGGTCAGAAGGAGTGTTATTTTGCCAGGACTTGCCACAAAACAGATAACCTGAATTGATGATATTTTCATTGTCTCCGAACTGTCCTAGACTTTCACTGCAGGTGCAGAATTTACATTATTTCCTCAGTCGTGCGCATGATTGAGCATAGGCGTGTGCCGCGTATTCACTGACAATTCCCCATATTGACAACTTCCCTGGAAATTTGGTGTGAGTATTACATCCGCGGATCTCACTGGTGGTCAGATTTTCCCGTTGATAAACCGAGACACTACACAAAAGAGGAATGTTTCACGATATGAATGTGCTGATCGGAGGACAATTTAATTTCTTTCATTCTACAAATATCAATTTGTGGGTTATTAAGCATCATAAGTTCCTGACAGCAATTGAACAACAGCGACTTCAATCAGAAGTCTCGGAAACAACTAATGGAAGCCCCCTCCAGTCCCACATTTTGCCACTTCAGCATTTTCATTTGTTACTGAGTGAAGTTAACCCCAGGTTTTTCTACTTTGTGCCAAAGTTTAGCAATTCCTCGTTAGTATAGTGGTCAGTATCCCCGCTTGTCCCGCGGGTAACCGGGGTTCAATTCCCCGACGGGGAGTAGGCGTTATCCTTCATAAGAGGAAACACTCGAAATTGGAAGTTTCTTGGGCATTGTTTTATATACAGGAGAGAGTGCAGATTTCGTCTCAGAAATTCAGGAACAGCGGTAGTTTTTCGAGATCCTGGAATATTAAAGTTTCTTGAGAGGAACGGCCCTTCACACCAATCGTCAGCCGACAGTTCCCTATGTGTCCGAACACCCGACTCTGGCTCTTTCACGTAAACTGGGCTGAATCGGAATTTCAGTGAAATCAGTGATTTGGTAGCTTGAACCCAGGACAGTTTGCTGAAAAAAGGTATTTTAAAACCGAGAGGAGCCGGCCACACTCGGTTTAGTAATGACTAACGAGGCAGAATTCATTAATAATCTGACAGTCAACGAGTATCTTGTAAAGAGTGACTGTAACATGATAGAGTAACTTACATTATAACATCTGCCACCATTTTATTAATTTATTAAACGTATTTTTTCCCTTTATTTCCATTGTTTTTGGACGGCAGCTATTCAGGATCCAGCCATTCATCCCCGCCCCCTCGCAACTTTTCTTTTCTTATCCCATCGCCTCTCCCTCAGTGAACATGATGATTCTCCTAATTCCAGCTCTATTTTCTGGTCTCCGCACTGTCAGCAGCGCCTTGGCACAGGGATTATTTTCTCTTTTGAAATTTCACTGAATAAAATTTGAAAGATGATGAAGACCGTTCATATTCCTCTCTCTTCCTCGGCGCCAATCATTCAGTTTTCTTCCTCTGTAAATCTGTTTGTCTCTTGAACTCACTCCTAACCCTCTTCAATTCCCGCCATCAAACCACAGCTCAGCCCCTACATTTAACGCACTGACTGTCCCTTTACCGAGATCCTTCCTCATGATTGCAGGAGGAATTCGATGCAGTTTTTTGTAAATTTGAACAAGTAAGATCAGCCCAAAACTATTCCCGCTGACTGGGAATCTCAGTCCCAGTGCCACCGTCAAAGAGTTAAAGTCAGCGTTTTTACCGAGGGAATTAGAAAAAAGAATTCTACACACAGAGTGTGCGAGAACTTTTGTACACAACAATTTATCTGCGTCAAAATAACATAGGACACATTGCAGGACTGCAACCTACAATCTTCTGATAACCTTGCACGACACAGGGAAGTAAAAAGCCTCATCTAATACGACCACAACATCAACATTCCCAGAATTATCATTTCTTTTTCCGCAACGTTCAGGAACCTGAATCAGAAGGTAGAGAGCGCAGATTGCCCACGTATCTGATCCCCTCCTGAATCTGAGTTATGATATTTTCTGTGAACCTTGTTTGTTATTGTGTTGTCTAAACACTGAACCACAATGAACTCACCAGGATCCCGATACTGGAGTTACTGACAGCTGTCAGTTCTCTCAGTGTTAAAAGACGGGAATCGGGCGGAATTGGAGACAACACATTCCCTGGGGGACCGAGTCCTCACTAAACTACCGGGAGGGGGAGAGTCAGGAACAGAACAACTGTGACACTCCGGTCTGTTCACTGACTCTCCATCCCTCTCAGTGAACCTAGTGACAGGAATTATTGAAATTAATGGTTCATGAACAGCAAATATCCTGCAGGGAATTATCCCAATTGGACGAGCTAAAGGGGCTAATTTCAGCTTTAAAGGGTCTCAGTCCTTGGCCACAGTCTGGGACATTTTGTTCAGCTTCTGATTGCAGTGAAATGTGATAAGTCCCGTAGCGACATAATGTTCCAGAGATACAGACACAGTAACAGTCCTAATATTGAACAATAATGGCTGACGCTGTATCCATTTTACACCTAATATCTCTGATATAACTACATGATATTAGACAGACTGACAGGCTGTTATCAGATGAACACTCAGTACTTGAACATCCTGAACATCGGCCAATTGCGGCCCTGCCTCAGCTCATCTGTTGCTGAAACCCTCACCCATGTCTATGTTCACGCTCGGCTTGACTATTCCAGTGTTCACCTGGCCGGCCTCCCACCTTCCACCCCACACATACCTGTGCTCATCCAAAATTCTGCTGCCTGGAACTTCACCTGAAAACATGGGAAAAGTCCACTACCCCGGAAGACGATGGAAACAAAATCCGCGCCAGGGTGGGAACCCGAGTGAAGATTGTTAATGATCAGTTTGTTGATCACCCGTTTTTGCAGTTTGTTCAGTTGCTGGGAAATGAACATTTGTGTTCCTGAGCAAATCAAAATGGCAAATTCTCTCAATAGATCAGCACAGAGACCGCTGTTATGGTCACTGTAGCAGTTTTCACAGTGACATACTTTGCTTTAAAATTCAGTCCATGACAGTGACAATTGAAGATTGGAAATGGAGCTAAATTGCGAATGAGAATTAAGACGGCCACTTCAGTGCCAACTTATGACGGGTGCTTCAGCGCCAAATGACGGAGTGCCTGTTCAATTTAAAGTTTGGTGCTGCCATAACAATGACAGTGTTGGAGAGGAATGAATGTGTAAAGACTTTGCTGAAAGTTTGATATTCTAATATATGAAGAACATGATCAGTAGATCTGCTGTTTCCAGACACCATATAGACAGATAAATTTGAAAAGGTCGCGATTTCTTCTGGCGAGAATCATGATTGTCAATAGGTTCGCCGTAAGAAAGAGGGAAACGAGATCAGTGATAGCGAGAGCCAGATAAATATCACAGTATGTAGAGGGAATGTTCAGATGTGTTTCGACTGAGTATTATGCACCTTGATTCTTTCCTGTCATACATGCAGACACTTTATCAAAGCATGAAAACAATATACGCTCAATATCCTTCCTGTACACTTCTTTGAGACAGTATCAAGGCAGCAGGGGGGCGGGGGTCACTCGGATTCTGTGCCTGGAATGGTACCGAAGAACGACCCAAGGACCATCGACACTCAGTCCTTGCTGACTGACCCCGCACCAGCCGGACCGTTGGAACTATCGTATTTGTAAATTACCAGCGATCTGGAAGGGAATGAGTTTTCCCCAGAGCTGCCTCATTGTCCCGATGTTCACAAAGCTGATCAGCAACATCAACGCTCCCCTTCTGAATGTTCAAAATATTCCGCTGAAAGCAAACCTCAAGCTGAAAACCTTCTCGCCCTCAACAGGTTGATATCTTATCCAACCTCTCTTTTTCTATTTATATCATGAGATATGGATATGCCTCCACGACTGGTATAAATTGCTCATCCGAAATTGCCTTGAGAAGGATTGCTAACCTTACAAAGTGAAAATACTTCAAACATTGAAGTAAAATTAGTTTTGAGATGTTGCCCTGTCCTCAGGCTGATGCAAGTGAAGCTTGGAATTGGAACTGAATTGCGAATGAGAAGTAAATCGATCACAGTTTTTACGAATTATGACCGGTTCTTTAGCGGGAAATGACCGAGTGCCTGTTGAATTTTAAATTTGGTAGTAAAAGCCGGGGAAGTTGCAAGTGCAGGAAACTGAAAGATATTTCCACCTGGCTCTCAGTCAGGGCTTTAGGCGATTGGAGCAAGTTGCGGAACCAGTAAATGGGAGAACAAATAACAGGCCGACTGCCCTCGGTGATTTACAGTAATTTTGCGTTGGGTTTGCCCTCTGCTGGGTGTCTTCGTCACTAGAATGTCTGAGTGAGATTGGAATTACGACAAGTTAGACGGGAAAACATTGGCTTCTCAGGGACCTACTTTATCCGTCGCTTACAAGTCGCTCAGCAATGAAGTAGACTTTGCGCGGTTCAGTATTTTACTTCGTTCCGGGCATGTTTGAGAATAATTAACAACACTTTAGGAGTATATTGTGCTGCTTTTTTAAAATATATCTCGAAGCAGCAAATGTTTTTTTGGCCTCGCCAGCAGCTGACTGACTGTTGAGAAATTTGATAATGGATAGACTTTGCTGACAGATGCAGTATTTGCGTGAAATTGTTGTGAAGCGAGTTATTGTTGTCGTGTAGACAGCTTGTTGATAGCTTCAATGCAATCACTTTATGGTAGTCCTAGCACGATTGGTTGCACTGACACTTGCAAATTGTCTCGAGGTAATTTGCCTGCAGCATTGCAGTGAACGGCAGGCATGGGCACAGTTAACAGCGATGTCACTGCTCGTCTGCAAGTGTTTCTCTGTACAGGAGAAAATATTTGTTGCCATGATGCTGACCGGTGTAATGCACAGAAGTGTGAAAAAGGACAGATTTGTCAGGACAAGAGGCAGAAATTTTCCAAAGGCAAGAAGTGTGTAAGAGAAAAAGGCTCAACCTGCGATGCCACAGGAGAACACGGTCCGATTCGAAATCCCATTCCGATGTGACAGTATAGGAATTACAACTGAACCTCGAACAATGGAACAGTAGAACGACTGCAACTGAACTGGAATAGGGACAGAATTACCACACATCTCCCATGTCCCATTGTTCAATGGGGATCGAACCCGTGAACTTTAATGCTATTAGCATCATCCTCTAACCATTGAAGCTGACTGATCAAAAACAGAAAGTGCTGGAAAAACTCAGCAGGTCTGACAACATCTGTGGAGGGAAAGACAGAGTTAACATTTCGAGTCCGTATGATTCTGAAGAGGTTTTTCCAGCATTTTTTGTTTCTGTTTCAAATTTCCAGCATCCGCAGCATTTTGCCTTTATCTCGGAGCTAACTGGTCGCCAAGCAGCACGTTTCCTAGTTTGATCAATTACTTTTCAAACTCAGAATAGCAGTGAGTGGAGAATTCAGCATTCTTCCTTAACTGACTGATCCCGCACAGGCTGGAACTCTCGTATTTGCCCAGTCAAAGCTTCAGGTTACCGGGGAGCTCTAAGGATATATTTGCCCCAGAGATGCTGAGCAGAGCGTCGTTTGCAAGTGTTCCGTTGTGCAGTAGCAAAGCTTTGTTGTCTTGTCGCCAACAAATTTGTGGCACAGAATTGTTAAAAGAAGGGCGGATTTGTCAGAACTAGAGGCAGAAATGTTCCAGAAGGAAGAAGCATGAATGGAAAAAAAAACACAGCCTGCAACGCTGCCGAAGAACTTTTCGAAACGCTCTTTCCATGTGACAGCGGAGGAATAACAACTGAACCGGGTCCGGGATTTAATTACTTCTAAATCGAATAAAATACGTTGGCCTGTACGGGGATCGAACCCGCGACCTTGGCGTTATTAGCACCACGCTGTAACCATCTGAGGTAACGGGCCACCTGGTGAAGTTTCCCTAATATCTGGTTTTCAAACTCAACAGGCAGTGAGTGGAGGATTCCGCAATCTTCCTCGCTGATTGATCGCGCACAGTCTGGAACTCCCGGATTTGCCCAGTTGAAAGTTCAGGTTACCAGCGAGCTGTGAGTGTATGTTTCTCCCAGAGCTGCTGAATGATCCGATCTTCACAAAGCTGTTCAGCAACAGATACGTTCTCCTTCTTGTCAATGATGAAAATAATCAGCTCAAAGCAAACCTTAAACTGCAAAATCTCCCTTCAATAGGCTGGTATCTATGCAATCTCTTTTCTATTTATTTCATGGGGTGTGAGCATGTCGCGCATGACCAGTGCAAGTTGCTCATTCACAATTGCCTTCGGAACGATGCTAAATTATGTAAAATATATAGGCGCTTCAAACACTGAAGTAAAAATAGTGTGGAAATGTTGCAGTATCTCTTGGATGTAGGAATTGAAGCGTGTGGATTTCATGGCGAATTGGAAGGAAGTTGCTCACAATCGGGCAAACTCACGGCGGGGGCTTCAACGAGAAATTACTGAGTGCCTGTTGAAATTTACATTTGATGCTATCATTCGCGGGAGTTGCAATGTCAGGGAACAAAATATATTTCCGCCTGGCTCTCAGTCGATGACTTGAGGCGATCAGAGCAAGTTGGAAAAGCGGTAAGTAACAGGCCAACTGCCGCTGTGATTGATGTATTTATCTGATTAACAGTCATACAGCAGCGCCGCTTCACAAGCCGCAGAACAACAATGTGGGGGGAGCTCAATCTTGTTTTGACTCGGGTTTACCCTCTTCTTGCTGTCTTCATAACGAAGCGTTCGGGATTGGTTGGAATTAGATGGGGGCGGCATTGATTTCTGAGCCCAGGAGGTTATGTGTCACCAATCAATGGCGAGTAGTTATAATGCAAAGGTTTCAAATCCGTTGCACTGTTTTGCTGCAAAGATCATTGGTATTTGTTTATCGGGCTGCATGGCAGAGCCAATGGAGAACTTACATTTAAAAAAGTTCCCGAGCACCGACGTGAATCCTGAAAACATCAGCGTTAAGGGTATTTGGGACATGGATTTGTACCAACCAGATTTCTCTCCTGAAAAAAAAAAGCCACATGTATATTTAGCCGCGCTTTTCATGGCACATATTAACTATTTGGAAATATATATAGGGGGAATCTTCATGAAGTTTTTAGGCAACGAGAATAGTGGCTGTGTTTGATAGTGAGGAGGTTTGATAGCAGGGAGATATCAATTGACTGGTTAGATGGTCAGAAAAATGACAAATGGAATTCAACTCGGGGGAGAGCGATATAATGCAGCTGGGGAACTCAAACAGGTCGCAGGGAACACACAATTAATGAAGAGAGTATTGGGAGGTTTCGAGGAAGTGATGGACATTGGAGCGAATCTCCACAGATTCCCGAATGTTACATGAAAGGCCGATGAGGTGTTTAAGAAGTCAAGTAGAATCATTTCGTTTTTTGGCGAGGCTTAAGTATACTTGCAGGAAGGTTATGGTGGAGCTGTATGAATCATTAGTTAGGCCACAATTTGAGTACTGTGTGCAGTCCTGGTCACCTCATGGAAATTACCAAATTACAAATCGATGGTGGAGTTCCGGCATGATGAACGTGGATAGCCGGTGGTATCCGCTGCTAAAAATGGGAGCCAACGTTAGATAAAACTCGTCATCCCAGATTCAGCAGTGACCCTCATCAATATTCCATAACCCGAGCTCTGACCGGTGGGATATATTAACTTTGAACGGATCCACACAATTTAATTTTGAAGCCCGCTCAACTGACCAACACAGCAGAATCTTCCATGTATCTATTGCATTTCACAAACTCCCCACCCGTCCCCTTGCCAATGTGCTTGAAAGGAGCGTTATATATCAACATTTAAAACGAAGTTTCACAAGGAGGTATTTAGGAAAATGACGAACTGTCTGGCCAAATGGGTAGATTTGAACGAGTGTTTGAAAGAAGAAGTGAGAGGTAAAGTGGGACAAAGCTTAAGGGAGGGAATTCCAGATGTCGCGAACGTACAATAATTCTCTTAACATTATTGTGATTTATTGTAAAGGTAGGACATAGTGGGATTTGATTAGTTTCTCTGAGTGTGTGTGGGATGTAATTGAATTGGAAACAGCTGGTCTGGAGTCTTTGACTCATCAACTGAATCAAGGTTTGAAATGCTAAATGGGAAAACATGGCTGAAGTCTTAGAATGTGAGGTGAGCAGAATTTGCAGTTTTAGGCATATCACAGTAGTTTTAATTTCAAAGAGATGGTTGGATGTTACACTTAGCCGGAGAAGTCAAGCAATCAGCATGTTTATTTTTCCAAATGTTCCTGACAATATTAGCACTATGATTAGCAATATGATTTATATTATGAGAAAGGTAAGTTTCAAAGACATATGGGAACAATGAGGTTTACATTAAAAAAGACAAACATTTATAAAGGAGAACGATGGCAGGGAAGGCATTGTAAGGTCGACGGGAAGTGCAAACAGCCTTCAGTATTTGTGCATTAAGCCTGCTGTCTACACAGACCGAAGCTTGGAATAGCCACTTTGAATACTTCTGCCCAGGGTATTGTGTCGACTTGCTGGGGTCTGTTTAAATATAGTTGTTTTTACTGTTTCCTTAACGGGAGTGTAAGTGGAAGCGAGGTTAATTAGGGGTTTTAGGAGTTAATATACTAGTAATTTATAGACTTGTGCTGTGCTTGAAATCCTCTTACATGTATTACATGTTCGGCACACAACATCAGACAATTACCTGTTACCATTCGGTCATCACCTTCACGTCTACAGCCATTTTCTAATCTCCCGGTCAACGCAGAAATTAAAGACGTGATTCATCAAATCCTGCAGCTCAGAAGGAGGCCTTCGGCCCATCTACTCTGTGCCCGTTCTTGGAAAGAACTGTCAATTTAGTTCCACAATCAAGCTTCCCACGTCACCCTGTAAATTAGTTCCCTTTAAATTCAGATTGAATCTGATTCCACCAACCTTTCAGACAGTAAAGCAATGCAGCGTAATTGCTGGGAATATTAAAAAATAATCCTGTGAATACTCAACCGGTCAGGGAGCACCTGTGGAGGCAACAGAGTGAACTGTGCAGGTCGATGACATTTCATCAGAAGTGAAGAAAGATATAAATATATTAAATTTTAATCCTGTGGAGAGGAAGAAGGGGCGGTACAAAGCGAATGTCTGTGAGGGTGGAGGGAAGGAGGGAAAAGGTTTCTTGATGTAAAATCCATAGAGAGTTGTAATGGGCATGATAAAGAAACAAAGGATATGGCCAGATGGGGCTGTGAATGGCTGCATTGCAACCGTCCGAAAGTAACATGAAGGAATAAAGATAGAAAAGTGACAAAACAAAATCAGTAAAACCCAGCAAGACATCAACTGGAGGCAGATGTTATGAAGTTTACATCAACGTAACAAAGCCCGAAAAAAGCATTTGGGTTTACGTGCCAATATTAAGAAGCCCAAATGGACCAATATTACCTTTGGAGGTGTTTACTTAAGGAAGCACTTTGATTTATTCCGGGTTTAGCAGAGCAAGGGAAGATGTTGACTGATCTATGTTACCGCACGTTATGCAGGAAAGAGTGGGGAGGGGTGCATGGTGAATCTTTTTAATCATGCTCTCGGGCTTGCAGATCGATTTAGACACCTACACTTAGTGCTTCACACTATTTAAACGTTACTCCTAATGAGCTGTCTTGATTTTAAGAGGATTGTATTACGCTTTCCCACATCAAACACCATTACAAATCATTTACCCACTCGTGAAATCCATCCCTGTGACTTTAGAGCTTCCCCCTTCAATTTCTGCAACTTAATAGCTCCCTGAAATGAATACACTCTTCAAACCTTTGAAGGTCTAATGCACAGACCAGGATAACAACAATCATCAGATCACACGCCACTGGTTAGGAGCGAATAGTTGATGCAAGTTGGAAGGTTTGTGAAATGAAGCCAAAGTGACGCTGCGTGTCTGTCTGTGAGGGAAACGCGTTGTAGGGGGTGAAATACAAAGAAGGGAATGGAAAAAAATAGACGCTGAAATAACTCTAGTTAGACAGTGAAGGCTGTTATGGGAAACATGCTCAATGGAGGCCGGATAGCCGAGTCGGTACAGCATCAGACATTTAATCTGAAGATCCATGGCTCCAGTCCTTATCCAATTGCATCCTTTTGGGACAAAGGGTAGAGTCCCATTGAAATGACGGGAAAAAAGAGCAAAGTATGCTGAATTATTCAAGAGAACAGAAGAGAGGTATAAGTTTCTTCGATTTGCAACAAAAAAAACTTTCTTCTCGAAATTGTGGCGTTCTCGATGATTTTTAGGAATTATTTGCAGATTTCCAGCTATTCTAAGTGTGAAAGGTTCTTCCAGGCTTTTCCCTTGGCTGGCCGAGACACTATCGCTGTGAATCAGTGACAACAATATGTTCTGATTCAACCCCATTCTTAACGCCGGAGGAAGCAGCTTCTCCCTATTTAATCTCACACTAGATTCTAACAAGATAGAAACCTCGATCAAACCACCCTTCATTCTTCTTTTCTCAAGAGATTAGAAACAAGTAGAAGCCCTGCAAACGAAAGAAAGTTGCAGGAAACGTCGAGGGATTGACACTAGGTGATCGTCTCCTTTCGAGAAGCAGCACAGAACGGACAGGCACCTTCTGTGCTTTACCCATCCTATAATTATACAAATCTAGGATTATCAAAACTGAACTTCTAAAGTGACCTACTAAACTCCGGAATCAGCACTGCTTCCACTCCAGGGTCAATGTAATCCTGGTGCTTCCTCTGAGTAGCGTCTGGAGGAACATGAGGAATAGGGACAGTTGTATTATGTATTTCACAACTTCAAATTAATTCACGAACTTTCTGGCTCATCTCCTGCTTCAATTGCACCATCCTGAGAATCCTCAATTCGCACCTTCATGCAGCACCATCACAGATAAAGAATTCCTAATGCGTTTGCGGCCCCAGAATCATGTTCACAGCAAAATAGTGGGATGCAATTCACAATATTGCATTAAAAAACTCGCTTGTAGCATTTATGCCACTCCGTCTGTTGCATAGATCTGCGTAGCTGCAGATTTAAGACATTTGTCTAACTACTTATTGGAATGAGTGGCACCTCGGATATGACAGCCTGGAAGACCAGATCTTAAAATGATTGTTTGTGCATGTGCACTGGCGATTAGTGAGCCCTGTACCAGTAGAATGAAACTCTTTTGCTTCTCTACGGTCCCCTGTTTCTCACCACCTAGAAAATACGCCCATTGCTCACTGGATAAGCTCTTTGTTTACTCTCCACATGCTTAATGACTGTCTCTACATCGACTGTTCAGATGGAGGAACTAAAATCATTTACTTCTATGTGCTTTACAAGCGTCGTACAACAGGGTAATAATTTATTGCGAATTACTTTAAACGACGACCGAATGAAACAATACACCGATATTGCAAAATGTACGTCATAGCTCAGATATTTGTCGGCGACACATAATTCACTGAATGAGAAACCAACGCTTTCGCCGTATAACGTTTTTGAATTAAATTTAGCTCGGTTTCACTTCTTATAAAGAAGACTCAGGGCAGCGCAAATACTAGCGGAAAGCAGTGAGAACTCTCCACAGTGTTGTCTTCTCTTCTGTCAAGCGGTGCTGCCACAAGCTGGCACTGAGATCAACGCAAAAATGACAACTGCAGTTGGATTGTTTTTCTTTCTGGTTAGTTGTTACCATATTTGCTATAAGCACAGCAAATCTCTGACTGAAAGCCAGGTAGAAAGATCTTCCAGTTCCCTCTCCTTGCAACTCCGCCGAATGCTGGGAGTGAATTGAAAATTCACCGCACAGTCGGTGACCCACTTGATTTTGCTCTAAATCGCCGGTCAGTAATTTATCTAATTTCCCGACATGTCCTTCCAACTTCACGACATTTCTCCAGCCCCCTCGGCTCCTGCATCTCATTTAGCTTTGACTAGTGTACCTTATATCGCCATTCCTCGCCCTCCCTGAAAAAATGTACAACTTCACTCTTCTCCGCGTTAAATTTCACTTCATGCCATCTGTTCCATCAGCCTGCCTCTGTCCTCTGGAAGTTTATCATTATCCTCCTCTGAATTTTACAACACTTCTGAGTTTTGTGTCATCCACAAGTTTTGAAATGGTGCACTCCACGTTGACGCCTCGGTCCTATGTTGAAGAAAAACAGCTTTGATGACTCTGCTGATGGCTGGAGAATCCCATTATATAGCAATTCACCACGGCTCTTTGTTTCCTATCATTCAGCTGACTTGGTGCCCATGCTCCACTGACAGTCTTCATCCCAAAACAATCAAGTTAACTGAAAGCTAACTGCTTTTAACACATCCAGACATGTTTTCCTGAATGAATCCGCACTTATCCATGTGGTAATACATTTTGTCTCTGGATATCGTTTCCAAAAGCTCTTCCACCACTTGAGGTTAAACTGGTGCGTGTGTGGTTTACAAAATGATAATTAGCTACATTTTGTGAACAATGGTATACCATTTGCAATTCTACAATCCTCTAGCATCGTCCGTTATAACTAAGCAGGATTGGAAATTTTTGGCCCACTGCCCTCCGCAATTTCCAAACTTACTTTCCTCAACACCCTGCCCCTGAACCAATCCTGGTGAATTGTCAACATTTAATTAAAACCAGGTTTATAATGGCTCCTTTATCTACAATTGTCGCCCACCCAATTTCACAACTACCTCGTGTTTCACTCTGCCTTTGGCAGTGTTTTTCTTTCTTGGCAAACACAATATAAGTCCTCTGGCTCCAGGCGCGAAATTCCGTTTTAGTCCCTATTCGGCCCGTTCCTGTTTTCGCAACCTTTTATATTTATATCCATAGAGCCAAAAAAAAATCTGCTTGTCTATTCTCCCAGTCTCCCTTTTCTACCTGTATTTATTCTTCACTTCCCCAATGAATTTTCTATTATTTTCCATGGTTCTGACTTGTGGTGTAGTGTCCCCAGGGTAGTGTCCTCGGCCGAACCATCATCAACTGCTTCATCAATGATCTTCCGTCCAAGATATGGTCAGAAGTGGGGATGTTCGCTGATGATTGCAAAATGTTCAGCACCATTCACAACTCCTCGGATACTGAAGCAGTCCATGGCCAAATGCAACAAGACCTGGACAATATCCAGGCTTGGGCTGACAAGTGGAAAGTAACATTTACAGCACACAAGTGACAGACAATGATAATCTCCATCAAGAGATTAAAGAACCATCGCCCCTTGACGTCCGACTGCACTTCACTGAATCCCCACAATCAACATTCTGGGGGTTAACATTGACCAGAAACTGAACTGGACTAGCTTTATAAATGCTGAGGCTACAAGAGCAGGTCAGAGGCTGTGGATCCCGCGACGAGTAACTCACTCCCTGACTCCTGAGAGCCTGTCTGTAATCTACAAGGCACAAGTCAGGAGTGTGATGGGATACTCTCCACTTGCCTGGATGAGTGCATCTCCCAATGCAATCAAGTAATTTGATACGGTCCAGTTCCACGTAGCCCACTTGAGTGGCACCCCATGCACAATCATTCACTCCCTCCACCACTGACGGACGGTAGAAGTAGTGTCTACCTTCTACAGGATGCACTGCGGGGATTCACCAAGTCTTCTTAGGCAGCACCTTCCAAACCCACGACCACTACCATCTAGAAGGACAAGGGCAACAGATAAATGGGAACACCACCACTTGGTCGTTCCCGTCCAAGTCACTCACCATCCTGACTTGGAAATATATCGCCGTTCCTGGACTGTCACATGGTCAAAACACTGGAACCCCCTCCCTAACAGAACTGTGGGTGTACCTACACCACAGGAAGTGCGGCGGTTCAAGAAGGCAGCTCACCATCAACTTCTCAAAGACAATTAGGATGGGCAATATAGGCTGGCCCAACCAGCATGCCCTCATCAGGTGAAGGAATAAAAGAAAACAATCTGACAGCCTTTACTTCTTTCATTTTGCTCGATACATATTTCCTCATCGAAAATCTTTGGTTTTGTCTGGCCATCCTTTCCTAATCGTGGCAAGGAACCACGACTTCACCCAAAAAATCTCTTTAAAGGCTGTCACTTTGGCTTTCCTGAAAATATTTCGTTTCAATTCGTTTGGGCGAGAATAGGAAGAAAGTGTATTAGCATCAGTGTGCGTTTGTGTTTGCGTGTGTGCGCGTGTGCGTGTGTGCGCGCGTACGTGTCTGTGCGTGCACGTGTGTGCGCGTGTACGTGTGTGTGCGTGTGTACGTGTATGTGCGTGTACGTGTGTGTGCGTGTGTGCGCGTGTACGTGTGTGTGCGTGTACGTGTGTGTGCGTGTACGTGTGTGTGCGTGTTTATGCGTGTACGTGTGTGTGCGTGTGTGCGCGTGTACGTGTGTGTGCGTGTACGTGTGTGTCCTTGTGCGTGTGTGTGCGTGTACGTGTGTGTGCGTGTATGAGCGTGGACGTGTGTGTGCGTGTACGTGTGTGTCCGTTTGCGTGTGTGTGCGTGTACGTGTGTGTGCGTGTGTGCGCGTGTGCGTGTGCGCGCGTGTACGTGTGTGTGCGTGTGCGTGTGTGAGAGAGAGAGAAAGGGAGACGGGTTGAAGGGGGGCGTTGATGTTGGGGGTTGAGAGGGAGAGGTACATAGAGAGCCAGAGGGAGAAAAATGGAAAGAGAGAGATAGAGGGATATCGAGGGAGAGAGAGCTGGAGAAGAGACAAGAGGTTGATGCAGAGATGTTTGCTTTTCATTTTATCCATTCGCCCCGTGACACTGGGAGTGGCTGGGCCCTGTGGAGTGGGATGCGAATAACCCAGAGAATATTGGTTGATGCCTGTGACTCATTCAGTTCAACATCAAACTGTGCTCCTTCATAAAATGAAAGCAGATAAAATTCTGGGGTCACGTCAGTAAAAATCACTTTGGCAGATGAATAAACATAGAGCTGGTGGAGCAAGAATAAGATGGCGGCCGGAGATGAAGTGTCACCGTATCTTTGTGAAGAGTTAGAAACTTAAATCGTGCCCCCACCTTCCACACCAGAGCTGTAATAAGGATAGTGTGTGAGGTTATTGTCATCTCTGCCCGGTGCTGAATAATTTACATTTACAGCGTTATCACAGGACGATATCACATCGATCCAGAACTCAGGCGACTCTGAAGCACCCCTGTCGACACCTTATGCTACTGTGACTCTGTGATCTGCCAGTAAATTCTTAATCAGGAGCGATCTGATGCTAAGTATGTTACCAGCAGTTGAGGTAGTGGAAGCTGGAATAGTCTTTGTTAAAGCTGCTGCAGTTATATAGTTGGCAGATGGATCTTTGATGGAGCTACTGGTCAGCACTGAGATGATGGAGTTCTTGTCGCAGCTCCTGACTCTGGTGTTTCCCGTGATTCTCTAAGCTGGAGTGTTCTGAGATTCAAATCTAACTGAAAATAAAGTTTTCAAAGCAGGCCGGTCACCTGAGTACAGGCCTAGCTTAAACAGTCCCTCCTCACACACAAACATCTCCTCCCATGAACCAGTCCAATGAAGATACATTGTCCTTTCCGTGAGGGAAAGCTGCCCTTCCTTTGGAAAGGAGACCAAAACCCTGGCAGGTTGGATCTCGATGTTATTCTGCCAGTCAGGGATCAGAAGGAAATTCAGGACCGAGAATGAACTGTTCTGCCTACAGTAGGAGGTACTGCACCAAGAACCTACTCCAGTTAAACAGAAGTGACAAGGTTTGGACCAGGCACCTTGAAAGAGCGGGCATCATAGACTGGGGAGGTGATGATCAAGCAAGATCATACCTGTTATATACTCCAGAAGGTACAATTCGCCAGAACATGATTCTCCTCCTCATCTGTTGAGAAGAACCTCCTATCAGACGTTTAAGTTAATCAGGTAGAGACAGTCAAGTGGGTGTACCTACATCACATCCATTGCAGCGGTTCAGTAAAGCAGCTCAGCACCACCTTATCAAGGGCAATTGGCGATGGGTAATAAACACCGGCCTAGCCAGCCGCCTGCCAAATCCCATGAATGATTAAAAAAATGTGCCAAAAAGAAAGGATACTCTGATTTTTCAACTCCAAACCAATAAAGCTGGCCCAAAACAACTGGGCCTACAACCCTCCAGATGTGACCAGAACGAGATCTGGTAGAATTGTCAGGCCTCCAAACTGTCTGAATTTATAAAGTCATAGGCTTGAAGAAGGAGAAAGGGTAGCTGTAAAAAATATTGTATGCAATTATGTTGGATTAAGAGTGGAGGGAACGGTACTGCGTTTACGTTCGGCATAGCAAGAGTTATTGTGAGACTGGAGAACAGCACTGCCCACAGCGTGATAGAAAGAGTGACATGACAGTATACGTAAGATAGACAGGTTAGCTCATGGGACAGGCATGATCAGGAGACTTGAGCAGATGTCAGCATGGAGATAGCTCTTAGTCTGGCCTATAGTTTGTACACAAACACATGAAAACACACACACACACGCAAGTAAGCACACATACGCGCGCGCACACACACACACACACACACATACAGTTATGTGTTGCCAACAAACGGTTATTGTTCAACATTACAAGCCTCTGAACACCTACTGAAAAGAACTCTTACAACACAAAGTATCCAAGTTTACTGACGATGAAAAGTGACGGGAAAGTGTGTGTTGGAGATAACGCAGAAAATTTGCAGAGGGAGGTGGATGGGCTGAGTGTGTGGGAAAGAACAGGGCAGGTGGAATACAATATGCCGAAATGTAAACAGTTTCAGCTTGGTAACAGAAACTAGGAGAATTAAGTTCTACTAAGATTATGCGGGACATTGCACAGCTCCTGCCTGTTGCACTGAGGCAAGTTGGATCTCAATGTTCAAAGCGTCTATGGGACGTATTTCCTATATCTCAGAAGAGGGTTTATTGGTGGGCCACCTCTTTCCGCCTCACCATTTGATTGTGGAAAATTTGGGGAGCAGTTAAGTTGCTGAAATCCGTAATGGATGGTGAATTGAGTGAAGCCTTCACTAGTGAATTGCGGGCCGTTATCGGACACCACCAGGTCCAGGATGCCAATGGGCTCTCCAGGTTATTGGACTTGTTGTTGAACTTTCCTCGCACTAAAATTGTATTCCTTCTTAAATTAAACTAGGTATCGAAAGATTTCAGAACAGCTTCAAATTTACCCGGAGATTCATTTATTCCTTGGCTCACAATGACGTCATCGGTTATCGGACCTGCTGTTTCCAAAAGTGTTTTCAGTTCTTCAACCTGTGTCTCCTTATCTAACCCTAAAGCTATGGTATATCTTTTAAAAATGCCCGCCAACGCCACCAATTCTGTGCCTGAATTGCCCCTTGGATCAGCAAAGATCGAACTGTTAGCTCTGATTTATTATCCAAGGCTGTTTTTCATTCAGCGGAGGGGAGTTCAGATTTAATTGCTGTTGCACTTTTAAAGATGGATCTGCAGAAACCGTTTAGTTCACTTCACCCCGCGCTTTTTGGGGTTTGGCGGGCTCCAGCGGCGATGTCGGACCCGACCTCAAAGTGATCTATTTTCTTTGCAGCAAGTCTTTGAATCGAACGTTTGGGTCTTCTCGCGAATTTCCCAGAGTAGAGTCTTCAATTCATCAAAGGGGATTTCAGGCTTTCACTGAGGCGTCAAATGTTTTTATTTCAACTGTTCTAGGCCGCCGACTCTGGACTTGGTCTGGGGGCGGTGACTGAAGAAATGGACTGTTCTGCCTGATTAATTCCCTCAATACTTTTAAAGACCCGTTCAGCCTTTGTAACTATTTTTAAATATTATTTAGCTAACTCACCCTTGCGATCTGGCTCGGTTATTTGACTCTGTATTGGATGGGGATTCACAATGCCCGGGGCGGGCTCTGCTGGAGTGCTTCAGCTACGCAGTGGATTTCTCTTCTGCCCTTGAGCCTCCAGTTCTGCAATGGGGTTTCTTCTTAGGCGATCTTCATCTGTTCTCTTCAGTTTTGGTGAATTCGTCAGTTCAGGATGTGGTTCCTTTAGTTTTTCAGATTTTGGGGTCTTTCCCCAGCTTGTCTTGAGTTCTGGGTTCGGTCATTAGTTGCTACGAAGTTGTAAGAGTTCTGTCCATTGGTTTTACGAAGAAAGTTCAACTGTTGAACAGTCACTGTTTATTGGTAACACACAGCTGTATACATAACCACCAGTATAGCCCAGACTAAGAGCTATCTCCATGCAGTTTTCTACACGAGCGTCTCTAGTTCACGTCTTTCCGATGTCCGAACCTGTCTATCCCAGGTTTACTGTGATGTGACTCTTTACATCACACTGTGGCGGTGCTGTTTTCCAGTCTCACATGAACTCTTGCTGTGGGAAACAACTTTATCCTACACTTCGAACTCAGTTCCATCATCTCAGCCATTAATATCGAATGTACATAGCTGAGACCGAAGTATTCATCCATCCAGCACCCCACTAATTACAACCTGGCAAGGTGAAAATGTCACTTTTCTTCCTACTCTCTGTTGTCTGTCCATTAGCCAATACATTTTCCATGCTAGAATTGACGCCAAATCCCATAATTCCTAAGTTTGTATAAGAACCTTTAAGGATTCTTTAATGGATGCTTTCTGAAAATCCAAATTTAGTGCATTCACTTGTGTTCCCTTTATCCCCCTCATAATTACATCCTCAGAAACGCTGATAAGATCGCCGTACTCAATTTCCCCTTCACAATCTTGTGTGGAGTTTATTGAATAACATTATGATTTTCCAAGTGTTCTATTTGCACATCCCAAAAAGAAAGGAAAATATCATTTGCCTTGCTGTGATGTGAAGCTAATAGTTCCCCGTTTTCTTTCTTGTCATCTTCCTAAATATCGGGGTTTGTTACTTTCCAATCCTTGGGAACTGTTCTGGATTCTAAGTAATTCTGAAAGATCGAATCCAATACATCTGCTATCTTTGCAGCTACCTCTTCTGTCAAACTCCATGTTGCAAGTGGAAAGGTCTAGGAGATTGCTTGCAACTTACCCCCATGAATCTCTCCAGAAATCTTTCTTTCCTGGTACAGATTTACACAAGTTCAATATATTCACTTGATATTTGGTTTCAGGTTTATTCTGAATCGTTTTTGAGCCAAATCCTGATTCCCCATTATAATTCCACCTTTCTCTGAGTCCAAAGGGTCAATGTTTACTCTCACAATTTTTTTTTTTCATCTGCATAATTTATAGAAATGTTTACAAACTTTTTTTAAAGTTAGCAGTTGGTGTAATGTCATATTCTCTTTATTGTATCAATGTAAATTGTAGATCCTCTTAAACTGAAATCTAAAAGTTTTCGATTTCCGCGGTTTATTACTATGGTAACTTTAAGCACTCTTGCTCGTAAAGGTTGCGCTGTTCTTCTTTGTCTTGGGGCTGATACAACTTAAATGGATGTATACGTGTTTAAAATTGTACAGTAAGTATTTTAATGAGAACCATTGTTTGTCCAAAATCATATCTTTAAATGTGGTGACCTAACTTACATTTGACAGCTCGAATTCAAAAGCTATTTGTTTGCTATTTTGAGACTTATCATGCGCGATTCAGCGTAAACCAAATCATTTACAAAAACAAAATCTAATCTTCTACCTTATTATTTTCAGTCTCCCTTAGAAATCGCGTTCAATAAGATTATTAATTAAATCGTCTTCATTGCACACTACTAGATCTAAAAGGGATCTAAACTAGATCCAGACCCTTTTTTGGGTCGTTGAAATGCTGATCCACAAAATTATCATGTATATATCGAGGCACATCTCCCCTGGGATTTCATTCTGATGATGAATTTCAATGGCAGGCGTTTTGTGGACTGACCTGTTCAACTTTGCCATTGCCGTTCTGAAGTCACTGAAGGGGAAGCGCTGTTTGTTTGTTAAGTGACTGGAACTAACGCCACATGTTATGCAAGCTGCTTTTCTCAGCTGGGCACGGATTGTACTATAAAGGGGATCACTTAAGGATCTCAGATACATTCCAATGGGAACTGCAAAACAAGGCAGGAGGCGAAGATTCTTCTAAAGACTGGAACGGCCAATAATTCTACAGATCAAGGATATTTACTATCCCGTGCTGGTAGCCATTGGTACCCCTGGTAAGTCAGTATTTCCTGCTGTCTGATAGCTGTTGAATATCTCACTGTTAATGATTATGTAACAGAATGAGAATTCCCTCCTTGCTTTGACACTTGTCCAGCGGGATCATTTGATGAACATAAGCGGGAAATTTAGGTGTCCACCTCGCCGGCGAGAGGCTCTGCTGGTCGGCAAATTGGGAGAATCGATTTGCTCTCTATGATTTTCGCTACTCCGTTATTTTATCAGAGCATAAAATCCAGTGACTTTATTTATTCACTCCTGGGATGTGGGCGCCGGTGGGTCTGTCTGCAGATGGCGTTGACCAAGACATCCCCCTCCATTGTTTTACATTGTCTTGTAGTGAACTGGGACCACACTCTCTTGCTTCAATTAGCATGGATCGATTCATTAATGTAAAATCTTGTTCCACGAAATTGCTGTAGATTTTTTTAAAGAGCTAACAGAGACGGTTGATAAGGGCACCACTTTTGATTTGGTGTTCATGGTCTTCCAAACACCATTTGACACAATGTAACGCAACAGACTTGTGAGCAAGTTTGCAGGTCGTGCATTAAAAGGGACAGTAACAAGGTGGAGATGGAACTCGCTGAGCGAAAGGAAACGGGAAGTTTTGGTGAATGGATTTCTTTGTGCGTTGGATGAAGGTTTGAACTGGAGTTCCCCAGGGGTCAGTGTTGGGACACGTGCTTTCCCTGATATGCATTAATGACCTAGACCCTCGTGTATAGGACAAAATTTTAATCCTCGCAGATATAGAAACCCTTGAGGTATTCCGAAATGTGTCGAGGATAGTATAGAACATCAAAGGGACGTCGACAAATTGGTGGAATGGCCGGACAAGAGGCAGATGAAGTTTAATGCAATGTGATGTGAAGTGATTAATTTTGGTAAGAAGAAAATGGAAGGTCAATATAATATAAAGCGTACAACTCTGAAGGGTGTGGAGAGACAGACAGACTTGGTTGTGTGTGTTCATAAATTGGTTAATGCTGAAAAAAGGCATTTTGTCAAAGATTGTTGCCTTGCAATGAGAATGATAATGACAATCGCAAGACTACCAAAGTCAGGGAAGTAACAACTTTATACTGTCTGATAAGAGAGTGCTGAGTGACTGGCAAGTGGACTCTGATTGGTAGAGGTGTTGCTGTGGAGAAAGCACTGGTCGATGGCTACTGAATTGTTTCAAATTTTAAACCACGTGGCTTGGAATTCACCAAGGCATTGCACCGAGGAAAGAAGGAACGAATGGCTATCACTTATTTTGTTTCGCTGAAACAGGCGCATTGTGTGTACATGTTCTTTCTGGCTGCAAAGAACACTGCTCTGGGTATTGATATATGTAGCTCTTTGTACACACAGAGCCCAACTCACAGTCTTCAATTGGTTTTCAGCATAATTTTTTTCTCACTGAGGAATATTTAGCAAATGTTGGCCAACCGCAGAATCACATCTAATTTGGACACTGTGTGTTGAGTTTTGCAAGCACGAGCTGGTTGGGTACGGTCTGTGCCTTGCCCCTTGTGCACAGGAGAAGGGAGATGCTATTTGATAGGGAACCTATCAAATCGTATCAAACAGCACGTCACTTCTGCTGTCGGAACGGGCAAGGTACAGACTGTACCCTAACAAACCGTGGTTGCAGAGCTCAAAATACATTGTCCGACATTAGATGTGATTCTGTCATCGGTCAGCATTTGCTAAAAATTGCCCTGACATTGTTATTCATGTGATTATCCACATGAGGGCAAGACGAAAATCATTGACAAAATGTCTTTTTTCAACAGTACTCAAGTTCTGTATTACTTAGCGACCGATTGTTCATGAATATTGAAGGGAACTGGGCATATGGACAGTGCTCTGTCGTATCCTGGGGTTTATCAATCGAGTACAATAGCAAGAAGTTAAAGTTGCATTTGTACAAGGCCTCAGTTCGGCCTCAGCTATAGTATTGTGTCCAGTTCTGGGCGCCACGCTTCAGGAAGGATGAGAAGGCATTAGAGAGGTTGCAGAACAGATTGACTGGAATGGTTCCAGGGATGAGGAAATTTGGTTATGAAGATAGATTGGATAAGTTAGGACTGTTTTCCTTAGAGAAAGGAAATTAAGAGCAGGTTTGTTGGAGGTGTTCGAAATCATGAGGCGTTTGGACAGAGTAGATAATTGTCCCATTCGTGAAAGGATCGAAAAGGAGAGGGAAAATGTTTGGAGTAATTACTAAAAGAAGGAGAAGTGATATGAGGAGAAATATTTTGGTGCAGCGAGTGTTCGGGATTGGAGTGCACTGCCCGAGGCTGTAGAGGAGACCGATGCAATTGAAACACTCACAGTTAATTAGACTGTTATCTGAAACGGAAGAATGTGCAGGGTTAAGGGAAGTAGGGGTGGGGGTGGAGGGGTGGAGGGGGGGAAGGTGGGATGCGGGGAATAATGTTAGATGGGTTGCTCATTCGGAGAGCTGGTGCAGACACGAGTGGCCGAATGGTCCCCTTCTGCACCATAACAATTCTGTGATTCCGTGCGATTCCTTTTCATTTAATCACAGCCAGAGCATCGATTGCAAGGGCTTCTCTTCCCTCTTCTGCGCCATTACCTCTGATATCGAAACCGCCGCGAGGACCTAGTCTTGTCCGCTTCCTATTTCCCATCAACATGCTGCCACTCATCGACATTACGCTCAAACAGAGCAATTGTTTTCACATGAACAGGGACTCAATCAGGAACTCACCCAGACTCCTTCGGCCGCATCTTCAAAATCCACGACCATTTGGAAGCACATGGACAACAGAATCGAGGGAACAACACGACGTCGAAGTTCCCTTCCAAGCCACTGATCATTCTGACTTGGAGATCTGTCGTCATTCCCTCATTGCCGCTCGGTCAAAATCCTGGAACTCCCTCTGTAACAGCACTGCGGGTACACCTGCACCACATGGACTGCAGCCGTGCAAGAAGGCGGTTCACCACCACCTTCGCAAGCACAACAAGGGATGGGCAACAAATGCTGGCCTAGCTCGGGAATGAATAAAACAAATGTCCGCTGTTGACACCCAGATCTGCCTCGCAATCGAACCTGTAGATTGCTCCACCTCGACCGATTCATCAGGCTGCATATCACAGATCCAGCAGCGAATGATCCTAAATCTCCACCCATTAAATATCAGGAAGACAGAAGCCATTGTTACTGGTCTCTTCAAAACTCCATTGCCTAACTTTGACTCCTTTCCCCTGCTGAGAAATTGTATTGGACTATGGAAGTTTGTTTTCAAACATGGTGTCAGAATTTCACCATGAGGTGGCTTTCTGACCACAGTTCCAACGTATTTCGTGACCAGTCTTTGATCATCTCCGTAACATTGTCCGACTTTGCCTTGTCTCAGTTGATCTGCTGTTGAAATCCTCATTCCAGCCTTTGTCACCTGCAGACTTTGCTATTCCAATGCACACCCGCCCGGCCTCCTACATTCTGCCTTCCATTAGCTTGTGGTCATAAAATCTCTGCTCCCGAAACCTTATCCACAACGAGTCGTGTTGACATATCATGCCTGTGCTCGCTGGTGTAAATCATCTCCAGGTCAAACAATGCCTCGATTTTAAAATCCTCATCCTTGTTTGCAAATCGCCACCTCCCCCATCCACTCCCACCACCCCACCGGCTCCCCCCCGCCCCCCCACCCCCGCCGCTCCCCACGCCCCAACACCCATTACTCCCTGGTCTTGCCCATGTAAACCTGAAATCCCCTACAACCCCACAGACCGCGGTGAAATTTGCAATCTTCTAAATTTGGCATCTTGGACATCCCCAGTTTTAGTTGTTCCACGATTCGTTCCCGTATCTTTCGTGCTTAGGTTCAACTCTCTGAATTTCCCCCCAAATCGCCCCTTCCCCCGCCTCTCCACGTCTCGTCGGCCTTTCAAGATACTTGTTAAAGTTTCACTTTTTGACCAAGCTTTTCGCCACCGTGCTAAAAGCTCCCCACGTGTTCCCTGTCTAGTTTGCTTTTACGGCACTTCCTTGAAAGCGCTGGATAAATATTTATTGTTTAGCTGTTGCTGTTCACACCCCATCTTTCCTTAATCGCACAGCAATGGAACATATGTGGACTTTTTTGCAGTTTAATTGTGTTATGCATGGAAAACAAATCATTGTAGAAAAATGACAGATAATTGACTGATCCCTCATGTTTTACTATATCGTCCCAAGTCGGTAAACCTCCGCCACCACTCCACAGTGAACCATCCTCCTCCCCCCGCGACACACCACCGCCCCAACCCCCCGACCCCTGTCATGTGTTATCAGCATCTGGGTCTCGATGGTGTGGACCGTTCTCTTTGACCATTCCCCTTCCTGAATCCGAACGAACCTGTTACCTCCTAAATGAAATGTGTTTGAAGGTAATTGAGTCCTCAATGATTTACTTGATTCAAAAGAAATGTCATCAATGCTGGCCGAATATTCTAAAAGGAAACCGTGTTCCCAATTGAAAGTAGCAACAAATCTGTACGATGCCCCACAAATTGTGACCGGAGGTTTCTGAGTGCCACCCCCACTCCCCAAACTTATTTAACTCTTCTTCCTCTTTCTTACAGTGAATCTTTTGACAATAGTGACCGTCTGCAGAGGAAAGTGCCACCTTCCAATAAGTATCTCCATTCACATGGTGGCCATGGCGGCTGTGCATCTACTGGCCACGCTCGTCTATAGAGTTGCTCATCAAATTCTCAGGGAACGTTTTCCATATTCATTCATCTCCTACACTGTCATTTGCAAACTTATGGTGCACATGACTTGTACCAACGTCGGCTTGTCCGTGGGGTTTACTGTCTGTTTAAAATTGGCCAGTTTGTAGCTATATGTTGTGAGAAACTGAAAACCAGGTATTGTACAGTGAGAACTGCGTCCATCGTCATAATAATTGTTTCTGTGATAATGTGTTTAGAGAACATCCCTTTCTGGTTTGCATTTGAACATAAAATAATAATGAACAATATTCAGCGGGGTTTCAGCCCCAATGTGGCCTTTTTCAGATCGCCTGCAGGCGGAGCCTACTTCAGATTACAAAGTTTTCTATTTTCGTTGGTTCCTTTTGCATTGATATTGCTGTGTAATTGTTTAACGGTCAGACGCATTGTAGTAACCAATATTGCCCGCAGGAGACTCCGGACTCCCAGGACTGGGAATCAGCGCGATCCAGAGATGGAGAGCCGAAGGAAATCCATTATTTTTCTGTTCTCCGTGTCGGCCAATTTTATATTGTTGACAAAACAAAAACAGAATTACCTGGAAAAACTCAGCAGGTCTGGCAGCATCGGTGGAGAAGAAAAGAGTCGACGTTTCGGGTCCACACGACCCTTCAACAGAACTGAATATATTGTTATACAGAATATATATATTATATTGTTGAGTCTGATATCAGTGGTGAGTCAGTAGACTGGTGCCCTGGTCCTACGTATCCAACCAGTATATACAGATCCTGAATATATTGTCAATGAGACAGGATATATGCTCACCCAGTTGAAGTCTTCTATAAACACGTGCATTTATGCAGCGACACAAGCGAAGTTCGTGGAAGAGCTCATTAATGTAACGAAATCTCCTTGGATATTTATTTTGTCCGTGGTTAAAAATATAAAAAAACAAAGCCAAACGACCTGCCCAAGTTAGAACAGAATTACAGCCCGTGATTCCGTACAGAATGGCCACCTTCCGTTTGGATCAAAGGGATTTGTTGTCATTGAAAATGAACAGGTATCAGAAAACATTTCCTGACCTTAGAGCCGTGTGTTTCATGTCTACTCTCCGAAACTGTGCAGCTCAATTTCCTGCTGAAACCTTCCACCTTTTACCCCACATCCAAAGGGAACAGTCATACTTGCGGTTCAGATATGGAGTCGAACACGTGGGAGTTAGCGCTTAGTGCCTTCCACTCCAGCTACAGGAATAATACTCTCTGTAATATTAAGTGATAGATTCCTTTAGAATAGAAGCAACGAAGTGGGTGTTGAAACCGTGGTTGTTTATAGTTTACCTGTAATATTGATGTGAATGTTACAAACCCTGGACCCCAGACAGGTTTCACTCTCCATTGTTTCCAGAAGTAATAGGCGAGCGTCCTGTCTCCTGATCAGTATCTAATTATAACGGTAGCAAGAACTTGGCTCATCGTATTAACTTCAACTCTCAATTGGTCGTGAACATGTCGGTATTCTGTAACAAGGAAACAGATCATTCCAACCAGCCAAACCTTTTGGGCCATTACCCTCCAGCCAAGAAAATAGTCCCAATAAATTTTAGCCGCCTTGTAAGAACATCACCTGCTTATTTTTAGTCACCAGCTTATTTATTTTCCTCTTTATTTTGGAACAACTTCTGAATCTGAGAATTCCACCATCTCCCAGTTCTCCAGTAAAGACCTTTCTTCACCATAATTTCTAAATCGTTCTGTCATTTAATATTTTATATCTGGCGTTTAGTTCTTGATCCCTCAACTGACGCGCGCTATCTGCATCTATTTATCCAGTCCTCCTGAATATAATCCAGATGGTCACGACTCGAAAAATAAAATCAACCTGATATCAATAACCAAACTAGTGAGAGTCTGGGAAGTGGAGTTAAGAGAATTCATTCATAGCTCTGTCTTGCAGGTGGTTTTGATATTGGTTATACTGATTAATGTGAATATTAGCTTTCATAACTTCAACAGTACCCTAAACATCTGGGGAATGGAGGGCAAGATTACAAACAAATGACTCCAGGCCACCCCCAACACCCCACCCCCACCGCTATATTCTCCCAGACAGCCAGAAAGGAGATCATTTTCTGTATTGAATATAATGATGTCCATAATCTTGAGGCTTTCTATGGACACGCAAAAGTGAAACTATGATCACGTAGCGCCAAGGATGATTGAAATGTTCAAAAGACCAGTTCCAATGTAAGACCATAATTACTAAATAAAATGCTTAACCTGGTTCTGAAGAGCGGAATTCACCAAACGAGCGGACGGAGGGCACAGACATAATATAGGTCGTAGTAATTATATGATCTTGAGGAGATCTAATTTAGTGTTGAATTTAAATACTTTAACCTCAATAACAGGCACTTAAACAAAAACGTTGATCAGACTATCCTCTGGTGCGTTCAAGCTATAGTAGTTTTCCTTTATTTTTCAGCTATATTAACCTTAATCTTTGCTGGATACACGGGGAAGTAACAGTCTATAGAAAGTACTTTAGGAATGGCCTGAGCCGACCCTGCAACAATAGTCAGTTCTAGGATGAAATAATAAGGTATTTAATTTGATCCACCCATTGCCTATGATGTCAACATTTTAAGAGGACGGAATGACATCGCGATATTTTCACTAAATTAGTATTCAGAGACCTGGGGCAATGTTCTGGTGACCTGGGATCGAATCTCGCTAAGGCAAATGGTGAAAAATAAATTCCTCAAAATAATCTGTAAGCAAAAGTTTGATGATGACCATGAAACCATTGCCGATCGTCATAACAACCCACCTGCTTCACTGATGTGCTTCAGGGAAGGAATCTTCCTGACATTAGCTGGTGTGGCCTACGTGTGACTCCAGACCCACAGCATTGTGGTTGACACTTAAACGCTCCCTGAACAATAAATGGGCAATAAATGCTGACCGAGACCCCCCA
Organism: Cetorhinus maximus; assembly: GCF_964194155.1. Classification (NCBI taxonomy): domain Eukaryota; kingdom Metazoa; phylum Chordata; class Chondrichthyes; order Lamniformes; family Cetorhinidae; genus Cetorhinus; species Cetorhinus maximus. The sequence continues at coordinate 6,482,033 of NC_135894.1, read as the reverse complement.
CACCGCATGAACGAATAAAAAAAGTCAGATTTGAGAACCGTCTTGTGTGGTTCTCCTGAGGAAACACCTGAATGGGCACCGTTTTATGTAATATGATAGATACAAAAATAAGGACAGACTTGCTTTTAAAATGTTTTATTCTTGGATATTTATCACGAGTGAAATTATCAATAAATAAATATTTCAGCTTCAATGCAATCAAACAATGCATGTTAGGGGCATTGTCTAGTATGCGGAAACAAACGTCCACTGACTCAAAGCTTTACTGTCTATTCGGCTTCAGATACTGAACTCAGCGCTCTGCTATGTTTGGGTCGCCCACCAACAGTAGCTCGGAGTGATTGCAATTTCAAATGCCCCCTTGTTTTATTACTGCATCCTTAATAAACCTATGGCAGATCACCTCAATGTTCATGAATGTTATTGTAAACCTTACATGTACAATGGATTTTGAACTTCAATTGTGAAAGAGCTACATTTGTTGAGTTCGGTGACCTAACCCTTTACCCGTCACACTTTAATGTTCCACATAATCGTGAGGCTCTCCGAAAGCCAAAGTTTAGATTGTTGCAGGATCACGTGGCGGCCAGACTCTGCCAATCCCACTGGCAGCCAGATTTGGGGAACTGTTGATGATCTTCTTTTATTTCTGCGCAATAACGACATTTTCCTTTAAGATAAAAGCAAAATACTGCGGATGCTGGAAATCTGAAGCAAAAACAAAAATTGCTGGAAAAACTCAGCAGGCCTGACAGCATATGTGGAGAGAAAGACAGAGTTAAAGTTTCGAGCCCGTCTTCTTTCGAACTAAAGAGGTGAAAATGTGGTGAAGTGTAAACTGTTTAAGGCGGTGGGATAGTTGAAGCTGGGTAGAAGGCCAGTGGTAGGTAGCGGCAAAGGAGAGATGGCAAAAGATGTAATAAGCATAAATTCGAAGTGGTGATACTGGCTAAAGGTGGTGCTAAAGGTGGTGCTAAAGGTGACATTAAGAGTAGAAAGCAGAATAAAACAACGAATACATTTTTTAAAAAGTAATTGAAATAGGTGGGGAGAAATTATATATATAAATTAATAAAAACATATTTGAAAAAAAGGATCAAAAAGGCGCGAGGTTGCAGAAGAGAGTTCATCATATGAAGTTGTTGAACTCAATATTCAGCCCAGAAGGCTGTAAAGTGCCTAGTCAGAAGATGAGGTGCTGTTGAGCTTCACTGGAACAATGCAGCAGGCCAAGGACAGACATGTGGGCATGAGAGAAGGGTGGAGTGTTGAAGTGGCAAGCGGCAGGAAGGTCTGGGTCATGCTTGTGTCCAGGCCGTATTTGTTACACAAAGCAGCCACCCGGTCTGCGTTTGGTCTCTCCAATGTAGAGAAGACCGCATTAGGAGCAACGAATGCAGTAGACTAAGTTGAACAAAGTTCAACTGAAGCGCTGCTTCACTGGGAAGGAGTGTTTGCGCCTTTGGAAGTTGAGGAGGGGGGAATTAAAAGGGCAGGTGTTGCACCTGCTGCGATTGCATGGGAAGGTGCCGTGGGAGGAGTTTGAGGTGTAGGGGGTTATGGAGGAGTGGACCAGGGTGCCCCAGAGGGAACAGTCCATACCAAATGCCAACAGGGTGGGTGAAGGGATGATGTGTTTGATGGTGGCATCATGCTGGAGTTGGCGGAATTTGTGGAGGATGATCCTTTGAATGCAGAGGCTGGTGGTTTGAAAAGTGAGTACATGACCAATCGAGGTTCTGGGAGGGGGAGGAAAGTGTTAAGGCAGAGGCGTGGGAGATGGGTTGGACACACTTGAGGGACCTGTCAACCACCGTGGGTGGGAAACCGCGGTTCAGGAAGAAGGAAGAAATGTCAGAAGAATTGTTTAGGAAAGTGGCATCATTGGAACAGATGCGACGGATTTGAAGTAACTGAGAGAATGTGATGGAGTCCTTATATGAAGCAGGGTGTGAGGAGCTGTAATTGAGGTAGCTGTGCGAGTTGGTTGGATTGTAATGAATATTGGTGGACAGTCTATCACCAGAACTTGAGACAGAGAGGTGAAGGGAGGGAAGAGAAGTGTCGGAGATGGACCATGTGAAAGTGATGGAGGGTGGAAATTGGAAACAAAATTGATACATTTTTCCAGGCCCAGACGAGAGCATGAAGTGGCACTGAAACAGTCATCGATGTACCGGAGAAAGAGTTGTGGGATGGGTCCTGAGTAAGACTGGAACAAGGAATACTCCACATATCCCATAAAGAGACAGGCATAACTGGGGCCCATGTGGATACTCATAGCCACACCTTTTATTTGCGGAAGTGAGGTGCGTTTAAGGAGAAATTGTTCAGTGAGAGAACAAGTTCAGCCAGACGGAGGAGAGAGGTGGTGGATGGGCATTGTTCGGGTCTCTGTTCAAGAAGAAGCAGAGAGCACTCAGACCATCCCAGTGGGAGATGGAGGTGTAGAGGGATTGGACGTCAATGGAGAAGAGGAGGTGGTTGGGGCCAGGAAACTGGAAATTGTTGATATGATGTCGGGATCAGGGGAATCGTGGATGTCGGTGGGACAAAACTGGAGAAAGTGAGAGAGAATGGGGTCAAGATACGAAGAAATAATTTCCATGATGCAGGAATAGGCTGACATGATCGGTCTACTGGGACAGGCCTGTTTGTGGATTTTGGGGTGGAGGTAGTAGCGTGCTGTCCGAAGTTGGGAGATTATGAGGTTGGGAGACTATGAGGTTGGAAGCTGTGTAGAGAAGATCCCCAGAGGTGTTCAGGCCAGGCACCGCCTTGGAAACAATGTCCTGACGTTTGGAGGTGGGGTCATGGTCCATGTGGAGGTAGGAGGAAGTGCCTTTGAGTTGGCGCTCAGCCTCTGCGAGGTAGAAATCAGTGCACCAGGCAACAACAGCGCTACCCTTGTCAGCAGATTTGACAACATAGTTAGGGGTGGGCCTGAGAGAATGGAGTGCGGCAACTTCAGAAGAAGACAGGTTAGAGTGAGAGAGAGGAGCAGAGAAATTGAGACGGCCGATGTCACTCTGACAGCTCTCAATGAAAAGATCAAGAGCAGGTAAGAGGCCGGAGGGAAGGGTCCAGGTGGAGGGAGAATACTAAAGGCGGGTGAAAAGATCCTTTGAAGGTGGTGGGGGAGAGCGGGGGAGCAGGGGTTGGTGTGGGGGTGGTGTACTCCTGCTCAAAGAAGTGAGCACGGAGACGAAGGCGCCGGAAGAAGAGTTCAGCATCGTGCCGAGCCCAGAATTCATTGAGGCAAGGGCGTAAGGGTATGAACCTGAGTCCTTTACTGAGCACTGAACGTTCAGCATCAGAGAGGGGAAGGTCAGAGGGCATGGTGAATGCAAGGCCGGGGCTGGAATTGGAAGACTGGATGGGGCCAAAGGGGTGGGGAGGGGTGGAGGGTCCTGGCTGGGCTTTAATATCAATGATTTGTTGGAGCTTGCACCGCTTAGCACCTGAAATAGAGAGACAAGGTTTATTTTTAAGGCCTCGGATGAGGGGAAGAATACAATGAAACTGGGGACAAGGACAGCTTTGAGATAGGGTAAGTCGGTGGTGCTGGATGGAAAGGTCGGGTGTGATTATATAACAGCGCACGGCACTGAGTGTGGATCTCAGGATGCAGCGAGAACAGCAGCCCAAGGAGGGTTGTATGTCCCGGGGATACCTGTAACCCTGGGCGGTTTCAAAACATGAGGGACGGAGCTTCAGTTGGAACCACGAGGGGTAAATTGGAGGCGGGGACAGTCACTGAGGAAGGAAGAATGGCTGTGAAAGCGAGTTTTACTGAACACCTTGTCAAACACCAGAATGGACATGGAAAGCAATGAAGGTGAAAAGGGGAAAAGAGACACGCGGAAATCCTGTCGGAGTGAAGAACAGTACTTCTGCAAGGTAGGCATTCCTGGAAGAGAGCGGCAGTCAATTAAACACTAAGTTAAAACCTAAATACTGCGGATGCTGGAAATCTGAAACAAAAACAACAATTACTGGAAAATCTCAGCAGGTCTGACAGCATCTGTGGAGAGAAAGACAGATTTAACGATTCGAGTCCGTTTGACTCTTCTTCAGAACTAATGAGAAGTGGAAACTTTTTTTTTCCTCTCCACAGATGCTGTTAGACCAGCTAAGTTTTTGCAGCATTTTTTGTTTTTGTTATGTATAATTAGACGTGGAGTAATTGAGACAAAGAGAGAGGGGACCAGAAGGAAACATGTCACTAATTTCCTGAATTTATGGCAGAAATTTCGTAATTATACGCAGATGAACAATAATGGGAGGGAAGATCTCCTGTTGTTCCTCGGTGCGGTAGCATTCCACGTCAGGCATAATACATCATAAATTAACTCCATCAAATATTGAAACTGATGGAGCAAATGAATCCGCGTAACCAGCCGGATTTGAAACTACGCAGGGAAACCCTGATGGACTTTGTAGGCCATCGCCTTAACCACTCGGCCATGACTACGCTATGGGGGAAGCGCAAATTACCCTGATATCGGCTCAAAACAATTCTCAGCGCGAGACTCGCGATGTGATTTTGAATTCATCTGCTGGAAATAAATCCGTTTCAACACTCTGCTGCTTGCATGGATCTGTATTTTTCCTCATTTCGGCTGAATGTGGTCTGATCTGGGAAGATTTTTATAGTTCATTATTCTCTAAAACTGCATGTGTACCTGTGGGTTATTTTTCAATGTATTTGAAATGTAAAGGAGAATTAAATAGGCTGAAAAAAGCCCTTCCAGATTGAAGTCAGATGCAGCCGGATAAATGAACAAGAATAGAGGAACACGTAAACAGATATTTAAATAGCAGATTCATGAAATTAATTTTCATTTAATGCACAAAATCAAAAGCACATTCAAATGATCCTTTCGTCATTTCAACTACATTTAGGTATCCTTCCCTGCCGGCCTAATGGTTAGGATTTCCGCGGTTCTGGTTCGATTTCGATTCAGAAAAGTGCATTTTACAAAACGGTTAACATGTTAGATCACATTTGTGGATGAAGGACAATTGCATTCAGCCTATGAATAGCCGCCGTATGCGGAAGCAGATTTCTCTCAAGTAATAAGGGGCCTTTCACGTGTCAGGCGAAGCTGATAACATCGACACGATGTAAACACCCATGTTTTTGGTCTCTGCTCGAAGAAAATGTTAAGAGAGGCAGTGAAATGTTGAATCCATTGCACTCACTTCAGCAAGTGTCACAACGTTCAAAGCCATACAAGTCACAGAGGGAAAAAATATACTTTACATTTTCTTAAATTCCTGACTCAACTTCCGAATTTCCTTCCCGGAATTTTCGGCAGGAGATCACTCTCTTTCGGATACATTTAGATGGAAAGCGACCGCCCTCCGGCTCCGGAAAGCTCCGTTCCAATTCTGTGAATGGGGTAAACTTTGTTTGGACGGTGTATTACGAGTTCCCATAACCACATAAATCTTATGAACACGACCCTAGAAGACGACATTCATGGACAAATTGACCAGGTTACACTGCTGACAGGTATACCCAGGCACTAGCACCTCTGAGCAGATATACACAGGGGGACCACGGATGCACACAGGAACCTAGGGCTACCACAGTGGAAGTAGGGGTACCTACGGCTACCACAGTTGGACAGGGATACACAGGAACAACAACTGGACAGGGGTGCACAAAACATCGCACAGCTGGTTGGAATATTCAGGGGTTGGAACAAATTGGAGTCGATGCCTAAGGATTTTGGATTTTTAATTTTCTATCAACAAAAAATAATTATAAGATGCAAATAAAATTTATCATTTTTATTCATTTTACGGGATGCCGTCATCGTTGCCAAGGTGATCATTTAATGTCAATCCCCATTTGCCCATGAGGAGGCAGTGGTGAACTGCCTTCTTGAACTGCTGCATTCACTGTCGTGTAGGCACATCCACAGTGTTGTTAGGGACGAAGTTCCAGGATTTTGACCCAGCGACAGTGGAGGAACGGAGATGTATTTCCAAGTCAGGAATGCGAGTGGCTTGGGAGGGACTTCCAGGTGGTGGTGTTCCCATCTGTCTACTGCCCTGTCCAACTAGATGGAATTGGTCGTGGGTTTGGAAGGTGCTGCCAAAACAGCCTTCGTAAGTTTCTGCAGTGCATCTTGCAGATGGTACACACTGCTGCTGCTGTTTGTCGGTGGCACAGGGAGTGAATATTTGTGAAAGGGGTGCCAAGCAATCGGACTGCTTTGCCACGGATGGTGTCAGGCTTCTTGAATGTTGTGGGAGCTGCACTCATCCAAGCCAGAGGAAAGTATTCCATCACACTCCTGCCTTGTGCCTTGTGGATGGTGGACAGGCTTTCGGGAGTCAGGAGGTGAGTGATTCGCTGCAGGATTCATAGCTTCTGACCTCCTCTTGTAGCCACAATGGTTCGCCCAGCTCAGCTTCTGCCAGGTATGACTCCAAACAGTGAAGCATTTTCCTCCTGATTCCCATTGGTTCCAGTTCTGCTAGGGCTTCTTGATTCCACACTCGGTCAAATGCAGCCTAGATGTCAAGGGCAGAAATTCTCACCTGTCTTTGTTGATCATCTTCAGAAATGCTTTGTCTTCACTTATACCCCCTCTATGATATCCAGAGCAAATGAAGCTTCACACAGTGCGATGACATATTCTTGTTTTATATATGTAGACATGGGCAATTTCCATTAATTACTTTGTACCCCATAACTCTAATGGCTTTGACGTAGATGCATGGTACGCCTGTTCCTTTTTCCGGTTTAATTGAAATTAATGCATCCAACAGATTGATGGGATGCACCAATGTGTGGGTGAAGAGAGTGAGCATGCTTTCTGCTTTTGTGCGTTGATTGTTTTCTCATTTTCAGCCCACACTGCTGGCTTACAACAATGAGAAATGTGTAAATCTCCCTCTGTCGGTGCAGGGCCTCTCCATGAGCAAGTTCTCAACTGTGCATCTTCCCAATGACCATGGAAACGGGTTCCTCACAGCCACAGGCTGAAGTTTCAGAGAAACACAGCGCGGATTAGCCCCAGACATGCTGTGTCCAGCCCCACTGCCATGTGGACTCAGGAACCGAACTCGCAGCTGTGGGACAATAGCTCCACTGCGATGTGGATGCCTCGGAAGAGCTAAAGAATATGCGAATAACCCCTGTCAAAATATCTGGACTGGAACCCAAAGGCAGATTGATGTCTAAATATGGCACATTCCTGGCTACCTTTGCAACCAAGCTGGTGCCAATCGCAGTCTTCTGCATTGATGCAGATTCAACCGGGGAGGTCTAGAGTCGCACCGTGCCGTTTGCGCAGCCCAGATCTAGATCTATTTTGCCAAACCTGGATCCCTGGAGAGAGGGCACCCCATTTTCATTGCAGAATATTAACACAACACGGGAAACAGTAGCTATGAGTGATAACTCCAATTTGATTGCCATAATGAACGAGTGCTGCAGGCAGCATCTGGCGGTGGGATGGACAATCGTATCTCTCTGGTCATTCGCCAACCACCTCACATCGTTCAGCGCCCGACTACTAAGGTGCTGACCCACCACAGCCCAGCTGCTTCAATGGGTTCTTCTAGATTAGAGTCTCTCCACAACAAGTTGATAGAATCCATTGCACCAGGCAAATAAATGAAACAAACTAAAATATAGGAGATGTCAACTCGTCGATTCGCAAGCGGGAATGTCAGGACTATGTGCAAGAATCAGACAGACAATTTGAAGTTGGTCGATAACAGATGCAAGATAGCTCTGATCGACATGCAACTTAATAGGCTGAACAATAACACAGCATCCCACCAAGAGAGAGGCTCGCGGAGAGTGGATCAGTGAAAGGAAAACATGGCACGTTGACCTGGTAGCGGAAGTGCTCTGTAGAAACGTGTATTGAGAAACTAGACTTTGCTGCAAGGAACTTGCTACTCTCGATAATAGAACACAGCACAAATGCGGCAGAAGGTATTCTCTCGATTAGTTCCTGTGATGGAATCTCTCCTTTCAAAGCTTGTTTTATTTTATTGAGCCAGGCCCAATCTGAAAAAGGAAACAGAAAGAAATCTGATCCTCCCATATCCTAAGGAAACAAAAATTAAAACTGAAATTTGGAAACCAAACCTTCTGTGCAAAGTGAAACTCGTTGGGGTGATGTAAAGGGATGCAGAGACATCCAGGTTCGGCTGTGGAAGTTGAGGAGTCAAGTGATTCAATGTAGAAAATTCTTCCCACACTCATTCCTCTCCTACACTTCCGTCGGCAAGTTAAACATGTACATGAATAATAATGACATATAAACGTCTGTGTGGTTTACAGTCTCCTTCAGTTTTGACCGTTGTGTATCTATGTGCTGTCAGAAGGTTAAAATAAAGTGTTGCGTTGTCAAAATTGCTACAGTGACCTTAATAACGGCCTTTGTGCTGAACTATTTGGAAAATATCCAATTCTGGTTTGCCTATGAACAAAAAACTGATCATTAACAATGTTCACGGGGGTTTCTGCCCAAGCTGGGATTTATTTTTTATCACCTGCCGGGTAGCGGACTATGGGATCGGAAGTATTTTCTCTATTTCACTTCCTTTTGTTTTCATATTGTTATTCAATTGACAATCAGATGCAATTTAACAGCTCCCAGAGCCCGCAGGGAACTCCGGGCTCACAACACTAAGAATCACAATGATCTAGAGGTGGAAAACGGAAGGAAATCCATTATTTACCTGTTCATTATATCAGGCAGTTTTATAGTGTTGCGGTTGTCAGCTGCTATCTGTTCTGTAACTCACAACCTAGCCGTGCATTACCGACCCGATTATATATGTTTCACATACATCGCTCCTCAATCAGGTTACATGCTGATGTTTTTGTGTCCCTGTACAAACACGTGTCTTCATGCAGCTACACAAACTGAATTCAGGGAAGAACTGAAGATGGCGGTTCTATCTGTTTGGGCCGTTATTCGGGTATTGGCTAGAAAAGTGAAAAACCAAACCCATGTTTCCTGTCCTAACTCGAGTTCAATTAACGCTCCTGTTCTAATTTATATTGCCTGTCTTTCTACTACGGCGAAAATAAATTGTTCTTGTGAAATTGAAAACATTTCCTCAACTTCCTGCCTTGCGGTGTCTGCTGCTTTCCCGCGGTGAACATCGTGTTTTCCTGTTAAAACAACACAATAACAAACAAGATTCATAGAAAACAGTCAGAATTCAGCTTCAGGAGTGGATGAGGACTCGGGGGCAAAGTGCGCTACTTACATTGTGAGTCAGGGTCTTGAATATATCGATAACATTTATTCACAATTGTTTGCTGGAGGTTTGGCTTGTCTCAAGGCCGAATAGATTCGGCTTTTAAGCCCCGTTTATCATGCAACATTATGAGGAGAATGTGGATTCGAGCCCTATTGCAGTCGCTTTACACAGATAAAACTGAATGAAATCAAATCCCATTAACGTACATGAGCTGAAGGCGCTGCTTTTCCCCCCAACCTGGTTCTCTATTAAAATACATTTCAACCTATTTCTGACCATGTTGTTCACCAGCTTTAGAAGTTTCTTCAGTATCTAACAAATCAACATTTTTCAACTGATCTGGATAACTTATTTTTATTTCCAAGCTTTGTGCCAATGGATTAAATGAAATGCATTCTCAAGTTAAGAAGCTGGTAGAAGAAGATAATCATTTCAATCATGGAGGCTGCGGGCAGTGTTTGAGCATTCACACCGAACCCCATGGACAACTCTCATGTACAACAACTTAGACCCTCGGTCACCACAGCTGGACACGGGTAACCTTGTTACATGCCGGTACAAAACATCAGGCACAATAGTCGGTACTAAGCATAGGGGAACTGCCCGGAATCATTCATGACCTTCGCGTCTTGAGCCGTTTTCTAATCTCCCAGTCCGTGTAGAAATGAGACTCGTGAATCATAAAACCCTGGTGTTCCAGGAGGAGGCCTGTCGGACACTGTCTGATGGTCAGGACTGAGGTAGTGCCGAATTGTGAGGGGTCAAGAATACGGGGGCGTTGCTCTGTCAGAGATGAGGACTGCAGTTCCGCTGCATTGTCAAAGGATCAGGATTGAGGCAGCGCTGCAATGTCAGAGAATCAGGACGGCAGTACCGCTGCATTGTCAGAGAGTCAGGAATGAGGGAGCACTGCATAGTCAGTGGGTCAGGAATGAGGGAGCGCCTCACTGTAAGAGGTTTGGGAACGAGGGAGTGCCGCACAGTCAGTGGGTCAGGAATGAGGGAGCGCCGCACAGTCAGTGGGTCAGGAATGAGGGAGCGCCGCACAGTCAGTGGGTCAGGAATGAGGGAGCGCCGCACAGTCAGTGGGTCAGGAATGAGGGAGCGCCGCACAGTCAGTGGGTCAGGAATGAGGGAGCGCCGCTCAGTCAGTGGGTCAGAACTGAGAGAGTTCTGCAAAGTCAGTGGGTGGGGATGGAGGGCCTGCTGCATACTCAGTGGGTAATGACTGGAGGAGCGCTGCACTGTCGGAGGGTCAGCTCTGAGGGAGGGCTGCATTGTCAGCGGGTCAGGCCTGAAGGAGCACTGCATTTTCAGAGGGACAGGCTGAGGGAGCGCTATCTTGTGTGAGGACCAGGACTGAGGGATTGCTGCACTGTCAGAGGATTTCGACTGAGGGAGCCCTGCACTGTGTGTGAGGATGGAGGGAGCACTGCGTTGCTAAATGGTCAGGACTGAGAGAGCGCTGCACTGTCAGATGTTCAGGACTGAGGGAACGCTGCACTTTCAGGGGGTTAGGATTGAGGGAGTGCTGCACAGTCAGAGGCCAGGCCTGAGGTGGCACCGCAGTGTCATGGGGTCAGGCCTGATGGAGCAATGCACTGTGAGGGGTCGGGAATGGGGGAGCGCTGCACTGTCAGAGATCCTGGAATGATAGAGTGCTGCACTGTCAGAGGTTTACGCATGAGGGAGGGATGCGTTGTCAGGGGGTCAGGGATCAGGGAGTGCTGCAGTATCAGAGGGTCAGGACGAGCACTGCATTGTCAGAGGGTTAAGCATGATGGAGGGCTACATTGTCAGAGGGTCAGGAATCAGGGTGTGCTGCACAGTCAGTGGGTCGGGACTGAGCGAGCTCTGCACTGTCAGATGTCAGGACTGAGCGAGCTCTGCAATGTGAGTGGGTCAGGGCTGAGTTAGTGCTGCAGTCTTAGGGAGTTACGACTGGAGGAGCGCTGCACTGTCAGAGGGTCAGGTCTGTTGTAGGACTGCATTGTCAGAGCTGAAGGAGCACTGCATTGCCAGAGGGACAGGGCTGAGGGAGCGTTACATTGTCTGAGGACCATGAATCAGGGAGTGCTTCACTGTCAGAGGGTTTGGACTGAGGGAGCGCTACACTGTCAGTGCATGAGGATTGAGGGAGCGCTGTGTTGCCATTTGGTCAGGATTGACAGTGAGCTGCACTATCAGTGGGTGAGGCGTCAGGGAGTCGTTCAATGTCAGATGGTTAGGACTGAAAGAGCACTGCACTGTCAGATGCTCAGGACTGAGGGAGCGCTACACTGTCAGATGCTCAGGACTGAGGGAGCACTGCACTGTCAGATGTTAAGGGCTGAGGGAGCGCTGCACTGTCAGATGGTTAGGACTGAACGAGCACTGCACTGTCAGATGTTAAGGGCTGAGGGAGCGCTGAATTTTCAGGGGGTTAGCATTGAGGGGCACAACACGGTCAGAGGCTAAGCCTGAGGTGACACTACAGCATCATATGGTCAGGGCTGATGGAGCGATGCACTGTCAGGGGGTCATGAATGGGGGAGAGCTGCACTGTCAGAGGGTGGACTGATCGAGCGCTGCACTGTGACAGGTTAGGACATGAGGGAGCTCTGCATTGTCAGAGGGACAGGAAACAGGGGGTGCTGCATTGTCAGGGGGTACTGACTGAGGCAACACTGCACTGTCAAAAAGTCAGTGTTGATGGAGCTCTGCACTGACACGGGTCAAGGCTGGCGGAGCACTGCACTGTCAGAGGGTCAGGACTGAAGGAGCACTTCATTGCCAGAGGATGTGGATTGTGGGAGCGCTAAACTGTCAGATGGCAGGGATTGGCGTAGCTCTGCAGTGCAAAAGTGACAGGGCTAAGGAACGCTGCACTGTCGAGCGTCAGGAATGCAGCAGCGTTTCACTATCAAAGCTTCAGGACTGCATGTGTGCTGCACTGTCAGAGAGTTTGGACTGAGGGAGCACAGCACAGATAGATGGTCAGTATTGAGAGAGTGCTGCACTGTCAGACTGTCAGGACTGAGGGTGCGCTGCACCGTCGGAGGGTCAGGACTGAAGCAGCATTTCACTGTCAAAGCTTTAGGGCTAAGTGTGTGCTGTACTGTCAGAGAGTTTGGACTGAGGGAGAGCTTCACAGTTGGATGGTCAGGATTGAGAGGTTGCTGCACTGTCAGACTGTCAGGACTGAGGGAGCGCTGCACTGTCGGAAGGTCAGGGCTGAGGGAGTGTTGCACAGTGAGATTCTCACGACTGAAGGAGCCCTGTCCTGTCAGTGGGTGAGGACTCGGGGTGCGCAGCACTGTCAGAGGGTCAGGACTGATCGAGCGCTGCACTGTCAGAGGGTTACGCATGAGGGAACTCTGCAGTTTCAGAGGGTCAGGAATAAGGGAGCAGTATGCTGTCAGAGGGTCAAAACCGATGGAATGCTGTGCTGTCAGTGGGTGAGGACTCAGAGAGCACGACACTGAGAGTGGCTAAGGACTGATCGAGTGTTGCACTGTCAGAGGGTTAGGCATGAGGGAACGCTGCACTCTCAGAGGCTCAGGAATGAGGTAGTGCTGAATTGTCAGGGGATTCAGGAAAATCAGAGCGCTGCAATGTCAGAGAGTCACGGCTGCAGCATTGCTGCACTATCAAAGGCTCAGGATTGAGGGAGCGCTGCACAGTCGGAGGGTCAGGAATGAGCGAACGTTTCATTGTCAGAGGCTCTGGAATGAGGGAGCACCGCACAGTTAGTGAGTCAGGACGGAGGGAGTGCAGCACTCTTAGAGTCACGACTGGAGGAGTGCTGCACTGTCGGAGGGTCAGGACTGATCAAGCATTGCAGTGTCAGATGGTTAGGCATGAGGGAACGCTGCACTGTCAGAGGGTCAGGAACAAGGCAGCGCTATGCTCTCAGATGGTCAAAACAGAGAGAAAGCTGCACTCACAGTCGGCCAGAAATGAGGGACCGCTGCACTTTCAAAGCGTCAGGAAAACAGGAGCGTGCACAGTCAGTGGGTCAGGAATGAGGGATCGCTTCACTGTCAGAGTTTAGGGAATGAGGGATCGCCGCACAGTCAGTGGGTCAGCGCTGTCAGAGGGTAACTGAGCCCTGGACCGAGCTCATAAACTGACCCTATTCCGCTCCTTAATAATCCCATTCTGAGCTGGAACACTGCCGGCAATTTTTTGATCATAAGAGCAATAGCCAGTGAACATTTCAGGAACTAAATTCAGACAGACAGAGAGAGAGAGAGGCCTAAATAGAACAACTGGAAGAAAGCTGAAAGCTTTGTTGAAGTCCAAGTAGACTACGTCAATTGCATTGCTCTCATCTGCACACCTGGTCACCTCTTCGAAAAATTAGCCCTCCCAATAATTAGCCCTCTCAAAAACAGATTTCTGGTTAATCCATCTATTTCTAACCTATAACCTTCTTTTCCTAATTACTTGATTACAAACTGTAGATAACGTACTAAAGGTATTAAAATTATCAAAATCAACAACACAAAACTTTGAGCTGCCCCAAAAATACATTTAAAACCTTTTCCAGTAAAATGTGGTAACTATTGACTTTGATTCATCCTCTCCACCTGCACATCACTCACACAATTCAAAATTATTGGAATGTCCTAAGTACTTAAAGTTCAAACAGAAGTTTATGCATTGACTTCAAATATTCTCCAGCTGTCTTCAGCTGCATCCACCTTGTGGATATTTTCTAAATCAAAATCCCTTTTCATTTAAATTTTCCTCCTCCTTGTAGATACCAGTGTGTTTAATTGTACCCTGATTCTTCTAAAGTCATTTTTTCTGTGGAGTATCTATTTTATGCCTTGGTGATTTATAATGTTTTATCACGCTACTGATCACATTAATCCATTCATGTGGTTCTGTTGCCAAGTATCTGAGCAAGTCTGGGGCCCATTCTTCAGTGCAGGAGCATCATACATTTCCACATGTTAGTAACTGCACATTAACTTATCATATCTGCACACGCATACCGAAATGCCAATATCATGCCATCTAATACAAGCCACTCTTCACTCTTAGGTAATCTTACCAGAAGTTGTTCAGGGGCAAGGGGGTGATGGGAGGAGGGGGTGGCATCTGCCTGGAGGTATTTGCTTATCTCCCTCGTGTGCTGCAATGCCCGAGGGAGTGGGCAGACTATCAAAAGGAGTTTCCTTAAATCATTCAGAGGCAAAGACACAAAGACCTCAAGATAAAGCACTGAACTTACTAGTTTCATCTACCCTTTCCTGACTTTTATTAAAATGTACATAGATCCATATGGATTGATATATTCCATTCAACTATAGCCAGGAAGAGTTATTCATTTCCATTTGTTGGTGTTATTTCGCTCCTATATTCTAAGTGGGACATCCCATTAATTACTCTTCTCTCTCATGCATGAGCCCTGGAGAAAGATATTGTCCAATAATATTCACATAATCCGGTGTTTTATATCAGAGACAGAAGTGTTTGCAATCAGTTTAGGGATAACTCCCATATCTCCTGTTCACAAACAGTTTGTCCTGTAAGGTAACAAATGGGATGAAGCCAAATCTTTAAAAGGGAAAGTTTTTAGTTCAATAATCACTGGGCTGTCAGTGGAAAGGGTGAACTTCTCTGCTTCTTCTCAAAAGGGTGGAGCAAACATTCCCAAATGTGCACAACTGTGTCAACTTTTTGTAATCAGGTAAAAGACAAACCAAAAACTATTTTAATCTTTGTTTTTTCCAATCCTATAGGTATTTTTCTCAGCTTTGCTCAAAAGTTTATTTTTGCTCTTTCATCAGGCACATTTCTAAATGCCTGTAATATTACTGAAAATAAAACTAAAACAGTTAGTTTGCACTGGTAGAGAAAACCTTCAACCTTGTTAGACCAATAAGAGTAAAAGCGGGTGGAGCTTCCCACAGCTTGTGAGCTGCAATAAAAGAGGCCTGAATTTGATGCTGTGTCTGGCTGGTTTGTCGGTGGTTGGCCGGGCAGTGGAAGGGGGCCGAAGGGGGCGGCTGGTTGAGCGGGCAGTATCACAGATAGGCTTCCCACTGCATTCACGCCTGCCAGATCTCTCAGCAATTTAATGCTGGGGTGGACGAGGTCTCAGATGGGCTTCCCACCCCTGCCCCAATTGAGAATCATAGGAAATAGGAGCAGGATACGGTCATTCGGCCCTTCGAGCCTGCTCCGCCATTCAGTATGATCATGGCTGATTCTCTATCTCAACGCCATCCTCCCGCTCTCTCCCCAGAACAATTGGCACCTTTAGAGTCCAGAGATCTATCAATTTCCTTCTTAAATATATTCCCTTAATGGCCCTTTCCTGCCCAGCCTCAATTTTTAATCTGGCGGGAGGACTTCCCGAGTCTGGAGGAAGCCCGACAATGATCCAGTTCAGGCCTTGGGCGAGGGATGGGGGCGGAGTGAAGGTTCCTCCATCAGGGGTGGGTATGGTGCTGTAGTGGTATTGTCGCTGGAATAGTAATCCTTATTCCTAGGCTACTGCTATGGGGATACGGGTTTAAATCCACCACAGCAGCTGGTGGAGTTTGAATTTACTTACACAAATTCTGGAATAGAAACTAGTCTCAGTGATGGTGACTATGAAACCAATGTCAATTGTTGTAAAGACCCATCTTGTGCACGAATGTCCTTTAGGGACAGGAAATCTCTCATCCGGCATCCTTACCTGGTCTGGGCTACATGTGGATCCAAACTCCTACATTACTCCAGAGTAATGTGGTTGACTCTTAAATGCCTTCGGAAGTGACCTAGTTAGTTACTCTGTTCAAGGGCAATTACAGATGGGCAATAAATTCTTTCTTTCCTGGGACACCCACACCCCATGAACGAATAAAGAAAAACTTTGCCCCCACCCCTTAAGCCCGGATGCTGCAAGGCCGCCCCCCACCCGGCCTGAGGCCCCCAGAAATTACCTGTTGCTGGAATTTTGGGATTGAGGCTCTGGGAGCTACTTCCAGTCCCGGTACTTTCCACTCCTGGAGCCTCAGGGACCAGAGATCTCTCGACCAATCAGAATAGCCAGCAGCTCTCTGAGGCGGGACTTCCTCCCAGTGAGGGGCGTAAATTCCACCTGCAGCCAATTGACGCTCATCCCAGAGTGAAATGGCTGGGGGGCAGTGGGAGTTGGCGGGAATGTGTTCACCACCAACTCTTCGGATGGCGGGAAGGGAATCCTGGCCCTGACCATATGAAATAGCGGAGCGGGCTGGACGGGCCGTGTGGTTTACTCCTGCTCCTATTTACTCTGTTCTTGTGTCAAATTTGTCTTTAACCCTCCTGCAACTTGTGACATTTTACTTTGTTAAAGGCGCCCTATAAATGGAAGTTATTGTTGTTGCTGTAGTTCTGTATCTTTTATGTTTTATTTATGGTCGTTAATGATGAAGTGAGGAGAGTGTCTGAACCGCCCTTGTGGATAACCATTAGGAAACGGCTGTTACTGGTCAGGGTCACTGATTCCTTCCTAACCTGGTTAATAATCTTAGAGACCATGGGAAAGAGAGCAGCAGTACAGACCTTGTGAGTGTGACAATAAAACAGGATTAACAGGAAGACTCCCAATCAGACAGCTCACAGGCAAGAAAGAAGCAAGAGTTCCTATTTACTGCCTAGTGTCATCCCCAAGACACCGGGGAAGAACAACCCAGGATGTGGAATCAGGAAAAGCCTGTCCAGCTCCCTTGGCCCATTGAATAAGGAAAGTCCCCGAGTCAGGACTTCCGCAAGATCCTAACACACATCTTCTCACAAACACCCCATTTCTGACCATCCGGAGACAGGAAGATTTGGGCACATGGAATTAACAAAAGAATATTTCAATACCAAATAAGCAACTCTGAAATATAAATAAATCATTTTTAAAATAAAGGAGGCGAATGTTCAAATCTCTCTGTGGAGAAGTTGGATTATCTTTTCAGGTCCAGAGAAGGTTCAGGGCCCTGAACTGTTAATCCGAACTTCTCCACAGATGTTTCAGGATCAGCCTGTCCAGCATTTTCAGATTTATTTCATTTTATTCTGTTTGTATTTCACCCCCATTTCTTTTGCTTTTATTTCGTGTGAAGCCATCAGCTTAGTTTTTATTCTATTTGTGTTTGTTTTTTTCAGTCATGTAAACCTGAGAAATCAGACAGAAATGGTGATTAATGTCTAGTAAAGAATAAAATGATAAATTCACAATAATCCAAGGAGTGAAGCAATATCGTTATTATTTCTCGATTCTATTCATTTCTCACTATAAAATGTGGAACAATACAACATAATTAACAGACAGAAACTATTTGCTTACATTGCACAGTGTGGCTGTTTTTGTAACACTGACTGTAAATGTGAATCTGAGCCTCTCTGTTACAGTTCTCAGTTCCGGCCAGTAGATGTTCCCACACTCCGGAACAATGAAGTTTACAGATTAGAGAAGAACACAACACAATAATTGTTCACATTGTATTGGACAGGGGAAATTTGGGAATAATAGGGAAGAAGATTAGCTCTAGGTCCATTACACAGGAGACGCCACACACAATAATTGTTCAGATCTGACAAAGAGAAAGCGCGGGTGTAGCACATGTTTCTTACTGATCTCTATTGAGAAGGATCTGGGCCGCAAGTGCCATTTTCTTGTGGTCTCAGCTCTTTTAAGAGAGATGTGGTGATGCTGAGAAGAACCTCCAAGCTCAGAATTCAACAACTTATATATTTTTATTTGCATATTTTTGAGCATTGCTTTCTTTGTCTTTGCTGATTTCGGCGTGGCCTTGACCCACCATGGGGGTTGGGGGGAGGTGGTTGGTAGGTCTGGCAACAACTCATCCAAGACTCATGTCTGCAGCCGCAGAAAGGCCAGCGGTCTCCCTGAACTACACAATCCCCAATTATTGCACCTCCTCACCCCCGGTCAGCTGAACAATCCGTGGCACCATGGGTTTGGCTCTGGCTGCACTCCCCAGTTGACCCGTCATTCTCACCAGTATTCAGGGCTGAATAAATGTTGTAGAGCGAGATGCACTGAGGGGATTAGTGCACTACTGGCCTTGTCCCCCTTGACAGCCTGGGACTCACCCATTTCCTATGAGGAAAGACTGGATCGGCTGGGGTTGTTTTCTTTGGAACAGAGGAGACTAAGTGACCATTTATTTGAGGTGTTTACAATTATGAGGGTAGAGCTGGAATGGATCGGGAGGACCTATTCTGTATAGTTGCAGACAGGGTCACCCAGGAACATTAATTAGACAATTAATAGGCAGGTAAGTAGCACAATGAATGAGAGGCTGCTAACTCAGTCCATCACCATCAAAATGTATTCACTAGATCACTGATTATAAAATTATAGTTTAGATCATATTGGGGAGATTCATTTATGAACCATTCAGGAATCTAATTCATCCATTCCGTAGTCTGTCGATCTAATACTGTTGGTTGGAGAAGAGGTTTGTCTTGGGATTTTGCCCATAATGGGGTATATAGTAAATCGTCCGGGTTTTTTGGACTCGGCCCGATTCTCTTTTCCATTGTTTGTTGCTTTCCCCTATGAGGTGTTAATCCCAGGCGCTCTCTGTCTGTTCCAGTGGATACAACACATCCCAGCCGCTCTAGTACAAGAAGATATGGGGAGCACCCCGGTGTCTGCATGAACATTTATCCCCCAACTTGCTCCTCTGGTGAGAAACTGGCATTAGAAATCAGCGGCCTCACAGAAACCTTTCAATTTCCATTTCAAGGATCTGAAACACCAGTTTTACACCCGAGTGACAAGTTCCACCCACTTCCCAGCTGTGGCTGTTGCTGGTGAAGTCACTGTAATTGTCGACTCAAATTACCCTGAGATGTCGCTGTTGGGGCATCTCCTAGAATGATCGATGTGACTGTTGAAACAACTAAGCGGAATACTCGGGCACTTCAGAGGCCGCGAACATGACAGTCAATCACATTGGAGAGTCTGGAGTCAGAGACAGAACAGGCCAGATAAGGACAGCACGTTTCCTTTACAAACACTCGGGCAGATTAATGATCAATGACAACAGTTTCTATTTAAAATCCAGCTTCTGTTAAACTGAATTAAAATTCTCCAACTTTCATCTGAACTCATGTTCTCTGGGTTATCAGCAAAACCCCAGGATTGTTAGTCAAGCAACATAACCCAATACACAATCCTCCCCTGATAGTTGAAATCGACTCCATTAAATGGGCCACTTATCTCATTGCAATTTGTGGGCTATGAGCGTTAATTGGGTGTCAGTGACAACACCATAAAAGCGTCTAAAAGCTTTTACAAAGTGTGTTTTTTTGTCCCTGTTACCTGTTCTTTCCACTGTATCAGTATTAATTTCTCATTACTGTATAGTGATTATGTTGACATTTCTGAGTTGATTCCTTACATTAAACCATAGAGTCTTCACTCTCTGTCCATTGATCTGTCAGTCTGTGGCCCCAGGAGATATCTAATACCAGATCATCTTTCTTGTGTGAGCCTGTTGTTCGAATCTGGTTATTACTGATTTCAAATTATTGGTTCCCTTCCTTGATTTTTTGAAGCCTGATGAACAAAGTGAAACTTCACCATTTATTGTAGCAGAGTGAGGGGAGAATAAACAAACTGTATATGATGGGGAATGTAAAATAAATCAGGAAATAATGTAATGTACAACAGGCCCATCAGTATCTGGAAAATAATATCAATCCAACAAAGTTACATCTTAAGGAACCTGACCCAGAACATCAAACTATCTTCTCTCTGTTTAAATGCTGGTGATCCTGCTCTATGTTCAGACCACCACCCATGCATTAGGCCCGCAGAGTTTCAGGCTGTGG
This sequence comes from Cetorhinus maximus, assembly GCF_964194155.1. Taxonomy (NCBI): domain Eukaryota; kingdom Metazoa; phylum Chordata; class Chondrichthyes; order Lamniformes; family Cetorhinidae; genus Cetorhinus; species Cetorhinus maximus. The sequence goes on along the minus strand of NC_135894.1, from coordinate 6,461,969 downwards.
GTCCCTACATGCATCCTGTCCATTCACTGCAGTGTAGTTCCACTGGGTCACTTAACTTCCACAACTTGTTACTCTTTGAGCGGGTGAGTGAATTTATCAGGTCACCATCTTTATTTGACACACTCCAGTCCTCTTTGTCATTCCAGCTTTTTAGAAACTCACCCTTCAGTGTGTAAATTACAGCAATATCAATAGGGCAGAGTCTAAATTCAACACATTGTTTCAACAACTGATGATTTCTTTCTTAGGGACGACAGAAAAGCATTGATACTTTCAGTCCAATCCCTCGGTTACAGAATCCGCTGGAACCTCCCCAATAGGATACTCTCTCTGGGACACCCCATGCAGTGGGTGTTTGTCTCTATTGGACAGTGCGATCTATCCCAGCTGAACAGACCCTGTACCCACCCTGAACCCACACAGGTTCACTTCCCAGCAGGGTCACTGGGCAGTGATACTGAGCGGGAGCCCTAGGGACTTTACACCCAATCCCAGGATTACTGAATGTAATTGTCAATGTCCCACTGCAGCCCAGACTGATCCACACCCTGGGGCCTCCCTGTCTGTACATTTCCCCAGTGACCCATTGGGGAACATTCAGCCCCGGATATCCTGCAGAAGCAGCACCTGTGGGGCCGGGCGGCTGAGTCTCGTGACCCTGTGGCTGGGCCTCTGACGTCACAATGGGAGATGACGCTCACTCAGCTCGAACTGGAAACTGGGAAAGGGCCAAAAGGATTTAAACCTGGAGTGCGGCCGGTTAAAGGGGAGGGAGAGAAACTCGGTTAAAAATGTTCCTATAGTGAGAACAGGAATGTTTATCAATCCTAAGGTTCGCATCTCACTCTCAGTCCAGATCTGGTTCCCTGCAGCAACTTCAGCTGATTTTCTCCACTTTGACTGAACTGATTGGACTCCAGCCTGAAAGAGATTAAAGATTAAACAGGAATAAACAGATTGAACAACAGTGTCAATAACAGGGAGACTGGAGTTAATGGGACAAATCTCCTGCTCACTGGGTCATCAGAGACCAGACATACGGCTGAAGATGGGCAGCGGGTCCCTGGGATGTCCTGACTCACGGGCCTACGTGGGAATTGCCCCAGAGGTTTAAATTTCCACTGGGCAATACCCCTGCTGCCTGGGACCCTGTGTGAATGACTCTGACTCTGGGTAAGAATCGGAGACTTGGGACAAATCCACAGGACTTACCCGGGTAGTTACCCAGGAAATGTTAGACTGTAAAATCTGGTCTAATACCCGGGTAACTCCACAACTGAGTCCCCCAATCACCCACCCCCCATCCCCCCACTGACCATCATACTACGCCCACACTACCCGATTAACCCCTCCAACCACCTCCACCACCCACTGACCATCATACTACACCCACACTACCCGATTAACCCCTCCAACCCTCACCCCTCACTGAACATGATACTACACCCACTCTACCCGATTAACCCCTCTAACCACCCCCACCCCCCACTGACCATCATACTACACCCACACTACCCGATTAACCCCTCCAACCACCCCCACCCTTCCACTGACCATCATACTACACCCACACTACCCGATTAACCCCTCCAACCACCCCCAACCCCCCACCGACCATCATACTACACCCACACTACACGATTAACCCCTCCAAACACCCCCGCCAACCCGACTACCTCTTGACCCTCCCAACTCTGTCCTTGACCAAATCTGACTAAACCCCCGGCTCTACAGCCCGACCCAACAACGCCGCTGACCAAGTCCCATTGGCCATCAAACTGACCGCATTAACCCCCCGACCCCACCACTCTCCCCTGACCCGACTAGACTCTGCTCGTGTGGAGCTCCCCGGGGAGGGGGGGTCACTGCTGAAGGTCCCGGGAGGAAAATGAAGCAGTTTCAGTTTGGGAGAATCTTGTCGAGCAGCGGCAATCCGCTTTTCATCGCTGCTGTTTGAGAGATTCAGGACCATTTATATTTTAAATCCCATTTATATTTTAATTATTACACTAAAAATTAACACAAACACTCACTTGATCAGATTTGGAGTCCTACAGGTCAGGATGAGTCGGCTGAAAGCGGGGACAGATTGGTCTGTGAATCGGTTGTATACCAGGTTCAGATCCGTCAGTGACCGGTTTGTACTGAGAGCGGAGGCGAGATACTCGGCACAAGAATCAGTGAGACGGTTACTCCATAGCCTAAGGAACAGGGGGAGAAAAATAACAGGAATCAGGTTAAATCCACAGTGTTTGAACGAATACTATTAATAATAACATACAGTAAGAGACATTCCAAAAGCACAACATCCATTTATACAGGAAAAAGAAAACACTATTAATGCTGCAAATTAAATATAAGTATAATATACTGGAAATACTCAGCAGATCAGGCAAGTATTTGTGAAGAGAGAAACAGAGTTAAACATAGAACCATAGAAACTAGGAGCAGGAGTAGGCCATTCGGCCCTTCGAGCCTGCTCCACCATTCATTATGATCATGGTGGATCATCCAACTCAATATCCTGCTCCCACTTTCTCCCCATATCCTTTGATCCCTTTCGCCCCAATAGCTATATCTAACTCCTTCTTCAACACATGCAATGCTTTGGCCTCTACTACTTTCTGTGGTAGTGCTCACCAATTTCTGGGTGAAGAAATTTCTCATCTCAGTCCTAAATAGTCTATCCCGTATCCTCAGAGAGTGACCCTTGGTTCTGGATCCCCTACCATCCGAAACATCCTTCCTGAATCTACCCTGTCAAGTCGTTTTGGAATTTGATAGCTTTCTTTGAGGTCCCCCCTGATTCTTCTGAGCTCTAGCGAATATAATCCTAACCGACCCAATTCCTCCTCATATGTCAGTCCCGCCATCCCAGGAATCAGTCTGGTAAACCTTTGCTGCACTCCCTCTATAGCAAGAACATCATTCCTCTGATAAGGAGTCCAAAACTGCACACAATACTCCAGGTGTGGTTTCACCAAGGCCCTGTATAATTGCAGGAAGACATCCCTGCTCCTGTACTCGAATCCTCTGGCTATGAAGGCCAACATACCATTTGGTTTATTTGCCGCCTGCTGCACCTGCATGTTTACCTTCAGCGAATGGTGTACGAGGACACCCAGGTATCGCTGCACATTCCCCTCTCTCAATTTATAGCCATTCCGAATATAATCTGCCTTCCTGTTTTTGCTACCAAAGTGGGTAACCTCACATTTATCCACATTATACTGCATCTGCCATACATTTGCCCACTCACTCAGCTTGCCCAAATCACACTGAAGCATCTCCACATCCTCCTCACAGCTCACCCTACCACCCAGCTTTGTGTCATTTGCAAATGTGGAGATATTACATTTAGTTCCCTCATCTAAATCATTAATATATATTGCGAATAGTTGTGGTCCCAGCACCGATCCCTGCGGTACCTCACTAGTCACTGCCTGCCATTCGGAAAAAGACCTGTTTATTCCTACTCATTGTTTCCTGTCTGTCAACCTGTTTTCTATCCGTCTCAATACACTACCCCCAATCCCATGTGCTTTCATTTCACATGCTAATCTCTTAGGCTGGACTCTACGAGTTACATCCTCAAAAAATTCCAGTACATTTGTCAAACATGATTTCCCTTTCGTATATCCATGCTGACTCTGTCCGATTCTGCCACTGTTTTCCAAGTGCTCAGCTATTAAATCTTTTATAATGGACTCTAGAATTTTCCCCACTACCGACGTCAGGCTGACTGGTCTATAATTCCCTGTTTTCTCTCTAGCTCCCTTTATAAATAGTGAGGTTACATTAGCTACCCTCCAATCTGTAGGAACTGTTCCAGAGTCTATAGAATCTCGGAAGATGACCACCAATGTATCCACTATTCTGGGGCCACTTCCTTAAGTACTCTAGGATGTAGATTATCAGGCCCTAGGGATTTATCGGCCTTCAATCCCATCAATTTCCCCAACTCTTTTCCCTACCAATACCGATTTCTTTCATTTCCTCCCTCTCACTAAACCCTGAGTTCCTCAACATTTCTGGTATGTTATTTGTGTCCTCCTTTGTGAAGACATAACCAAAGTATGTATTTAATTGGCGGCCACTTCTTTGTTCCCCATTATAAATTGCCCTGTTTTTGACTGTAAGGGACGTACATTTGTCTTCACCAATTTTTTTCTCTTCACATACCTATAGAAACTTTTACAGTCAGTTTTTACGTTCCCCGCAAACTTACTCTCATGCTCTATTTTCCTCTTCTTAAACAATTATTTGGCCCTTCTTTACTGGATTCTAAACTGCTCCCAATCCTCAGGTCTGTTGTTTTCTCTGGCCAATTTGTATGCCTTTTCCTTTTATTTAATGTTGTCTCTAAATTCCCTTGTAAGCCATGGTTTGTCCACCCTTCCTGTTTTACTTCTGCGCATGCCAGGAATAAACAATTGTTGCAGTTGACCCACGTGCTCTTTGAATGTTTGCCATTGCCTATCCACCGTCACCCCTTTAAATAACGTTTTCCCAATACATCACAGCCAACTTGCGCCTCATACCATTGTAGTTTCCTTTATTAAGATTCAGGACCCTAGACTCAGAATCAACTTCATCACTCTCCATCATGATGAAGAATTCTATCATATTAAAGTCTGAGCTGTTATTAGAACTGGGAAATAGCAGTGAATTGACAGGTTATAAGCTACGGCGTTTGGGGGATCTGCGGGCAAGGAGAGATCAGAATGGGATCTGCGGTGTGATTAACTGACAGAAGGGATGATGGTGCAAGACAGCAGCACAGTATCTCCATTTCACTCGGGGGTGGGGGGGACATGGGATGGTCCGTGACTCAGGAATGAAGTTTGTGGTTGGGTTGTGGATAATGGCTGTGATCTTGCTGGAAGCTATGAAGGCAACATCCCTGGTTTACTGATGTCTCCCTGGAGGCGCTTCCCCAGACTGCTCGGGCTCGGAGGGAGGTCTTGTTCCCTCAGGACAGGAGGAGGAGATCGGCCCATTCAATCCAAGCAAGCCTGGGTAGAGATTGCCGAGGGGGTGAGCAGGTGTGGGGCACGTGGTTGCAGTGACACAAAAGGATCAAAGTCCTGATGTGTTCTGGCAAGGTGAGTGCAGCACCAATGTTAAACGTACAGCTTTATACATGACTAAGGATTCCCAGGTAGCAGCATTGACTGTCAGAGACATGTCAGCCTCTCTGTGGAAGGCCCTGGCCAGTGAGAGTTGACCCTGCACTGCCGAGACTGAGTGTCCACATGCAGGAGGCATCTCTGTGGTGACATGATGGACAGCCAGGCTGACATCAGCATAGACTAATGTGTACCTTTGATGGGTGAGTAACCATAGAAATGTATGTGCTTGTAGAAGAGAGCACATGATGTCAGGGAAGGAGCCACTAAGAGTGCTGGCGTCCAGATCTTGCCATCCTTACACCAATGGAAGATGAAGTGCTGCAGCTGGGAGGCCTGAAGGCCGGGCAGATGGTTGGTGGAGCTGAGAGATCGAGTGGCCTAGTGAACGGGCGCAGGAGAGCATCTGGGGTCCACAAAACATAATGTTTCTCTATCCATCACTGGCCACAGATTGTAGTCTGAAGAACGTGTTGGAATAAGAACAGAATAACTAGGAGCAGGAGTAGGCCATTCAGCCCCGAAGCCTTCTCCGTCATTTGATAAGATGATGGCTGATCTGATTCTGGCTGATCTGATTCTGGCCTGAACTCAGCTTTCCTGTTGGTCTGCGTAACCCTCAATTCTCTTGTCAATCAAAAATCTACCTTAACTCAGCCTTGAATATATTTAATGACCCAGCCTCCACTCGCCTCTTGGGAAGAGAATTCCACAGACTAACTAAATTTCTTCTCATCTGAGTCTTAAATGGGAGGCCGCTATTTTTTAAAACAGTGTCCCTAAGTTCTCCTCCCACAAGAGGAAAAATCCTCTCAGCACAAACCCTATCAAGTCCCCTCAGGATCTTCTGTGTTCAATAAGATCACCTCTCAGCCTCCTGAACACCAACGGGGAGAGGCCCAATCTGCTTAACTTTTCATCATAAAATAAACCCCTTCATCCCAGCAATCAGTCTAGTGAACCTTCTCTGAACTGGTTCTAATGCAATTATACCCTTTCTTAACTAAATAGACCAAGACTGTATAGTTTCCTCCAGATGCTGTCTGACTAAGGCCCTGTTTAGCTGCAGCAAAACTACTTTTACAATGCATTCCCCTTGCAATAAAAACATATGAAATAGGGGAAGGAGCCAACTATTCAGCCCTTAGAGCCCACTCCGCCATTCACTGAGATCATGGTTCATCTTCCACTTCAACAACATTTCCTTTTATTAACCCCATGTTACATGATGCTTTCAATGTGTAGAAATCTATAAATCCCAGTCTTGAACATACTAAATGACTGAGCCTCCTCTGGGGCAGTGAATTCCAAATATTCACCACCCTCTGAGTGAAGAGATTCCTGCACATCTCAGTCCTAAATGGCCTGCCCCTTATTCTGAGACTGCGTCCCCTGGTTCTAGACACCCCCAGCCTGGGGCAACCTCCTACCTGCATCTACACTGTCAATCCCTGTAAGAATTTTGTATGCCTGAATGAGATTAACTCTCATTCTTCTAAACTCAAGAGAATAGAGGTCCAGTCTATTTAATTTTTCCTCAGCACGCATTGCTCCAGGAATTATTTTAGCAGAACCTTCATTGCACTCAGTCTAAGACAAGTATATCTTTCCTTAGGTAAGAAGACCAAAACTGCATAGAATGCTCCTGTTGCCGTCTCACCAAGGCAGTGAGACATCTTTACTCCTAAACTCAAATACACTTGTAATAAAAGCCAACATAACATTTACCTTTTTAACTGTTTGCTGTACCTGCATGTTAGCTTTAAGTGAGTCATGAACAAGGACATTGAAATACCTTGGAAGATCAACGCTTCCCAGTCTCTCACCATTTAACAGATGTCTGTATTTGTTATTTCCTGCCAATGTGGATAACCTCACATTTCTCCATATTGTATTCCATCTGCCAAATTTTGGCCAATCTCTTATCCTCTCCAGATCCCATCGAAACATCTTTGCATCCTCCTCACAATTTACACTTCCACTTAATTTCCAGTCACCCGCAAACATCTAAATATTACATTTAATCCCCACGTCCAAATCATTGATATAGATTGTGTATACCTGCGGCTGTGATCCTTGTGCTACCTCACTGTACCACATCCACGGGTCTCCCCTTATCTATTCTGCTGACTGCATCCTCAAAAACCCCAACATGTATGTTAAACATGATTTCCCTTTCATAAATCCATGTTGAATCTGCCCAATGCTACCATTATTTTCTAACTGTTCTATTATCACATCCTTTCTTGCAGAATCTAGCATTTTCCCTACTACTTATGTCAGGCTAACAGATCTCTAGTTTCCAGTTTACTCTCTACCTCCTTTCTTAAACAACGGGGTTATATTTCCCACCTTCCAATCTGCAGAAACCATTCCAGAAGCTACAGAATTTTGAAATATGATCAACAACGCATTTCCAATCTCTGTAGCCACTTCCTTCAACACTCTGGGATGTAGAACATCAGGTTCAGGGGGTTTATCTACTTTAGGTCCCAGTAATTTTTCGAATACTTTTTTTTTAAACAAATATTAATATCTTGCAGTTCCTCGTTTACACTAGTCCCTTGATTCTCCTTTATTTCTGAGCGATTTTTTAGTATTTTTCTCTGTGAAGACAGACACAAAATATTTGTTTAATTTCTCTGCCATTTCCTTATTCCGCATTGTAAATTTTCCTGACTTTGCTTGAAATGGAACCACATTTATTTTTACTAATATTTTCCTTTTTCATACCTACATAAGCATTTACAATCAGTTTTTGTGTTTCTTGCTAGTTTACTCTCATATTCTATCTTTTCTTTCTTATTCCATTTCTATGTCCTCCTCGGCAGATTTCTAAAATGTTCCCAATTCTCAGGCTTTCCTTTTTCTGGCAACTTTATACATCTCTTCCCTTGATCTAATACAATTCTTGATTTCTTCCGTTGGGACACTTTGGTTGCTGGGTTTTTGTGCATCAAAGTATTTTTGTTGTAAACACATCACATTTCAAAGCCTTGCATGGAAATTGGGGTAAAGGCACCACTGAGATTCACACTCAGGATCTTCGGTTTACTAGACAGTCGTTGGAACTGCTTCAGCCACAGCATCCACAGAAACGCCAGCAGACCAAATTGTCTCCCTAATCACTTGCTCCACTGCATGCCTAGAGATTCATGGACTGGGGCTCCCAGATCCCTCAGTACCGTACAGTCTGCAGTCTTTCTCCATTCAGGTAAGATACTGCTTTTTTATTCTTACAGCCAAAGAGGACAAATTCACATTGTCCCACATTAAACTCCATCTGTCAATTTTTTGCCCATTCACTTCACCTCTAAATTCCTTAATAGACTCTTTATGTCCACTTGACAAGTTACTTTCCTACCTTTGCGCCATCAGCAAATTTAGCAACCATGCATTCAGTTCCTTCACCCAAGTATTTTACACAGGTATTTGAGGCCCCAGCACTGACCTTTGTGTCACTCCACTAGTAGCAGTTTGCCAAACCGAAAATGACCCTTTACCCCAACTCTCTGTTTGTTGTTAGCTAATCAATCATCTATACATACTAATATGCTACTACCTATATTACAAAATCTTATCTTGTTATCTTTTATATCTTTAATGTCACACCTTATCAAATTGCTTTTGGAAATCCAAGTGCACCAAATCTACAGATTCTCCTTTATCAATTTTCATGTTACTTCCTCAAAGAAATCTAATACATTCTCCCCATGTAATTTCCAATCTGCTGGACCTTCCATGAATCTAGGGAATTTTGGAAGATCACAATCAATGCATCTACTCTGTCTGCAGCCACTTCCTTTAAAACCCTATGATGAAAGCCATCAAGTCAAGGGACTTGTCAACCTTTGGTTCTAATAGTTTCCTTAATACCTTTTCCCTCGGAACCCTGATTGTTTTAAGTTCCTCCTTTCTTTTTACCTCTTGACTTCCAAGTATTCTTGGGATGTTTCTTGTGTATTCTACAGTGAAGAGGAACACAAATTGCCTGTTCAACACTTCTGCCATTTCCTCCTTTCCCAGTATTAATTTCCCAGCCTCATTCTCGAAGAAACCTGTGCACACTTTAGTTCTCATTTCCTATATAAATATTTGGAGAACCTTTATCAGGTTTTATACTTCTAACTTGCTCTCATACTATGCTAATTATAGGCATCTTTACTAAGATGTCATTAATTAATCCAGTCTCATTGAACATTCCCAGGTCTAAAATAGCCGTTCTGTGGTGGGTACTAGGATATACTGACTAAGAAGTTGTCTTGAATACACTCTACGAGCTCATCTTCCAGGAAACCTTTGCCATTCTGCAACATGTATGAAGATTAAAATAACCCGCGGTTATTGCAGCACCATTCTTACAGGCGCACATGTTTTTTTCTGTGTATTCTGTCCGAAAGTGTGAAGGTATTAGGGGCCTATAAGCTACTCCCACATGGACTGCTGTGGTTCAAGAAGGCAGCTCACCACAACTTTTCCAAGGACAATTAAGGATGGGCAATTAATGTTGGCCTAGCCAGTGTTGCCTGGATCCCATGATTGAATAAAAAAGTGACATGTTACCTTTGCTAATTCTTATTTCTACTCAAACTAATTCTACATCTTGATCTTCTGAACTAAGGTCATCTCTGACTACTGTGCTAATGTCATCAGTTATTAACAGAGCGACCCCAGGACCTTTCCCTCACTTTTGCCATCTAATCACTTTTTTCTTTTTCGCAAATTAATGGCCACAGTGACCGGGGACAGACACCCAACTCTGATGAGGAGTGGAGACCTCGCAATATTCCCCTACACCCGAGACACAAAGATCTTTGGGACTGGCATCCCATAGCCTAGGGTTCAGAGAGAGAAATAACATGAATCAAACTAAATGTTTCCTTTTATTCATAGCTAACACTAATAATAATGGACAGTGTTTTTTAATACTAGTAACAGTGCACAAATATATTGTTATATATTCAGTTATTCTAAACACAATCTCACACTGTCTAGTACTTACTCCAGTTTCTGTATTTTACAGTCCGGTCTCCTCAGAGATACAGACAGTCGTTTCATTCCTGAATCTCCCAGTTCGTTAGCAGTCAGGTCCAGATCTGTCAGTGAGCGATTAAAAACAGAGGCAAGATCCTCAGCACAAGAATCTGTCAGATTGTTGCCCCATAGACTGGGGGGTGGGGGGAGGGTTCGAGAGAGAAAAAATAACAGGAATCAGAATAAATTTCCAGTTTTTTTCAAAGAATGTAACTAATTAAAATAATAATATACAGTGTGAAACATTCAAGAAACACAACTTCAAACATAAAAGCAATCTATAATTGATGCTGTGGATGTGAAATATAAGGGAATGTTCTGTAAATAGTCAGCTTGGGAGACAGTACCTGTGAAGGGAGAAACAGAGCCCAGAGTCCCGCAGGCGGGCGCGTGCCTGACCCAAGCAGGCGGGGAATCGGGCGAGATGATGTCGGACGAGCGTCCTGACGTCATTGCGCACTCGTGCGATATTTCGCTTGGCGGGCACGCACAAATGTTGAAGAGCTTCCGCGGATAATGAAGCGGGAAATTAAACCCATTAACGTCCCAATTGTTCTATTGGGTGTTGAACCACGTCATACTCGCTGTAATTCTAGGGTCACGACTTCAAAGGGATAATTTCCCTGCTTGCAAGACACATCCACAGTATCCCCAAGTCCTTGCCCGGGATTGCTAGAGGACATGGAACATGAGTGATCAGGGGATGGAGTTTGTGGTGGGGATGAGGATAATGGCCGTGAGTGCTGCACACAGGGTGAAGCTTACAACTTCACTTATGGCTTATGATGAAAGTGAAATTGGTAGAAAGGTCATTCCCTCCCAGCCACTGGCAATGCCCAGGCAGCAGCATTGGCTGTTAGAGACATGTCAACCTCTCTGGAGGGCCCAGTCAGAGTTGATTTGTGATGACCAAATGGCTCCATGCAGGACCCATCCCTGTGGTGTCATGATGGACAGTCAGGCTGCACCAGTTTAGGCTCATTCCGGACTTTGATGGAAGGTGAAGCGCTGGAGCTGGGAAGCACAGAGGCTGGGCGGCAATTACTGATGGTGAGATGGGTTAGGGAGCTGGGAGAGAGAGTGTTTAAATAGATGGACAGAGGAGAGCCTCTGCTGAACACTAAACATCGTGTTCATGTGTGCATCACTGTTCACACACAATAATCTGAAGCGTGTGTTGTAATGTGCATTGCCCTCGAATCACTCTTCTCGCTCTCACAAATCAAGGACTCCTGTGACAGGGGGACAGCCCACCTCTGAGGAGGAGGAGGGGTCCTCAGATGGTGCACCATCACTTTATTCCCCAGCACCCTCAGCAGAAACATTTGTGGAACTGACATCCCATAGATGGGATTAGAGACAGAAATTACATGAATCAGAGTAAATGGAGATTTTTAAAATTAATAACTTTATCACCGGCACTAGTAAAATTGGACAGCGTTCATTTATTATACCAGTAACATGGCTGACATTGTATACTATTATAAACACAATCTCACACAGTTTGTACTTACCCCAGTTCCTGTATTTTACAGTCCGGATCCTTCAGAGCCTCAGACAATAGATTCACCACTGAATCTCCCAGTTTATTATGATCAAAATTCAGATCCGTCAGTGACCAGTTTGTACTGAGAGCAGAGGCGAGATCCTCGACAGCAGAACTTGTGAGATCGTTTCAACACAGGCTGAAGATCAGACGGAGAAAGATAACAGGGATCAGTGTAAAGTCAGTGTTTTAAAAACCATGAATGACAATAATAATATATAGTGTGAGAAATTCAAGAAACAACTTCCATTGATCTAGTAGGTAAAACGTTGGTGTAAATCTGAAATCTAAATAGAATATGCTGGAAATACTCAGCAGGTCAGGCAATATCTGTTCAGAGAGAAAAAGAGTTTAATGTTTCTGTCAATGCACTTTCATTAGAATTGAAAAAAAAATAATCAGCGAATCAGCAGGTTTTAAGCAACAGGGAAATGGGGATGGGAAGGTGGCAAGGAAAGGACAATGTGAAAAAGGATGATGATACAAAACAAAAGCACAGGATTCCCATGTCCTTATCCTGGTTTCTAGGGAGGGGCTTGGGATGGTCAATGGCTTGGGAATGGAGTTTGTGATGGGGCTGAAGATAATGACTGGAATTTTACCGGAGGCAGCGAAGGCCTGATCAGATTGTAAGTGGGTGTTTGGACGGAGGGTCAGGGTAGTCAGAGTTACGAATACGATATTATCAGAGCTGACAGGTGGGAGGAGCCGTCCACTTCGGGGGTGCAGATAGGGGACGTCACGGTTCAGACAATGCTGGCGCCATCTGTAAAAGCAGCCAGCAGTACTTTCAAACACAGCAGCTCTGGAGGGACCAGCGAGGGAGCCCTGGTTACTGAATGAAGAGCTGAAATGGCAGAAGACAGATCAAGGGTTGCACGCTGATGAGTGCTGCATGCAGGAGACATGCATGTGGTGCCATGCGGGACAGTCAGGATGCCACCAGTATAGGCTAGTGTGTATCTTTGATGGGCGAGTTACATGATGATTTCTATGCTTGCAGATGAAACAACTGGCGAGAGGGCCTGAGCCAAAATGGGTCGCTGTGTCCCAGATCTTCTCAACCTTACACCCATGGAAATTCAGACACATGAACTGGGAGATCTGGAGGCAGGGCGGTCAATCACTGATGTTGAGGTGCGTTGTGGAGTTGAGAGAATAAGTGCCCTAATGGATGGACACAGGAGAGCCTCTGCTGACCACAAAACATCTTGTTCATTTGTCCATCACTGGTCACAAACAATAATTTGAAGGATGTGTTTTAATATGCATTTCCCTCCATTCAGGATTCTCGCTCTCGCAAATCAAGGACTTCTGTGACCTGGGGCCAGCCGTCCACCGCTGGGGAGGAGGAGGGGTCCTCAGAGGGTGAATCATCACTTTATTCCCCCGCACTCTCAGCACATCTATCTGTGGGACTGACATCCCATGGACTGGATTAGAGACAGAAATAACATGAATCTGAGCTAATGTAGATTTACTGAAAAATTAATAACTTTATCACTGACACTAATAAAATTGGACAGCATTTATTTATTATAACAGTAACAGTGCTGACATTGTTTTGTTTACTATTCTGCTACTATAAACACAATGTCACACAGTCTGTACTTACCACAGTTTCTGTATTTTACAGTCCGGATCCCTCAGAGCCTCAGACAATAGTTTCATCCCTGAATCTCCCAGTTTGTTATTATCAAGTTTCAGATCCGTCAGTGATCGGTTTGTACTGAGAGAAGAGGCGAGATCCTCGGCACAAGAAGCTGTGAGATTGTTATGACGCAGGCTGAAGATCATAGGGAGAAAGATAACAGGGATCAGGGTAAAGTCAGTGTTTTAAAGACCATTAATGACAATAATAATATATAGTGTGAGAAATTCAAGAAACAACTTCCATTTATCTAGAAGGCAAAATACTATCGTTGGTGTAAATCTGAAATCTAAATAGAATATGCTGGAAATACTCAGCAGGTCAGGCAATATCTGTTCAGAGAGAAAAAGAGTTAAGTGTTTCTGTCAATGCACTTTCATTAGAATTGAACAATAAAATCAGCGAATCAGCAGGTTTTAAGCAACAGGGAAGTGGGGATGGGAGTGTGGCAAGGAAAGTACAATATGAAAAAGGGTGATGATACAAAACAAAAGCACAGGATTCCCATGTCCTTATCCGGGTTGCTAGGGAGGGGCTTGGATGGTCAATGGCTTGGGAATGGAGTTTGTGATGGGGCTGAAGATAATGACTGGAATTTTACCGGAGGCGGTGAATGCCTGATCAGATTGTAAGTGGGTGTTTGGACGGAGGGTCAGGGTAGTCAGAGTTACGAATGCGATTTAATCAGAGCTAACAGGTGGGAGGAGCCGTCCACTTCGGGGGTGCAGACAGGGGACGTCCTGGTTCAAACAATGCTGGCGCCATCTGTAAAGGCAGCCAGCAGTACTTTCAAACACAGCAACTCTGGAGGGACCAGGGAGGGAGCCCTGGTTACTGAATGAAGAGCTGAAATGGCAGATGACAGATCAAGGGTTGCACGCTGATGAGTGCTGCATGCAGGAGACATGCATGTGGTGCCATGCGGGACAGTCAGGCTGCCACCAGTATAGGCTAGTGTGTCTCTTTGATGGGCGAGTTACATGAAGATTTCTATGCTTGCAGATGAAAACAGCTGACGAGAGGGACTGAGCCAAGATGGGTCACTGTACCCCAGATCTCCTCATCCTTCCACCCATGGAAATTGAGACACATGAACTCGGAGATCTGGAGGCCGGGTGGGCAATCACTGATGTTGAGGTGGGTTGTGGAGCTGAGAGAATGAGTGCCCTAATGGATGGACACAGGAGACCCTCTGGCGAGCACAAAACAAACATTTCCCTAGAAACACTATCTTTTCTTTCACAGATCGAGGGCTGTGACCGGGTGACAGCCATCCACCTCTGAGGACGAGAAGGGGTCCTCAGAGGGTGCACCGTCACATTATTCCCCTCGCACCCTCCACTAGTGCAGGTACTATCACGTCGGGAGATAGTCACATTCCATTAGTAAAGGAGTCACAATCTGGTGAACAGCACAGACACGCCCGAGCAGCTGATGGATACAGTAATAGCCAAGGTCACTCACACTCGGTGGGCTCTGGGAGGGAAAGACAATGTCAAGCTTCAGGCTGATGACATGTCACCAGCGTCTTCAACAAGGTAGCAGATGTTGGAACTGCAGCATGAGGTATGTTAACATAAAGAAGCTGTGTGTAACCAGACACAAAGGATGCAGGCGTTAATCCAAGCAATGAGTATTGATTTGTCCTGGGCATGTGTGCCCTAGGCATCCTGTACTGAGAGATTGGTGACCTTGATGGACAGTCAATCCAGCAGACCAACGATTGGAGATACACACTGACCTGCATCTCATCACCACCTCCATGAGCAATGGCTGGGTGAGAGGAGGTGAGGTGACTGGAGTCACCACCAAGTCCTCGGACTCCTCAGGTGAGCAGGGAGGGTCCAGTGCGCCCTGAAAGTGTATAGGAGTGACTGCCTGCAGCATCTGGGGGCTCCTCTCAGAGTGCTCCTGGATTTGGCAGCGGGTCCTCCACTGCTCTGACCGGAACACCAGCACCTCACAAACCCACGATAACAGAGCCTATCTGTGCAGGAGGCCCTCAGTATGCTGGGGCCCTCCAGACCTCAGGAAACCAGAGGACAACCACCATGGCCATTGAAATCCTCGGCGGAGAAAGGTCAGCACCCTGCCTCCACCTCAGTTGACAGCGCAGGGGGAGCACAACGTAGGAGCCCCCATCATCACTTTAAAAGGTTCATCTCATTGCACTTGGGTTTCACAGGGTTATATTTTTTTGTGACCTATCACCTTGCTGTGTATGTGTCTTCAATGAATTTTAAGATGGTGCATCACGAAATTAATCTTTCACCATTATTTTAAGGACATTACTGGGCCTTTAACAGTTCACTGCCTCCTGCAAAGGGTGACAATGGAAGGACAACACAGAATAAGTTCAATTCATTTCCAGCATTTTTGCCTCATGTGCTAACGGTTCAAGGGAAATGTTAAAGACATTCAAAGAAACAGCAGCAGAGCTGCACAAGGTGGAAGATTAATTATATTAAATGGGTGTCTAAGTAAAGATTCATATGGAACACGTCTGTATGTTGAATCTCAAGCTTCACTTGCACGTTTTGACCATTTTGGACGGGGATATATTTCCAAGTCAGGATGGTGTGTGACTTCGAGGGGCACTTGCAGTTTCTGATGCATCGACTGACCTTGTCCTTCCAGGTGGTAGAGGCCACGGTTTTGGAATTTGCTGTTGAAGGAGTCTTGGTGTGATGCTGCTCCCAATGTGGGTCGGAGGTGGAGGGAATGGATGTTAAGATGGTCAATGGGATTCTGTACAAGCATGCTCATTTACCCTGGATGGTGTCCAGCTTCTTGATTATTGTTAGAGCTGCACTGATCCAGGCAAGTGGAGAGCATTCCTTCATATTCCTGACTTGTGGCCTTCTAGATAGTTAAGAGATTTTGGGGTGTCAGGAGGTGAGTTACTCACTGCAGAATTCCCAGCCTCTATGGGCTGGGAGGCGGGTGGAGGTGGTGGTGGAGCGGTGGTGAGGTTAGATTCTCTGTTGTTGGAGATGGTAATTGCCTGGCTCTTGTGTGGTGCATTTGTTATTTGCCACTTATCAGGCCAAGCCTACAAATTCTCTAGGTCTTGCTGCACAAGAACAAAGAAATAGGAGCCGGAATAGTCTGCTCAGACAATATGGTCATGGATGACCGAGGGTTTCAACTCCACTTTCCCACCCACTCCCCATGTTGCTCAATCCCATGAGGGACCAAAAACCTGTCCATCTCAGCCTTAGAATTATTTATTCAACGATGGGGATCCACAACCCACTGGGATAGAGAATTCCAAAGATTCATAACGCCTTAAGTGAAGCATCAGTCCTTAAAGTTCAGTAGCCCATACTGAGACTGCTTCCCTGCAGACAGAAGTTAGGGAGCTAGGTAAGAAATTAGCAAGCGCAGCCTGAAAAGCAGTGATCTCTGGATAACTCCTTGTATCCCACACAAGTGAGCACAGAAATAGGAGGGTAAGCAGATGAATTAGTGGCTGGAAAGATGGTGCAGGGGAAAGGGATTGAGAATTGCTGGGACTTTGTAAGCAGCTCTGAGGGAGGTGGGACCTCTACAGGTCAGATGGATTGCACCGAAATAGAGCTGGAGCTGAGTTCCTGGTGATTTGCTCCTGGTATTGGGGAGGGTTTAAACTATCTTGGCAGGAGTGTGGGAACCAGCAGGTAATAACAGAGAGGAATACCAAGGAATACTGCGAGAACTATATAGCACTAGAGTAGGAAATAATAAGTTATTAAGTTTGTACAGAGTAAGGGAGAAGACACTAAAGTCTAAATCAGGGTTACAGAGCATGTTTGTGAATGCATGGAGTGTGGTAAATAAGATTGGTCTGAATATATGGTATTCAGGAAAGATAGGAAAGGGAGAAAATGGAATGGGATGGTTGGAATGATTAAGCAGAATATTTCAGCGCTGGAGAAAGGGGATGATCCAAAGAGGAAAAGGACAGAATTTATATGAACAAAAAGCTAAAAGCCACTGCGGATGGTGGAAATCCAAAACAAAAACAGAATTACCTGGAAAAACTCAGCAGGTCTGGCAGCATCGGCGGAGAAGAAATCAGTTAACGTTTCGAGCCTTCATGGCCCTGCGGCAGAACTGGAGCATAGTTAGAAGAAGGGAGAAATATAAATTGGTTTAAGGAGGGTGCGGGGGGTGGTGGGGGGGGGGGGGTGGGGGGGGGGTGGGGGGTGGGGGGTGGGGGAGTGGTGGTGGTGGGGCGAGGGAGAGACACATTGTGGGTGTGGTGTGATGATTGTGGAGATGAGCAGATAATCAAAAGATGTCACAGACAAAAGGGTCAAAGAGGTGTTGAAGGTGGTGATATTTGTCTGAGAAAAGTGCTAATTAAGAATGGAAGACAGGATATTCAAAGTACAGCTCTAGTGGGGGTGGGGTGGAAAGACTAAAGGTTTTAGTTTAAGATTTAAAAATAATGGAAATAGGTGGGGAAAGAAGAATCTATATAAGTTATTGAAAAAAAAAAGCCGGGCGGGGGGAAAGAAACGGGGTTGGGATGGGGGGAGGGGGAGTTTAAGATCTAAAGTTGTTGAATTCAGTATTCAGCCCGGAGGGCTGTAAAGTGCCTAGTCGGAAGATGAGGTGCTGTTCCTTCAGTTTGCGTTGGGCTTCACTGGAACAATGCAGCAAGCCAAGGACAGACATGTGGGCAAGAGAACTGGGTGGAGTGTTAAAATGGCAAGCGACAGGGAGGTTTGGGTCTTTCTTGCGGACAGACCGCAGGTGTTCCGCAAAACGGTCGCCCAGTTTGCGTTTGGTCTCTCCAATGTAGAGGAGACCGCATTGGGAGCAACGAATGCAGCAGACTAAGTTAGGGGAAATGCAAATGAAATGCTGCTTCACTTGAAAGGAGTGTTTGGGCCCTTGGACGGTGAGGAGAGAGGAAGTGAAGGGGAAAGTGTTGCATCTTCTGCGTGGGCATGGGGACGATCCCTACGGAATGCTGCTAGGTGGGGTGAAGGGCTCTCGTCGGGACCTGGAAAAATTTATTAATTTTGCTTCCAATCTCCACCCATCCATCATCCTCACATGGTCCATCTCTGACACTTCTCTTCCCTTCCTTGACCTCTCTGTCTCAATTTCTGATGATAGACTGAGCACCAATATCCATTACAAGCCTACCGACTCCCACAACTACCTCGACTACAGCTCCTCACACCCCGCTTCCTGTAAAGATTCCATCCCATTCTCTCAGTTCCTTCGCCTCCGTCGCATCTGTTCTGATGACGCTACCTTCAAAAACAGCTCCTCTGACATGTCCTCCTTCTTCCTTAACCGAGGTTTTACATCCACGGTCGTTGACAGGGCCCTCAACTGTGTCCAGCCCATATCCCGCGCATCCTCCCTCACGCCTTCTCCTCCTTCCCAGAAACATGATAGGGTCCCCCTTGTCCTCATTTATCACCCCACCAGCCTCCGCATTCAAAGGATCATCCTCCGCCATTTCCACCAACTACAGCATGATGCCACCACCAAACACATCTTCCCTTCACCCCCCCTGACGGCATCTCGTAGGGATCGTTCCCTCCGGGACACCCTGGTCCACTCCTCCATCACCCCCTACTCCTCAACCCCCACTTATGGCACCTCCCCATGCCCATGCAGAAGATGCAACACCTGCCCCTTCACTTCCTCTCTCCTCACCGTCCAAGGGCCCAAACACTCCTTTCAAGTGAAGCAGCATTTCACTTGCATTTCCCCTAACTTAGTCCACTGCATTCGTTGCTCCCAATGCGGTCTCCCCTACATTGGAGAGACCAAACGCAAACTGGGCGACCGTTTTGCGGAACACCTGCGGTCTGTCCGCAAGAAAGACCCAAACCTCCCTGTCGCTTGCCATTTTAACACTCCACCCTGTTCTCTTGCCAACATGTCTGTCCTTGGCTTGCTGCATTGTTCCAGTGAAGCCCAACGCAAACTGGAGGAACAGCACCTCATCTTCCTACTCGGCACTTTACAGCCCTCCGGGCTGAATATTGAATTCAACAACTTTAGATCTTTAACTCCCCCTCCCCCCATCCCCACCCATTTCATTCCCCCCCCCCGGCTTTTTTTTTTCAATAACTTATATAGATTCTTCTTTCCCCACCTATTTCCATTATTTTTAAATCTTAAACTAAAACCTTTAGTCTTTCCACCCCACCCCCACTAGAGCTGTACTTTGAATATCCTGTCTTCCATTCTTAATTAGCACTTTTCTCAGACAAATACCACCACCTTCAACACCTCTTTGACCCTTTTGTCTGTGACATCTTTTGATTATCTGCTCATCTCCACAATCACCACACCACACCCTCAAATGTGTCTCTCCCCCCCCCCCCACCACCCCCCCCTCCACCCACCTTAAACCAATTTATATTTCTCCCTTCTTCTAACTATGCTCCAGTTCTGCCGATGGGCCATGAAGGCTCGAAACGTTAACTGATTTCTTCTCCGCCGATGCTTCCAGACCTGCTGAGTTTTTCCAGGTAATTCTGTTTTTGTACAGAATTTATATGGCTCGATCTATGGAACAGAAAAGGTGCAATTACATTGCTAGTCTCTAGACTACCAACTAGGGGAAAGATGGAGAAGAACAAATTTGCAAGAAAATTCCAAAGAGGTGCAAGAATTATAGAGTAGTTATAATGGGGAACTTTAATTTTCCAAATATAGACTGGGATAGTATTAATGTGACAGGCAGTGAGGAGCCAGAATTCCTAGAGTGACCAGGAAATTGTTCTACAGCAGCGTGTTTCTAGTGTGAGAAAGGATGCACAGCTTGACATTATTCTTTGGAATGAGATGGGCCAAGTGAATCAAGTCTAAAGGAGTGATCACTGTATTAGAAGGTTTAAGCTGACTATGGGATAAAACAAAGAACAGTCCAGAGCAAGAATAATTAATATGGGGAAAGCCAACTTTAATGGTCTAAGAATGGGTCTGACCCAGTTAAAATGGACTGTTTGAGCCAATAATCGTCAGACGTATCTGGCCTCCCCCATTGAGGATGGGAATATTGGTGGAGCCTTTTCCTCCTGTGAGCTGTTTAATCGCTCGTCACCATTCACAACTGGATGTGACAGGTGTACAAAACTTTGATCTTATCGGTTGGTTGTGGGATCATGTTCTTCTCCCATTAGTTGGCCTGCAAGTTATCCTGGGTTGTAGCTTCACCAGTTTGGTGCCTCATTTTTAGGTGCACCCAAGTCTAAGTCATTAGCATATATCAAGAAATGTAATACTGCTCGTCCTGAAGCAACCGGTGGAGAGCTCCACTGTCTGCTTCCTCGAACTGAAAAACAACCATTAACAACTATTTTCTGTTTCCTGTCACTCAGACAACTTTATATCCATGCTGTCACAGTCCCTTTTATTACTTGGGCTTTAACTTCGCTGCCAAGCTAATTATGTGCCTATTAATAAGTTTTATTTTAAATAACACTATTCCCAATACTAATAATAACAACGTGTTTATGTTTCAGATTATTAAATATGGAAATTATTGTCATTGGCAGCTGCGCCTTGAGCTCTTCAGCCCCAAGCTTTGGATTTCCCTTCCTAATTCCTTCCACCTCTCTACCCCTCTTTTCTCCTTTAACACTCTCGTAAAAACCTTCCTCCCTGAC
Source organism: Cetorhinus maximus (assembly GCF_964194155.1). Classification (NCBI taxonomy): domain Eukaryota; kingdom Metazoa; phylum Chordata; class Chondrichthyes; order Lamniformes; family Cetorhinidae; genus Cetorhinus; species Cetorhinus maximus. The sequence continues at coordinate 6,440,984 of NC_135894.1, read as the reverse complement.
TTGGCTTTTAGTGGCCTGTCCTAATATCTCATTTTCCACGCTGCCCAAGTCTGTTCGATAAAACTCCTGTGAAGTGTCTTGGGACAATTAAATATATTAAAGCTGCTATATGAATGAAAGTTTATGTTGTTGTTGATGACACCATGACTGATACTAATGATACCGTACAGTGTTCGACATCCTGTTATCAGAAACAACATCTCACACAGTTTCTGAATTTTACTGTTGGGTTATTGGGAGCCACAGACTGTGATAGCTGATTCATTTTGATAGTTTATTATCTGCCTTACCAATATATTTGTGAATGTTTTACACTTTTATTACAAACTGAGAAGCTTTCTAGTTTAAAGATCTATAATGTGAATGTCTAATTAAGCTAAGCTAAAAATGTAAGAATACAATATGGTGGGGGGTGGAATTTTACTGCACGGGAGGGGCTGTAAAATAGGATGGGCTGTTCACAATCCATTGACTTCGGCGGGGTCTGGAAAATCCCGCTGTCGAGAGGGGCCATAAAATTCCACCATGGGAATTGTAGAAACAATAATCGTTTTGTCCAGTTTTTAATTCTGATTCATGTCTTTGAGAATGACTTTAAATGATTTTTAAAGGTATTATTCCTGAAACTTACAGTTTGTTGTAACTCAGGTCCAGGCTCATCAGTGCCCAATTTGTGCTGAGAGGGGAGCTATGAATATGTGAGGCAGTTACTATCCGGTTGGAGATCATAGAGAGAAACAATTCATGAATCAGAAAAAATCCGGGGTGTTTATTAATAACACTAAACTTGTAGTAATGATAATGTGCAGTGTTTATTACTGACACTATTACTGATAATCATAATACTTTACAGCATCAGACATGCAGTTATTATAAACATAATTCCACAGCCTGGTACCTTGCTGGGAGACAGAGCAGAGCTGCGGGAGACAGTAAGGATCTGAGAAGCGCCTGTAAATAAAGACCAGGGATTGCAGAGCGGCCGACCTTGCTGGGAGTGGGAGTGGAGCTGCAGGGGGCAGTCGGGAGCTGAGGAATGCACCGTTTCAGCTGCTGTCAGGCAGCAGTGTGGGGTAAAGGCGATTTTGACGTCACAGGTAGCCAGTGCGTTGATTGGCCGGTAAGTGCCCAGTGGAAGGGACAGTGTGCGTGCTTAGACTGGTTTGGGAGTTAAGGTAGATCTATAAATAAAAATAACTAAGACTTTGAAATTAAATAACCCGAAACTTTAAAAATTTGAGCGAGGCACAAAACAGGAAACTATAGGTATTTGTGGTGGGGAAGTTGTTAAAATTGATCATTAAGGGGGTGATAGCTAAACATTGAGAAAAACTCGGGTAATCAGGTAGAGTTAGCATGGTTTTGTGAAAGGAAAATCATGGGCAGAAAGGGATCGGTGTTGGGTGGGGTCGGGCGCGATCCCGATGGGCGCCCCAGATCGAGGCTGTGCCGCCATTTTATGTAGGCGGGACAATTAAAGCCCACCCAGCGTGACGCACGCCCCCGAAGCGCTAAACGCTCCCTGTGGGGGCAGCGGGAGTGGGGAGGGGGGATTCCCTGAGTCGGGGCCTGCACTGTTTCACACATGCTTGGGTGACAGAGGCAGAAATCTCCCTGAGGCACAGAGCGGCCTCACCGAGATTAATTGTGGAATGAAAGTTTTTATTAAAGACACAAAAAATTATTTCGACATGTCCCCTCATGAGACAGTGTTTATCAAATGTTTAAAAATGTTTTATTTAATTAATAAACCCTTCATGAAACCTCATCCCACCCATGGATGAGGTTTTACGAAAAATGTGAAGGCCACCTGGACTCTTTGCCTGCCCCCCCAACCTTAAGGTTGGACAGGCAGCATTCTGAACTACTTTCATTACTTTCTTAAAGGCCTCAATAGGCCTTTGACAATTTGGCTGCGCACCCGCCAAACTGAAAATCTAAATAGCGCGCGGTGACGCTGAGACTCCCGTCCAATGTCACCGTGCGTCATTTTATGTGTCGGTGAGCAGGCCCCACCCACGCTCGCCAACCCGAAAATTCTGCCCATATTTAACCAGTTTATTGGGAATTATTTGAAGGATTAATATGCACTGTGGATAAAGGGAGCTTGTAGACAGACTGTTCTTGAATGTCCAGAAGGCATTTGATAAGGTGCCATGCCAAAGGTTACTGTGGATAATAAATGCTGGTGGTGTAGGGGGTAACATATTAGCATGGATAGGAGATTGGTTGGCTGGCAGAAAGCAGAGGATGTATAAATGGGTCTTTTTTCTGAAAAGCAGGATGTGTCGAGTGGAGTCCCGCGGGGATCTGTGCTGGGGTCTCAGCCTTTTACAATTTACATCAAATGATTTACATGAAGGGAGTGTTGGCATGGTCACTAAATTTTCAGATGATACAAAGAATAGGTTGGAAAGTATGTTGTCAAGAGGACAGAAGGAGGTTGCAGATGGATATAGATAAGTTGAGTGAGCAAAAATCTGGCACATGGATTATAACGTGGGAAAATGTGAAGTTGTTCACATTGGCAGGGATAATAAAAAAGTAGAATATTATTTAAACAGAGAACGACAGCAGAATTCCGAGGTGTAGATGGATCTGGGTGTTCTAGTACATGAGTCATAAAAAGTTAGTTTGCAGGTACAGCAAGTAATTCAGAAGGCTAATGGAATGCTGTCCTTTATTAAAGGGGAATTGAACAGAGAAGTAAGGATGTTATGCTTCAGTTATACGGGGCATTGGTAAGACCGTATCTTGAATAGTGTGTAGTTTTGGTCTCCTTATTTAAGGAAGGATGTAAATGCGTTGGAAGCAGTTCATAGGTGGTTTCCTGGATTGATACCTGGAATGAATGGGTTGTCTTGTGAGGAAAGGTTGGACAGACTGTGCTTGTTTCAATTGGAGTTTAAAAGCGTGAGGGGTGATTTGATTTAAGTGTATAAGATGCTGAATGATCTTGATGAGGTGGACATGGAAAAGATTTTTCCTCCTATAGGTGAGTCCAGAACTCGGGGTCACTGTTTTTAAAATTTGGGTTTTTCATTTAAGGACAGATATGAGAATTTTTTTCTCTCAGACAGTTGTGAGACTGTGGATCTCTCTGCCTCAGATGGCGGAGGAGGCGGGGTTATTGAATATTTTAAGGCGGAGCTGGATAGATTCTTGTTAGGCAAGGGAATCAAAGGTTATCAGCAGTAGATAGGAATGTGAAATTCAAAACACAAGCAGATCAGCCATGATCTTATTGAACAGCAGAGCAGGATCGAGGGTCCAAATGACCAACTCCTACTCCTATTTCTTATGTTCTTATGTACTAAACTCAGTTTCTCAATTTTACTACCTAGATTCCTCAGAGCTGCAGACAGAAGTTTCACTCCAGAATCTTTCAGTTTATTATTACTTAGGTCCAGGTTCGTCAGTGACCGGTTTGTACTAAGAGCGGAGGCAAGATCCTTAGCACAAGAAACTGTGAGAGTGTTGTTACACAGTCTGGAGACCAGAGGGAGAGAAAACAGTGGAAATCTGGACAAAATACAGGCGGGGGTAAAATTGGACATGAATGCAGAATAGTCAGCACTGCATCGGTCATCTGCGATATGGGTCTACTTCAATAGTCCTCAATACCAGGTGTTCCTATAGACACCAGAAAATGTGATTTTACCTGTTTTACATCCCTGCCATTTCCATGTCCATTTTCACCCCACTGATTAATATTAATCCTGTTACTGATACTCATAATAACGTACATAGTGCTATTAAGAACCAAAATCCTGAAACCAATAATAAAATACAGTGTCAGACATCCGGTTATTATAAACACAAACTCACACAGTCTGGTACTTACTCCAGTTCCTGAATTTTACAGCCTGGATTCCTCAGGACCGCAGACAATAGTTTCAATCCTGAATCTCCCAGATTATTATGACTTATTCTAAACAGAGAAGTGAGAAACACGTTAAAACAGGCTGAATTTTCACAATGGAGGCAAGGAACAGGATTATTTTGGGTCCAAAACCCACAACCGGTGGGAAAGTGATTAAAGTTATGATTTTTAAATGGGGACATCATTATTTGTCATGGAGACAGATTTCCTGTTCACTTGGCAGCCATCACTGAGGCTGCTGGTTGTCCTGAGGGAGAGATCAGGAGTTTGTACCAAAGCCTCCCACAGCACCAGAGTGAAGTGAGATGTCACAGGGAAGCCCGAGGCTTGGTACCCAGGGCAGGGAATCCCCTCACTTTATCACTGCCAAACTGGAGGCCATGAGGGAGGGGGTGGGGGCGGGTTCCTCTTCCCCGAGGGGGGCAGGAGGAAGCCACCTCATCATGCAGCAGGGGTTCCACTTTGTTCAGCGTCCTCTCCCTTCACCTCCTCTCTCATAGCCTGCTGTTCCCTCGATGAGCTGTGTCATCCCAGTGCCTCATTGTCCGCAAGGTCCACACCTCTCTGGAGAGCCATGTTATGGAGAATGCAGCAGATTTCCACACTGACAGATACACTTGCAAGAGGTTATTGGAGGTCACCACCCGACTGGTCCAGGCACTGGAATCACATCTTCAGAAGCCTGATGTCCTGTTCAATGGTTGTCCAACCATTGTGCCTCTTTCTGGGACGCCCACAGAGAGCTCAGTAACATCACTTCGAGGAATATCCGTTATCCTCTAGGACACAGACTTCGGAGGATGAAGTATCATGGCAGCTGACAGGAAAGTGAGTGCACACATGGAGGAAGTTTTTGTTGTGGTCACAGACGAGCCAGTGAGGGAGTGGAAGCCCTTCCTGTATGGATCTCCCTGGCCAGTCACTGGGTGCCTTGATGGCTAATGGGTACAATCAGTGATACTCTGCCCCTGGGGGAATCCCTGTGTCCCTGCAAGGCCTCCCTGTTATTAAATGAATGCGCTGTCCAGCTCTGGCTAAAATTGAATCCATGACCTGTGAGATGGCCTGGTGAGCAGCCACATGTGACATGTCTCTAAGGTCCACACCCGATCCTTGGAAGGAGCCAGAAGTGAAGGAGTTCAATGCCACAATAACTGTGACCAGCGCTGTGAGGTATTCAGCATTGAGGACACAGATGTATGTGGCCACTGCCTGAAGAGTCACAATATCCACCATCACTGGACCTTGATAGCTCCGTCTTCAGCAACAGTACCTGTATTGAATGTTTGGCCTCTGTTGCCTTCCTGCCCCTCTTTCCTCTCCTGTGCCCTTCTGATGACTGGGGTTCTGCCCTCCCTGCGGAAGGTGTTGCCCCTCATCTAACATCTGACAGCTGGAGCCTTTCTTCTGGGAAGGTGGCCTCTCAATTTTTCATGGCAGCCTTTCTCCCTCTTTTACCCCCACACTGCTGGGAGTGCCAACCCCATTCATATCCTGAGTTTCCCTCCACACTGCTGGGAGTGCCAACCCCATTCAAATCCTGAGTTTCCCTCCGCACTGCTGGGAGTGCCAACCCCATTCAAATCCTGAGTTTCCCTCCGCACTGCTGGGAGTGCCAACCCCATTCAAATCCTGAGTTTCCCTCCACACTGCTGTGAGTGCCAACCCCATTCAAATCCTGAGTTTCTCTCCGCACTGCTGGTAGTGCCAACCCCATTCAAATCCTAAGTTTACCACCACACTGCTGGGAGTGCCGACCCCATTCAAATCCTGAGTTTCCACTCTCCCTGCCACCTCCACAGCACCAAGCCACCTCTTTACTAAGTGCCTACCCCACTGACCTTCTTATCGGGCTGTGGCAGCCATGTGTGGCTCCCACTCTGTGCCCACTTTCCTTCAGATGAACAGGTAAACTGTCCACCCCTTTAGAACTTTAAATCTCAAACCTTATTATCTGCTGAACAAAGTTCTCAACTGTCTTACTTGAGATTCCTGTCCCAACCCGCCTTCTCTTGGTGATTCACGATGAAACGAGCAACAGCATATTGAAATTGACACACTGCCGGTGCCAGTATTCTTGGCAATTTCGCCTCCTCCCTCCGCTGCCTCTTTTCCCCTCCTTCGGGGAGCCCCGAAATGTAATTACATTGAATAAAAACTCAGATCAGATTCAATTGTTTTTCCCAATATCACAGGAAACATGGAAGCAACATCAGAAATCAATGCAGAAATTTTACTGTTACTGCAAATTAAATCTATTGGGGGTAATTTGATCTTTTGTTGATAGTGTATGATGGGTGATCTTGGATCACCCGCCCATACTACAGCTCACCCGATTTTCCTTTCAATTGAAGGGAAAAGGAAACAGTGAGCAGTGTAAGCTGGTGAACAATTCACTATCACTAATTTAACTACTGGTGAATACCACTTTCACCCCTCTCAATATTTATTAGATAGAGAGTTGTCTGTGTGCAGCCTCTAAATGTCCCCAAGTTTGGCCTCAATCCCTGATGATCAGAATTACTCTCCTGAAGCTCAGTGACTGGCCGGCCAAGTTTGAGGAAACTTGTCTCATTTCTGTTCTTCGTTAATTCTGAGGCTTTTATGAGAACGGCCCAATTTTACAAGAGTTAAAGGAGTGATTCCATGTCCTTCATAACTCTGTGCATTACATTACTCTGTATTACACCTCGGAGTGAATTATATTGTGAAACTCTGCTAACTGTTGCTTTAAAATCCATCCCCCTGGATTTTATACAAGAAGGACATTTTATTCTCTCCCCTTAACAAAGTTGAAGTGTCCCTGTTCTCCTCGTTGACAGGGAAGGGCTGTCCCCCACTTTATTTAGCATTAAACAGGCTCTACCTTTTCCGCAGGTGAGACTATTGCTATAGTTCAGAGAAATTTCCGGAGTTTTCCTAATCCCATCGATTTTATGCAATAACCTTTGATGTGGCACGTTAATAAATGCCTCTGGAAATCCAAGCACAGTATGTCTACAGGCTGCCGTCTATCCACTGCACATGTCACTCCTTCAAAGAACTTCATTAAATTGGTTATACATGATTGCCCTTTCACAAAACCATGTTTACTCTTCCCGATTACATTGAGTTTCTCTAGATGCCCAGCTATAACCCCCTTAATGATCGATTCTAACACCTTCCCCACTTCAGACGTTAAGCTAACTAGTTTATAGTTTCCTGTTTTCTGCTTCCCTCCCTTCTTGAATAGAGGGGTTATATTTGCTACTTTCCAATCTGATGGAACCTTTCCAGAATCTAGAGAATATTGGAAAATTAACACCAGCGCATCCAATACCTCATTAGTCACCTCTTTTAAGACTCTAAGATGAAGCCCATCAGGACGCGGAGTCTTGTCAGCCTGCAGCTCCATCAGTTCACTCAGCACTGCTTCCTTAGTGATTCTAATTTCACCAGGTTCCTCTCTCCCTTCCACATCTTGATTTCCGGCTATTGCTGGATATTGCCAAAGTGTGCTAACTGCTCCTGTAAAATCTATCCGCTGGATTTTATACAACAAGGAAAGTTTATTCTGTCCTGTTACAAAGTTGACATGTCCCTGTTCCCGTAGTTGATATGGGAGGTGTGTTTCGCACATTATTCCCCATTAAATAACCTCTACATTTACTGCAGGTGCAGCTTTTATGATATTTCCGGGAATTTCCGGGAGTTCCCTGCTTGCAGCAGTTTCACAGACGTGGGGTGGATTATCAGAAAATCCTGTTGTAACTGTCCAACTGTCAGTTCTACCAGAGACTGTTCACTCTGTGTAAGAACCAGTCAATGGTACAGATTCCTGAAAATTCCTCCCAGTTGTCCAGCATGTCTGCCTGCCTTCTGGGTATGAACGTGCAATGGGGGAATTCGAACGTTTAGGTCAGCAGCAGGTTTCCTCATTAAATGAACAGAATTGAGAGTAAATTTAAATGATTTGAATTTGAAAGGTCTTTAATCGTAATTATCTAAATTTAAGATATTTCACCCTCCCGCCAGAAACAATTTGATTAATTGTGATGATATATAGGACTTATTTTCCTTGTGATGAGTACAGCTTACAATTGATATGGTTTATAATTATTATTATTTTAGTTATTTTTATCTCCACTGGTGTTTATTATCCTTAGACTATCTATATCATTTTCCCTTTGTATATAATTAGCCCTATTTCTTATCATCAAAATCCCACGCTTAAACTATTTGATTCACCATTAAGTATCCCAACAAGTATTATTCTTATTTTCTAATTTGGAATTTTACACTCATATTATTTTGTAAAGTTTTTTCTGACTCTGCCTCTTATTTCTTGAACTGTAAGTTATTTATTTTTTCATTTATAAGATGGTAAATTTTACTTCAATAATTAAAATACGAGCTCCAGGACCAAACAAGCAATTACCTCAAACTCTGATATTTGTACAGAACGTTTTCCAGCCGCTGGAGTCCTTCACAGTGAATCTAGCACCTCTGTAGATTGAGGTATTTTATTGTATCACAGAGTCCAAGGACATGAGACAGGACCGCACAGTCAATCGGGGTCAGTCGCAATCCACTGTTCCAGTGTTCGAACAGATCCCACTGTGGCCTGATCCAGTGCTTTATTCTGAGACTCAAACAGGTAGTGGAACGTGTTCACGAGGTTCCTTTTAACAGTTTTAGTCCCTCCATTTTGAAGCTGACCGTGAACAATCTCCTTCACCCAGTCAATCACTCGACAGGTTGTTTGATGAAGAAATGGACTCAGAAGCTCCTCCAGGGGCCGAGCTGAATGTGGGGAGGAGAGACCAGCAACAAAATGGCGAAATATCTCAAATCTCCCATCTTCTTCACTGTCCGCTTCACTGAGGAGTTTCTGGGATTCCATGGTATCGGCAGTCAGGAATTGAGCGAGTGCAGCTGCAAACTCCTGGATGGTGAGGTGTGGGAACGTGTAAACCACACTCTGGACAGAATCATCTCTCTCCAAGAGTTCCATCAGGAACCCAGACAGGAACTGGGAAGGTTGCAGATTGTACTTGATCAAATCTCCATTTCTAAACACAATCTTATTCTCAGAGTCTCCTGTGAAGGCCATCTCACCAAGCTTCAGGAACACATCACGGGGGCTTTCAATCTCTCGGCCATGGTTTTTCAGAATGTTGTAAATATAGTAGGAATATAGCTGGGTGATGGTCTTGGGAACTTGCTGCTGTTTCCTGTCTCTTTGTGTAAAGAAGGGGCCCAGTGACAGACCGAGGATCCAGCAGGAGGAAGGGTTGTAGCACATGGTGTACAGGATCTCGTTCTCCTCCACGTGTTTGAAAACAGCTGCTGCCACTGCCTGATCTTCAAAAAACTTGTTGAAATATTCCTTCCGTTCATCACCAACAAATCCCAGGATTTCAGCCCAGACACTGATCTCAATCTTTTCCAGTAAATGTAACGCAGTGGGGCGACTGGTCACTAGCACTGAACATCCTGGGAGCAGCTTGTGCTGTATTAAACTGTACACAATGTCGGACACTTCACATCAGCATTCAGGATCTGTGCACATGAACTGAGGCTCTGTATTTCTCCGATTGTCAGCAAAATCAATCCCGTCCTTGAATTAATCCAAACCATCGAATATAAACAGCAATCCCTCTGGGTTCTTCCAGAGCTCTCCCAGAACATTCCCAAAGTAAGGATAGAAAAACAGTATCAGATTCCGCAGGTTTATTCAGCATTTAATGGTGTTCAAATCCCGGAGTTTAAAACTGAAAACAAATTGAAAGTCTGGGTATATTTTCCCAGTGGCCCAATCATAAACCATTTTTTGTACCATTGTTGTATTTCCGATCCCTGGGACTCCACTCACTGCTGCTGAACTCCCAGATTTGGATTTTCTCAGGGAAAAACTGCTCTGGAACAATTGATCAGTTCGGATTTTTTCCAGTTCTCTCCGGAGATCTTTCTTTCTCCACTCTTCATGGTCCCGGCCTCTTGCCAACAGTTCATGTTCTACAAGTGTCCGATCTCGAACATTAGAAATGATTGTTAGCTCAGCGTATCGATCAATCAGCTGGAAAATCTTAACCTTCTCCTTTATTAGGATAGTGTTCACTCTCAGTGTTTCAGTTTGAACCCGGAGGATCTGCTTGTGTTTCTGTTCAACACCTTCAATTAAAGTAGACAGTAAATGTTAGTTGTAATAACATAAAAGGCTTCTCAATATGATTTTGCTGAATAGTTAGATTCATTTCACGGTTTCAATCAAAGTTTCTGCTGGAATTAAAGCTCAATTATTGGAAACCTCGCTTGAAAGTGAGCAATGACCAAGAAAAATTTAAAGTCGTCACTTGGTTCTAATATTTACTGAACATGGAGATTTTATAAAGATGATATTTTCTCTCTGATGGTTAACACTTTCTGACCTGCCTTTACTCTGGATACCTCATTACAAATCCACAAAGGCCCTGGTTATATGGTGGTAGATGTTCTTGTCAATCAGTTTATGAAATCCTCAGCGAAGCCAAACTTCTGCAGCAATGGTAAATAGGACATTGGATAGGAGTGGGAGAGGGAGTGACTGTAATTGTTCAGGAGTCCCACTGTTATTGTAAATTGCCTTCAGTAAGTTATCTTGGATATCACTGTACACTTGGAGATCAAGATTCCTTCTGGTATTCTATCAGGCTGTGGGCAGGTTATCTGAGATATTAGGGCCGATTGGCTCAGTTTTCTGGGCGGCCAGTGTGGATCAGATTGGTGCCAACAGCATGGGGTTCGTTTCCATTCCAGCTGGGGTAGATCTTGGACCTGCCTCCTTGCCCTACCGTGGTTTAGCTGTGAGTCGGACCTGCCTTCGGACAGAGAACTCAAAAAGAATAATCCTTTTCCTGTTGTCCTGCGTTTCAGAAATCGCTTACAATTTTTCAGGAGTTTTGCACATGCATACATTGATTGTGTTTTTATAATAGTCCTGTCCTCTTACTGATCAGAACTTGAAATAGAACAACTACCTACTTCACTCCATGTAACATTACCGCAGTAACATTCACAGTTCATTTGAACTGTTTACAAATAATTAGTTTTGCTTCTAGTTTCCCACAATGTAGTTTTGGGAAATTGAAAATATATTTATTGTAATTATTACATTGGGTTCAAACACAACCCGTGAATTGTAGGATTATTCTTTGAGTAGAATAGTGTGCTCTCTTTCACCGCCATGAGGAAATGGGTCAGTAGATTCCCAGTCACCCTGAATATTCCCTTTTGCTCACATTTCTCCACATTAATGTTCTGTTGTGTGAATATCTGTAGATATTCTCATTTCGCATCAAAGACTTTCTGACCTCTCATCCTGTACCGTGAAATAATAAAAATGTAATGTTTCAAATTTCATTAACATTATCCATACCATTTAAAAAGGGACAAATAGTGGAAGGGATAATGAGAAATGTTCCTTATGATCACTGGGAAAGGTAAGAGGCCATTAGAAAATCACAACACAACTTCAAAAAAAATAGCTTGTGTCCAACAAATTTGGAGGAGTTTATTGAGGAAGTCACTAGGATAGGGCATGAGAGAAATCTGGTGGACATTGTCACTCTAGACTTTCAGAAAGCCTTCGATATGCATCCTCACACTAGGTTACTTCATTTGATGGAGTGTGAGTTGAAATTTGAAGCTCTGGATTAGGAAATCTCTTCAATCCCGAACCTCAAATTTAATTGGAAGATATGTGACAAGTGATCTTTCCCAAGGGTTGGTCCTGCACCCATGACTTTGACAATCTGTATTCATGAGCTGGACAAGGGTGAAAATATGAATCAGGAGCACAAGTAGTAGGGTGTTAGGAGTACAATATATACGTTTTCAGATTTCAAAAACATCGATTTGAATATTAATATAGTAGAGGGCGATCAAATCCAATAAAACGTTTAGATGTGCTACAACTGTGGACACACATTGGCAAACAGTGTTCCATTCAGATAACTGTACCTCATACATATTGATTGGGCCAATATTGAATACAAGCATCACTTGCAGGGAACAATGCTGAGACAGGGTGAGATAAAAAAGATCTTGGTGCTACTGTGTGCAGATCACTGAAGGTTCATGATCAGTGCAGAAAAACTGTAGTTAAAGCTTACAAAGTATTGAGTTTATATTGATGGAACCAATCAGTGTTAAACAAGGGCTATCACATTGCCTGTACAGGTTCCTGGTTAGACCATATCTCAATGGTATGCACACTTTTGGTTACCCCTACGTGTTGGATAATATAGTGTCATTGGAAAAGTTGCAAAGGAGAGCTGCAGGAATGATTCCCAGGTTAGAGAAGCTCAGCTACTTAGACAGGCTCAAGGATTTTAAGTTCTTTAATTTCAAGCAGCAGAGATTTACGCTAATTTACAGAGGCCTTGTAAATACATGAATGCCTGGATAGAGTCCCTATTGATAGATGATGCTAGTTTATCAAATTGGGGAGGACTAGTTTAAACTATGTAAGTGAAGGAATAAACAGCATGTTCAGTGTTTATTTTCTCTGCCCGGAGAACTGAGAACCTTTGGAATGATTTTCCAGTTGCTATTTGGGTGCTGACTCTGAAGAGGGAGCTGGACCAGTTCATGACTTGGACAGAGATCGCATCATGTAGAAAGTAACTGGCTTTTAGCTAACAACTGGACAACGCGAGTTCCTGAATTGGATTCGATGAACTGAGGAGGTCAGAGAAGAATACGAGCAGAATTGTACTCAAACACAATCTGTAACCTCATGGCCCAGCGTATCCCCCACTCTACAAATATCATCAAGCCAGGGGTTCAATGAAGTGTGCAGGAGGGCATCGCTAACAAGTAGCAAGTAACATTCACGCCACACAAGTGTCAGGCAATGACCAGCTCCTACTAGAGAGAATCCAACCATCGCCCCTTGATGTTCAATGGTGTTTCCATCATTCAATCCCCCCACTACCAACATCCTCGGGGGTTACCATTGACCAGGAACTGAACTGGACTAGCCACAAAAATACTGTGGCTACAAGAGCAGGTCAGAGGCTAAGAATCGTGCAATAAGTAATTCACCTCCTGACTCCCCAAAGCTGTCCACCATCTGCAAGGCACAAGTCAGAAGTGTGATGGAATACTCCCCACTTGCCTGGATGAGTGCAGCTCCCACAACAGTCAAGAAGCTGGACACCGTCCAGGACAAAGCAGTCTGCTTGATTGGCACCACATCCACAAACATTCACTCCCTCCACCACTGACGCACAGTAGCAGCAGTGTGTACCATCTACAAGGTGCACTGCAGAAACTCACCAAGTCTCCTTAGACAGCATCTTCCAAACCCACGACCAATACCACCTATGAGGACCAAGGCAACAGATAGATGGGAACACCACCACCCAAGTCGCTCACCACCCTGAATTGGAAATATATCACCATACCTTCACTGTCGCTGGGTCAAAATCCTGGAACTCCCTTCAAACAGCACTGTGGGCGTACCTACACCACATGGACTGCAGTCAAGAAGGCAGGTCACCACCACCATCCCAAGGGCAACTAGGGATGGGCAATAAATGCTGGCCCTGCCAGCGAAGCCCACATCCCGTGAATGAATAAAAAAAAGTGAAATGGTTTGAAATGTCCATTTCATCTCTTACCTTTCAGGTGACTGGGTACTTCAGATAAGCCTCTTCCAATGTTCATGTGATCAAATGGATCAGAACCTGTTTAAAGCAATTAACTGTCATGAAATCAGATCTGTGTAATGTTATAGCAAAATCTGCAATGTTTGAATCTGATATTGAATTCACTGTGTGATTTTACCACACCAAGTTCCTGTATTTCTTTTATTATTTTATCCAACTTTGGGACCCCATGATGCACTTTCACAAAGGATTCCCACATCACCCTTCGGGCCCGAGAGCCTTTCTCCATCACCAGACTTAGGAGAAGCTTGGAACTCTCCGCCCGGTTTCGCTTATCCATGAGCTCGGTGACTTTCTGCAAAGAATAATAATGAATATATTGAGGATCAGAGTGAAAGATAAACACTGAGAATGAGAAGGAAATGATCTGCTCAGTGATGGCATTTCCAATTGTTTTGAGCCCAATAAACAGTCACTGGGCTGAGAACTGATACATAATGAACATTCACTAAAAATCATCTTCATCTCATTTCAGTCATTAACAGCAAATGAATGTGAATAAACTAAGCCAGAAGTCTGAAATACATTTTGGGGGGAGTGAGGAATCATTGACAATCTGCAGTATTTTAATGTGATCAGTGTGATGAGTTTTCTTTGTCAAATTATTGATTGACAATATGATCCACTTGTTTCCTCACACTGACTTCTTGCTGTTACAGTTTCTCATTTACTCAGCAGGAAAATAGCAGCAAATCAGATCTCTGGTGGAGGGGAAGGAACAATTCTGGTCATTAAGTTATTTTCACAAAAGAATGGGAATCTTAAAATGAAAACTGGCAGAGAAATCACCATTGACTGAACCAAACCAGTACTGTTGATTTATCTGTCAGGAGAATCGACCAATAATAATGGTGAAAAATCCAATCAATCCGATCAATTTCCCCCTCAGTAACTGAAAGTTCAGAAGCTTGATATTTTTGCAAATTTGCTACGAGTATGAAAACTTGGTAAGGAGTGGGAAGTGGATAGGTTTTGAGAGTGAGTGGGACCCAAGATAACTGAACACTCTGGTGGTGTGAAGGAGAGGCTGCTGATAAGGCCAGAGTCAGAGCAATGGAGAATTCCAGTGGGAGGTTTCAGGACTCGAGCAGCTTACAAGGAACGAAAGGGTTAAGGTCATTAAGTTATTTAAACAGAAGAATGGGAATTTTAAATTGAAGGCATCTGAGTACTGGGAGATATGATAGGTTTGTGAGCACACAAGTGATATCTGGGACCTGAAGTGGTTCAGGGTAAAGGCAGCAAAATCTGAGTAGCTTAACATTCCAGAGTTTGCAAGGTTACCTTGGCTCCCTCCACACTCAACTGTTCCAAATCCATGGATGAAGGTTGAGGAGAAGTGTTGAGATAGGGGGAGAGACTTGCAGTGTTATGTGGAGAGAAGTAGGACATTTTTGTGCTGGCAAGTTTGCAGCAAATTGAGTTCAGCTTGTAGCTGGACACTGTAATCCCAGATAGCCTGGCTAAGCTTTAGTCAGTGACCAGGGGGAGAAATCCAAACAAGTGGTGAGAAGATGGAGTTTGTGGCTGGGAAAGCAGACAATGGGGTCAATTTTTCCAAAGTCTAACAGTCGGAAAAGGGAGTTACGTTCCACACCAAGGGTATAGAGGCAGGACATTACACAGTGAATGAACTCAATTATCTGATGTTCACCCATGAGGGGTGACTGTCAGAGCGAGAAACAGGGACAGGAGTTTTAAAAAATTCTTTGATGAGATGTGGGCATCACTGGCTAAGTCAGCATTTGTTACTCATTCTTAATGACCATAGAGAAGGGGATTTTGAAGGCTTTCCCACTATACCCACCCTGTTCTCTCCTTTTCCCAGCCTCATCAAACTCTTTCCTTTTATTTATAGAGATAAACCTGAATCATTCCCCTATCCTTTTACAGATAATGATGGATCTGCTGGGTGTTTTCACTTTCATATCATTGTGTCAGATTCACAATATTTGCAGTTCTATCCATTTTCCCATTTCTATTCTGTAAGATTTGGTGATTCCGTTATCTAATATGGTAACAATTCTCAGTGGCAGCATGGAAAGCAAATTAGGTGTTGGGGTGTATTAAGAGGGCAATATTGAGCCAAAAGTATGAGGTAATTTGCAACTTCCTAAAAACATTGGTGTGACCATACTTAGAATACTGTGTATAGTCCACATTGCCTCAGTACAACAAGGTTATGAGAGCTACTGAAAAGAACAACTAGAACGATTGAGAGGATGGAGGGGTTGGGCGAGGATCTATTGTGTAAACTGGGCGTGTCCTCACTGGAAAAAGAGATTGAGAAGTAATATGATTGCTGTTTCCCATTGACTTCAATTTTGTCAGGGCACCATGATGCCACATTAGCTCAAATGCTGCCTGGATGTGAAGGGAAAGCACCATCACCTTTCCTCTGGAATTCTTTTGGCCATCTTTGAGCCAAAGCTGTGATTAGGTCTGGAACAGAGTGGTCCTGGCAGAACCCAAACTGAGTATTGGTGAGCAGGTTATTGCTGAGTAAAGGCCAGTTCAAAGCACTGTCGATGATACCTTCCATTGTTTTGCTGATGACTGAGAGTAGGCTGATGGAATTGCAATTGCTGGCTCAGATTTGTCCTGCTCTTCATGGATAGGATATTCCCGTGCAATTTTCCATATTATCAAGGAGGTGCCAGTGTTTCACTGAGACAACTTGGCTAGAATTGCTGCTAGTCCTGGAGCACTAATCTCCAGCATTACAGCCGGGATGTTGTTGGTGACCTTGTATCCAGTGAGCTCGGTTGCTCCTTAACATCATGTGGAGGGATTTAAATTGGCTGAAGACTTGTTTCAGTGATAATGGGAACCAGAACCTAGTGGATGAATCATCAGCTAAACACTTCGGACTGAAGATAGTTGCAAAAGCTTCAGCCTTATATTTTGCATTCGTGCTGGGCTCCCCATCATTGATTATGTGAATGTTTGTGGATTCTTCTCCTCCAGTTAGTTGTTTAGCTTTTCACCACAATATTACTAGTCTGGCAGGAATGCAAAGCTATATGCACTGTTGGTTGTGGGATCACTTGCTTCTGAATATCACAGGATCACAGAGTGCAGAAGAGGCCCTTCGGCCCATCGAGTCTACATCGAAACGTGAGAAACACCTGCCCTACCTACCTAAACCCATTTACCAGCCCATTGCTTTGAATTTTATGATATGCCAAGTGCTCATCCAGGTACATTTTAAAGGATGTGAGGCAACCCACCTCCACCACCCTCCCAGGCAGCGCATTCCAGACCTTCACCACGCTCTGGGGAAAACTTCTTTCCTCACATCCCCTTAAATCTCCTGCCCCTCACCTTGAACCTATGTCCCCTCGTAACTGACCCTTCAACTAAGGGGAACAGTTGCTCCCTATCTATTCTGTCCATGCCCCTCATAATCTTGTATACCTCAATCAGGTCACCCCTCTGGTCTTCTCTACTCCAACGAAAATCACCCAAGTATATCCAACCTCTCTTCATAACTTAAATTTTTCATCCCAGGCAACATCCTGGTGAATCTCCTCTGCACCCCTTCCAGTGCAATCACATACTTCCTATAATGTGGCGACCAGAACTGCACATAGTACTCCAGCTGTGGCCTCACCAAGGTTCTATACAACTCCAACAGGACCTCCCTACTTTAGTAATCTATGCCTTGATTGATAAAGACAAGTGTCCCATATGCCTTATTCACCACCTCACTAACATGCCCCTCCTCCTTCAGAGATCTATGGACACGCACGCCGAGGTCCCTTTGTTCCTATGAACTTCCTAGTTTCCTGCAGTTCATTGAATACTTCCTTGTCAAATTACTCCTTCCAAAGTATATCACCTCACACTTTACAGGGTTAAATTCCATCTGCCACTTATCTGTGGATTTGACCATCCCGTCTATATCTTCCTGTAGCCCAGGACACTCAACCTCACTGTTAACCACCCGGCCAATCTTTGTGTCATCCACAAACTTACTCGTCCTACACCCCACATTGTCATCTATGTCATTTTTATAAATGATGAATAATAGGGGACGCAGCAATGATCCCTGTGGTACGCCACTGGAAACTGGCTTCCAGTCACTAAAACATCCTTCTGTCATCACACTCTGTCTCCTACAACTAAGCCAATTTTGAATCCACCTCGTCAAATTACCCTGTCTCCCATGTGCATTTGCCTTCTTTATAAGTCTCCCATGTGGGACCTTGTCAAAGGCTTTGCTGAATTCCATATAAACTACATCAACTACACTACCCTCATCTACACACCTGGTCACCTCCTCAAAAAATTAAATTAAATTTGTTAGGCATGGCCTCCGTCTGACAAAGCCATGCTGATTATCCCTGATCAAACCTTGCCTCTCCAAGTGGAGATAGATTCTCTCCTTCAGAATTTTCTCCAATAGTTTCCCTACCACTGACGTGAGGCTCACTGGCCTGTAGTTCCCTGGCTTCTCTCTATAACACTTCTTAAATAACAGAACCATATTAGCTGTTCTCCAGTCCTCTGGAACCTCCCCCGTGGCCAGAGAGGAATTAAAAATTTGAGTCAGAGCCCCTGCGATCTCCTCCCTTGCCTCCCTCAGCAGTCTGGTACACACATCATCCGGACCTGGAGATTTGTCCACTTTTAAGCCTGCCAACACCTCCAATACCTTGTCACTCCCGATATCAATTTGCTCAAGAACCTTGCAGTCTCTATCCCCGAGTTCGATATCTTCATCCTCATTCTCTTGGGTGAAGACAGATGTGAAGTATATATGTTATGGTGTTGTGTTGTGGCCTCACCAGATTGGCATCTCATGTTTATATACCCCTGATGCTGATCCTGCAACGCTCTCCTACACATTAATTGAACCAGGGTTGAGCCCCTGGTTTGATTGAAATGGTGGAGTGATGGATATGCCTTACCACAATTCTGCAGCTGATGGCCCACAGCGCTTTGTGGATAGTGAGTTTAGAGACAGTAGATCTATTGTGTATCCATCACATTTAGCACGGTGATACTATCGCACATCACAATGAGAGGTGTCTTCAATTTGAAGACGGTACTTCATTTCCTACGAGTACTGTGCGGTGGTCACTCCTATACTGTCATAGACAGATGCATCTGCAATAGGTAGATGGGTGAGGACAAAAAAGGTTTCACCTCTTGTTGGTTCTCTGGCCAACTGCTGCAAGCCCAGTCTGGCAGATATGTCTTTCAGGACTCAGAAAGCACTGTCATTAGTGGTGCTAGAGAGCCATTCTTGATGGGAGAAATTAAGTCCGGACCCATAGTGAATACTCTGCCCCTGCTTTTTCTAATTAACCTGGAGGAGTCCATATTCATCAACTGAAGGAGGGCAATAATCAACAGGTGGTTTTGTTGTCTATCTTTGGCCTCATGCCAAGAGCTTTCCTGGGGTTCTGCGTCTATATTGAGGACACTCCCTGGTTACTGTATACCCCTAGGCTGCCATCTCTGGTGGATCCATCTAGTGGGAAAGTGCATACCCAGGAATAGTAGCAGAAGAGTTTGGGATGTTGTTTGATGGTCATATTGACAGGATTATTCTTATGTCAGTCTGTTGTTTTATTAGTCACATTTGTTACAAGTACTTCAATGTTAGTGGGGACTTTGCATGGTCGACTGAGCTGTGACTAAATCCAATGCTGGGTGCTCTTCTTATACCTTTTTATAGCTGTGTTGCATGTTGATCTAGACTATTTCAGAGGGCAGTGAAGAGTCAGCGATGTTGCTGGGTGTCTGGAGCCATATACAGGTCAGGATGAGTAAGGACAGCAGGTTTCCTTCCCTAAAGGACATGAGCCACCCAGATGGCTTTTGATGACAATTCAATGTTATCTAATTACCTTAGATCAAATTCACAAACTGTCACAGTGAGATCTAAGTTCAGGTCTCTGGAGTAAGAGTCCAGGCTACTAGTTTGTTAATTCAGTAATGTAACCACAATGCTGCTGTATCTGTATGTGGTAAGTGTTGTATGCTTGGAAGAAACAGAGCACTTTGTGTCTATGGTTCCCAAAGCTCTGAGGCTTTCCTCACCTCATGCTTGGTTCTGTTGTAGGCTAATTATTGGAGATTGATTTATCACCATTATCAGCATGTGACTGCCCGAGTGTTAGAAGATGATCTAGATAGATCTTGGTCTTCTATCATCCTTACATTCTGCAAGTTCTGTAATGTTTAAATAACCCAAACTCATTGCAACCCTCCCACTTACCCGATGTTCGTGTCCATTGAAAATCTTCTCGTATGTTAACAATGAGCTGATTCCATCCACCCCTTCTTCAATCGCCTGTTCTAGTCTGTCCCAGTAAAATTTTGTCAACTGGGACAGCTGGAAATCATCCCACTTTGTCAAGAACTCAGTGATTCTGGAGTTTGGATCTGTGAACACAAAATGGAGAAAAACAAACATCATTGAATTTCTAGCCACGTTGTTCTATTTCCTTTACAGGAAGCGACTGAATCCTCCTGTGAGCCACATTATCAAACAAAGTGTGAAAATCCAGAAACATTAAGTGATAGCATAGCTGATTTGTGACCTAATTCCTAACCTTGCCCCAAATCCCTTCATACACATGGTTAACAAGAAGCTATCAATCTCAAATTTAAACCCAGCAATTGTCTTTATTGTTTGCTGGATGTGGGAGTCGTTGGCAAGGCCAGCGTTTGTTGTCTATCCCACATTGCCCCAGAGAAGGAGGTGGTGAGACACCTTCTTAAGCCACTGCAATATATCTGGTGCATGTATGCCCACAGTGCTTCTGGAAGGGAGACCCAGGATTTTGACACAGTGACAGTAAAGGAACAGTTATTTTATTCAAGGTCAGGATAGTGTGTAGCCTGGAGAGGAACTTGCAGGTTATGGTGTTCCCATGCATCTGTTGCCCTTGTTCTTCTTGGTGGTAAAGGTCATGGATTTGGAAGGTGGAGTCAAAGGAGCCTCGGTGAGATTCTACGGTGCATCTTGTAGACACTACACACTGCTGCCACTGTGCGTAAGTGGTGGAAGGAGCTAATGTCTTCACATTGAGGATACCCTCCATCATCGTGCTAATTGGGATAGATTTCAAACAGATCTAGCAACTCAAGGCAGGGCAACCATGAGGCGCTGTGAGCGATCAGCTGCAGCAGAACTGTACTCAGCCACAATCCATAAACTCATGGCCCGGTATTTCCCACACTCTACCATTACCACCAAGCCAGGGGATTAATCCTGGTTCAATGAAAAGTGCAGGAGGGCACACCTGGAGCAGCATCAGGCATAGCTAAAAATGAGGTGTCAACTTGGTGAAGCTATAACACAGGACTACTTGTGTGCCAAACAGCATTAGCAGCAAGTAACAGACAGAGCTAAGTGATTCCGCAACCAATGGATCACATCTAAGCTCTGCAATCCTACCATGTCCAGTCATGAATGATGGCGGACAATTAAACTACTCACTGGAGGAGGCGGCTCCACAAATATCCCCATCCACAATGATGTGGGAGTCCAGTACATCAGTGCCAAAGATAAGGCTGAAGCATTTGCTACAATCTTCAGCCAGAATTGCCCAGTGGATGATCCATCTCGGCCTCCACCAGATGCCCCCAGCATGACAGATGCCAGTCTTCAGCCATTTCAATTCACTCCATGTGATAAAGAAACAGAGGCAGGCATTGGATACTCCAAAGGCTATGTGCCCTGACAATATTCCAGCAACAGTATTGAAGACTTAAGCTCCAGAGATTGCAGCGACCCTAGCCAAGCTGTTTCAGTGCAGCTACAACACTGGCATCTGCCCGACAATGTGAAAAATTGCCCAGGTATGACCTGTACACAAAAAGCAGGACAAATCCAACCCGGCCAATTACCCATCAGTCTACACTCGACCATCAGTAAAGTGAAGGAAGGAGTCAGCAACAGTGCTT
Organism: Cetorhinus maximus; assembly: GCF_964194155.1. Classification (NCBI taxonomy): domain Eukaryota; kingdom Metazoa; phylum Chordata; class Chondrichthyes; order Lamniformes; family Cetorhinidae; genus Cetorhinus; species Cetorhinus maximus. The sequence continues at coordinate 6,419,486 of NC_135894.1, read as the reverse complement.
TCAAGCAGCAATTGCTCAGCAATAACCTGCTCACTGACACTCATTTGGTTTCCGCCGGGATCACCCAGCTCCTTACCTCATTACAGTCTTGTTTCAAACATGGACAAAAGAGCTGAGCTCCAGAGGTGGGATGAAAGTGACTGCCCTTGACATCAATGCAGCATTTGACTGGGTGTGGCATCAGGGAACCTTAGCAAAACTGTAGTCAATGGGAATCAGTGGGAAAACTCTCCAGTAGTTGGAGTCAGACCAAGCACAAATGTAGATGGTTGTGGTTGTTGGAGGTCAATCATCTCAGTTCCAGGACATCACTGCAGGAGTTCCTCAGGGTAGTGTCCTAGGCCCAACCATCTCCAGCTGCTTCAGCAATGATCTTCATTCCATCATAAGGTCTGAAGTGGGGATGTTCACTGATGATTGCACAATGTTCAGCATCATTCACAACTCCTCAGATACTGAAGCAGTCCATGTCCACATGCAGCAAGGCCTGGGTGATATCCAGGCTTGGGCTGACAAGTGGCAAGTAATATTTGTGCCACACAACTATCAGACAATGACCGTTTCCAACAAGAGAGAATCTAACCATCGCCCCTTGACATTCAATGCCATTGCCATTGCTGAATTCTCCACCATCAATATCGTGGGGGTTACAATTGACCAGAAAGTGACATGAACTAGCCACATAAATACTGTGGCTAGAAGAGCAGGTCAGAGGCTAGGAATGTTGCAGTGAGTAACTCCGCTCCTGACTCCCCAAAGCCTGTCCACCATCTACAAGGCACAAGTCAGCTGTGTGATGGAATACTCTCCACTTGCCTGGATGAGTGCAGCTCCACGAATACTTACAAAGTTTGACAGCATCCAGAACAAAGCAACCCGGTTGATTGGCACCCCATCCACAAACATTCACTCCCTCCACCACCGACACAGTGGCAATATTGTGTACGATCTACAAGATGCACTGCAGGAACTCACCAAGGCTGCTTAGAGAGCACCTTCCCACCCACAGACGCTACCATCTCAGAAGGCAAGGGCAGCAATAGATGGGAACACCACCATCTGGAAGTTCTCCTCCAAACCACTCAGTATCTTGGCTTGAAAATATGTCACCATTCCTTCACTGTCGCTGGAACTCACTCCCTAACAGCACTGTGGATATACCTGCGCCATATGGACTGCAGCAGTTCATGGCGGCATCTAACCACCATCATCTCAAGGGCAATTTAGATCTCAGGATGGGCAATAAATGCTGGCCTAGCCAGTGAAGCCCACAACCCTTGAATTAATAATTTTTAAAATGTTTTAAGTGGTGGATGGGATGCCGATCAAGTGGGCTCTTTGTTCTGGATGGTGTAGATTTTTGAGTGTTGTTGGAGCTGCAGACATCTAGGCAAGGGGAGAATATTCCATTGCTCTCCTAAGTTGTGCTTTGCAGGTGGTGGGCAGACTTTGAGAAGACAGGAGTGAGTTACTCTCCTCATAATTCCCAGCTTCTGACATGCTCTTGTAGCTACAGTATTTATATGGCGAATCCAGTTCAGTTACTGGTCAATGGTAACCCCCAGGATGTTGATAGCGGGCGATTCAATGATGGTGATGCCATTAAATGTCAAGTGGAGATGGTTATATTCTATCTAGTTGGAGATCATCATTGCTTGGCACTTGTATGGCATGAATGCTACTTGCCATTTTATGATCAGGTAGCTCTCGGAGGTGGGACATCCTTTCTGATAGCAGCTTAAGTCTTGTTCTGAGCCAATTAATGGCCCTATGGCTGTTAATTTGGCTCGGACACTGCCAGTCACATGGAGCTTGGTGCAGCTTATTTTTAATCCAAGGAGGTGGTGCGGGTCACTGTCTTGGTGTGGAATTCTCCCCATGGCTCTATGACTAGGGAGTATAGTAAAAAAGATTGGAGCCAGACCTTTCAGGAGTGAAATTATAATAAAAACTTCAATACAAGGGAACCCTCTTCGTTAAGCAGCCAATTGATTCTAGATCTGAGGTGAGGTGACTGTCCCTACCATCATGGCAGCATTTGACCACACATGGCTCCAATGCCAGGTATCTGCTAAGCAGTTCCAGTACTCAGGGGCTCCCTCAACCTGTGACAGTGTTGTCCCTTTAGAGGGTCACCCATTTAACTCCTTCTACTCGGCCCCTGTCCTGTTCCCTCTTCTTGTCTGAGCTGCAGGTCTTGCACAAGATATGGTCAATCTATAACATAGAAATTTTATTCTGAAGTATTTTATGAACATACCTGTGCCCATTCTCATTCTTTTTGTAGTTGTTGGATATTCTGTCTCGTTTGGACCTTCAGCCATGGTGCTGACAGATGTTCCCAGATTAGGATGTTCTGTAATAAATCTTAGATGAATACAAGGATTAGATGGATATATTAAAATCAGAAGAACATTGACAGCTTCAAACAGTGAGGCGATGCACAGCATTTATTTGCAGGATACCGTTAGAGATTTTACAGTCTCACAAATGTCACGGTGATACAGATGGTAGATTTTTTGGCTGCTAGACAATGTACGACCTGCTCTCACCCTTCTCCTCAAAAAATCCATGCTTGACACCTTTTTCCTTGCAAAAAACTGTCCTCCAGTCTCCTTTTCCCTCACAAAGTCCTTGAACATGTTATTATCTCCAAAATCCATGCCCATCTTTCATGGAATTCCATGTTTGAATCCCTCCAATCAAGGTGCAACCATTCCACAGGACCAAAACGGCTCTTAATGAAGTCACAAATAACACCCTTCCTGGCTCTGACAGTAAGAAATGAAGCATTTTCATCCTTCCGGACCTGTCTACAGCCTTTGACATGGTTGAACACATCATCCTTCTCCAACTCCTCTCTGCTATCACCCAGCTGGGTGAAAATGCGGCAAAAGTTCCCAGATCAATTCTTATCTATTAAATTGCAGCCAAAGCATCTCTTCCCACTCCCACACCATTATCTCTGGAGTCCCCCAATGATGTCTCGTTAGCCCTCTTCTATTTCTCATCAATACGCTGTCCCTTGGCAACCTGGTTCCACATGTAAGCTGAGGTCACCCAGCTCTACTTCATCACTGCTTCCTGTATCCTGACCCTAAACAAGTCCCTTTTACCCATCACCTGTGCCTACTGGTGCACGCTGGCTCCTAGTCTCACAACATCTCATTTTAAAATCCCCAACCTCGCTTTTCAAATTTCTCCATGGCCCCTCTCGTCCGATCTATGCAACCTCGAACAGCTCTGGAAGCCATCGATATCTCTGCCCTCCATCTCTCCAAGTCTGACATGGTTCACATCCGGATGATAATCGTCCAAAACTGGAGGCCATGTTCTGAGCTCTGGAATTCCCTTCCTGAGTGTCTCAGCCTCTGTTACCTTTCTGTCCTCCTTTCAAATTCTCCTTAAGAACACTAACTCTCTGACCAAAGTTTTTGGTCACCTGCTCTGGTACTCCTTCAGTGTCTCGGTGCCTTTTTAAAAAGGAATTGCACTGCGTTTGTTAAGCAGCACAGGATGTTTTGTTAATGAAAGTTGCTACACAAATGCAATTTGTTGCATTTTCTCCACTTGTGTGTCTCACTGAATGTCTGTCCATACCCTTGTGCCCAATCAAACTATCAGCCAGTGTCCTATCATTTCTTCACTGTCGAAGTATAAAAATGATTGAGTCTCGGATCAGTCTTTTCTGCAAATTACAAATTAAATTATTACCGACATTAATTTGTAAAGAAGTTTGAGACAATGTAAAATTTACTAATCTGCTGTTTAACTCACATTACACACACCCCCCATTGACCCAGCCCCGCACCCCCCACTGACACAGCCCCGCGTCACCACTGACCTGGCCCCGCTCCCCCCACTGACCCAGACCCGCACCCCCCAATGACCCAGCCCCGCACACCCCACTGACCCAGCCCCGCGTCCCCCACTGACCCAGCCCCGCACACCCCACTGACCCAGCCCCGCACCCCCCACTGACACAGCCCCGCACCCCCCACTGACCCAGCCCCACGTCTCCCACTGACCCAGCCCCGCACCCCCCACTGACCCAGCATGGCACCCCCCACTGATGCAGCCCCGCACCCCCCACTGACCCAGCCCCGCACCCCACGCTGACCCAGCCCCGCATCCACCACTGACCCAGCCCCGCATCCCACTGACCCAGCTCAGCACCACACAGTGACCCAGCCCCGCACCACCCACTGACCCAGCCCCGCACCCCCAATTGACCCAGCCCCGCACCCCCCACTGTCCCAGCCCCGCACCCGCCTCCTACTGACACAGCCCCGCACCCCCCACTAACCCAGCCCTGCAAACCCCACTGATCAGCCAAGCACCCTCCCTCCGATTCAGCACCGCTACCCCCACTGACCCAGCCCCACACCCCCCACTGACCCAGCCCCGCAACCTCCACTGACCCAGCCCCGCACCCCCCACCGACCCAGCCTCGCTCCTAACCACTCACCCAGCCCCGCATCCCACTGACCCAGCCCCGCACCCCCCACTGACACAGCCCCGCATCCCCCACTGACCCAGGCCCGCACCCTCCACTGACCCAGCACGGCACCCCCCACTGACCCAGCCCCGCACCCACCACTGACCCAGCCCCACACCCCCCACTGACCCAGCACGGCATCCCCCACAGACCCAGCCCCACATCCCACTGACCCAGACCCGCACCCCCCACTGACCCAGCCCCGCACCCTCCACTGACCCAGTCCCGCACCTCCCACCGACCCAGCCCCGCTCCCCCCCACTGACCCAGCCCCGCATCCCACTGACCCAGCCCCGCACCCCCCACTGACCCAGCCCCGCACCCCCCACTGACCCAGCCCCGCGTCCACCACTGACCCAGCCCCGCACCCCCCAAAGACCCAGCCACGCACCCCCCACTGACCCAGCCCCGCACCCCCCACTGACCCAGCCCTGCACGCCCATCCCACTGACCCAGTCCCGCACCTCCCACTGACCCAGCCCCGCACCCCCCACTGACCCAGCCCCGCACCCCCCACTGACCCAGCCCCGCATCCCCCACTGACCCAGCACCGCACCTCCCACTGACCCAGCCCAACACATCCCACTGACCCTGGCACGCACCCCCCACTGACCCAGCCCCGCGCATCCCCCACTGTTCCAGCCCCGCACCCCCCACTGACCGAGCCCCGCAACCCCCACTGACCCAGCCCCGCACCCCCCACTGACCCAGCCCCGCACCCGCCTCCCACTGACCCAGCCCCGCACCCTCCCACTGACCCAGCCGCGCACCCCCCACTGACCCAGCACCGCGTCCCCCACTGACCCAGGCCCGCATCCCCAACTGACCCAGGCCTGCACCCCCCACTAACCCAGCACGGCAGCCCCCACTGACCCAGCCCAGCACCCACCACTGACCCAGCCCCGCACCCCCCACTGACCCAGCACGGCATCCCCAACTGACCCAGCCCCACATCCCACTGACCCAGACCCGCACCCCCCACTGACCCTGCCCCGCACCCCCCACTGACCCAGCCCCGCATCCCGCTGACCCAGCTCCGCACCTCCCACTAACTCAGCCCCGCACCCCCCACTGACCCAGCCCCGCACCCCCCACTGACCCAGCCCCGCACGCCCATTCCACTGACCCAGCCCCGCACCTCCCACTGACCCAGCCCCGCACCCCCCACTGACCCGGACCTGCACCCCCCACTGTCCCAGCCACGCACCCCCCCACTGACCCGGCCCCGTACCCCCCACTGACCCAGCCCCGTACCCCCCACTGACCCAGACCCGCACCTCCCACTGACCCAGCCCAACACCTCCCACTGACCCTGGCACGCACCCCCCACTGACCCAGCCCCGCGCATCCCCCACTGTCCCAGCCCCGCACCCCCCACTGACCCAGCCCCGCAACCCCCACTGACCCAGCCCCGCACCCCCCACTGACCCAGCCCCGCACCCGCCTCCCACTGACCCAGCCCCGCACCCTCCCACTGACCCAGCCCCGCACCCCCCACTGACCCAGCCCCGCACCCGCCTCCCACCGACCCAGCCCCACTCCCCCCCACTGACCCAGCCCCGCATTCCACTGACCCAGCCCCACACCCTCCACTGATCCAGCCCCGCACTCCCCATTGACCCAACTTTGTCCTATCTTCATTCCATTTGCCTTCCTAATCACTGGCTGAACTAACATGCTAATCTTTAGTGATTCATCTCCCAGTGCACTCAAATCCCTCTGTACACAGAGCTCTGCAATCTCTCTTAATTTAAATAATATTCTGCTTTTCTATTCTTCCTGCCAAAATGGACAAGTTCGTTTTTTTTCTATATTGTACGCCATCTGCCAAATTTTTGCCCATTGACTTAACCTATCTAAACCCCTTCGTAAACTCTGATGTTCTCTTAACAACTTATTTTCCTATCTATTTTTGTGTCATCAGCAAACTTAAGCTACCATGCATTCAGTTCCTTCATTCAATTTATTGATATAAACTGGAAATAGTTAAGGCCGCAGCACTGATCCCTGTGGCACTCCACTAGTTGCAACTTGCCAGCCTAAAATTGAACCACTTATTCTGACTCCCTGCATCTTGTTAACTAACCAATCCTCTACCATGTTATTGTGTTACCCCCTTCATCATGAGCTCCTATTTGGTGCTGTAACCTTTAATGTGGCACCTTATCAGATGCCTTTTGGAAATCCAGTGCACAACATCTACAGATTCCCCCTTATCATCCTTGCTTGCAACATAGAAAGATTACAGCACAAGAGAACAAAAACAAAAATACCTGGAAAAAACTCAGCTGGTCTGGCAGCATCTGCGGAAAGGAACACAATTAACTTTTCGAGTCCGAATGACTCTTCGTCAGAACTAAGGAAAATAGAAAAGAGGTGAAATATAAGATGCTTTAAGGGGGAGGGGGTGGGGGGGGTAGGACAGGTAGAGCTGGATAGAGGGCCAGTGATTGGTGGAGATTGCCAAAAGATGTCATAGACAAAAGGACCAAAGAGGTGTTGACGGTGGTGACATTAGCAAAGGAATGTGCAAATGATGACATTAAGGGTAGAAAGCAGGACGAGCAAGGTACAGATAGCCCTAGTGGGGGTGGGGTGGGGGGAAGGGATTGAAATAGGCTAAAATATAGAGATAAAACAATGGATGGAAATAAATTTAAAAATAATGGAAATAGGAGGGAAAAGAAACATATATGTAAATTATTGGAAAAGGGGGGATCAGAAACGGGGTGGGGATGGAGGAGAGTGTTCATCATCTAAAATTGTTGAACTCAATATTCAGTTCAGAAAGCTGTAAAGTGCCGAGTCGGAAGATGAGGTGCTGTTCCTCCAGTTTGCGTTGGGCTTCACTGGAACATTGCAGCAGGCCAAGGACGGACACGTGGGCATGAGGGCAGGGTGGAGTGTTAAAATGGCAAGCGACAGGGAGGTCTGGGTAATGCTTGCGGACAGACCAAAGATGTTCTGCAAAGCGGTCACCCTGTCTGCGTTTGGTCTCTCCAATGTAGAGGAAACTGCATTGGGAGCAACGAATGCAGCAGACTAAAATGAGGGAAGTGCAAGTGAAATGCTGCTTCACTTGAAAGGAGTGTTTGGGCCCTTGGACAATGAGGAGAGGGGAAGTAAAGGGGAAGGTGTTGCACCTTCTGCGGTTGCATGGGAAGGTTCCGTGGGAGGGGGTTGAGGTGTAGGGGGTGATGGAGGAGTGAACCAGGGTGTCCCGGAGGGAACGATCCCTGCGGAATGCCGTCAGGGGTGGTGAAGGGAAGATGTGTTTGGTGGTGGCATCATGCTGGAGTTGGTGGAAATGGCGGAGGATGATCCTTTGAATGCAGAGGCTGGTACGGTGATAAGTGAGGACAAGGGGGACCCTATCATGTTTCTGGGAGGGAGGAGAAGGTGTGAGGGCGGATGCGCGGGATATGGGCTGGACACGGTTGAGGGCCCTGGCAACCACCGTGGGTGGAAAATCTCAGTTAAGGAAGGAGGAGGACATGTCAGAGGAACTGTTTGCCACATTTCTGTCTTCACCCCTTCCCCTGTCTCCCAGAACCCTGATAGGGTCCCACGTGTCCTCACCTTTCACCCCACCAGGATCCATATTCAAAGGATCATCCCCCACTATTTTTGTCATCTCCAACATGTGGCCACCACAAAACACATCTTTTCCTCACCCCCTGTCAGTATTCCATAGGGAGCATTCCTTCTGTGACACTCTAGTCCACTCCTCCATCACCCCCCAAATCCTCATCGCCTATCAATGGCACCTTCCCATGCAATTGCAGATGGTGCAACACCTCGTCATTTACTGCTTCCGTTCTCATGATCCAATGCCCCAACACTCCTTTCAGGAGAAAGGGCGTTTCACTTGCACCTCCTTCAATTTTGCCGACTGTATTCGCTGATCCCGTAGCAGTCTCCTCTATATTGGGGAGACTAAACGCAGAATGGGGGATCGATTTGCAGAACACCTTCACTCAGTCTGCAAGCATGACCCAGACCTTCCTGTTGCTTGCCAATTCAACACACCACCTTGCTCCCATGCCCACATGTCTGTCCATGGCTCCTGCAATGCTCCAGTGAAGCCCAAGGCAAACCGGAGGAACGGCACCTCATCTTTTGATTGGGTAATTTACGGCCTTTTGAAGTGAACATTAAGCACAACAACTTCAGACCATGAACTTTGTGCTAGTGAGTATAGGAATAGGAGATAGAAAGGATGAATGCGTGGCTGAAGAGATGGTGCAGGAGGGAGAGCTTTAGTTTCCGGAATTATTGGTTTTGTTTCTGGCGAAGTTGGGGCCTTACAAGTCGGAGAGTTGCTCATGAACTGGAACAGGACAAACATCCTTCTGGGGGGGGTTTGCTAGTGCTGCTGGCTGGGATGGGGGGGCGCAGCTTTAAACTGATTTGGCAGGGGGATGGGATGCAGAGCGGAGGTACAGAAGGGTGTGGTGCACAGCCAAATATAGAAGGGAAACGAGTCAATCTGGAAGGGAGAACAAATATAGACCTGTTAAGGCACAAAGCTGGATTGCGTTTACTTTAACCCAAGGAGTTTTACCAGTAAGGCCGATGAATTGAGGAAATTGATTAACACATAGGAATGTAATGTTGGTGCTATCAGAGAGAGATGGTTGAGGGGGGGACAGGGATGGCAGCTAAATATTACAGTGTATAGAATCTTCATGTGTGACAGGGCAGGGTGTAAAAGAGGAGGTGCCATTGCCCTATTGATCAAGGGTCAATTGCTGCAGTCAAGTGGGATGGTATCATAGAAGATTCCTCAAATGAAGCCATATGGGTAGAACTTAAAAAACAAAAAGGGGGGCAATCTCTTTGCTGGGATTGTACTTTCAGCCTCCAAACATTCAGGGGGAGAGAGAGGAGCAGATATGTAGGGAATCTCAGTGAAGTGTAAAAGTAATAGGGTAATAATAGTAGGGGATTTCAAATTCCCCAATATTAACTGGGCTGGTCATGATGTGAATGGTGGAATTCTTAAAGTGCATCCAGGAGACCTTTTTGAGCCAGCATGTAGAAAGTCCTATAAGAGAAGGGGTAGTCCTGGCCCTAATCTTAGGGAATGAAGCCGGGCAAGTGGGAGAAGTGTCAGTGGGGGAGCATTTTGGTGACAGTGACCACAACTCTAAAATTTAAGGTAGTTATGGAAAAGGACAAAGATGGGCTGGAAAGAAAGTTACTGAACTGTATGAAGGCCAATTTCATACAATAAGTCAGGATCCAGCCAAAGTGGAGTGGGAGCAGTTACTTGTATGAAAGTCTACATCAGAGCAGTGGGATTCATTCAAAAAGGCAATAGTGAGAGTTCAGGGCCAACATGTTCCCCTGAAGCTGAAGGGTAGGACCAACAAGTCCAAGAAACCTGCATGTCAAAGGGATATAGCACATTGAATAAGGTTATAAAAGTGGCTTATGTCAGATACAGAGGGCTGAAAAGAACAGAAGCCCTCGAGGAGTCAAGAAAGTGTGGGTGGGTGTGGGGTGGGGCGCAGGAGTAATTAAATACTTAGGAGAGCATAACAGGGGCAAGATAAAACACGGGCGGGCAAGATAAAGGAAAATCCGAAGGTATTTTATAAATATATTAAGGGCAAGAGGATAACCAGGGGAAGAATAGAGCCCACTTGGGGCCAAAGTGGCAATCTGCGTGGAGCCAGAGAGTGAGGTTTTGAACGATTACTTTTCAGCCTTGTTCACTATGGAGAAGGACAAAGTAGGTGTAGAAATCAGGGAAGGGCACTGTGATATGCTTGAAGAAATTAACATTGAAGAAAAAGGCATTAGTGGTTTTAGCAAGCTTAAAAGTAGATACATTCCCAGGCCCAGGTGAGATGTACCCAAGACTGCTTTGTGAGGCAAGGCAGGAGATTGCAGGGGCTCTGGCACTAATTTTCAAATCCTCTCTGGCTACAAGAGAGGCTCCAGTGGACTAGGCGACAGCGAATTTGGCACCATTATTCAAGAAGCATAGTATGGATAAACCAGGTAATGACAGGGTAGTGAGTCTAACATCAGTGGTAGAGAAACTATTGGGAAAAAAATATGAAGCACAGGATTAATTTCCACTCGCAGGGGCAGGGATTAATCTGGGATAGTCAGTATGGCTTTTTCAGGGGGAAATCATGTCTAACAAATTTGTTTGAATTTTTCGAGGAGGTGACTAGTTGTCTAGATGAGAGTATGAAGTTGATGTAGTCAACGTGGACTTAAGTAAGGTTTTTGACAAGGCTCCAGATGGGAGAATGGGCAAGAAAGTAAGAGTCCATTGGATGCAGGGCAATTTGGCAAATTGGATCCGAAATTGGCTTAGTGCCAGGAGGCAGAGTGTCAGGGTCAAAGGTTGTTTTTGCAATTGGAATCCTGTAACGAGTGATGTACTGCAGAGATCAGTTATGGGACCCTTGCTGTTTGTTCTGTACATTAATGATTTAGATGTGAATATAGGAAGTATGATCAGTAAGTTTGAAGATGACGCGAAAATTGGTGGTGTTGTACATAGTGAGGAGGAAAGTCCTGTAATAGTGAGATATAGATGGGCTGGTAAGATGGCCAGAGCAGTGGCAAATGGAATTTTTTCCTGAGGAGTGTGAGGTGATGCATTTTGGGAGGACTAACATGGCAAAGGAATACACAATGAATGGTAGGAGCCTAGGAAGTACAGAGGATCAGAAGGACCTTGGTGTACATGTTCAAAGATCCCTGAATGCAGCAGCACAGGTAGATAAGGGGGATTAGAAGGCATATGGGTTACTTGCCTTTATTAGCCGAGCCATAGAATATAAGAAGAGGGTGGTAATGTTGGAGCTGTGTAAAGCGCTAGTTAGACCACAGCTGGATTATTGTGTGCACTTCTGGTTGCCATAGGAAGGATGTGATTGCACTGGAGAGGGTGCAGACAAGATTCACCAGGGTGTTGCTTGGGCTGCAGCATTTCGGCTTTGAAGAGAGTCTGGATAAGCTAGCGTTGTTTTCCTTAGAGCAGAGAAGGTTGAGGGGGGTCCTGATAGAGGTATACAAAATTATGAGGGGCGTAGATAGGGTAGATAGGAAGAAACTTGTCCCCTTAGCAGAGTTGTCAATAACGAGGGGATTTAATTTAACTGAGGTGCAGGAGGTTTAGAGGGGATTTGAGGAATTTTTTTTTCACCCAGAGGGTGGTTGGAATCTGGAACACACTTCCTGAGGGGGTGGTAGAGACATGGACCCTCACACCATTTAAGTAGTGTTTAGATCAGCACTTGAAACACCATAGCAGACAGGGCTACAGGACAAGTGCTGGAAAATGGGATTAGAATAGATAGGTGCTTGATGGCTGGCACGGACATGAAGGGCCTGTTTCTGTGTAACTCTGTCTCTCTCTCTCTCTCTCCTCCATCTTTACCCCCTTTTTACTCATTTAAAAAAATACTTTACTTTTATTTTATTTTTAATCTATATATTCTTTTTTATCCTTTTTCCAACACCATCCCTCCCCCCCCCCAGAGGGACCATCTGTCGCCGTTTTCTGTATATGTTGTGCTTTTACACAGCGCTATGCCTTGTTCTTCTATTACCTTTCTGCCATGATCAGCACCTGCTTTAGCTCTTACCACCACCATTAACACTCCCTTTGTTTTCTGTCCATGACATCCTCGTCCACCTCTCCTGAGCTCCCACCTAACCCTAACCTTCTATTTTGCTCCACCTGCTCCGCCCCCTCTTAAATAGTATAAAATCCATCACATTTCCACTTCTCTTTAGCTCTGAAAAAGTTATATGGACTGGAAATGTTAACTCTGTTTCTCTCTCCACAGTTAATGACAGACCTGCTGAGTTTTCCCAGCATTTTCTGTTTTTACCTCCAACCTGGTTCTGAGAGTTAATCTATGCAGATGTTATCTGCAGTGTCCTACAGATTCATACCCCGAAGCTCGAAGATTCATTTAACTATGGTGCAACAAAGCTGGGTGACAACCACAAGACATGGTGCCTATAACCGAGCACCAGTAAAACAGGTTCTAGCATATTCCACCTGCAATGCCAACACAACGGCATAGTAAGATTCCCGCTATACTTGTAATACAGAGACCCAGGTGGCAGATGTTGTAGTATGAATCCAATAAAATTCTGGAATTAAAAGTTTATTGAGCACGGAACCATTGACGAATGTTGTGAAAGCCCATTTGGTTCACTAATAACCTTAAGGGCAGGAAATCTGCCGTCCTTACCTGGTCTGGCCTACATGTGACTCCAGACCGACAGAAATGTGGTTGACTCTTAAATACCCTCTAGCAAGCCATTTAGCTGATCCAAACTGCTCCAAATCCCCAAAAAATTATCGAAACTGGACCGTCCACCTGGCATCGATCTAGGCACCGGAAATGACAACAGCAAACTCAGCCCTCACAATCCTGCAAAGTCCTCCTTACTGGCAGACTGCGGCTAGTGCCAAAATTGGGAGAGCTGTCTCACAGGCTGGTCGAGCAACAGTCCTGACACAGTCATCCTCACGGAATCATATCTTACAGATAATGTCCCAGACACCATCAACATCCCTGGGTATGCCCTGCCCTGCCCTATTGGAAGGACAGGCCCAGCAGAGGTGGTAGTATGGTGATACACAGTCAACAGGGAGTTGCCCTGGGATTCCTCAACATCATCTCCAGACACCATAGAGTCTCCTGGTCAAACATGGACAAGGAAACCACCTGCTGAATTCCACGTACCGCCCTCCCTCAGCTGATGCATCAGTGCTTCCTTCGTGCCTAAGTAGGGATGAGACAACTCCTCACAAACCTGCATTGTTTCAGTATATTTTTATATAAACTAACACACAGGGCATAATGTGTTACTCAGTAGGGACACAGTGCTTGAACACCACTTGGAGGAACCACTGAGGGTGGAAAGGGTGCAAAGTGTAATCTGGGAGGGAGACTTCAACGTCCATCTCCAAGAATGGCTCGGTTGCTCCGAGCGGAGCTGGCCGAATACAAAAGGAAGTCACTGGCGGCAGACAGTTAAAAAAATTAACTGGAGGCTGCAAAAATATCGCCATCCTCAAATGATGGGGAAGCCAAGCACATCAGTGCATAAGATAAGGCTGCAGCGTTTGCTACAATGTTCGGCCAGAAGTGCCATGTGGATGATCCATCTCTGCCTCCTTTGGAGCTCCCCAGCATCACAGATGCCAGTCTACAGCCAATTCAATTCACTCCACGTGATATCAAGAAACGTCTGAAGGCACTGGATACAGCAAAGAATATGTACCCCGACAACATTCCGGAAATAATACTGGAGACTTATGCTCCAGAACTTGGCCTGCCCCTAGCCAAGCTATTACAATACAACTACAACGTTAGCATCAGCCCAGCTACGCGGAAAATTGCCCAGGCATATCCTGTAAACAAAAATCAGGACAAATCCAACTCGGCCAATTACCTCCCCATCAGTCTACTCTCGATCAATAGTCAAGGAATGGAAGGGGTCAGCAACAGTGCTATCAAGCAGCACTTGCTTAGCAGTAACCTGCACAGTGATGCCCAGTTTGAGTTCCGCCAGGGCCACTCAACTCCTGACCTTATTACAGCCTTGATTCAAACATGGACAAAAGAGCTGAACTCGAGGTAAGGAGAAAGTGATTCCCCTTGACACCAAGGCCACATTTGACAGTGTGTGACACCGAGGAGCCCTAGCAAAGCAGGAGTCAATGGGAATCGGGGGAAAATCTCCACTGGTTGGAGTCATGCCTAGCACAAAGGTAGATGGTTGTGGTTGCTGGAGATCAGTCATCTCAGCTCCAGGACATCACTGCAGGAGTTCCTCAGGATAGTGCCCCCGGCCCAACCACCTTCAGCTGCTTCATCACTGACCTTCTTTCCATGATAAGGCCAGAAGTGGGGATGTTCGCTGATGATTGCACAATGTTCTGCACCATTCACGATAATGGAGCAGTCCACGTCCAAATGCAGGAAGAGCAGGACAATATCCAGACTTGGGCTGACAAGTGGCAAGTAACACTCACACCACACAAGTGCCCGGAAATGACCATCTCCAACAAGAGAGAATCTAACCACTTGACGTTCAATGGCATTACAATCACGTAACCCCAACTATCAACGTCCTTGGGGGGGCGGGGGATTGGGGGGCGGGTTTACCATTGACCAGAAACTGAACTGGACTAGCCATATAAATACAATGGCTACAAGAGCAGGTCAGAGGCTTGGAATCCTGTGATGAGTAACTCATCTTCTGATGCCTCAATGCCTGTCCACCATCTACAAGGCACAAGTTAGGAGTGTGATGGGATACTCCCCACTTGCCTGGATGAGTGCAGCTCCCAGGACACCCAAGAAATTTGACACCATCCAGGACAAAGCAGCCCACTTGATTGGCACCACATCCAAAAAATATCCTCTCCCTCCACCACTGACACACAGTGGCAGCTGTGTGTACCATCTACAAGGTGCACTGCAGGAATTCACCAAGGCTCCTTCAACAGCACCTTCGAAGCACACAGTCATTGCCATCTAGATGGAGAATGGCAGCAGATAGATGGGAACATCACCAGCTGGAAGTTCCCCTCCAAGTCACTCACCTTCCTGACTTGGAAATATGCCACCGTTCATTCACTGTCACTGGGTCAAAATCCTGGAACTCCCTTCCTAACAGCACTGTGGGTGCACATATACCACATGGAATACAGCAGTTCAAGAAGGCAGCTCATCAGCACCTTCTCAAGGGAAATTAGGGATGGGTAATAAATAGTGGCCCAGCCAGCGAAGCCCACCTCCCATGAATGAATGTTTAAAATGCCAGCACTAACAGGAAACTGAACATCACCCTGGATGGCCAGAGTCTGAACAATCCCCACCTTTTCTATCTCGGCGTCATCCTTGACAGAAGTCTTACATACAAGCAGCAAGTCATCAAGACAGCAGAAAAGTAACCTGCAACAAGCTCACAGTAAACTGACAAGTTCCTCATGGGGATCACAGGCCAACATCCTGAGGATCTCTCCTCTTGCCATCATGTACTCAAGTGCAGAATACTGCGGCACAGTAAGATACCAATCTGATCACAACAAACGTACCAATGTACATCATGCTGGACTCTTGGTTCACCTCCCTTGGTTCCCTGCTCTGAAGAGCAGACCCCCACCCCCACTGGCCCACACCACCCCACACCGCCCCACATCATCACCAACATCAGAAGGATAATTTCAACTGGCAAGCAATTGGCAAGTCTAGTCTAACCTAGAATGCTCTAAGTCAACAACTTCCTCAACCAACCAGCAGTATACCTTCCATCACGCCGTCCCATATGGTTCAACACACGACAGCGAGAAGTAACATCTGTGGACCCATGGCAGGAGGATTAGCGGGAGAAAACATACATCAGAAACCACTCTTGTTGTAGAGCCCACTGCTCATCCACCCAGCTTTGAGCTCCTAGAATGGGTCTCTAAAACCGTTTCTAGACTGACCAATGCTCTGTGCAGCACTCAACATTAGAGAGGTGATCTCATTGAAATATAGAAGAATCTGAAGGGGCATGACCGTGTAGACACTGAAAAGCTGTTTCCCATGGCTGGGAATCTAAAAGATGGGATTATAGATTATTCAGGGCTGAGATAAGGAGGAACTGATTCACTCAGAGTTGTGAATCTTTGGAATTCTCTACCCCAGAGATTGTGGATGCTCGTTTGATCTTGCATGGACAGCAGTGGTTCAAGAAGGGACCTCACCACCACCTTCTCAATTGGGGATGGGCATTAAAAATGCTACCTAGACAGTGACACCCACATTCAATTAAATAAAAAAAGGAAGGATATAAGGAGCTCGCAGGAAAGCAGAGTTGAGGCAGAAGAGTGATTATGATCAGGCATAGTGCAGCAGGCTCAAGAGGCCAAAGGGTCCACAGCTTATGTCCACAGCTACTTATGTTCCTATGTTAAAATCACAGCATTGCCAGATCAGGAGCCAATGCAGTAACACACTAACAGAGACTTACAGTTCACTGCCCGGCAGACAGGAAGAAAAGACACTGATGTCTGTAGAGGAGCAGTCAGGGTCACAGCAGCAGTCGAGTTCACAGACTCTGCCAATCAGGCCACAGGTACAAATGGGAACAGCTGGAACAAGACAGAGAGAGAAATGTCTTACCACAGAGCACAGAAAGTATCAAAAACCATCTCCCTCCCATGTCTGAATCCACAATAATTTTCTTCTCCATTTCCCCATATCAATCTGCAAACTTATACTCCCATTGCTTTCTACTTATTCAATTACTGGTGCCAGATATGCTCTCAAACCTTTGAATTAAAAATAACACGGTGAATTTGTGGTCCAATTTTAATCGTGATGCAGGACCAAAGAGACTTCAAAGAAAACACACAGATATTGAGACTTTTTTTTCTACGTTATAAACAGAGTTATAGATTACAAAAATGAGGAAGTTATGTTCAATTTTTATCAATCACAGGTTGGGCCTGAGCGAGAGTTTCCGGGTCCCACACTTAGAGAGCTGGAGCAGAATTAATAGAACGGTAGCAAGAATGAGAAACTTTACAAGATAAACTGCAGTGGTTAAAGAAGGTGACTAACCATCACTTTGTCAACGGCATTTAGGAACATACAACAGATGCTGGCCTTGTCAGTGACACCCAAATCCCATGAAAGAATTAAAAAAAAACGTCAGTTATGTGAAGCCCTGGGAAAACTGGTGCTGTTTCCCTTAGAGCAGAGAAGGCTAAAGGGAGATTGAACTGAGGAGTTCAAAATGAGGAAGGTTTTGATAGTGAGGGAGGAAGATTTTCCATTGGAAGAGGGGTCGGAAGCAGAGGAGGACAGATTTATGGAATCTGTAATTGGCAAAGGAACCAGAAGGGAGATGAGTTTTTATTTTAAATAGTGAGTTATGATGATCTGGAAGGAGCGATATGAAAGAGCGGGCGCAGAAGTAACTCCCCATCCTGCACCACCCATTCTCGCCACACCACCCTCCCCCGCCCCCTGCCAACTACCTGCTCTGATTGAGGATCTTAGGAATGTGAAAAGAATTGCTCGATTGACAGAAACTTTAATGACTGGTGTGGAAGGCCACGGCAAGGGGACAACTTTCCTAATATCAGAGTCACGCTATTCAGGAGAGCAAGTTAGGAAACATTTCTTGACACAAAGGGTGGGGGAAGTGGAGAACTCTGTCCCAGATAATTTGTGCTCGAGAATATTCCGCACCATATCCAAGCTGTTCCAGTAAAGCTATAACAGCTACAGCTACCTGGCTATGTGGAAAATTGCCCAGTTAGGTCCTGTACACAAAGAGCAGGACAAGTCCAAGCCAGCTAATTACTGCCCCATCAGTCTACTCTCCATCATCAGTAAAGTAGCAGAAGGAGTCATCAACTGTGCTATAATGCAATTGTGTTTAGCAATAACCTGCTCACTGACACCCAGTTTGGGTTCAGCCAGGGCCACTCAGCTCCTAAACTTATGACAGTGAGATGAGAGTGACTGCCCTTGAGATCAATTCTCCATTTGACTGAGTGTAGCATGAAGGAGCCCGAGCAAAACTGGAGTCAAAGGGAATCAGGGGGAAAACTCTCTGCTAGTTGGAGTCATGCCAAGCACAAAGGAAGATGGTTGTTGGAAGTCAGTCATCTCAGCTCCAGGAGTTCCTCAGGGTAGTGTCCTCAGCCCAACAATCCTTAGTTGCTTCAATGACCTTCCTTCCACAAGATCAGAAGTGGGGATGTTCGCTGATGATTGCACAATGTTCAGCACCATTAGTGACTCCTCAGATACCGATGCAGTCCATGTCCAAATGCAGCAAGACCTGGACAATATCCAGGTTTGAGCTGACAAGTGGAAGTAACATTCACACCACACAGGTGTCAGGCAATGACCATCCCCAACAAGAGGGAATCCAACTATCGCCTCTTGATGTCCAATGGCATTCCCATCACTGAATCTCCCACGATCAACATCCTGGGGTTTACCATTGACCAGAAACTGAGCTGCACCGGCCAAATTAAAACTGTGGCTACAAGAGCAGGTCAGAGGCTGGGAATCCTGCAGCGGGTAACTCGCCTCCCGACCCCCCCAAAACCTGTCCATTGGGTGGGGATTTGATGATGGTGGAGGGGGTGTTTGTGAATGACGGTGAGAAGGTCAGTGTTTCTCGGGAATTTACAGTATTTCTAGAGAGTGAAAGCTTTGTAATGAAGTCAGATTGTTGAATAGAGGGGCGGCCCGGGATTAATCTGCAGCTTTGGAGAGAAAAGGGCGCATTTGCGCCTCTCCTGAGGAAAACGGAGCAATGAGAGGCGGGGAGAATGGAGAAAGGCGAAAGGCTGCTTTTCCCTCCTAGACCCAGCTTCACTCTCGCTCTGAAGATCGTGTCCCCCAGCCCAAGGTGAAGAATAGGAACAAATCCAAACAACATCACCAGGGCTGAGTGAGGAAATCGCTGCCATGTCGGCAATGCCGTCTTTCCAAGGTCCCAGGAAGATGAGGGGATCCTCCCAGTCCCGGGACTCACATTGAAAACCCGCAAACTATTTACAGGCGATTTAAACTCTTCCCGCCTTTTCTCCCAGGCTCCGCTTTATTGCAATATCTGCCCGGCCCCGCCCCCAACCAGGCCCCGCCACCCCCCCGACCCCAACCCCGCCCACAACCCACACCCGCCGCCCCACAACCTGGCCCCTCCCCCACCCCCCACCAACCCGCCCCCCCCACCCCCCACAACCCGGCCCAGCACCCCACCCCACCACAACCCGGCCCCGCTCCCCCACAACCCAAAAAACGCGAGCCCGCCGCCCACCCCACAACCCGGCCCCGCCCCCCCAAAACCCGGCCCCGCCCCCCCACAACCCGGCCCCGACCACCCCCATAACCCGGCCCCGCCCCCCCACAACCAGGCCCCGCCCCCACCGCCCCCCCACACCCCGGCCCCGCCCCGCCCCGCACCGCCCCCCCACACAACCCCGCCCCGACCCACCCCCCACCCCAAACAGCCTGACCACGCCCCCACACCCCCCACACAGCCCGACCCCCCCACCCCCAACACACAACCCGGCCCAGCGCTCCCCCCCCACCCCCACCCCACCCCCACCCCCACCCACACCGCCCCCACCACAAGCCGGCCCCGCACCCCCCCTCACACAACCCGGCCCCGCCCCCCCCACACAACCCGGCCCCGCCCCCCCCCCCCCACCAGAACTCGGCCCCGCCCCCCGGTCCTCAGTCCCTCCTCTCACATTCCGCTAACGCCCCGTGACCAGCCCAGGCCCCACAGCTGATCCCGCCCCCACACCCGCCCCCGCCCCTTCCGGTCCCAGCCCCAGCCCCGCCCCCAGCCCCGCCCCGCAGCCCCGCCTCCCCTCCCCCCGCACCGCCTCACCTCCCCCCGCACCGCCTCCCCTCCCCACGCCCCGCCTCCCCTACCCCCGCCCCGCCTCCCCTCCCCCCGCCCCGCCTCCCCTCCACCAGCCCCGCCCCCAGCGGGAAGTGGGTAGAAAACTGGGATCTCCGGCTGGAGCGGTTCTAGATGGAGTCTCTGCAGCTCCAGCCCCCATTCCCGCATTCACATTGGGGGGCGGGGAGGTCGGGGGGCGCGGGGAGCGAGGGAGGGCGGGGGGCGGTGGCGGGGAGGGCTGGGCGGGGTGGGGGAGGGAGTGCCGGGGGGGGGGAGCGGGGGGTGCGGGGCGTCCGTCCATGCTCATGTCTGGAGTTTGGGGGTGGGGGGGATGCTCATGTCTGGAGTTTGGGGGTGGGGGGGATGCTCATGTCTGGAGTTTGGGGGTGGGGGGATGCTCATGTCTGGAGTTTGGGGCGGGGCTGATGCTCATGTCTGGAGTTTGGGGCGTGGGGGATGCTCATGTCTGGAGTTTGGGGCGGTGGGGATGGTCATGTCTAGAGCTTGGGGCGGGGGGGATGGTCATAACTGGTGTTTGGGGCGCGGGGGATGGTCATGTCTGGAGTTTGGGGCGGGGGGGATGCTCATGTCTGGAGTCTGGGGCAGGGGGGATGCTCATGTCTGGAGTTTGGGACGGGGGGGATGCTCATGTCTGGAATTGGGGTGTGGGGGGATGCTCATGTCTGGAGTTTGGGGGAGGGGGGATGCTCATGTCTGGGGTTTGGGGGTGGGGGGGGATGCTCATGTCTGGAGTTTGGGGGTGGGGGGGATGCTCATGTCTGGACTTTGGGGGTGGGGGCGATGCTGATGTCTGGAGTTTGGGGGTCTGGAGTTTGGGGGTGGGGGGGATGCTCATGTCTGGAGTTTGGGGGGGTCGATGCTCATGTCTGAACCTTGCGGGGGTGAGGGGGATGATCATGTCCGGAGTTTTGTGGGCGGGGGTCCATGCTCATGTCTGGAGTTTGGCAGGGTGCTGTCCATGGGTGAGCAAGGCGGTGTGGGAGAGTCCGGGGTGTGGGTTGTGGGTCGTTCCGGGGGGGTGTTGGTGTGTGGGAGAGACCAGGGGGTTACGGTGCGGGAAAGTCGGGTGGGTGGTGCTGCGGGTGAGTCTGGAGTGTGGGGGTGCAGGAGAGTCCCGGGTGGTGTGGTTGTGGGAGTGTCCGCAGAATGGCGGTTCAGGTGTGGGAGTCTCTGGCTGAGCTAAGGGTTCGGGGTGACTGGATGTTAAGGTGCGTTTTTGCGGCTGTCCGGAGGTTGGGGGAGGTGGAGTTTGAGGTGGCCTGGAGGCTTGGGGCACCCGGAGTTTGGGTGTGGATTTGTTGATGTCCTGGTCGGTGGGGCTTGAGGTGTCCCGGTGGGTGGGTGTTGGGGTGCCTAAAGGGCTGGGGGAAGAGTGGGGATTTGAGGGGGTCTCGGCGTTGGGCAAGAGTGAGGAGTTGGATGTGTCCGGGTTGTCGTGGGGGGTGTCTGGAAGTCAAGGGTGTGGGGTTTGGGGTGTCCGGAGGCTCGGGTGCGAATAGAGGTTTGGGGGTGTCCTGGGGACTGGAGGGTGGGGTTGGCGGTGTTCGGAGGTCGCGGGGCAGGGGCGGTGGGTTTGTGGGTAACTGGAGTTCGGGGCAATGGGAATTGAGGTTGTTCGGTTGTTGGGGACTAGGAGTTAGGGTGCCCAGAGGTCGTGGGGTAGGGGTTGGTGGTGTCCAGAGGTCGGGGAATGTGGATACTGGTTGGGGTAGCTGGAGATCAGGGGTGGTGCTTAGCAGCCGGCAATGTCTGGAGAGGGGGGGCGCGGCTGGTGGTTGAGGCTATCCGGATATAGTGAGGGAATTGTCAGGGGGTGTGGTTCTGGAGATCAGGAGGGGGTTGTGAGGTCCAGAGTTTGAGGGGGTAGGGTTTGGTGGTCGGCTGGTGATGGGGTTTGGGTGTGTCCAGAGGTCAGGGGTTGGGTGTCTCGGGAGGTAGGAGGTGTTGGGGGCCGTCTTTGGTTGCTGTGGGGGTTGGGTTGTTTGCGTGTGAGTCGGGGGTGTCTGGAGGGGCTGCGGTGGTTGGGGGTCTTTCGGGGGGCGGGTGTCAGGGACGTCTGGGCGGGGAAGGTGGCTGGGATTGGTTGTCTCAAGGGATGAAGGTTGGGCCCCGGGGGGGCTGTGTCCACGTGGTGATCGTTGTCTGGGTTGGTGGTGTCTGGGTGGAGGGGGTTGGGGGTGTCCAGGTGGGAATTGGAGGTGAAGGTGTCTGGGGGGTATTGGGAGTGTCTGGGGGATTGGGGGGTTGGCAGTGCCTGGAGGGGTGAGGGTTGGGACCCGGGGGAGGGTGTTTGGGACTGTGTGTTTATCCGTGGGGTTTGTTTTCTGGGCTTGGCGTGTCTGGGGCTGGGAGTTGGGTGTGCCCAAGGGTGGGGATTGGGGTTGTCCGGGTGTGTGGGGGTTGCCTGTGGGGATTTGCGGGATTGGTGGTGTCTGTGTGGGTGGGTGTTGCCTGAGTGGATTTGGGGGATTGGGTGTGTCTCTATGGTGGGGGTGCTTGAGGTGATTTGGGGGATTGGGGGTGTCTGTGTGGGTGGGGGTTGACTGTGGGAATTTGGGGGATTGGGGTGTGTTGAGGTTAAGGGGTCAGGGTTGAATGTGTCCGAGGTGAGGTTGGGGTTTTGGGGTCTCCGTGCGAGGCTGGGTGTTGGGCGTGTCCAGATTCTGGGGGTTCAGGGTATCTGGGGGTGGTTGGCGTTGACCGGAGGTCGGGTGTAGTGCTGCGTCATGGGGGTGCATGGTGTGGGTTTTGGTGGTGTCTAAGGGGGGTGTAGGTTGGCAGTGCCTGGGTGTAGTACGTTTTGGGGTTCTCTGGGGGTTGGGGGGGGGGTGGTGGGCCTGGGGGTACCCAGTGTTCGGGGAGTGGTGGTGAGGTTTGAGGATGCCGGGATGGGGATAGGGCTAGAGGGAGTGCTGTGGGTGGAGGTGTCCGTTGTAGCTGGGGTGGGGAGCATTGGGATTCGGGGTGTCCGACGTCGCGGGGTTTTGGTTGGGTGGGGGGGTGGTTCTGGACGTCTGAGGGGCCTGAGTTTGGGGGAGGTCGCAGAGTCATGGAGGCTGGAAGGCATCCGAAGGCTGGTTCCGGGTCTTGGGAGGTCGGGGGGGGTTCGGAGTTTGGAGGGGATTCCAGTGGTCAGCAGGTCGCTGTTGTGATACGGAGGGAGAGGTGGGGAGGTGGGGCGGTTTTCCGTTGGTCAGGATGGGTGAGGATGCCTGGAGATCAGGGGGCGGGTGTTGATGTTTGGGGCATTCGGAGATCAGGGGGTGAGGTCCAAGTTTCAGGGTTGTCCAAAGATCCGAGGGTGAACCCGGATGGTAGGGAGGTACGGAGATCAAAGGGGGCAGAGCAGTGGGAGCGTCCTGAGGTCAAGGTGTGTTCGGGGCGGTGGGGGGTCCTGAGGAAGAGGTGGTTCCAGGGCGCTGGCGGGCTCCTGAGGTCAAGGTGGGTCAAGGGCGCTGGGGGTGTCCTGAGGTCGAGCTGGGACCAGGACGGCGGGAGGGTTCTGAGGGCAAGGTGGGTCTGGGGCGGTGGGGGGATCCTGAGGTCAAGGTGGGTCTGGGGCTGTGGTGGGAGTCCTGAAGTCGAGGTCGGTCCTGAGGTCGAGGTGGGTCCTGAGGTCGAGGTGGGTCCTGAGGTCGAGGTGGACATCATGCTGGAGTTGGCGGAAATGGCGGAGGATGATCCTTTGAATGCGGAGGCTGGTGGGGTGATAAGTGAGGACAAGGGGGACCCTATCATGTTTCTGGGAGGGAGAGGAAGGTGTGAGGGTGGATGGGTGGGAGATGAGCTGGACACGGTTGAGGGCCCTGTCAACCACCGTGGGTGGAAAACCTCGGTTAAGGAAGAAGAAGGACATGTCAGAGGAACTGTTTTTGAAGGTAGCATCATCAGAACAAATGCGATGGAGGCGAAGGAACTGAGAGAATGGGATGGAGTCCTTACAGGAAGCAGGGTGTGAGGAGCTGCAGTCGAGGTAGCTGTGGGAGTTGGTGGGCTTGTAATGGATATTGGTGAACAGTGATGCCAATGATTGTTGCCACTTTCAAAAACAGTTCCTCTGATCACTTATCACCCAACCAGCCTCCGCATTCAAAGGATCATCCTCCGCCATTTCCGCCAACTCCAGCATGATGCCACCACCAAACACATCTTCCCTTCACACCCCCGGCGGCATTCCGCAGGGATCGTTCCCTCCGTGACACCCTGGTCCACTCATCCATCACCCCCTACACCTCAACCCCCTCCCACGGCACATTCCCATGCAACCGCAGAAGGTGCAAAACCTGCCCCTTCACTTCCCCTCTCCTCACCGTCCAAGGGCCCAAACACTCCTTTCAAGTGAAGCAGCATTTCACTTGCACTTCCCTCAATTTAGTCTACTGCATTCGCTGCTCCCAATGCAGTTTCCCCTGCATTGGAGAGATCAAACGCAGACTGGGTGACCGTTTTGCAGAACACCTTCGGTCTGTCAACGAGCATGACCCAGACCTTCCTGTCGCTTGCCATTTCAACACTCCACCCTGCTCTCATGCCCACATGTCTCTCCTTGGCCTGCTGCAATGTTCCAGTGAAGCTCAACGCAAACTGGAGGAACAGCACCTCATCTTCTGACTAGGCACTTTACAGACTTCTGGACTGAATATTGAGTTCAACTATTTTAGATCATGAACTCTCTGCTCCATCCCAACCCCCTTTCCGATCCCCCTTTTTTCCAATAAGTTATATAGATTTTTCTTTTCCCACCTATTTCCATTATTTTTAGATGTATTTCCATCCATTGTTTTATCTCTACTTTTTAGCCTATTTGGATCCCTTCACCCCAGCCCACCTCCACTAGGTCTATCTGTACCTTGCTCCTCCTGCGTTCTACCCTTAATGTCACCTATTAGAACATTTCTTAGATAATATCAGCACGGTCAACATCTCTTTTTCCTTTTGTCTATGACATCTTTTGGCAAACTCCACTTATCACTGGTCTTCTATCCAGCTCTACTTGTCCCACCCCCACCCCTCTTAAATCAGCTTATATTTCACCTCTTATCTATTTTCCTTAGTTCTGTTGAAGAGTCACTCTGAGTCGAAATGTTAACTGTGTTCCTCTCCGCAGGTGCTGTCAGACCTGCTGAGTTTTTCCAGGTATTTTTATTTTTGTTTTTATTTCAGATTTCCAGTATCCACAGTTATTTGCTTTTAGCTTATACCTTCTTTAACGCCTGCTGCACCTGGATGCTTACCTTCCGTGAATGGTGTACGAGAACACCTAGATCTCATTGCACATTCCCCTTTCTCAATTTATAGCCATTCAGATAATAATTTGCCTTCCTGTTTTTGCTACCAAAGTGGATAACCTCACATTTATCCACATTATATTGCATCTGCCATGCATTTGCCCACTCACTCAGCTTCTCCAAATCACACTGAAGCAGCTCTGCATCCTCCTCACAGCTCACCCTCCCACCCAGCTTTGTGTTATCTGCCAATTTGGAGATATTATATTTAGTTCCCACATCTAAATCAGTAGTATATATTGCGAATAGCTGGTTTCCCAGCACCGATCCCTGCGGTACCCCACTTGTCACTGCATGCCATTTGAAAAAAATACCAGTTTATTCCTACTCTTTGTTTCCTGTCTATCAGACGGTTTTCTATCCATCTCAATACACTACCACCAATCCCATGTGCTTTCATTTTAAACGCTAATTTCTTATGTGGGACTTTGTCGAAAGCCTTCTGAAAGTCCAAATAAACCACATCCACTGGCTCCTCCTCATCAACTCTACTAGTGACATTCTCGAAAATTTTCAGTAGATTTGTCAAGCATGATTTCCCTTTCGTAAATCCATGCTGATTCTGTCCGATTCTGCCATTGTTTTCCAAGTGCTCAGCTATTAAATCTTATAAAATGGACTCTAGAATTTTCCCCACTACCGACGTCAGGCTGACTGGTATATAATTCCCTGCTTTCTCTCTACCTCCCTTTTTCAATAGTGGGGTTACATTAGCTACCCTCCAATCTGTAGGAACTGTTCCAGAGTCTATAGAATCTCGGAAGATTCAATGCGATGCATCCACTATTTCTAGGGCCACCCCCTTAAATACTCTGGGATTTAGATTATCAGCCCTAGGGATTTATCGGCCTTCAATCCCATCAATTTCTCCATCACCCTTTCCCTACTAATACTAATTTCTTTCAATTCCTCCCTCTTACTAAACCCTGTGTTCCCCAACATTTCTGGTATGTAATTAGTGTCCTCCTTTGTGAAGACAGCCAAAGTATGTATTTAGTTGGTCAGCCATTTCCTTGTTCCCCATTCTAAATTCAGCTGTTTCTGACTGTCGGGGACCTACATTTGTCTTCACCAATCTTTTTCTCTTCACATACCGATAGAAAATTTTACAGTCAGTTTTTATGTTCCCCGCAAGCTTACTCTCGTACTCTTATTTTTATCTTCTTAATCAATCCCTTGGTCCTCCTTTGCTGAATTCTAAACTGCTCCCAAACCAGAGGTATGTTTTTTTTTCTGGCCATTCTGCATGCCTGTTCCTTGGATCTAATACTATCTCTAATATCCCTTGTAAGCCATGGATTTTCCACCTTTCCTATTTTATGTTTGCGCCAGACAGGAAAAATCAATTGTTGAAGTTCACCCATGTGCTCTTTGAACGTTTGCCATTGCCTATCCACCGTCCTCCCTTTAAGTAACGTTTCCCAATCCATCATAACTAACTCACGTCTCATACCATCGTAGTTTGCTTTATTAAGATTAGGACCCTAGTCTCAGAATCAACTTCGTCACTCTCCATCTTGATGGAGAATTCTATCATGTTACGGTCGCTCATCCCCAAGGGGCCTCGCACAATTACACTGCCAATTATTCCTTTCTCATTACTCAATACCCAGTCTAGGCTGGCCTGTTCTCTAAAATAGGCATAGGGCAAATAAGATTAAAGAAACTAATGCGTGTTTCAAAGACTGGTGTGGGAGAAGTGGGTTTTGTGGGGCACTGGCACCAGTATTTGGGCAAGCAGGAACAGTACCGTTGGGGTGGTCTACACCTGAACTGTGCCGGGGCAGGTGTCCTTGTAAGCCTCCTAACTAAGGAAGTAGAGAGGATTTTAAACTGAATAGTAGAGGCAAGGGATCAAATTTGGGAACATGTGGTAAACTAAAGAGTAGAGACAAGGCAAGTGAGACAGCTATTAATATGCGAAATAATACACAGGCTGAAACAGGAAGGGACACAGAGTACAATTCTCAGGAGTAAATCGGCAGAAAAAGCTAGATGCTGCAAAAATAATCAAAACTAAAGGCCCCTTATCTAAACATGCGTAGCATTCGAAACAAGACAGATGAACTGACAGTGCAAATAGAAATAAATAAGTATGATCTGATAGAAATTACAAAGATATGCTACAGGATGACATAGATTGGCACCTGAATATTGAAGTGTATGTGACAGATAGGGAGGACAGAAAATTAGGATAAGGTTGAGGAGTGGTTCTGCTAATTAATGATGGTATCAGCACATTAGAGAGGGATGACCTAAGTTCAGAAGCCCAGGATTTGAAATGGTTTGGGTTGAGATGAGGAATGATAAAGGCAGGAAGTCACTTGTGCTAGTGGCGCACATGCCCTCTAATTGTAACTACGCTGTAGGACAGAGTATAAAAAAGGAGATAATGGGAGTTTGCCAGAAAGGTACAACAATACTCACGGGGGATTTTTATCTACATATGGACTGGAAAAATCATGGGCAAAGGTAGCGTAGATGAAGAGTTCATAGAATGTTTTCAGGATAGTTTCTTAGAACAGCACATTCTGGTGTCAACCAGAGAGCAGGTTATACTAGACCTGGTATTGAGAAATGAGATAGGATTAATTGATAACCACCTAGTGAAGGCATCCCTAGCTAGCAGCGATCATAGTTTGATTGAATTTTACATTCATTTTGAGGGAGGAATGAGTGCATCCAAGACTAGTATTTTAAACTTAAATAAGGGCAACTATGAGGGCACAAAAGCAGAGCTGGCTAAAGTAAACTGGAAAATGAGGTTAAGGAATAGGTCAATAGAAGTTCAGTGGCAGACATTTAAAGGGATATTTCAGAATATATACTTTCCAATGGGAAAGGAAAATTCCAAAGGGAGGGCCCACCATCTGAGGTTAAGGAAAAAAAGTTAAAGACAGTTTCAAACTTAAAGAAAAACCATATAGTTATGCAAAGATGGGCGGTAGGTCAGAAGATTGGAAAGAATACACAGAACAGTAAATGATGAGAAAGGTTTATAAGTAGAGAAATATTAGAGTATGAGAGAAAGCTATTTAGTAATATAAAGATGAATAGTAAGAGTTTCTATAGATATTTAATTAGGAAAAGAGCTATAAAGTAATAAAGTGAGCATTGGTCCTATACAAAGTGGGTCTGGGGAATTGATAGCGGAAAGGAGGGAGATGGCGGACAAATTAAACAGGTATTTTGCTTCGGTCTTCACTATAAAGGACACAAGTAACATCCTGGAAGTAGCTGTAAATCAGGAAGTGGAAGGGAGGGAGGAACTCGGGAAAATTATAATCACAAAGGAAGTGGTATTGAGCAAATTGTTGGGGCTGCGGGCTGACAAATCCCCAGGTCCAAATGGACTTCACCCTGAGGTCTTGAAAGAAGTGGCTAGTGAAATAGTTGATGCACTAATTTTAATTTTCCAAAGTTCCCTAAGTTCAGGGAAGGTTCCATTATATTTGAAAATAGCAAATACATCTCCTTTATTCAAAAAGACAGGGAGACAGAAAGCAGGAAACTGTAACCAGTCTGCCTAACATCTGTCATAGGGAAAATGTTATACGCTATTATTAAAGATGTCATAGCAGGGCACGTAGAAAAAATCAAGGCAATCAGACAGAGTCAACATGGTTTTGTAAAATGCAAATCATGTTAAAACAACTTATTGGAGTTTTTTGAAGGAATCATATGTGCTGTTCATAAAAGGAGCAGGTGGATGACCTGTACTAAGATTTAAGGAAGGCATTTAAGAGTCAACTGCATTGCTGTGCGTCTGGAGTCACGTGTTGGCCAGGTAAGGGCAGCAGATTTCTGCCCCTATAGAATGGAACATAAGATATTGGTGAACCAGATGGGTTTGTACAACAATTGGCAATAGCTTTGTCGTCATCATCAGACTTTTAATTCCAGATTTTTATTCAATTTAAATTTCACCATTTTCCATGGTGGGATTTGAACCTGGGTCCCTCAGAGAATTATCCTGGGTCTTACTGGAATACTAGCCCAGTGACAATACCACTATGCCACCACCTCCCCCATTGAAAGATGATCTGTTGCTCCGTGATATTACGCTGAGCTTCAGTGGGTCAGAGCAGGAGGCCCAGGACACAGTTGGAGTGGAGACCAGAATTAAAATGACAGGAGATTGGGAGCTCAGGGTCATGCCCACAAACTGAATTGGAGGAGTTTGCAAAGTGGGCATCCAATCTGCATTTTCTCTCCCCCAATGTAAAGGAGACAGTGCTGAAAGTAGCAAATACAGTTGCTAAACTGAAAGAAATACAAGGACATCACTTTATCATCTGGGAGGAATTGTTTAGGATCCTGGACAGTGAGAAATAAGAAGGTAAAAGGGCAGGTGTGGCATCTCCTGTTTACCTTTCATTTACTCTATCTTTCCTGTAGACCTTAAAACTGGGGATATTTAATTCCCAGTCCTGACCATCTTGAAGCCATGTCTCCATAATGGGTAGTGTGCCATAACCTCCAAGTTAACTATGCACCTGCAACTCATTGAATTTGTACTTTATACTCTGTGATTTCTACACACTAACCGGCACTTCTGTTCTTACATATTTCTTATTTTTTGTCCTCATTTCATTTCTTTACATCTTTTATTTTCCTTTCATCTGTCCAGGTTTGAATGCCTGCCCCCATCGACACTGTTTCTACTAGAACTTCCGGACTTCAATGCCATCGCCGACAAGGCTAATTCATCTCTGCAAACCTGTCTCATTGTAGAAGTCAACTCTACTGGAAACATGAATTATCCAACATCAGCTCAGCCTGCCGACCTCTGTGAAGGAATTCATCACTGAGCTTTTGATTCTGGACTCATGTGAAACAATACTTTGCTCTGTGGTCTTTGCCCTGTAAATCAATCTTTCTCTATCCCTTATTTATTGTATGAATGCACAGGGAGCTACATAGCGACACCCCCCTCAAGCCTTTTGAGTGTGTGTAAATAAACTAATGCTCTGAGTTCACCCTTCCTCTGGGGTTATTAATAGAAACTGCATCACACCAAAGCTGAGGGGTTGGGAAATACACCACTGCTTATAAAGGAGAAAATCAAAATCAAAACAGCTTTCTGTTCATGGACGGGTGGTGAGAGGAGAAATCAGGGCTGCTTAAATTCAATCCCCTCCTGTCAGTAACACTACAATTCTCAGAACCACATTTCAGGAACAATATCAAGGCCTTGGATTGGATTCAGAGGAAATTTACCAGGATGATGCCAGGAATGAGGGGCATCTTTTACATGGAGAGATTGGAGAAACTTGGATTGTTCTCTTTAGAACAGGGAAGGTGAAGAGCAGGCAGGGCAGAGAGATTCAAAGTGCAGGGGTTTTAATGGAAGAAGAGAAGAATCAAGCGAATGGCAAGTGTAGGCAACGATTTAAAGTAATTGGCAAAAGAACGGGAGGAGAATTGAAAAAAAAATCAGTGGGTTGTTTAAAATCTGGGTGCACAACATGAAGGAGTAATGGAAGCAGATTTCAGAGAAATTTCAAGTGGCCAGGTCAGTGGGGTACAGGTGTGGGCTGGGTCAGTGGGGTGTGGGCTGGGTCCGTGAGGTTTGGGCTGGGTCAGTGGGGTGTGGGCTGGGTCATGGGGGCACATGTGTGGGCTGGGTCAGTGGGGTGTGGGCTGGGTCAGTGGGGCACAGGTGTGGGCTGGGTCAGTGGGGTGTGGGCTGGGTCAGTGGGGCACAGGTGTGGGCTGGGTCAGTGGGGCACAGGTGTTGGCTGGGTCAGTGGGGTGTGGGCTGTGTCAGGGTGGCACAGGTGTGGGCTGGGTCAGTGGAGTGTGGGCTGGGTCAGTGGGGTGTGGGCTGGGTCAGTGGGGTGTCTAAAATTCACTTGTGACTGTGTTTTGTGACAGAAAATGATCTCAGTTCAAATCCATTGTACCGCCTCATGCTGGATAATTGTGCTGGGTGGCCAGACTCTCTCAGTCTCATTCTCGCCAATTCCTGCCTTACCTTGTAATCTTTGTATACTGTCTACAGGACCAATGTTTATCGAGTAAATAGTTCCTCCTCTCACCTTTCTCCCCAAGTCAGTCTATGACAACTCTTTGAATTGGAAAGGTTCTCTCCAGTTGGTTCTCTCTCAATCCTTTGCTGGTTCACCTGTTCCTCCTCAGTCTACAATCCCTGTTTACTTCCAGCTGTGTCCTTCACTCCATCATTCATTGGGAGATCTAATTATTACAGGATATAAAATGTGATGACAATGCCAATGTGATGTAGAATGTCACTTTCCCCAGATCCGTGGCCTGTCCTCCTGGGCTTACAGCAAATAGCTAGAATTTGGGTGAAAATGTTTTGATTACTGTCCCGCCACTGGCTTCCCGCCACCTCCTCACATCTGTCAACCTCTGATCTTTTTTTTCTATTCGTTGACGCGATGTGGGCATTGCTGGCTAGGCCAACATTTATTGCTCATCCCTAATCGCCCTTGAGAATGTGGTGGTGAGCTGCTTTCCTGAATCACTGCAGTCCATGTGGTATCGGTCTGTGGTGATCTGTCTTACTCTCTGTCTCCCACATGTGCATGTGGTACTGTCTCCTCATCAGCCTCCCCCACTGTCTGCATCTCTCTCTCTCTTCCTGTATCTCACCCCACGTTATCCCCACTTGCAGCTCATACCCTATATCACCCAATCTGTCTACACCTTTGTGTCCACGATCTGATTTACTCTCTTCCTTTGTCCCATATTTCCCACTCTATCAGTTTGCACCATTAAACACTTTCTCCAGCTGCCCACGTCTACCTCTCTCTTTTTCTGTCTCCCCTGCCCGTCACTTTCGCTCAGTCCCCTTATATATCTCCTCACATCTGTATCTCTCCATCTGCCCTTTTATTCTCTTGCTGTCTTTCTTCCGCCTGGTGCCCCATCTCTCTGTCTCTCTTTAAACCTGCCCCTTGTTTCTCTGTAAAAAACAGAATTACCTGGAAAAACTCAGCATTTCTGGCAGCATCGGTGGAGAAGAAAAGAGTTGACGTCTCGAGTCCTCATGACCCTTCAGCAGAACTGAGTAAAGTTAGGAGAGGGGTGAAATATAAGCTGCTTTAAGGTGGGGGAGAGAAGTTGAGGGGGGTGGGTGGTTGTAGGGACAAGCATGCAGTGATAGGAGCAGATAATCAAAATATGTCACAGACAAAAGAACAAAGAGGTGTTAAAGGTGGTGATATTCTATAAGAGAATGTGCAAATTAAGAATGGATGGCAGGGCACTCAAGGCACAGCTCTAGTGTCCGCAAGAAAGACCCAAACCTCCCTGTCGCTTGCCATTTTAACACTCCACCCTGCTCTCTTGCCCACATGTCTGTCCGTGGCTTGTTGCATTCATTGTTCCAGTGAAGCCGAACGCAAACTCGAGGAACAGCACCTCATCTTCCGACTAGGCACTTTGCAGCCTTCCGGACTGAATATTGAATTCAACAACTTTTGATCTTGAACTCCCTCCTCCATCCCCACCCCCTTTCCGTTTCTTCCCCCTTCCATTTGTTTTTTCCAATAATTTATATAGATTTTTCTTTTCCCACCTATTTCCATTATTTTTAAATCTATACCTGTAATGCCCTGTCAGTCTTTCTACCCTCTCCCCACTAGGCTGTACCTTGAGTGTCCTGCCATCCATTCTTAATTAGCACATTCTCTTAGATAATATCACCACCTTTAACATCTCTTTGTTCCTTTGTCTGTGACATCTTTTGATTAGCTGCTCCTATCACTGCTTGCTTGTCCCTACAACCACCCCACCCCCAACTTCTCTCCCCCCCCACCCCCCACCCCCCCAAACACCCACGTTAAACCATCTTATATTTCACCCCTCTCCTAACTTTACTCAGTTCTGCTGAAGGGTCATGAGGACTCGAAACGTGAACTCTTTACTTCTCCAACGATGCTGCCAGACCTGCTGAGTTTTTCCAGGTAATTCTGTTTTTGTTTTGGATTTCCAGCATCCGCAGTAGTTTTTTGTTTTTGTCTCCTTCTTTCTCTGTCTCCCCAATTCGCCTCTCTGTCCGTCTACCTCATCTGTCTCTCTCACTGTCTCCCATATCCATGTCTGTCTTACCTCAGCCATGTCTATCTCCCCAATCTGTCTCTATCACCGTCTCATCCTTTGTCTATCTCCCATGTCTGTGCCTTACCATCCCCACATCTGCCTCCCTATTTCTCTGTCTCTCCCTGTACCTCTGCACCTCTCTCTGCCCTTTGCGCATCTGTATATCCCTCTTTCACTCCCATGCACCTCTCTCTCTATCCTTTCCTTGTCTGTCTCTCCATCTTTCAACCATCTTCCCTGGCTCTGTATATCCTCCATCTGTCTCCCCATCATATGGCCCCCAAAAACTTATCTCTCCACTCATGCTTCTATTTCTCTTTGACTCCACCCATCCCTCTCATTCACTAAGCCCCCATTCCCCCAGTATATCTCACATCTCTCTCTCCATGTCCCCCCATCCAGCTCCTCCATCTGCTTTCGCTTCCAGTCTGCCTCTCCCCAGTTGACTCCCAGTCTGCTTCTCTCTTTCTCCCCCATCTATCCTCCCACAATCTGTATCCACAGGTCTCTCTTTCTATCCCTCAAGCTGTTTCTTATGTAATTCTAGCCAGGTTGTCTTCACATTTCTGTCTCTCTTTCCCACCTGTCTTATTAAATCTTATTTAATAGTTACTGCTTGACTAATCAAATTGATTCTTTTTGATGGCATAGCAGAGAAGGTTGACAAAGGGAATGCAGTGGATGCTGCCTATATGGATTTTAAGAAAGCCTTTGACAATGTACCATATAAAAGGTTGGTTACAAATTGAGGCTCATGGAGTAGGAGGGTCATTGTAAGCTTGGATAAAATATTGGTTTAAGGATCGTAAAACAAAATGTTCATGGTAAATGGTTGTTTTTCAGAATGGAGGAAGGTAGTGTTGTTCCACAAGGATTAGTGCGAGGATTACTGCTTTTTAGATATAGAGTATATATATATACATATATATGTATATATATATATATATATGTATATATAAATAACTTGGGTATTGGCATATAGGGTAAAATTTCAAAAATTGTCAAATGTTACCAAATTTTGAGGATGTTGCAAACAGTGAGGATGATACCAATTGACTGCAACAGGATATAGAAAGGTTAGCAGAATGGGCAGGCAAGAGGCATTTGGAATTTAATACAGAGAAGTGTGAGGTGATGCATTTTTCCAGAAGGGAAAGGGACAGGAAGTATAGACTAAATGTCACAGTTCAAAAGACTGTTCAGGGACTGAGGGACCTAGGGGTTCACCAGCAGAGATCTTCAAAGCTGGCAGGATATATTTGGAGAGCAGTTAGAAAAGCATATGGGATCTTTGCCTTCATCATCAAGGTATTGAGTAAAAAAGCAGGGATGTATTGCTGAACTGGTTAGGTCACAATGTGTGTATTGTGTTCCAGTTCTGGTCACCACACTTTAGGTAGGATGTAAAGGTCCTTGGAAGGATGCGGTGGAGATTTACCAGAATGGTTCCAGGGATTTAGGTTAGGTTTGAGAATCTGGGGTTTCTTCCTTGGACCAAAGGAGGCTGAGGGGAGATCTGGTAGAGGTGTGCAAGTTTGTGACAGACTTAAATAAGGTAGACAAAGAACAGCTGTTACCCTTAATTGATGGCACAAGGACTTGGAGATACAGGTTTAAGGTTTTGGGCAAGAGATGCAAGGGAATGTGAGGAAAAAGATTCTTTATGCAGCCTATGGTAATAACCAAATTTAGCCAAAATTAGATGACAGAGCAAGTGAGTCTGGAAGGCATAGAAATTGTAGGCCAGTTAAGGCACAAAGGATTCTGCCACGGTTGGATGGTGTTTATTTTAATGCAAGGAGTCTGACGAATAAGGCTGATGAGTTGAGGGCACAAATTAACACATGGAAGTATGATGTCATTGCTGTCACAGAAACATGGTTGAGAGAGGGGCAGGATTGGCAGCTCAATATTCTAGGATATAGGGTCTTCAGGCAAGACAGGGAAGGAGGTAAAAGAGGAAAGGTATCAATATTGATTAAGGAATCAATTACAGCAGTAAGGAGGGATGACATCTTAGAAGGTTCCTCAAATGGAGCTATATGGGTAGAACGGAAAATCAAAAAAGTTGCAATCACATTGCTGGGAGTGTACTATAGGCCCCCAAACAGTCAGAGAGAAATAGAAGAGCAGATATGTAGGCAAATTACAGAGAAATGTAAAAATAATAGAGTAGTAATAGTGTGGGATATCAACTTCCCCAACATGAACTGGATTAGTCAGACTGTGATAGGTTTAGAGGAAGTGAATTTTTTAAATGCATCCATGAGAGCTTTTAAGCCAGTACGTAGAAGGTCCTAATGGTCCTGGACTTAATTTTAGGGAATGAAGCCTGGCAAGTTGTAGAGGTGGGGGAGCATTTTCCAGATAGTGATCAAAACTCCATTTGATTCAAGGTTGTTAAGGAAAAGGACAAAGATGGGCCAGAAACCAGAGTTCTAAATTGGGGGAAGGCCGATTTTAATAAGATCAGATTCAATTTGGCCAGAGTGGACTTGGAGCAGCTACTTTTAGGTAAATCTGCGTCAGAGCAGTGGGACTCATTCAAGATGGAAATGGGGAGAGTACAGGGCCAACATATTCCAATAAAGATAAAGGGTGGGACCAACACATTCAGGGAACCCTGGATGTCAAGGGATATAAAGGATTGGATAAAGAGAAAAAGAAAGGCTTATGGCAGATACCAAGGGCGCAAAACTGCGGAAGCCCTTGAGGAGTATAGAATCTGTAGAGGGGAAATTGAAAAGGAAACTAGGAGAGCAAAAAGGGGGCATGAAAAAACATTTTCAGGTAAAATAAAGGAAAATCCAAAGTTATTTTACAAGTACATTAAGAATAAGAGGATAACTGGGGAAAGAGTAGGGCCAATTAAGGACCATAGTGGTAATTTGTGTGTGGAACCGGAAAACATAGGTAGGTTTCTAACTGAATACTTTGTGTCGGTGTTCACCAGTGAGAGGGTCGACGTAGCTATGGAAATCAGGCAGAAGAACTGGGATATAATTAAAGAAATTAACATAGAAAGGGAGGAGGTTCTAAGTGGTCTGGCAGGCTTAAAAGTAGATAAGTCTCTGAGCCTGGATGAAATGTATCCCAGGCTTTTGAATGAGGCAAGGAAGGAAATAGCAGGGGTGCTGGCAATAATTTTCAATACCTGTCTGGCCACAGGAGAGGTGCCAGAGGACTGCAGGACAGCTAATGTGGTACCGTTATTCAAAAAGGGAGGAAGGATTAAAACAGGGAACTACAGGCCAGTCAGTCTAACCTCAGTGGTGGGGAAACTATTGGAAGCCATCCTGAGGGACAGAATTAATCTACACTTGGAGAGGCAGGGATTAAACAAGGACAGTCAGCAGGGTTTTGTTAAGGGGAGGTCATGTCTGACCAATTTGATTGAATTTTTCGAAGAGGTGACCAGATGTGTAGATGAGGGAAATGCATTTGACATAGTCTACTTGGACTTCAGCAAGGCTTTTGATAAGCTCCCATACGGGAGACTGATAACGAAGGTAAGAGCCTATGTGATCCAAGGCAATTTGGCAAATTGGATCTAGAATTGACTGAGTGGCAGGAAGCAGAAGGTGATGGTCGAGGGGTGTTTTTGTGACTAGATGCCTGTGTCCAGTGGGGTTCTACAAGGATCAGTGTTGGGACCCTTGCTGTTTGTGTTATATATAAACAAGTTAGACTTGAATGTAGGAGGGTTGATCAGCAAGTTCGCGGATGACATGAAAATTGTTGCGGTGGTAAATACTGAGGAGGATAGCCTTAGATTACAGAAGGATATAGATGGGCTGGTCAGGTGGGCTGATCAGTGGCAAATGGAATTTAATCCTGAATATCTTTATACAATCCCGTAAGTGTGTGGTGATGCACTTGGGCAGCACAAACAAGGCACGGGAATACATGATGAATAGTAGGACCCTGGGAAGTACCCAAGATCAGAGGGACCTTGGCGTGCAGGTCCACCAGTCCCTTAAGGTAGCATGACAGGTAGATAAGGTGATTGAGAAGGCATATGGGATGCTTGCCTTTATTAGCCGAGGCATAGAATATAAGAGGAGGGAGGTTATGCTGGAACTGTATATAACGCTGGTTTGGCCACAGCTAGAGCATTGCGCGCAGTTCCAGAATCTGCATTATAGGAAGGATGTGATTGCACTAGAGAGAGTGCAGAGGAGATTTACCAGGATATTTCCTGGGCTGGAGAATTTTAGTTATGAGGAGAGATTGGATAGACTGGGGTTATTTTCCCAGGAGCAGAGGAAATTGAGGGGAGACATGATTCAGATTTTAAAAAAATATGAGGGGCAGAGATAGGGTAGACAGGAAGGAAATTTTCCCCTTGGTGGAGGGATCAATAACCAGGAGGCATAGATTTAAGGTAAGGGGCAGGAGGTTTAGAGGGGATGTGAGGAAGAATTTTTTCACCCAGAGGGTGGTGGAAATCAGGAGCTCACTGCCTGAAAGGGTGGTAGAGGCAGAAACCCTCAAAACATTTAAGAAGCATTTGGATGTGCACTTGCGATGCCATGGCATACAAGGCTACGGACCTGATGCTGGAAAATGGGATTAGAATAGTTAGGAACTTGTTTGACCAGCACAGACTCGATGCCGAAGGGCCTTTTTCTGTGCTGTCGACCTCTATGCCTGCCTCTCATCTCTCCCACACCCACCCCCCATCCCGGATGCCTTCCCGCATTGGTCTCTTTCTATGTCCCTTGCCTGACTCCCTCACTGTCTCTCTCTCTCTCTCTCTCTCTCTATTTCCTCTTCTCTGCTTCACCCCATCAGTTTGCCCCGGACCTGTCATTTTGTGCCTCCCACATCCGTCTGCCTTTGTCTGTCTCCACAAGTCTCCCTGTCCCCTTCCCTCAGGATTTCCCTCCACCAGTTGATGTCCCCACCATCTGCCTCTTGTACTGAATCTGTCAGATTGTTATTCTGGAAATAGAGGAAATGGCTAAGCAAAAATAACTGAAAATGGAAATAACAAAAGCACCATCACGTGTGCAGAGCTCAGTAAGAGGGAGGTTAACCCTGAACATCCAGACAGGTGTTTTTATTTAACAATGAAGTTGTGATTCCAGTAATGAGATCCCTCCACAGACACAGCTGGACGAGCTTTGTTTTTCCAAGAGTTTCTATGTTTATTATAAACAAACCGCTCACTGGAAATTCCCCGAATCATGGAAGGAAGCAGCAACGCGCATGCGCGGGAGAATGATATACCAGCGCATGCGCAGTAATGTTTCGGCCCCGCCCCCTTTCCAGTGAATATTGATTGGCTACCAGCGCCGGGCATGCGCAGTCGGTTCAGATGCTCCTCCCTCAGCTGCACTTTGAATATCATAGTCACCAAAACAGCAGAGAGAGAAACAGAGTGAATCCCACATTGACACAGATTAGAGAGTCTGACAGTAACAGAGATTGACAGACATTGAAATGTTCCAGCTCACAGGCAGTACCAGACACAGAAACATTCAATCATATAAAAGCAAAATATTACAGGTGCTGGAAATGCGAAATTGTAACAGAAAATCCTGAAAGACTCAGCAGGTCTGGCAGCATCTGTGGAGAGAAAAACAGTTAACGTTTCGAGTCCGTGTGCCTCAGAATGAATTTCACACTTGGACATAGTGCAGAGATTGACAATTCCTTTAAGAAGGGAGTGAGGCAAAAGACGGGAAATTACAGGCCGATTAGCCTGACCTCGGTTGTTGTTAAGACTTTTGAGTCCATTATTAAGGATCAGATTTCTGAATACTTGGAAGTGCATGGTAAAATCGGGCAAAGTCAGCAGGGTTTCATCAAGGGGAGGTCAAGCCTGACAAATCTGTTAGAATTCTTTGAGGAGGTAACGAGTAGGTTAGACAAAGGAGAGCCAATGGATGTTATCCACTTGGACTTCCAGAAGGCCTTTGACAAGGTGCCACACAGGAGGCAACTCATAGATAAGAGCCCATGGTGTTAAGAGGAAAGGTACTAGCATGGATAGAAGATTGGCTGTCTGGCAGAAGACAGAGAGTGGGAATAAGGGGATCCTTCTCAGGATGGCGGCCGGTGACTAGTGGAGTTCCGCAGGGGTCAGTGTTGGGACCACAACTTTTCACTTTATACATGAATGATCTAGATGAAGGAACTGAGGGCACCCTGGCTAAGTTTGCAGATGATACAAAGATAAGTGGAGGGACAGGTAGTATTGAGGAGGCTGCAGAAGGATTTAGACACGTTAGGAGAATGGGCAAAGAAGTGGCAGATGGAATACAACATGGGGAAGTGTGAGGTCATGCACTTTGGTAGGAAGAATAGAGGCACAGACTATTTTCTAAATGGGGAGAGAATTCAGAAATCTGGAGTGCAAAGGGACTTGGGAGACCTAGTCCAGGATTCTCTTAAGGTTACCTTGCAGGTTGAGTCGGTAGTTAGGAAGGCAAATGCAATGTTGGCATTTAATTCGAGAGGACTAGAATATAAAAGCAGGTAAAAGCAAAAAACTGCGGATGCTGGAAATCCAAAACAAAAATAAAAATACCTGGAAAAACTCAGCAGGTCTGGCATCATCTGCGGAGAGGAACACAGTTAACGTTTCAAGTCCATATGACTCTTCAACAGAACTAAGTAAAAATAGAAGAGAGGTGAAATATAAGCTGGTGTAAGGGGGGTGGTGGTGGTCGGACAGGTAGAGTTGGATAAAGGGCCAGTGATAGGTGGAGATAATCAAAAGACGTCACAGACAAAAGGTCAAAGACTTGTTTAAGGTGGTGATATTATCTAAGGAATGTGCTAATTAAGGGTAGAAAGGACAAGCAAGGTAGAGATAGCCCTAGTGGAGGTGGGGTGAATGAATCAAAATAGGCCAAAAGGAAGAGATAAAAGAATGGATGGAAATATATTTTAAAATAATGGAAATAGGTGGGAAGAGAAAAATCTATATAAATTATTCGAAAAAAAAGGGGATTGGAAAGGGGGTGAGGATGGAGGAGAGAGTTCATGATCTAAAATTGTTGAACTCAATATTCAGTCTGGAAGGCTGTAAAGTGCCTATTGTGAAGATGATGTGCTATTCCTCCAGTTTGTGTTGAGCTTCACTGGAACAATGCAGCAGGCCAAGGATGGACATGTGGGCATGAAAGCAGGGTGGAGTGTTGAAATGGCAAGCAACAGGGAAGTCTGGATCATGCCTGCGGACAGACCGAAGGTGTTCCGCAAAGCGGTCACCCAGTCTGCGTTTGGTTTCTCCAATGTAGAGGAAACCACATTGGGAGCAGCGAATGCAGTTGACTAAATTGAGGGAAGTGCAAGTGAAATGCTGCTTCGCATGAAAGGAGTGTTTGGGCCCTTGGACGGTGAGGAGAGGGGAAGTAAAGGGGCAGGTGTTGCACCTTCTGCAGTTGCGTGGGAATGTGCCGTGGGAGGGGGTTGAGGTGTAGGGGTTGATGTAGGAGTGGACCAGGGTGTCCCGGATGGAACGATCCTTGTGGAATGCCGCCAGGGGGGTGAAGGGAAGATGTGTTTGGTGGTGGCATCATGCTGGAGTTGGCGGAAATCGCGGAGGATGATCCTTTGAATGCGTAGGCTGGTGGGGTGATAAGTAAGGACAAGGAGGACCTTATCATGTTTCTGGGAGGGAGAGGAAGGTGTGAGGGCAGATGCGTGGGAGATGTGCCGGATATGGTTGAGGGCCCTGTCAACCACCGTGGGTGGAAAACCTCGGTTAAGGAAGAAGGAAGACATGTCAGTGGAACTGTTTTTGAAAGTGGCATCATCAGAACAGATGCGACGGAGGAACAGGAACTGAGGGAATGGGATGGAGTTGTTGCAGGAAGCGGGGTGTGAGGAGCTGCAGTCGAGGTAGCTGTGGGAGTCGGTTGGCTTGTAATGGATATTGGTGGACAATCTATCACCAGAAAGTGAGACAGAGAGGTCAAGGAAGGGAAGGGAAGTGTCAGAGATGGACCATGTGAAAATGGGGTGGAAATTGGAAGCAAAATTAATACATTTTTCCAGGTCCAGACGAGAGAATGGAGCAGCACCGAAGTAATCATCAATGTACTGGAGAAAGGGTTGTGGGAGGGGGCCGGAGTCGGACTGGAACAAGGAATGTTTCACATACCCCATAAAGAGACAGGCATAACTGGGGCCCATGCGGCTACCCATAGCCACACCTTTTATTTGGAGGAAGTGAGAGGAGTTTAAGGAGAAATTGTTCAGTGCGAGAACAAGTTCAGCCAGACGGAGGAGAGTAGTGGTGGAAGGGGATTGTTTGGGCTCTTTTCGAGGAAGAAGCGTAGAGCCATCAGACCATCCCAGTGGGGGATGGAGGTGTAGAGGGATTGGAGGTCCATGGTGAAGAAGAGGCGGTTGGGGCCAGGGAACTCGAAATTGTTGATATGATGTAGGGTCTCAGAGGAATCACGGATGTAGGTGGGAAGGGACTGGACAAGGGGAGAGAGAATGGAGTCAAGTTAGCAAGATATGAGTTCTGTGGGGCAGGAAGAGGCTGACACGATCGGTCTGCCAGGACAGTCCTGTTTGTGGATTTTGTGTAGGCGGTAGAAGAGGGCCGTCCGAGGTTGGGAGATTATTAGGTTGGAAGCTGTGGAAGGAAGATCTCCAGAGGAGATGAGGTCAGTAACAGTCCTGGAAACAATGGCTTGACAGCATGGTTCAGGTGTAGACCGTCCCAACGGTACAGATCCTACTTTCCCCAATAGTGGTGCTAGTGCCTCACGAACCAGGACCAGACTTTGAGCCACATATTGATTTTTCTAATCTTATTTGCCCTATGCCAATTTTCATGTGGTGCATGTTATAATCCAGAGATTGTTACCTTTGAGATTCTGTTTCTTAATTTGGTATATAGGTGCCATGCTCGGTAAGGGCATCAAACCTGCAGCCCCCACTCTCATCCAAACAAGCTGAGGGAACCTCAAAGCTGCTGGACAATTGCAAAGGCTGAGCCCCTGCGTTCAGGGTTCCCTTACCTTCCTCATTCGCAGTCACACTCTCCTGTCCCTGACCACTGCCCAAATCAGAAGACCCTGTCCTC
Organism: Cetorhinus maximus; assembly: GCF_964194155.1. Classification (NCBI taxonomy): domain Eukaryota; kingdom Metazoa; phylum Chordata; class Chondrichthyes; order Lamniformes; family Cetorhinidae; genus Cetorhinus; species Cetorhinus maximus. The sequence continues at coordinate 6,377,137 of NC_135894.1, read as the reverse complement.
AGAGATGTGACTGCCTCCAGGCAGAAAGTATCCAGGTAACTCTCCCCCTCCCTAATGTGTTACACAGTCTGCAGTGCGGCCTGCAGCTCAATGACTCTGAGCTAAAGTTGTTCGAGCCGCAAACATTTACTGCAGATGTGATTGCCATGGAGTTACGCGATTAGGAGGATGAGAATTGTCGGGCTGGAAGAGGTTACAGGGATAGGGAAAAGAGGGGCTTTGTAGGAATGTCAACAGGATGATGAGAGGGTTGTTCTATGATGGCAGGTTGAGTAAGTTGGGCCTATTCTGAGTTGAGAACAATGAGAGGTGATCTCATTGAAACATACAAGAGTCTGAAGGGGCTTGACAGTGTAGACACTGAGAGGTTCTTTCCCCTACTTTGGGAATCTAGAAAATGGGGGCACAGTGTCAAAACAAGGAGTGGCTCTTTTAAGAATGAGATAAGGAGACACAAATGTTGTGAATCCTTGGAATTCTCTACCCGAGAGGTTGTGGATGCTGCATTGTTGAGTATATTCAAGACTGAGATTGAGATGTTTGATCTCTCATGAAATTAAGCGAAATGAGGAGCGGGCTGGAAAGTGGAGTTGAGACAAAGGAGCAGCCCTGATCATATTGAATGGCAGAGTAGGCTCAAGGGGCCATATATTCGATTCCTGCTCCAATTTTTTACATTCTTAATTAAAATCGAGGCATCTCCTGATTCAGAGCCAATATAGTAACACTCTAATAGACACTTACAATTCATTGCCTGGCAAACAGAAAGGGAAGGCATTGATGTCTGTGGAGGAGCAGTCAGTGTCACAGCAGTAATTGAGTTCGCACACTGGGTCAATCAGATTACAGGTGTAAATAGGAACAGCTGGAACAAGACAGAGAGAGAGAAGGATCTTATAATGGAGCATGAACAGTCTCAAAAACCACCTCCTTCCCTTGTCTGAATTTACAAACACCACCTTCTCCATTTCCCAAAATCAATCTGCAAACTTATCCTGCCACTGCTTTCTACTTATTCAATTAGAGATTCCAGATATGCAACTGATCCCTTCAAATTAAAAATAATGTTAATTTGAGGTACAATGTTAATGGTATTGCAGGAACAGCGACACCTGGGGGATAACAAACACAGATGTTGAAAGATAACACGACAAGTTGAGACAAGTGTTTTTAAAGCTAGGAATCTTCAGCTTCATAAACAAATCTATAAGTTACAAACACGAGGAAGTTATGTTAAAAGTTATGTTTTCAGTCATCGGTTCCGCCTCAGCTGCGTCCAATTCTGGGTCCCTGGACCGGATTCCCACAACAGTACCAGGAATCAGGAACATTACCAAATGAACTGCAGCGGTTCAAGAAGCTGGTTCAGCACCACCTTCTCAAGGGAAATTAGGGATGGGCAACAGATGCTGACCTTGCCAGTCACATCTCATAAAAGAGAAAAAAACTTCAGTTATGTGAAGAAACTGGGGAAACTATTGCTGTTCTCCTCAGCGCAGAGAAGGGAGATTGAACAGAGAAGTTTTAAATGAACAATGTTTTGATAGTGAGGGCGAAAGGATTTCCACTAACATAAATGTTTCGAATGACAGAGGGTGGGAGGCAGAGGACGACAGGTTAATGGTATTCTGTAATTGTGGTAAAAGAAGCAGAGGGAGGAGAGTTTTTATTTTAAACATTGAGTTATGATGATCTGGAAGGAATTATCTGAAGGAGTGGGGGCACAAGTAAGTCCACATCCTGTCCCCTCTCCAACTGCCAGCTCTGACAGAGGATTTTAGTGTGTTTAAAGGGATTGGTCAGGAGACAGAAACTTTACTCACTGGTGGGGGAGCCCAGGACAAGGGGACAAATATCTTAATGTCAGAGTCAGGATATTGAGGAGAGAAAGTTAGGAACCGCTTCCTCACACAAAGGCTGGTGGAAGTGGGGAAGTCTCTCACACGTAAAGCAGCAGACATTAGCTGAGTGAATAATGTTCAGCCTGAGATGGGGATATTGTTGCTGCCCGAGGCTGTGGATATGAAGTCCAGGCGGCCGGATGGAGTTTGTCTCCCGGATCAGTCATGATCTGTGTGAATGGGCGGCTCAGGCTGGAGGGGCTGAATGGCTCCTCCTGTTCCCGCTGCCAGAACTCAGAGCCCGCTTTACCTCCGGGGCCTGGCCGGGCCGGGCCGGGCCGGCTGGCGGGGGGTACATTTCCGGCTCCTGGAGCTGGGGTGGCCATTCGGCCGCTTTGATCCGGGACAGCCCACCTTTCAGATACTTTACCCCTTGTCTGATGTCGGTTACCTTTATATCTGTTATTTTTATTTTAGGGTCAGGAACAATGCCCAGGGTCACAGAGACTCAGCCCCGGACTGTGTTGCTGGTTCCCCCTCCCCCGAGCGCGGACACTCTCAATTACGGGGCTCCCGGCTCCCCCGACACTGAAAACAAGGCGGCTCATCAGCCGGGCCCGGCCCGTTGCTAAGGGAACGCGGCTCAGTGGCGGCTGGGCGCAGGCGCGGCGTCTCAGCTCGGAAAGGGGGTGTGACGCTGCGGCGGGTCACGTGGGGGAGAGAGAGAGAGAGAAAGAGAGAGAGAGAGAGAGAGAGAGCTGTCAATCAAAGGAGCTGCTGTGGGTCCCCAATGAGCTTTCAACACAAGATCTGCAACTCTGAAATCCAATGAGAAATTTACAAAAATAAAGGGGGAAAATTCAAATGTCTGTGGAGACGAAGATCAGATGAAACTTTCATCTCCAAGGAAGCTGAAAGCTGCTATGGTGATAGACTGTCCACCAATATCCATTCCAAGCCCACTGACTCCCACAGCTACATCGACTACAGCTCCTCACACCCCGCTTCCTGTAAGGACTCCACCCCATTCTCTCAGTTCCTTCACCTCCGTCGCATCTGTTCTGGTGATTCCACCTTCGAAAATGGGGCTCCTTACATGTCTCTCTTCTTGCTTAACTGAGGTTTACCACTCAATTTGGTGACAGGGCCCTCAACCATGTCCGACCCATCTCCCGTGCTTCTGCCTTCACACCTTCCCCTCTCTCCCAGAACCATAATAGCGCACCCTTTGTCCTCGCCTTTCTCCCTACCAGCCTCCGGATTCAAATGATCATCCTCCACCATTTCCACCACTGACTCCCACAGCTACCTCGACTACAGCTCCTCACAACCCGCTCCTGTAAGGACTCCATCCCATTCTCTCAGTTCCTTCACCTCCATCGCATCTGTTCTGATGATGCCACCTTCCAAAATGGGGCTCCTGACATGTCTCCCTCTTGCTTAACTGAGGTTTACCACTCACTTTGTTGACAGAGCCCTCAACCTTGTCCGACCCAACTCCCACGCCTCTGCCTTCACACCTTCACCTCTCTCCCAGAACTGTGATAGGGCCCCCTTGTCCTCACTTTTCTTCCCACCAGCATGTGCATTCAAATGATCATCCTCCACCTTTTCCAGCAATTGCAGCACGATGCCAACACCTAAAACATTTTCCCCTCACCCTCCCTGTAGGCATTCTGTATGGACCATTCCCTCCATGAGACCCTGGTCCACTCTTCCATCACGCCTAACATCTCATCCCCTTCCCACAACACCTTCCCATTCAATCGCAGACGGTGCAACACCTGCCCCTTTAGCTCCTCCTTCCTCACCATCCAAGGGCCTAAATAATCCTTTCAGGTGAAGCAATGCTTCACTTGCACCATCTTCAATTTGGTCTACTGTATTTGCTGCTCCCAATGCAGTCTCCTCTAAACTGGCGAAACCAAACGCAGACTGGGTGACTGCTTTGCAGAACACCTTCAGTCTCTCCACAAGCATGATCCTGACTTTCCTGTCACTTGCCATTTCAACATGCCATCCTGCTCTCATGCTCACATGTCCATCCTTGCCCTGCTGCAACGTTCCAGTGAAGCCCAACGCAAACTGGAAGAACAGCATTGGATCTTCCAATCAGGTACTTCACAACCTCTGATCTTAACATTGTCTCCCACAACTTCAGACCATGAACTCTCTCCTCTATCATCACCCCTTTGTAAATCCCTTTTTTAAAAAAAATATTTTATTTACTTATTTTCATTTTCATTCTTGTTTTAACCTTTTTTAACCCCCTTTTTAAAATCCTTTTCCCCCTCCCCTCACACCTCATTTCCTGCCAGTACATGTCCCCACACTTCGGAACAATGAAGTTGACAGGTTAGATTTCTGGGAATGGTGTGATTTTGGATATCAGCACTCTTAGTGAAAGATTAACAATTCTGATTTGAGTTTACTGAGTGTTAAACAGCAGCTGGTAGCTGGAAAGTAACATCTATATACTCCATATCAATAACTGCTCATTTTGAAGTCCCAAACATTGTGCAAAGACATTGCTATTCACAATTCATTTAGGATGGGTTTTTTTCTGCTTAGTGTCTCTGTGCAGCTTCAAAAAAAACAAACTGTGACTGAAGAACTGATCCAACAAGGACACAACATACAATAATTGTTCACATTTAATAGGACTGGGGAAAATTGAGAATTATGGGGATGGAGATGAGATCTAAGTGCATTTTGTTAGATTAAACAGTTATAATATCATTTAAACTTTCCCATCTATTTTACAGTATTTTCCTCTCATATTTTACCTGTTTTGTACAACAAAAACTGACTGTCTCAGACATTAATATTTCAATGGTCATGGAATGATGTTTGCAGAGATTGTCTTGTATATGGTACATGACTCTGATTTAGTGTAAATTGTCAATCTCTGCACTATGTCCAAGTGTGAAATTCATTCTGTGTCTTCATTGTCATACGGACTCGAAACGTTAACTGTTTCTCTCTCCACAGATGCTGCTAGGCCTGCTGAGTCTTTCAGTATTTTCTGTTTCAATTACACATCTCCAGCACCCGTAATATTTATAATAAAATGTTTATAATATAATAAAAGCAAATTACTGCAGATGCTGGAAATTTGAAACAAAAACAAAAATACCTGGAAAAACTCAGCAGGTCTGACAGCATCTGCGGAGAGGAACACAGTTAACGTTTTCAGTCCGAATGACTCTTCATCAGAACTGAGTGAATATTGAAATGAGGTGAAATATAAGATGGTTTAAGGTGGGGGGAGGGGGGGAGGGGTAGGTAGAGCTGGATAGAGGGCAAGTGATAGGTGGAGATATCGAAAAGATGTCATGGACAAAAAGACAAGAAGGTGTTGACGGTGGTGACATTATCTAAGGAATGTGCTAATGCTGACATTAAGGGTAGAAAGCAGGACGAGCAAAGTACAGATAGCCCTAGTGGGGGTGGGGTGGGGGGAAGGGATCAAAATAGGATAAAAGGTGGAGATTAAACAAGGGATGGAAATACATTTAAAAATAACGGAAATAGGTGGGAAAAGAAAAATATATTTAAACTATTTGAAAAAGGGGGATTGGAAAGGAAGTGGGAATGGATGAGAGAGTTCATTATCTGAAGTTGTTGAACTCAGTGTTAAGTCTGGAATGCTGCAAAGTGCCTAGTCGGAAGATGAGGTGCTGTTCCTCCAGTTTGTGTTGAGCCTCAATGGAAGATTGCAGCAGGCCAAGGACAGACATGTGGGCATGAGAGCAGGGTGGAGTGTTGAAATGGCAAGCGACAGGAAGATCTGTGTCATGCTTGCAGACAGACCGAAGGTGTTCTGCAAAGCAGTAACCCAGTCTGCGCTTGGTCTCTCCAATGTAGAGACAACCTCATTCGAAGCAGCGAATGCAGTAGACTAAATTGAGGGAAGTGCTGCTTCACTTGAAAGGAGTGTTTGGGCCCTTGGATAGTGAGGAGTGGGGAAGTAAAGGGGCAGGAGTTGAACCTTCTGTGATTGCATGGGAAGATGCCGTGGGAGGGGGCTGAGGTGTAGGGTGTGATAGAGGAGTGGACCAGAGTGAACCGAAGGGAATGATCCCTGCGGAATGCCGGCGGCAGGGTAGAGGGGAGATCTGATTGGTGGTTGCATCATGCTGGAGTTGGCGGAAATGGCGGAGGATGATCCTTTGATTGCGGAGGCTGGAAGGTTGATAAGCGAGGACAAGGGGAACCCAATCACGGTTCTGGGAGGGAGAGGAATGTGTGAGGGCAGATGCACAGGAGATGGGCTGGACGTGGTTGAGGGCCCTGTCAACCACAGTGGATGGAAAAACTTCGTTAGGGAAGAAGGAAGACATGTCAGAGGAACTGTTTTTGAAAGTGGCATCATCAGAACACATGCGACAGAGGCGAAGGAACTGAGAGAATGGGATGGAGTTCTTACATTAATCAAGGTGTGAGGAGCTGTAGTTGAGGTAGCTGTCAGAGTCGGAAGGCTTGTAAGACTCAGATAAGGAGACTCAAATATAGTGAATCCTTGGAATTCTCTACCCGAGAGATGGTGGACGCTCCATTGTTGAGTATATACAAGACTGAGATTGAGATGTTTGATCTCTCAGGGAAAAAAGCGAAATGAGATCGGGCAGGAAAGTAGAGTTGAGACAAAGGAGCAGCCCTTAAAATATTGAATGGCAGAGCAGACTCAAGGGGCCATACAGTCGAATCCTGCTCAGAGGTTTTACATTCTTAAGCTAAAATCCAGGTATCTCCTGATTCAGAGCCAATATAGTAACACTGTAATAGACACTTGCAATTCACTGCCTGGCAAACAGAAAGGGAAGGCATTGATGTCTGTGGAGGAGCAGTCAGTGTCACAGCAGCAATTGAGTTCGCACACTGGGTCAGTCAGATTACAGGTGCAAATGGGAACAGCTGGAACAAGACAGAGAGAGAGAAGGATCTTATAATGGAGCATGAACAGTCTCAAAAACCACCTCCTTCCCTTGTCTGAATTTACAAACACCACCTTCTCCATTTCCCAAAATCAATCTGCAAACATATCCTGCCACTGCTTTCTACTTATTCAATTAGAGATTCCAGATATGCAACTGAACCCTTCAAATTAAAAATAATGTTAATTTGAGGTACAATGTTAATGGTATTGCAGGAACAGCGACACCTGGGGGATAACAAACACAGATGTTTAAAGATAACACGACAAGTTGAGACAAGTGTTTTTAAAGCTAGGAATCTTCAGCTTCATAAACAAATCTATAAGTTACAAACACGAGAAAGTTATGTTAAAAGTTAAGTTATCAGTCATCGGTTCCGCCTCAGCCGCGTCCAATTCTGGGTCCCTGGACCGGATTCCCACAACAGTACCAGGAAGCAGGAACATTACCAAATGAACTGCAGCGGTTCAAGAAGCTGGTTCAGCACCACCTTCTCAAGGGAAATTAGGGATGAAAAACAAATGATGAACTTGCCAGTCACATCTCATAAAAGAGAAAGAACTTCAGTTATGTGAAGACCCTGGGGAAACTAGTGCTGTTCTCCTTCGAGCATAGAAGGGAGATTGAACAGAGAAGTTTAAAATGAACAATGTTTTGATGATGAGGGCGAAAGGATTTCCACTGACATAAGTGTTTCGAATGACATGGGTGGGAGGCAGAGGACGACAGGTTGATGGTATTCTGTAATTGTTGTAAAAGGAGAGGGAGGTGAGTTTTTATTTTAAACATTGAGTTATGATGATCTGGAAGGAATTATCTGAAGGAGTGAGGGCACAAGTAACTCCCCATCCTGTCCCCTCTCCAACTGCCAGCTCTGACAGAGGATTTTAGTGTGTTTAAAGGGATTGGTCAGGAGGCAGAAACTTTACTCACTGGTGGGGGAGCCCAGGACAAGGGGACAAATATCTTAATACCAGAGTCAGGATATTGAGGAGAGAAGGTTAGGAAGCGCTTCCTCACACAAAGGCTGGTGGAAGTGGGGAAGTCTCTCCCACATAAAGCAGCAGACATTAGCTGAGTGAATAATGTTCAGCCTGAGATGGGGATATTGTTGCTGCCCGAGGCTGTGGATATGAAGTCCAGGCGGCCGGATGGAGTTTGTCTCCCGGATCAGTCATGATCTGTGTGAATGGGCGGCTCAGGCTGGAGGGGCTGAATGGCTCCTCCTGCTCCCGCTGCCAGAGCTCAGAGCCCGCTTTACCTCCGGGGCCGGGCCGGCGGGCGGGGGGTACATTGCCGGGTCCCGGAGCTGAGGGTGGCCATTCGGCCGCTTTGATCAGGGACAGCCCACCTTTTAGATACTTTATCCCCTGTCTGTTGTCGGTTACCTTTATGTCTGTCATTTTTATTTTAGGGTCAGGAACAATGCCCAGGTTAACAGAGACTCAGCCCCGGACTGTGTTGCTGGTTCCCCCTCCCCCGAGTGCCGACACTCTCAGTAACGGAGCTCCCGGCTCCCCCGACACTGAAAACAAGGCGGCTCATCAGCCGGGCCCGGCCCGTTGCTAAGGGAACGCGGCTCAGTGGCGGCAGGGCGCAGGCGCGGCGTCTCAGCTCGGAAAGGGGGTGTGACGCTGCGGCGGGTCACGTGGGCGAGAGAGAGAGGGAGAGAGAGAGAGAGAGAGAGAGAGAGAGCTGTCAATCAAAGGAATTGCTGTGTGTCCCCAGTGAGCTTTCAACACAAAATCTGCAACTCTGTAATCCAATGAGAAATTTACAAAAATAAAGGTGGAAATGCAAATATGTCAGTGGAGAGGAAGATCAGATGAAACTTTCATCTCCAAGGAAGCTGAAAGCTGCTGTGGTGATAGACTGTCCACCAATATCCATTCCAAGCCCACTGACCCCCACAGCTACATCGACTACAGCTCCTCACACCCCGCTTCCTGTAAGGACTCCACCCCATTCTCTCAGTTCCTTCACCTCCGTCGCATCTGTTCTGGTGATTCCACCTTCCAAAATGAGGCTTCTGACATGTCTCCCTTCTTGCTTATCTGAGGTTTACCCCTCACTGTGTTGACAGGGCCCTCAACCGTGTCCGACCCATCTCCCGCGCTTCTGACTTCACACCTTCCCCTCTATTCAAATGATCATCCTCCACCATTTGCGCCAAATGCAGCATGATGCTGTTAGGGGAAAGAAAGTAAACAAGAATTTATGGTAAAGGAGAATTCATTATAAGGGAATAAATTGCTTAAATTAGAATCTATAGTCAGGACAGCGCAAACCAGCGCATATCAGTAAATCAACAATTAAACAGTTAAACCAGATGAACCTTATACACCCTCATACTTTGTACACCCTCAGATTTTGCAATCACTAGCAAGGTCCTGGGAGTTAGACTGGAGACTTCGGTTGGAAAACAACCAAGATTAAATGTGCTCTTCAACAGATAGGGGTAGGACAGATGGTCCCAGCTTAGATGGGAGGGAAGGTCTCTGCCTGGGTGAAAATAGGAAAATGCAAGTCCCAGAGATGTCTGTTTAATGTAAACCTCTATGTTGACGTGTTCAGAATCTGGAAACTGTTCTTGTACGTGATCAATAATGTATAAATATACTGAACACTTGTAATTTAGCAGTGTGCTATCTCAAGCTGCATTGAGATGGCTCTCTCCTTGCAATTGCTTGAATAAACGATCGTGACCTGTACCTGAGACTCCTGTTGTCCATTTGTCAAAGTGACCAAATCAGTTTGGCGTAGTCGGCAAGATACTCGGATTGGACTCTGAGGACGGCTCTGAAAAGTAGGAAAGTATATTTCATTTACCACCTGTAGTTAGTGCATTAAGCCTACCCGAGTATAGACTGGCCGAGTATCAAATAATCAGGGGGAGGACTCGGGACAGGACAGAGATAGGAGGCGCTGAGAGGAGGGGGAGACACGTAGGCGGCCAGCGGGGCCAAAGCCGCGCAGGGAGACCAGAGGACTTCCCAAAATAGGAGGCGGAGCCGTGCTGGCGAGTTGCGGTTTGAAATATAACCATAACCGAAGCCGCGCAGGAAGGCCAGACCACAGCTAAGAGGAAGGGGTGCCGTGCTGGCGGGTTACGGCTTGAAATATAACCATAACCGAAGCCGAGCAGGAAGGCCAGACCCCAGTTAAGAGGAGGGGGAGCCGTGCTGGGGAGTTACGGTTTGAAATATAACCATAACCGAAGCCGCGCAGGAAGGCCAGACCCCTGTGATAAAAGTGAAACCGCACATACCGCAAGTAACTAAGTTGTTAGGGCCGTGCGAACGTACCGCGCAGAGATAGACAGGAATAAGAACAGAGGGCGGTCAGGGAAACAGAATCATGCTATGGAACTCGACTGGGGACCCACGGACTCCATTACGAGGTTCATAGCGGATAAACAGTCAAGACTAATCACAAAAATGCAGAAGGAGTAGTGGAATCCACAGGGAACCCCCGGAGAACTAAAACAGTGGTGGGTAGAACTAAGAACTAAAAGGATAAGGAAAAGAAAGGGGTGATGGATACTATTACCTTGTATAAGTGAACTAAGTTACAAGAGCTTGAGCTGAGCAGAGAGAAAGAGAAAAGGGAGTTAATAAACACTGACAGGCAGGAGCAGGGAAATGTGAGCTTTCGTCAGTTTGATGGTCCCTATAGGTGGAGCCTTCAAGATCTCTTTATTTCCCCCACTGCTATTTGAAGTTTCGTTTAGAATTCGAGAATTTTAAGTCATTAAGTTAAGGATACAGGAATATAAATACATACCTCTAAATATAAGTTTCTTTGTGTGCAAGGAAGCATTTGTATGTGAGTTTTAACGTGTTTTCTTACGTAACTTGTTATTTATGTGTGTAATTCAGTACTTTAGGGTTCAAAGCCCCATGTTAGATTAAAGGAAAAGTATACTGAAACATTCCAAAGTTTTGACTACAAGGTTTGAGTAGAGATTTCTGGCGTAAAAAAATTGCAATTTGAAGGTATCATAAAGCTAAACAGGATTAGATGAACCAACCTTTGTACCACCCCCTTGCAGGCTAGTATTACCAGCTTCCAACGGATTGGGATTGATACATACGAGTTACATTAACTCAGACGAGTTAGTTTTCTAAATTTCTGAGGGGAAAAATTACCTGAAGCGCAAGGGATTCTAGGAAAACCAAAAGGCATAAACACATGGCCTAGGTGGTTCCAATGGATAAAAAGGGGTTTCTTTTGAAGAGATGAATTAAATATGAAAGGAAATCTGCATCCCAACATCACTGTTATTTGAATATAAAAACAAAAAACTACTGCAGATGCTGGAAATCCAAAACAAAAACAGAATTACCTGGAAAAACTCAGCAGGTCTGGCAGCATCGGCGGAGAAGAAAAGAGTTGACGTTTCGAGTCCTCATGACCCTTCAACAGCACTGTTATTTGAAGTTGGGACAAGGCTTGAGGTGTAAAGTGCAGTGTAGTTTAGAAGATTACTTTGAATAACGAGGATGTTATCCAACGATAGAGAATGTGTCGATAAACATATGGGAATTATAACTTGGTTACAAATCAATACACATAAGAAAGAGGTAGTTTTAATTTTGATAGCATAAATTACATTTCTTTCAAAGTTTACAATTTTGAGGTTTGGTTCGTGATAAAGTTCTCAAAAGGAATTTTACATATTAAAGGGTTTTTCACAACAATTGGCATTAATTCAAATGCTACAATCTTTTGTATTTGTAAGTCTGTTCCCAAAATATGAAGCTAAGCTCAAGACCTTGACAAAGTTTGGCTGAAATCCAATTTTTGGCCGAGTTAATGAATCTGGGATAATTCTAAAAGAAATGGGTCAGACACAATTTAGTGGGTTACCTTTGAGACAATAAAATGTTGTCTGAGAAGAAGATAAGGAGCATGTCAATGCCTGATTTCTGTTTTTAAAACTGTTATGAGAATATTTTATTTATTTTAAAGTCTCTCCAGGCAACCTGAACAAGATAAGATGGTAGCTGTTGCATGTGTAAAATCTTATGAGGCAAATAGGAGAAAGAGTTAGGGCAAGGGGACACAATATACAAACTGTTTCAAGGGAAGTGAATTTGATAATCTGGCCATCAACTGACACATTGGAAACGCACAGGGGGAGATAAGCAAGGATCTAGAGACAGAGATCCTCATTGACATAGAATAGTTTATATGGCCTATAGAGCAAGGAAACATTATAAACGATCAAGGCAATAGAGAAACTGACAGCAAGAGAATCTTAGGATGAACATGGTCAGGGGAAAAAAACTTAGAGTTGTAACTATGTGGAATCTGTAGTTCAGGAATTGAAATGTAAGGGGAAATAATACTTAACAACAATTTACCACAAGATAGGTAAAGGGAAAGCTGGAAAAAGACTAAATAGATGCATTACTGATTGTATTAATGTGCCTGTGAGCTGCAAAAAGTAAGATCACAGGTTTAACACTATGATGACAGAGTTAAGCGGCTCCCAGAGAGAACCATCACCGCAAGTGAAGATACTGAGCCATTGAAAGATAGGATAAGAATGTGAATTGTAGAGTTGTGTTGGCAGTTTAAGGAATTGAGGTCCAACGTGGGACAGCAGCAGGAAGCAGTAGATTGGAAGGAGTGTGGGTGCCTATCCAGATGGGTTCAGATAAGGGAACTCATCTCACAGGAAGAGTCATTAAAGAAATGTATAAATTTAAATTTAAACAGAAATTCCACATTCCCTAACAGCCACAAAGCTCGGGGATGTTGGAAAGGATGAACCTTACTTAAAAAAAACATGAATAGTAAAAGCAATTCAAGAGACAGGGAATAGCCCAATATTCTAATGCGCCTTAGGGCTGCCCCAAGCAGGACCACCAGGTTCACCCCATCTGAAATAATGATAAGGAGAGAAAAGCAGTTACCCAAGGGAATCATAGTAGGAATGGGAGATGTAGGACCACTAAAAGGAAGGATGCGAGACTGTGAGAGGGAAATAAGTAAGCAATTGCATGAGTTAAGGAAGGAAGTCAGAGACCGACAGGTGATTAAGGGTATGGAAACAGATAAATCTAAAGAGCAACAATGGAACAAGTGGAGGATAAGCTGATCGTCAAGGTGAGCCCGGAGCGAACAGGCATGGACCATTCGAGGAAATTATGACAGGTGATACATGCGCACTTGTAGATATGAGAATCGGAAGTAAATGAAGGCATTACACAAAGTTAAAGATACATGACAATTGACCAAGAGGTAATCCGGAGAACGGGAGCCGATGTTAATGTCTCCAAAGAGCTACAATCCTGGTCGTGGGCGTTTCAGTACTGGCAACAAGGTCGGGGATCATCACTGCTCTTCCCGCATCACAGGAGGAATTTTGGTACAGCACGGACAGTGCCGAATGTGACACGCAACGGGGAATAATAAATGTAACAGTAGGAGAACAAATGCTTTCGAATTGTAGTAAGGGTTTGCTTTAGATCGGGCGTGGGAGGTCCGCCCAAAAGAGCCACTATCTAGCAACCTCCCACCTCTACTTCCACAGTCCGAGTAGAGATAATTAAAACTTCTCACACCACACTGACTGATCCACCTTGTCCAACTATGCATCCAGGACCGACGAATGGTTCGGTACTGGTTAATCAGAAGTTTTGTATGGACAATGTATACCTCGAACTGGTACCCGTGGTCTTGAACATATCCGGAATTGCCACTCCCCAGTGGTGCTCAACTGATATTCGAAAACTATATACTGCTCTGATGGGTCAGCTGATGACTGAAGCATCTCAGTTCAACAGCGGGATTGCGATCAGGCTTGGGATGGAACTGCGTTAAGCACAGCCTGAAAAATGTTGCCGCTACGATATTCAATACACGGACATCAGTGGTTAATTCAGAACCTGGCAACTGTTGAGCAGAAGGTCCGGACCTTGAACTTTAAGCTTAAGGAAATTTTAGAGCGGTGACAGAGAATTCATAACACCCAATTAAACAAAGACCAGGACATGACATGGTTAATCCAAAACCTGGCTGCCATGCTCGAAAGTCATGCAGGGACTATCAATAAACTGATTAACATAGGGGAAAATACTTCAGACAAAGCAAGCAGAAATGGTGTTTGCAACACATGTGGATCCTGGGCACTGCAACAAGGCTGAGAGAATTTAAGATAGATTAATGAAGGGGTAGTTCCTTTATGGGTTACTAATGTGCATGTATTTAATTTTTCACGACATAAGGATCATGACTTGACCGGTTGCCAGCTCTGAGGTTTAGCACGCATATATAGAATGAATGTTGAGTGTATAGTCAATAGTAATATGCTGATAGGCATTGTATTAGTAACACCTGTCATACCTATGTCAACAACCGGCAGGACATTATATAGAGTAGAAAATATTGGCGTTATAAGGGGGCATTATTATATTAGGTATCATGACATTCCACCATACGCAGTAGACATAGAAGGAAATATAGTTCGTACCACATTAGAAGAGTGTAGGATAGAGACCACCACAGTAGTAGACGCACTCAATATATGAGACAGAATGAGCTAAGTGCCAGTTTAAAGCAGCAACAAGTTGTACAATGGAAAGTATATGGGCTGCCAAGAACCGACCCATGTTGCATATACAGGGAATGGGAGATATTGTATTACCACGTGGCAGGAAAATGACCAGTACGGGAGCAACCGTATGTGCCCAATCCACAATCATTCACTGTGCCAACACCCACAGGTGACGGCAAGGGTAGGGAAAGTGGAACTGGTCGAGATATCCAGGAGAGGAACGACTACTGTTTAGGTCAAGGAAAGTCTTAAGGATATCCTGACCCAGTATTTGAACCAGTTGTCCTATAAAATTCCCTTATTACCTAAGAACCTAATCACGATTTGGAGACAGGCTCAGCAGATATACTGAACTTACTATGCACTGCAGCAACAGGTTAGAGCCTTAAAAGAAGATATCGAGCAAATAATTTCCTACACATGGTGGTGGTGGAACTGAGGCTCAAATGTACAAATACACCCGTGGATTCAAATGATCTCCTATGCCCTGGTTGTGATTCAGCTGATACTAGTTATATATTAAACATGCTTGATTCATTGTAACCAAAGGTGGCAAAAGAGGTGGTCCTGTGGGAGTTTTAGAAGCCAGAGGCCTGAATTGAAGGGCCAGATGATACAGACGGTCTGACGATACCTTTTATAACCCAAAGCTGAATGGCTGACTACCATCAATGGTCGGCGGTATGTAAAGGGACAGACTGTACCAATGTCGTTGGCTACCTTGGGCTAGGCCAAGGGCCAAAAGAGGGGACCGTTAGGGGGAAGAGAGTAAATGAGAATTTATGGTAAGGGAAAATTCATTATAAGGGAATGAATTTCTTAAATTCGAATCTATAGGCAGGCCAGTGAAAATCAGTAAATCAACAATTAAACAGTTAAAACATATGAACCTTATGCACCCTCAAACTTTGTGCACCCTCAGGGTTTGCAATCACCAGCAAGGTCCTGGGAGTTAGACTGGAGACTTAGGTTGGAAAACAACCAAGATGAAGTGTGCTCTTCAACAGATAGGGGAATGACAGCTGGTCCAAGCTTAGATGGGAGGGAAGGTCTTTGCCTGGGTGAAAATATGGACAGACGATGCATGTACCAGAGATGTGTGATAAATGTAAACCTATATGTTGACTAGATTGGAATCTGGAAACTGTACATCAATGTCACCAACAATGTATAAATATGTTGAACATTGTAATTTAGCAGAGTACTGCCTCAAGCTGCATTGAGATGGCTCTCTCCTTGCAATTGCTCGCAAAATGATCATGACCTGTACCTGATACTCCTGTGGTCCGTTTGTCAAAGTGACCACAACAATGCCAACACCAAAAACATCTTCCTGTCAACCACCTAGTCAGCATTCTGAAGGGACCATTCCCTCCATGAGACCCTGGTCCACTCTTCCATCACTATTCCCTAACACCTCATCCCCTTCCCACAACACCTTCCCATGCAATCGCAGAAGATGCAACACCTGCTCCTTTACCTCCTCCTTCCTCACCATACAAGGGCATAAATACTCCTTTCAGCTGGAGCAATGCATCACTTGCACCTTCTTCAATTTGGTCTACTGTTTTTGCTGCTCCCAACGCAGTCTCCTCTACACTGAACCAAACGCAGGCTGGGTGACTGCTTTGCGGAACACCTTTGGTCTGTCCGCAAGCATCATCCTTACTTTCCTGTCAATTGCCATTTCAACATGCCATCCTGCTCTCATGCCCACATGTCCATCCTTGTCCTGCTGCAATATTCCAGTGAAGCCCAACGTAAACTGTAATAACAGCATCTGATCTTCCGAACAGGCACTTTACAGCCTCTGGACTTAATATTGACTTCCACAACATCAGGCCATGAACCCTCTCCTCAAACTTCACCCCTTTTCAAATCTTTTTTTTTAAAAATTATTTTATTTACTTTTTTTGATTTTCATTCATTCATTGTTTTAATCTTTTTTAACCCCCTTTTTAAAAATCATTTTCCCCTACCCTTGCACCTCAGTTCCTGCCATTACATGTCCCCACACTTCAGAACAATGAACTATACAGGTTAGATTTCTGGGAATGGTGTGATTTTGGATATCGGCACTCTTAGTGAAAGATTAACAATTCTGATTTGATGACTGTTGATTTATTGAGTATTAGACAGCAGCTGGTAGCTGGAATGTAACATCTATATACTCCATATCAATAACTGTTAATTTTGAAGTCCCAAACATTGTGCAGAGACATCGCTATTCACAATTCATTTAGGATGTTTTTTTTTTTCTGTTTAGTGTCTCTGTGCAGCTTCAAAAACAACAAGCAACCAACAAACTGTGACTGAAGAACTGATCCAAGAAGGACACAACATACAATAATTGTTCACATTTAATAGGACTGGGGGAAATTGGGAATTATGGGGATGTAGATGAAATCTAAGTGCATTTTGTTAGATCAAACAGTTGTAATATCATTTAACCTTTTCTATGTACTTTACAGTATTTTCCTCTTATATTTTACCAGTTTTGTACAACAAAAACTGAATGTCTCAGACATTAATATTTCAATGGTCGTGGAATGATGTTTGTAGAGATTGTCTGGTATATGGTACATGACTCCGCTTTAGTGTGAATTGTCAATCTCTGCACTATGTCCAAGTGTGAAATTCATTCTGAGTCTCACGGACTCGAAACGTTAACTGTTTTTCTCTCGACAGATGCTGCCAGACCTGCTGAGTCTTTCAGGATTTTCTGTTACAATTTCACATTTCCAGCACCTGTAATATTTTGCTTTTATATGATTGAATGTTTCTGTGTCTGGTACTGCCTGTGAACTGGAACATTTCAATGTCTGTCCATCTCTGTTACTGTCAGACTGTCTAATCTGTGTCAATGTGGGATTCACTCTGTTTCTCTCACTGCTGTTTTGGTGACTATGATATTCAATGTGCAGCTGAGGACGGAGCAACAGAACTGACTGCGCATGCCCGGCTCTGGTAGCCAATCAATATTCACTGAAAAGGGGGCGGTGCAGCAACATTGATGCGCATGCGTGGGGCGTGTATCTATCTCCAGCGCACTCGTGTTGCTGCTTCCTGCCATCAATTGGGGGATTTCCAGTGAGCGGTTTGTTTATAATAAACATAGGAACCACAGGAAAAACAAAGCTCGTCCAGCTGTGTCTGTGGAGGGATCTCATTACTGGCATCACAACATCATTGTTAAATAAAAAAAACCTGTCTGGATGTTCAGGGTTAACCTCCCTCTTACTGAGCTCTGCACACGTGATGCTGCTTTTGTTATTTCCATTTTCAGTTATTTTTGCTGAGCCATTTCCTCCATTTCAAGACTAACAATCTGACAAATTCAGTACAAGAGGCAGATGGTGGGGACAGCATCTGGCGGAGGGAAATCCTGAGGGAAGGGGACAGGCAGACTTGTGGAGACAGACAGAGGTAGAAAGATGCCTCATTCAACAGCCTGGGATACATTTCATCCAGGCTTAGAGACTTATCTACTTTTAAGCCTGCCAGACCACTTAGAACCTCCCCCCTTTCTATGCTAATTTCTTTAATTATATCCCAGTCCTTCTGCCTGATTTCCATACCTACGTCGACCCTCTCACTTGTGAATACCGGCACAAAGTATTCAGTTAGAACCCTACCTATGTCTTCCGGTTCCACACACAAATTACCACTATGGTCCTTAATTGGCCCTACTCTTTCCCCAGTTATCCTCTTATTCTTAATGTACTTGTAAAAAAAACTTTGGATTTTCCTTTATTTTACCTGCCAATGTTTTTTTCATGCCCCCTTTTTGCTCTCCTAGTTTCCTTTTCAAGTTCCCATCTACACATTCTATACTCCTCTAGGGCTTCTGCAGTTTTGAACCCTCGGTATCTGCCTTAAGCCTTCCTTTTTCTCTTTATCTGATCCTGTATATCCCTTGTCACCCAGGCTTCCCTGAATTTCTTGGTCCCATCTTTATCTTTATTGGAACATGTTGGCCCTGTACTCTCCCCATTTCCATCTTGAATGAGTCCCACTGCTCTGACGCAGATTTACCTAAAAGTAGCTGTTCCCATTCCATTCTGGCCAAATCATATCTGATCTTATTAAAATCGGCCTTCCCTCAATTTAGAACTCTGATTTCTGGCCCATCTCTGTCCTTTCCATAACAACCTTGAATCTATCTGCAATCACTATCTGCAAAATGCTCACCCCACTGATACCACTACCACTTGCCCGGCTTCATTCCCTAAAATTAAGTCCAGGACACCCCCTCTCTTTAGGACCTTCTACGTACTGGCTTAAAAAGCTCTCCTGGATGCATTTTTAAAAAATCACTTCCTCTAAACCTATCACAGTCTGACTAACCCAGTTCATGTTGGGGAAGTTGATATCCCACAACATTACTACTCTATTATTTTTACATTTCTCTGAAATTTGCCTACATATCTGCTCTTCTATTTCTCTCTGACTGTTTGGGGGCCTATAGTACACTCCAAACAAGGTGATTGTTCCTTTTTTGATTTTCTGTTCTACCCATATTCCTCCATTTGAGGAGCCTTCTAAGATGTCATCCATCCTTACTGCTGTAATTGATCCCTTGATCAATATATTGATACCCTTTCCTCTTTTACCTCCTTCCCTGTCTTGCCTGAAGACCCTATATCCTAGAATTTTGAGCTGCCAATCCTGCCCCTCTCTCAACCATGTTTCTGTGACAGCAATGACATCATACTTCCATGTGTTAATTTGTGCCCTCATCAGCCTTATTCGTCAGACTCCTTGCATTAAAATAAATAACATCCAACCTTGCCAAAATCCCTTGTGCCTTAACTGGCCTACAATTTCTATGCCTTCCAGACTCACTTGCTCTGTCATCTAATTTTGGCTAAATTTGGTTATTACCATAGGCTGCATAAAGAATCTTTTTCCTCTCATTCCCTTGCATCTCTTGCCCAAAACCTTAAACCTGTATCTCGAAGTCCTTGTGCCATCAGTTAAGGGTAACAGCTTTTCTTTGTCTACCTTATTTAAGTCTGTCACAATCTTGCACACCTCTACCAGATCTCCCCTCAGCCTTCTTTGGTCCAAGGGTAAAAAAAACAGATTCTCTAACCTAACCTAAATCACTGGAACCATTCTGGTAAATCTCCACCGCATCTTCCCAAGGGCCTTAACATCCTTCCTAAAGTGTGGTGACCAGAACTGGAACACAATACACTCATTGTGACCTAACCAGTTCAGCAATACATCCCTGCTTTTTTACTCAATGCCTTGATGATGAAGGCAAAGATCCCATATGGTTTGCTTACTGCTCTCCAAATATATCCTTCCAGCTTTGAAGATCTCTCATGGTGAACCCCTAGCCCCCTCTGTCCCTGAACACTCTTTTGAACTGTGACATTTAGTCTATACTTCCTCTCCCTTTCCCTTCAGGAAAAATGCATCACCTCACACTTCTCTGTATTAAATTCCAAATGCCTCTTGCCTGCCCATTCTGCTAACCTATCTATATCCTGTGGCAGTCAATTGGTATCATACTCAGTGTTTGCCACATCCTCAAAGTTTGGAAATATTTGCACATTTTTTCAATTTTACCCTATATTCCAATACCTAAGTTATTTATATATATACCCAAGTTCCCAAGTTATATATATATATATATATATATATATATATATATATATATATGTATATATGTATCTAAAAAGCAGCTGTCCTCGCACTGATCCTTGGGGAACAACACTACCATCCTGCATTCTGAAAAACAACCATTTACCAAGAACTGTTTTGTTTACTATCCTTAAACCAATTTTTTATCCAAGCTTACAATGACCCTCCTACTCCATGAGCCTCAATATTTAACCAGCCTTTTATGTGCTACGTTGTCAAAGGCTTTCTTAAAATCCATATAGGCAACATCCACTGCATTCCCTTCATCAATCCTCTCTGCTATGCCATCAAAAATAATCAATTTGATTAGTCAAGCAGCAACTATTAAATAAGATTTAGTCAGACAGGTGAAAAAGAGAGACAGAAATCTGAAGACAACCTGGCTAGACATACATAGGAAACAGCCAGAGGGATAGAAAGAGAGACCTGTGGATATAGATTGTGGGAGGATAGATGGGGGAGAAAGAGATAAGCAGACTGGGAGTCAACTGGGGAGAGGCAGACTGGAAGCAAAAGCAGATGGAGGAGCTAAATGGGGGTCATGGAGAGAGAGATGTGAGACATACTGGGGGAATGGGGGCAGAGTGACTGAGAGGGATGGGTGGAATCAAAGAGAAAGAGAAGCATGAGTGGAGAGATAAGTATTTGGGGGCCATATGATGGGGAGCCAGATGGAGGATATACAAGGCCTGGGAAGATGGTTGAAAGATGGAGAGACGGACAAGGAAAAGATAGAGAGAGAGGTGCATGGGAGTGAAAGAGGGATATACAGATGAGCAAAGTGCAGAGAGAGGTGCAGAGGTAGAGGGAGAGGCAGAGAAATAGGGAGCCAGATGTAGGGAGGGTAAGGCACAGACATGGGAGATATATAAAGGATTAGACGGTGATAGAGACAGATGGGGGGAGAGACATGGCTGAGGTAAGACAGACATGGATATGGGAGACAGAGAGAGAGACAGATGAGGTAGACGGACAGAGAGGCGAATTGGGGAGACAGCGAACCAAGGGGCTGGTTTAGAGAGAGACAGAGAGATGGGGCACCAGGCAGAAAAAAGACAGCAAGAGAATAAAAGGGTAGATAGAGAGATACAGATGTGAGGAGAGAGATGAGGGGACTGAGCGAAAGTGACGGGCAGGGGAGACAGAAAAAGAGAGAGAGAGGCAGACGTGGGCAGCTGGAGAAAGTGGTTAATGGTGCAAACTGATAGAGTGGGAATGATGGGACAAAGAAAGATAATAAATCAGATCATGCACACACAAGTTTAGACAGATTGGGTGATATAGGGTATGAGCTGCAAGTGAGGATAACGTGGGGTGACATACAGGAAGAGAGAGAGAGAGATGCAGACAGTGTGGGAGGCTGACGAGGAGAATGCACCACATGCACATGTGGGAGACAGAGATTAAGACAGATCACCACAGACCGATACCACATGGACTGCAGTGATTCAGGAAAGCAGCTCACCACCACATTCTCAAGGGCAATTAGGGATGGGCAATAAATGTTGGCCTAGCCAGCAATGCCCACATGCTGTGAACGAATATAACCTTTTCTGCCGATTTACTCCTGAGAATTGAACTCTCTGTCCCTTCCTGTTTCAGCCTGTTTATTATTTCCCATATTATTAGCTGTCTCTCTTGTCTTGTCTCTACTCTTTAATTGACCACATCTTCTGAAATTTGATCCCTTGCCTCTACTATTCAGTTTAAAATCCTCTCTACTTCCTTAGTTAGGCACCTCACAAGGACACCTGCCCCGGCACAGTTCAGGTGTAGACATCCCCAACGGTACTGTTCCTACTTTCCCAAATACTGGTGTCAGTGCCCCACAATCCCCAATTCTCCCACACCTGTCTTTGAACTACACATTAGTTTCTTTAATATTATTTGTCCTATGCCAATTTTAGAGAACAGGCCATCCTAGACTGGGTATTGTGTAATGAGAAAGGAATAATTGGCAATCAAGTTGTGCGAGGCCCCTTGGGGACGAGCGACCATAATATGATAGAATTCTTCATCAAGATGGAGAGCGACGGATTTGATTCTGAAACTAGGGTCCTGATTCTTAATAAAGGAAACTACGATGGTATGAGACGCGAGTTGGCTATGATGGATTGGGAATCGTTACTTAAAGGGAGGATGGTGGATAGGCAATGGCAAACGTTCAAAGACCGCATGGATGAACTTCAACAATTGGCTTTTCCTGTCTGGCGCAAATGTAAAATAGTAAAGTTGGCCAATCCATGGCTTACAAGGGAAATTAGAGATAGTTTAAGATCCAAGGAACAGGCATACAAATTGGCCAGAAAAAACAACAGACCTCAGGTTTGGGAGCAGTTTAGAATTCAGCAAAGGAGGACCAAAGGATTGATTAAGAAGAAAAAAATGGAGTACAAGAGTAAGCTTGCTGGGAACATAAAAACTGACTGTAAAACTTTCTATAGGTATGTGAAGAGAAAAAGATTGGTGAAGACAAATGTAGGTCCCCGACAGTCCAAAACACCGGAATTTAGTATAGGGAACAAAGAAATGGCTGACCAACTAAATACATACTTTGGCTGTCTTCACAAAGGAGGACACAAATAACATACCAGAAATGATGGGGAACACAGGGTTTAGTGAGAGGGTGGAACTGAAATAAATCAGTGTGAGTAGGGAAATGGTGTTGGAGAAATTGATGGGATTGAAGGCCGATAAATCCCCAGGGCCTGATAATCTACATCCCGGAGTACTTAAGGAAGTGGCCCTAGAAATAATGGAATAGAGGACTCAACTCGAACTCAGGACCCACCTCGACCTCAGGACCCACCTCGACCTCAGATTCCCCCCCTCCCCCACAGCCCCGGACCCAACTCGACCTCAGGACCCACCTCAACCTTTGGACCCTCCCTTCCGCCCCGAACCTCGGACTTCACCCCCCGATCTCTGCATGGCACAAATGTCAATCCCCACCCCCTGAACTTCAGACACCCCCACCCATCCCAACCTTTGGAACACCGTCCCCCCTCCCCCCTCCCTTTCCCGCTCCTCCCCCACCCCCCTCCGTATCACAACTCTGACCGACCAACACCCGGAATGCCCTCCAACCTCCAAAACCCTCCCTGACCTCCCAAGACCCAGAAC
This sequence comes from Cetorhinus maximus, assembly GCF_964194155.1. Classification (NCBI taxonomy): domain Eukaryota; kingdom Metazoa; phylum Chordata; class Chondrichthyes; order Lamniformes; family Cetorhinidae; genus Cetorhinus; species Cetorhinus maximus. The sequence continues at coordinate 6,354,020 of NC_135894.1, read as the reverse complement.
CAGCCTTCGGACGCCATCCAGCCTCCACGACTCTGGCCCATCCCCCAAAACCAAGACCGCTCAGACGTCCAGAACCCCTCCTGCCACACCCCCCACGACGTCGGACACCCCGAACCCCAAAGCTCCCCACCCCACCAACACCGGAAACCTCCACCCACCGCACTCCCCCCCACACGCACCCCCACCCACGGCATCCTGAAACCTCACCACCACTCCCCGACCTCTGCGTACCCCCGGCCCCCACCCCCTGGACAATCCAAAACCCCCACCCACACAGACACACCCAATCCCCCAAAACCCCACAGGGAACCACGACCCACCCAAACACCTACAAACCCCCAAATCCCCACAAGCAACTCCCACCCACCCAGACACCTCCAATCCCCCAAATCCCCACAGGCAACCCCCACCCACACAGACACCCCCAATCCCCCAAATCCCAAAGGCAACTCCCACCCACCCAGACACCTACAAACCCCCAAATCCCCACAGGCAACACCAACCCACCCAGACACCTCCAATCCCCCAAATCCCCACAGGCAACACCCACCCACACAGACACCCCCAATCCCCCAAATACCCACAGGCAAACCCGACCCACACAGACACACCACACGGTAGAGTTGCGAGCAAAATTAATTTTTTAAAAAAAGCATTATTCGTGTTAAGTTCTCCATTAAGCTCAGGACTGATGAGGCTCGCAATCTACTATTGCAAATTAAAAAAAAAATATTTCCTACCCAATGAATTAGTGTTGGATTAATAGTTACTAAACTTAGAAAACTACTAACCATTTATCCAATAATTACAAAACTGAGTAACATTTCCCTCGGATAGAACGTCCTGCGTCCTAGATACAAATGAGTTGAAAATCCTGATACAAAGTGACATGGAGCGTAACGGGATTGAGACTTGAGACCTGATATCTCATTAAATACAAGATGATCCTATGTAAAAAATGTTGGGTATAAGGAAGAGGCTGACACATATTCATGTTCACGTACATAACATGCATTAATTGCGTGTCTAAGGAAACTTGATTTTAATTTCAGAATCTCCGTAAAAAAATAATCAAATAACTTTCATCGATTAATTCCCGGGAAGTTGTGAGATCTTTTACTCTCCTCATTTTTCAGCGTGCAGCTGATACTTATTATAACCATAATTATACTCTCAAAGCCAATATTGATCTATCTCGATTTAAGTTTACTATTTGCAAAATTTACAGGAATTCCCAGAAGTCCAAAGCTGAAAACACGATTTAAAATCTTTCCGCTCATTACAACTCACATCAGTCACACAGCACTACCGCTGACGAATATAGTTTTGAAAAATGTGCGCGTTATTTCAGTCGGCAGCAACTGCAGGTTTTACTGGGTTTCTACAGTCAGTGAGTGAACTTCCATCCCAGAATGTGATACATGCTATTCTAAGAGTGACGGCGCTCTGCTTCGAGCAGGTTGGCTTTAACAAGATTTGCAATTACACTCTGCTCTGTCTACAAGAGCCGCAGGGGTGAAATTAAACTAACCCTCTCGTTACTTGAGTTGGATTCTGGATGAAATTTAAATTTGATATGAATATTGTCGCGATGTCAAACTCTTTGTTCAGCAGATGGAAGCTGCACAATACACGTCACAATTGTAAATCGAATTGGATAAAATAATTGTTCTGTTAAAAGCCAAATGAACCGAAAATAAAACAGACCATAATATGTCTTCAATGAAATGTCTAGAAATTAAATAAGCCCTTTCAAATTTTGCTCCACCTGAGACAACCTGTTCCAAATTTGAACAGGACAGGCCTGCTTGTGTAATTTGAACCTGATCTGCGTTGGGTCTGTGAAAATTCGTCTGGCTAATATCAGTCTCCTTTCTACCTTGTGCAGAAAATGGTCATTAAATTACCGATACAATCAGGGTTTCCGAATTTAGACATTTTTTTTCTCTCTATCTTTTCTCATTAGAGTAAATAGCCAATGAAAATGATTTCCGGTAAATACAATAGTTATCTGATAATAGAGCTGGAACGTATTCCCTGTCAGTGAAACAAAATTGATTTTTGAATCTTCGAACTAGAAAGCAGCAAAAAAAAATTGCACGTCCCGCTGCAAGGAGATCGAAAAAAATCATAATCCCCTTGATCCCCTTAACACCGCACGACTCTGTGTAAAAGTTATCGGCAATGTGGAAGGAGGAGGAGAAATCATGATAATTTCCTTGGATCTGTACATGTAAAATCAATGAAGTCAAAGCACCAACTTTATATCAAATTGTCCTAGTTATGAAGAAAATTGAAGCTAATCCAAACTCAGAGCAAATAAATAGAAACAAAAATAACTAATTTACCTATGTTAATATTTTGGGATTGCAGTCAGTAATTTTACTGTTGATAAATATTATTTCAAACCATATTGATGCTGAGAATGCTTAATATTTTATCATACTATATTCCAAAATTCTAGCCCGCCCTCTAATGTAGAATAAATTATTTATTTGTTTCTTTGTTTCGCTGTATCACCAGGATGGTTGACAACATTTCCATTGAGACATCTGACTGATAGAAACATCTGCATTGGATCATTCTGCAGTTGGTACACCTCTGACTAATATTCTGTACTGCGTGAGTTAATTACCCCCCAGATCTGATACTCTCCATTATAACAGCGATGGGCTCGGCTCCTTATTTGCTGAATTTAATTAACCAGTTTAGAATGCAATGTTCACCCTTCTGTTCATGGACAAGAGGCGCAGAGGTCAAGATAAAAAGAAAACTGCTGGGAGTGTGTTCACTTTCGAGCTTACGTCACCACGTCTCAGTTGCAATTGGAAATAAATTAAACAGCTGTAAAAAATAAATAAATCCCAGCTTACGGACAACGAAATCACTGGAGAAAATTTAGCGGTTTGTACTTGATGAATTTAAAATTAAACAAATGTGCAAAGCATCTGCTAACTCAGAATTCCACACAATTAAATTAACTATTTCAAAACGCACTTCACGCAATCCCAATTAGTAGCAAATTTATGGAAAGAAAATTCCAGTTTTCCGCAAAAGCATTTTGTTTACTCCTGGATTTCTGATAATAATTTGTGGAACAATTTACATTATGTGCCTCCAGCAGTTCTTTGATTTACAAGACAATTTCCTTATATCAGCGGCAATACCAGGCGATTACTATGCATTCATTACTTTTTAAAAAGTAAACAGATTGATGGAACCATAAGCACTTTACCTTGTACCTGGCAACTTTGCAGCGAGGTTTTCCCAGTCAGTAAACCAACATATGTGAATGCAAATTAGATATTTATACAGCAATGGAAAAACACATGCTGGAAGCAGCAAAAAAGCTGAACCAAGGCATCGACATGAAACTCAGCAAATAATATTGGGCAGCTGCAAGGAAATGCAGGAATAAGTTTCGATATCTCAATTACCACCTCATTGGAGCGTGAAAGAAGTTAGAATATGGAATAAATTTCAGCCAACTTACTGATGACATGATTCTTCAAAAGCAAATAATTTAGTGCAATATGTGCGCAAATATTGGAATAACATTGACAAAGAAAATTCCCCAAAGTTGAAATAAATTGCAATACCAATATATTTGGAGAATGCACTTAATCATAAAAAAAATTATAATATTAATTGTGTTCTTTATTCTTAATGTTAATGTACACAATTTAACGAACTTGCAAAACACTCAGGCAGAGCAAGATGTTATTAACGGTTTCGTGCCTGTCTCTATATTAGATGAAATTCAGACGGAAGTTCGACGAAACTGTGCTTGAGGAAGAGAAGCAGGGTTCTCAATAAATTCATCTGCTTTGGGAATTATGTTCTATTTCGCATTTTAATGTCTTTGATGTAAATATCAAGTGGACATTGAAATTATCATAATAAGATGTAATATGTTCTATATATAATTCAAAATGATCGATTTCGAAAGATATTGAACTGCCTAATAGAGTCATAAAACAAGATTTCAGCTAAGCAAACTTGCCAGTTCAATCTTCAATTCATACGATATGAATAAAGGACGTAACTAAATGTATAACTCCCGTTCTCAATAAATAACGCCCCGACTCCAATACTATCTGGCGGGGAAGCCCTCTGAACGTAGTTTCCTCAGCCGGGATGACTTTCAACTCCTGTCGAACCAGCCGGCACAGGAATATCAGGTCGCTGCCGATAGAGAATATGGCCCTTAGTTCACGGGCGAAGCCATCGCAATTTACAGCACAGAATGAGGACCTCTGATCAAACGAGCCTGCGAGGGTCGAAAAATAGCTTCCGCCTAATTCCACTTTCCAGTTTTAACGCCTTGCCTTGTGAGCTGCTGCACTTTCAATGCGCAACCGAACATGTTATAAAAGTGCTGAGCTCCCATCCTCTCACTCTATTTTATTATCCATCAATATTCCACGAGACACCAGGTAGAAGAGCGAATATTGAAAACAAGTCCACAACTGCCTTCGATAACATCCCAATATTATAAGTAGTAAATACCAATCCCTGTCTTGACATGGTTAATTGTTTAATATTATTGGAAGCCTTAACAGAGAACATAATACTGATCATTGGTAATCGCTCAACGTTCAGAAGCTGCAGTGCACTGAGTCAGGAAGGACCGCAGCATCCTCCCGGCAGTGCGTTCCGGCGATGGGACTTGAGCATTAACCGAATGCGGTGCACTGATGCTTGGCTCTCCTTCCAACACCTTCCGAAAACTCGGCTGAGGCGGCAGTTAAATCTCTGAAAACAGTTTGTACAGAGGTGACTTCTTTCTTCCAATTAACCGATAGGTGTTGTCATGTAAGAGCTCTAAAATGCCGCCTGGCAACACACAGTAATGCGATTGAAACGCCCCATTAATGGATACAATGTATCCATGTACCATTCCTACGCTTTTTTCCTCTGAGGAAGGAAAGGAAATGAGTCACCAAACTGTACGGGATCATTGAATCATTGACACTTACAGCAGAAACTTACAAAAGCAATGGGCTCTTACACCTGCTGCGTCACAACTGTTGTTTTTCCTCCATAAGTCTGAAAATGAGCCGTCTTGTAGTACGTGCCCAATTGCCCTCCAAAAATTTTAAGAATATGATTACACCCGTATTTCTAATAGTGCATTCCAGATCTTAGCAAGTTGCTGTGTGAAGAGCTTTCTGTTCAGCAACCATGTTGACAATTATTTTATGTTCATACCATCTAGCTAATGACACACAGCCAGTTGGAATACTTATTCCTACTCGCCCATCTATAAAGTTCAGCAATATAAACGATTTCCACCAACCTCTTTCTCTGCGTGTGTGCGTTGATGCATGTTTTTCTGTGTTTCGCTCAGCCTGCCGTGCTCCTGGCTTGCTCTCTATGATTCATTGTCTGTATTTCTCTCCGACGTTCTCTCCAACTATTTGCTTGTTTTCAGGACTTTCTATGCAGTAGAAGAAAATAAACAAAAAATATGAGGCTGGAGATGTGAAATAAAAAAGCCAGAATAACTTGCAATCATTTCATCATCTTTGGCAGGAAGCGAGTCACGTTTCATGTCGACATGACCTTTCACCAAAATCAGTTCTGGGACACATGTCAGGTCACTGCGACCTCAGACGTTAACAAATTGGTTAATAAGGGCTTTCGGATGATAAAGAAAATTCACTTGAAAATTAACAGACAAAGAGGATTATCGTATCCAGCTGGAAGTGGGTTTTAAAATGGAGAAGAAAATGCCTGCAGGCAATAATACATGGGAAGAATGAACAACATGAATTAAACGGGGTAAATTTTCCTCATCATTCTGAATATCAGAATCAAGGTGGGCAGCTCATTATTCTCATGATTGGTAATCGGTTTTGTTTGATTGTTGTAAGGTTTTATATTTCAAACTTTGTGTGATGTACTCTCTGCAATCTCACTTTAATCTATGTTTGAGCGAGAAGAGCGTGCAGGACCTTGTGCCGTAAGTTCAACAATTTAATAAACACATGGAACAATAAAAAAATACCTGTCACACCGGTACATTTTCTCTAGAGGCCTTGTCAACTGGGGAAAGCGATAGGCACGATCCACTCAAACATATATTTCCCACTTCTCTTTCCAAGGTGCAAGGCAGAAGGACCCAGTTTCAAAGGATCTCAGGTAAATAACTCTGCGTGCATTTTTGGCGCTGTGTGTTTGTACTCTTTTTTTTTTGTGGCTACATAGTATATGAATTATTGCATTGTCTGTAGTCCCAAAACCAGAATAATTTGTCAACGATGTCGAGGGGAATTTGAAGATGACTCTATGTAAGGAAATTTTGGAAACATTTAAGATTCAAACAGCTGAACTGAGGTATAAAGCAAACTATTGATATTGAAATAACCCTAAATCTAAGCATATTGTGAATCTTCATTGGCTAAATTTATTGGGGATCATTATTGTCACACTTTGTCAAATGCTTAATTTAAGAGTCAGTTGCTTGATTACCAATATCACCAATAACAGAGTCCACCATTATTACTTGTGCAATTTTCCCCGAACATGCATGTCGGAAAAAGGCCGCTCAGGAATCATTCCCTAAATACAGCAGAAATGCCCTTGCACCTTTTTAAGTAAACATTGCCAATCATTTGAATTGAATAATGATACCATCATTCAGCCCGATTCTTGGAGAGAAGTCGAGCCCACAGAAATGTTTGTTGTAAAAATATGTGTTTTCTAAAGATGAGCAATTAGTATTGAAGATGGCTGTGTGCAAACCCAAAGCAGCTCGCAGCCTGTAGAATCACAGAACGCTCGCTGTTTGTTTTGCTGTTCTGCTGATCAGACAGGACACACCTGTCGTTCTGGTTATGCCTGCACAAGCATCTTAGTAGCTGCTCGCTTCTAATGTTGACTTAATGCTATTGGGCATTGAACATGTCCAAGCCATTGAATCGGGCCAGTACATCTGGGTAACATAATTAATTCACGCGAAAAAAAAAACATAACAGAATGTCGCCAGCAAATAATCGTAACCAGTATCATAAATAGTTGGTCAGGGACCAAAATGTCGGTAATCTGTCGAGAGAATCCGACGTGTGAAACACACATCACGTCTACCTTGGTGGGTTTAACAAACTATTGTATTTTCTGAGGATGTGGAAATCTACAGCCATAACATGGGAAGTTTCCAACTCCACCACCCCGCTTACCAAACCCCTCACACCAGCCTCCACACCCCACCACCCTCGAACCACTGACCGTTTAGGATTCTGTTGAAATACAGAAATTTTCCAGTAAAGGCAGACACCACAGAGCAGTCCTGGGCATCCCTTTACAAAGAGTATTTGGATCCGGGCTAAAAACACCTCGGATAATGAGCATGTCTATTTTGTTTTGATGCTGGATATTTTTAATGATTGTGGGTCAGCGTATGTGTGTTTTGTCAGTTTTAATTCTAATAGATGGCTTGATATGATGACAAGTGAAAAAAACTGGGGTATTTCTGAGATGTTAGGTCAGTTTCAGAGCACTAGGTTAGCTTTATCTACATTGTATTCATATATTAGTGAGGGGTGAGTTGATGGGACCTGGTCACTTTGTTAAGTGATGAATTCTAAATCAGTTCCTGGGTGCTCAGAAAATTGAAGATTTGGATACTGAGCTGAATTTTTGTGGCGTGTGAGGTTTTATTAAAATCTTATCTACAGGTTATTGTAGCAGTCGTGTGTGCGTCGAGTCATTTTATGGATGTTGATTCAGCAATGATTTATTGTTATTATATGTTATTTGCATATCCCGGTTGGTGTATCTTCCTGTTTGGCACCTATGAATATAGTATCAAAATGTATCACATAGAATACCCCCAAGCAAGATTACATTTGCTATTTGTTGTTTTGCTTGATCAGTGTTCCTACACAATGCTGAAGGATTTAATGTTTCACTTGATGACGGCTGTAATTCCGAAATATGAGAAAGTTCCCCAATCACACACACATTCGGAGTAGTAATGTATTGCTGCTTCCACTAAAAATCAACGACTAATCATTATCACTCCCTGCCTTCTGTACCCCTGGTGGATCTTAGATCAGGTGATATTGCTACTTTGAGGACTATGTGGCGTTTAGAGACCCAATTTATCAATGTTGTTTCATATTCAATGTCGCCAATTGCTACTCATTTAATCCCACTTTAGCAAACATCTGTTACTCAATAGAGACACATGCAAAGTACTAGTTTAGTACAACAATGATGCCCTCTGCCGACAATGGAATGTCTCTTTGTTCGTCCCGAAACATCTTGAACCACACTTCAAAGGCCATTAAATGAATGTGACTAATGTTCAAACCACTTTCTCCTTACTCCTCAATAGTCCCGAACTTTCGGTTGAAGGCACGCAATGACTTTGCCTGATGTGCATACCGTTTTCTAATTGGTCCACAATTGTCCCCGGCTTTCCTTCGAAGGCTATGCAACAACCTTGCCTTTGTTGACACAGTTTTAGCTTGTTTTTTGAATTGACGGTTGATGATTCAAAATGCTGACGCAGAGCATTCATACGTCCGTCTCATTGATGTGAGTCAGTCTGTAGAAAATGAGTAAGATTAATGAGAGAGCCTATTCAGTTACTGGGTTCATATCAAACCCATGGATTGATTTATTATATTACTGATACATAGATCTGAATGCTATTTGAGTACTCAATGTTACCAGATATTTTAGAGGGTCTTTATTATTTTTTTCAGCTCAATGAGTCATATAATGGACCCTAAGTTTGTATTAAGTGATTATTCGCTATATTGGAATAGTTCAGTTAATTGATAGTGCATCACTCAGCAGGATTTTTAAAATTTCATTTTTAAATGAGTACAAGATTAAGTACATTGGCAGGGGGTCGGGTTGATATTCTTGAGCCACTTTGTTGTTTTTGGTTCAGTTTGCCATTGTTCATAGGCTTAAGGCGCTAACAAGTTACCGGGAACATTGTCAGTTTACGGGTGTTCCGGAACGTCATTGGTACATATTGCAGGTTCACAATATGTGAGTTGGGCCAGTGCAGCTTGATTTTAATAGTATTGCTTCATTTTTTATTTCAACAGATAAGAATGTGCCTTTATGGATAATTTTGTGCTGGAAGAACGACATTTACACTTTTTAGATCGCTCGAAATTAACGTTGTTTTATTGGTTTAAAGAGGGCTCGTTTGTGGGGAATTTTCCCTATTTGCGGAGTGAGGCAGTTAATTGTCAGCGGGTTAGTTCAATGGCAGTCGGGTAGCTAATGTCTCTGTGTTAGTTTGGAGGTGATCGAAAAGTTTAAATGCAGTCGATTATGTTCTTAAAATGGGGCAGCGCATCAGCAGTCCGACCATTTCTGGCTCTTCAAACATCTTGGGAAGTGGATAATCTTTTGGTTTTTGTTTGCTTTGCAAAAACATGGCCAAAACGTTATTATTGCGCAGGTGTGAAGGTTTTCTGATCACTTTAGGGGATGATTACTTATTTGCCAAGTGTCCGGTTACTTTCTAATCACAATGTTACTTTATACATCATGATGCCAGCTTATGGCCGAGTGTTACTGTATAGTCAAACCGTCAGTTAATTGAGTTTTGGCTTTTCTATGGGCTTGGATTATAATCACAAACTAAATCAACTTGTAGTTTTTTTTGTGTTCATTCATTTACGATAACACATTATCCATAAAATGACAAAGTTGACGCACTCAATATGGCGTACGTGTCTGGCATAGGCTTTGACTTTGCAGAATCTGAGCATCAACTCTCAGACATTTCTTATACACCCCATCTGGACCATAACCACATCAAGAGGTACAATCAAGTCGTAGATTCCAGGCCTGCCACCGAACTCAAATCCAAAGAAGACCTTCCCCCTACAGCCTCTAAAGTTATGGTGCCCCCACTCTGTACAGCCCACATTTCGCTTCTTAATATAATCCTCTCAAAAAGGTCTGTCCTGTTATACCCACTAACTCCACCTTTGCCTCCCCCGGTGAAATTATTTCTTCATATTTGTCTAGATCTTTCTCCCTACGGTGTAGAAGCCTCCTACCCAGCTTCGTGATAACTCTGTCGCCTTCAATCTCGTCATTAATTTCCAGTTGCCTGGCCCTAATCGTCACACTTCACAATGTACATCCTATCTCTCCAGACCTCCATCCGCCACACTGTCGCTTTGAAGGCTCTCAATTTCTTCAATGAACAGAGGGCCGATCAGTCCACATCCACCCACGTCCATCACAACCTGGCTGAAGTTTATCTCTCATTGAGAAAACAAACGTTAAATTGTTTTTACTTTCCTTTCGTCAAATAAGAATCACAGAGTCGCACAGCTGAAAAATTGCATTGAAGAACATTCGGCCCATCGTGACTGCTTCGGCACTCTGGGCATTTTAATTTAGTGTAAACCTGCTGTCTATTCCCCGTAAACCTTCACGTTTGAGAAGGTCCCTCATGGAAGACCGGTAGTGAAGGTAACGTCGCACAGGATCAGACTTCAGCTGGCAAGATGGATACAGAATTGGGTCGGTCATAGAAGGCAGACTGTGGCAGTGGAAGGGTGCTTATATGAATGGAGAACGGTGACTAGTGGTGTTCCGAAGGAATTGTTTCTGGGATCTATGCTTTTTGCAGTATACGTAAATGGTTTGAAGGAAACTGTAACTGGGCTAATTAGTAAGGTTGCGACGACACTAAGTTTGGAGGAATTGCAGATAGTGAAGAGGTTTGTCAAAGGATTCTGCAGGATATAGATCGGTTGGAGACATGGGCACAGAAAAGGCAGATGGAGTTTAGTCCGTGCAATTGTGAGGTGATGCATTTTGGAAGGACTGATACAGCTGGGAATTATGAAGCAAATGGCAGACACCTTGAGTACGTCGACGGGCAGAGGGATCTGGTTTTACTGGTCCACAGGTCACTGAAAGTGGCAACGCAGGTCCACAGGTTAGTTAGGAAGGCATATGCCATTCTTACCTTCATTGGCAGGGGTATTGAGTATTAAGGCTGGAAAGTCATGCTGCAGATGTATAGAACCTTGATTAGGCCACTCTTGGCATAATGCGCGCAATTCTGGTCGCCACATTACCAGAAAGATATGGAGGCGTTGGAGAAGCTGCATAGTAGGTTTGCCAGGATGATGCTGGCCTGGGGGTTATTAACTATGAGGTGAGGTTGTAGAAACTCGGATTGTTCTCACTACAGCGACGGAGATTGAGGGGCGACTTGATGGAAGTTTATACAACTCTAAGTGGCATAGACAGAGCAGATAGTCAGAAGCTTTTTCCCAGGGTGAAAGATTCAATTAATAGGGCACATGGATTTAGGGGGAGAGGAGGATACTATAGAGGATACGTGCGAGGCCAGCTTCTTTTACGCAGAGGGTAATGAATGTCTGGAATGCACTGCCAGAGCAGGTGTTGGAAGCAGGTACGCAAGTGGTGTTTAAGAGGCAGCTTGGTAAATACACGAATAGGATGGAAATAGAGGGATACAGAAACCAGAAATGCTAAATGTTTTAGTTTGACAGGCAATATGATGGACGCAAAGTTGGAAGGACGAAGGGCCTGTTCTCTGTGGCGCTTTTCTTTGATTTTTTGTTCTTTGCGGTTTTAATTGAAATAAACATCCAATAACGTCTTGAACGCCTCAACGGAAGCTTCCTACACAAAACTTCCAAGCAGTGCATTCAAAACACTAACTTTTCACTATTTGAAAAAGCTTTTTTTCTCACCTCACATTTGCACTCACATAAGTGGGGGTATAGGTGGCAGCATGGACCAGAATTACATCTGACTTTTTCGTGGGGGGTGGGGAGGGGGGGGAGGGCGGGGTGTCATGTTAGACGTTTCTAAATAAAGTTCTAATCAGTCCCAATCCCAGGCTTGGTTCTTTTTTCCGGAACATTGATGACCGTTTTGCTGCGACTTCATGCCTTCCCATGGTTAAAATAAAAACAATCAAATGTGCTTCCAATTGCGGAGCTTTCTCACCTTCATATGATCCAACTCCGATTCTTCCCTTCCGTGACTTCTCTGTCTCAATTGCTGGCGATCGGCTGTGTACTAATATTATTTACAAACCCACCGATTTCCACAGCTGCCTCGGCTGCACATCCTCACATCCTGCTTTCCGTAAGGACTATATTCCAATATCCAACATTCCTGCCTCTAACATTTGTCTTGATATTAGTTTTCACATTTAAAATCCCCAAATAACTTCCTTCTTCCCAGCCAAGCAAGTTCCCACCTTTTGGCCCCTCGACCGTGTCCGATGCATATCCAGAACTTCTGCATTCATTATTTCCCCTCCCATCCTGAAGCCAGGATGTGGTTCCCCTCGCCCTCCTTCTCCACGTTAGCAGCCTGCGTCGCTTACACGAAATGTAGCTTGAGGTCAGGAGCAAATTTATCATCCCTTCTCTAATCTGGCATCATTCCAAAGGAACATTTGTCTCTGTGACCACTTGGAACAACCCGCAAACACCGCTAAACCATCATTGCCGTTCAACCGCACTCTCACTTTCAATAGCTGGAGGTGTAATACCTACAACCCTACGTCTTACCTCTTTACCATTAAAGCCTCAAGCAATCCCTCCAGGTGAAGCCGTGATTTACTTGTACTTCCTTCAATGTAGTCTACTATATTCACTGCACACAACGCTGTGTCTACATTGGGAAGGCCGAAATCAGAGTGAGTGTACTCTTTGCGAAAATAAATCAATGTTCTATGTCAGACATGAACCTTACCTTCCTGACGCTTGCTATGTCACTTCACCAGCTTTGTTCTCATGCTCAAACTTCCATCCTCAGTTTCTGGGAATGTTTTAATGAAGGCCAATGCAGGCTGGAAGGACAACACCTTCAGTTGCAGTTAGACAGTTGAAAGCCTGTTGGACTCAGCATTGAATTTAACATCTTCCGGCAATGAATTTTGTTCATTTTTTCTGATTTAATTCTACTCACGTGCAAGTCTGTAACTTGTTTTTTTTTTTTTGTTGTTGTTGTTGGTGTTGCTTCCAGACAGAGCTAGCGCGTTTGTTCTGCCATTTCCTGCTAATTCGTTACTCTGGCTCATGTGCAATCGGCACCTGGTCTAGAACTAATTATTAAACTTCAGCATTTCCTTGTCGTTCCCTTTGTCTTGTGTTTCAGTACATCTTTCTAATGATATTTCTCCTGCCCTCTCACCTGTTCCTGACCCCTCAATTTGCGCTCCTGTCCCTTCTTTGCTTTATTAAAACAACATTAACCTGATCAGATTTCCACATCTCTCCTGTTCCTACGAAATAAGTAATATTGGACTCCTAATTTTATCTATGTTTCCCCCTTCACAGATGCTGACGGACCATCAGGTATCTTTTCACGTATTTTCAGTTTTTATTAAAATTGCAAGATGATATACTCTTCATTATTTTCACAGATGACGAGATATAAGTTGACCATAAAACGAAGTAGCTTATGTGTTTCATCTGTGATAACAGTGGTTGGGTCATATTTTGAAATATGCTTTCTGAAGTTATGTTGATCGCATGATAGCAGGAGTAGATCGAATTGTCGCTCTGATGTAACACTCGCTCGGCAATGGTGAAGTGATGAAAATCTGAGATGGACAAGCGAGCAGTATTTGAGGAGTCGAGAGATCTCTGCCCATGTTTTTTTTTGTAGCAGGTGGCGGCCAAAATGAAATAAGGCCACATGTAGGAAACAGCTTCATTCAGAGAAAGACCTGTATAGAAGAGAGAATAGACAGAAGGAGAAGGAGGCAGTGGCGTAGATCGCTATTTTTCAGTCTTTCTGATGCAGCCTTCCTCCACAGGGAGGACTTCTTCCCATTCATGGATACAAGCGCTCACCTCCGGCAGCACTCACACAGTTAAATATTACCAACACAGAGATATCTCTCCACACAGATCAGCCACCTCTCCCACTCTTACACAGAAACAGCCACAGGCTGAGTTTCTTCAGCAATAACAGACTCCACACACATGCAAATTCGAAGCAAGTATATGTCATCGGACAATCTAGATCATCGCTGATGTTACTGTGGACTCTACTCCATAATTGACCTACCCCCGATCAGCTTCGGCTCCCTTGTTAGTTATGTATGCATTTACACCTGCCTTAAAAATAAATTACACAGGCCTGATGCCACTGCTCGTTGGACAAGAGAGAGCGAAACGTTCACGAAGATCTGAGAGAAACATTCGTCACACCTGCGTCTTAAATGTGAGAATCCATGTTTTTTTACTGATCCACCAAGTTCTAGACTCTCCGAAGAGGAGAGACATCCATTCACCATTCACCCTGTCAAGTCCTGTCAGGATCTTATATGTGTATATCCACTCATCTCTCGTTCTTCGAAATTGGATCCTGCCCAAGACTGTCCAAACTTTCTACGTAAGATAACTTGCATTTCCCCATTCCCTCAAAAATCAATTAACGTATCAATGTTAGTTGCCCTCTTTTCAAAGTGTGCGGTAATGGCAGAAAATTGGGTGCACAACACATAATTTCAAAATTTGACAATGACATAAAGGTTTGAAGTGATTACTTTGTTAAGACGATTGAGGTCAGTTTATTGAGAATCATGTGTATATTTTAAAGTGGGTCCGAGGCAGAGAGGGCTACTTTGTTCCCATAAATATGTGAAGCTGACAGACTATGATGTTAAAGCATACAGTCCTTCTATTTTATAGCAAGAGAGGTGAAGCTTAAGGGCAAAACAATCATGACAAACACGTGAGCAGCAATAATTCAGCTTCAGCTGCAGTGCTTTGCACAGTGTTGAACAGAACACGATAGGAATGACATGAAGGTATTACAGAGGAAGCACAGACGGTGGTTCAAAGTGGAAGAATTCATTAACCTGATTAGGTGGGTGAAATTTGATCTGTTCTCCTTGAAGAGGAGGCGATTAATTGGAGTTATTATATCGGTGTTCATAACAATGTGGATCCTGTGCAGGCTGTACAGGAAAAAAGTGTTCTCCTTCGTTAAGTTTATAGACGCTGGGAATAAAGCAAGGGCGAGCACTTCTGATCTGCAACACAATCATCTCCAAGGAACCAGTCCGGAGTATGATGGTGTACTCTACATTTGCCTGTGTCAGTGTAAGTCTAACAAAATTCGAGAAACTTGGCAACATACAGGACAAAGCAGGCCGCTCTTTGTTTGCCTTTTCCACGAATATTCATTGCATCCACCATCGACGCAAATTGGCAGCCGTGTGTACCATCAACAGGAAGGACTGCAGGCTCCAAAACCCTCCTTACATAGCACCTTAGAATCTCACGCCCACTACCGCCTACAAGTGCAAGGGTAGCAGGCAGATTGGAAGACCGCCACCTCCATTTTCCCCAGCACGACACACCATAATGACATGGAAATAAACCGCCATTTAATCACTTTCGCTGTGTCAAATTCCTGGAATTCTCCCTCACCGCACTGTAGGTGTAACTACACAACATGGAATTCAGCGGTTGTAGAAGGCAGCTCAGCACAAACGTCTCAAGGACAATTAGGAATATGCAATAACTGTTGGCGTTGCCAGCGACACCCAAAGCCTGTGGATGAATAAATGGTTAACAGAGAGCACTGTGGACACAAAAACCCCTACTTCACAGCATCACCATTAACATAAATGGAACAGTCCACTCACAGAACAACCCCAATTTCACACGCACCGCCCACCACTGACTGAGCTGTTAGAGGATCAAGTAGCAGCTGAAGCTTTACCCACCGCCCCCCAAACCTCCTCCCCCACACTCCGATCCACCTTGCTGTTCTTCTGTGATGATGATTCAGTCAGTCACCACCATCACCATCACCAGGCTCCAGTGTACTTGGGCGAGGATCTCACACTGCTGGATGGCCATCATTCGAATCGAATTTTCGCCCCTTTTGGATTAAGGTTGAGTGTGCGTTTTACATCGTTCACCAACTCCTCTCTGATTTAATCCGGGTAAGAATGTGAATACACGTGTTGGTGCAATTATTGTGAGGCTGCAGAATTACTGCTCTGATTTCTGTTATATTAACAGTTTGTGGAAATTCGGATAATTGCTATAAAGAAGGTAGAATGCTGTTAACAGAATTAAACTGCCAGAAATTCGGAAAATTAAAATGATGGAATTCCTTCGGCTCACCAGCTCTAGTTCCTAACGATCCTCTTTCTTATTGCAGCTCTGGAGGCTTCGTTGGATTCTACTGGAAACCACAATATGTCTGATCACTGGGAGATTGAGAAGCAAAATCGGAAGAACATCAAATATAAGGATGATGTGGGTGAAGTAACAATACATTATCAAGTTTACATATTGGTTCCGGTATAAAGTCCCATGAGACCATTTCAAAGCAGCCACCACGCTCACTGTTCCAAAATCCACAGCTTCAGTTTTCTCGGTCCAATACTTTGTTCTCACTTTTTCACAACAAATGGCCACGATTCGGTCAAAGTTGAAAGCGACTGTGAACCATATGGAAAGCGCTGTTGCTTCAAAGGACAAGGTGATTATGAGGTAGCACACAGGAGTAATTTTCAGGAAGTATTCTAGGAAATAAAGCGCCCCATTCCATCGCAATATCACTTCAGGCAGAACGATAGGGAGATCGGTCACAGCCTTTCCCAGCTGGTGCCCAGTGAGACATTTGGGCAGAAAGCACTTTCCTAGGGAAAGGATCTCAATCGCCGCCAAGTTAACTCGGAGAGGGGGAAAGATAAAGCATAGCAGTTATTGTTAAGATGTGGGGCCACAGCAGGAGGTGGCACCATCTGTGGTGGAAGTTAATACTTTATCGCAGCATCATCCGATTCACACTTTTTTTGAACCTTTGATTGGGTTTTATTTTTAAAAGCAACAATGATTCATGAAATCTTGGTAAAATTTGTATCAATGTTATCGATTCCACAGAAAGGACACTGCAGTGCAGTGCCAGCCGAGAGGCGGAAGGCATTTTACACAGGCGGAATCCAACGTCTGAAATTGTCATTTGGGCTGGGTTCGAACGGGACGGAATTCCTTGCGAAAACGTTTATTACAGCTGGTTTGTTCTACTGGTACAAGCGAATCAATCAGTGCTTTGCTCAAACAGTCTTTAAAATAAAATAAATAAACTCACACCAGAGTGAGTTGAAGGTTCTGGATACCATTGGAAGAGTGATTTGGACGCCTAGACAGTGAATGATATATTTAGGAAGAGAGAGGAAATGTCATATCCGAGCTGGAAGGAAGACTGGAGCTGATGAATTTGGCAGTTGGATAAACTGATTAAAATCGGAGTAGGATGAGATAAAAAGGGATATCTTTCAGCAGAATAATATTGCAAACATGTCTTTAACAGTTCAGTTAGCGCAATAAAGCATCATTACCTGTGCCCATTTGTGTTATGGAACCAGTAAGCTGGGAACAATACTTGTGTGATCAATTCCCTCAGCACATTTTCTTGAGAACTAAATTTAATTATGTTTTGAAATCATGTTGTTTTTTTCAACCGAATTGTCAGATGGTATTTAAATAACGATAGTGAAGCTGTCAATTGTCATCATGGAAATGATAACATGACCCTATTATGCCTAGCAGCAGTAAGGAAGGAAAATGAAGCTTCAAAAAAAACCCTCTCTTGAAGGCTTGACAGTTTTACCTCACACCGAGCAGATCCACCATGAATCCTCACTATATGTGGCACCATCATTTGTGCAACTTAAAATCAGTTTTGTCTCAATAATTGTTGTGAGCATATCAGCCGTCCAACCTTGTGCATGTTTCACACTGATGATAGCTTTACGTTATTTTGTCCTCTCTCTCTCTCCAACCCTCTCCTCTCTTTTTTCAACGATGAATTTAGCCATTATATCCTGCTTCTCCATTCTATTAGCCAGCCAGATTTCAAACGTTAGTATTCACAATCTGTGCTGTTGAGCCGCGGTGAGCAGTTTAACATTTTGAGCAACAACGCATGTCTCCAACTGTTTATGTCATATACAATGCACAGAAAAATAATTCATGAACCTTCTAAGCAGACCTCACAAAAAAATAAATAAAAGCATTATCTTGCAATTGTACAGTACAATGCTGGATTGTTCCACGATTCAATTAGCCGGAAGTCAATTTCATCTATGCTCCCAATAAGTTCACACTTAACTGGAAGGAACCATGTCCGGACAGAAGCAGCGAACATACCTACAAAAACAGTGAACATTATACAACGCCCCATCAAAGTGCTTCACTTTTCAGCGTGGCCCCGTTACAGTGAAATCATCCGAAATGCATTTGTGAGAAAATATGAAAGAGCGAGCAGAGAGTTCAATCGTAAACCTGAAGCTGTGCCGTAATGAAACAACATTCAACAGTGAGAAAATAAACAAAAGAAAAACATTGGAATCAAAGCTAAAACGGAAGAATGCAATTGGAGATCGAGGAATTTCAGCTGCTTGTTTTAGAAATGGAAACTGTGATCAGCCTAATTCTGAAGCACTGGAAAAACGTTTATCAATATAACCCAATACATGTAGCCCCATAATAAAACATTGTTCACACCTCCCCGTGGCCTCATTCGTGCTGTTAGCCCAGAAGCACGTTCCCCATACAATGATACAAAAATTAATCAACATTCATAACTTTTCAAAGCATTTTCAATTATGAGTGCAGTGAAACCCCTGCTTGCACACGAACAAGGAGAGATCAAATCCACAGTGGGGCAAATCCAGCTTGGGTATTGGCAATTTGGTGCACAGTAGGAATTCGGTGCGTAGGGGGCGGCCTGTTCTTTGCATTTTTTGCCAAATTCTTAAATTTTCAGAGCGAGGGTTTTGCCATACTGCATCAGTAGAGACTATCATGGAAAGAAATCAGTGGTAAGTAGTGGGTAAGTTATTTACTATTTTAACCTCTGATAGATTAAGGTGTTTTTGTTGTTTTTAGTTTGTATATTCTGTAGTAACGAAGATCAGGAAAGAAGGGCCCAAGAGTAATTGACTTAAAATGTTTAAATTAAAAGCATTAGGCATGGCAGGAGCCGTGGTGCCGTCCTCGGGCTCCATGTGGGAAGCCGGGGATATTTACAGTGCCCGGAAGCAGCATATGTGAAGGAGGTGAGTCCTCCTGCAGCTCCAGGAACTGCGGGTTTCATAGCTGGAACTTTGTCTGGAGCCACTGAGGAGCATCCGCGAGGATGAGAGCATCATCGACAGCACGGTTAGAGTGGTCGTCACACTGAAGATGAAAGGACTTGAGGATGGAAGGGATGGGTGACCGCCAGGCAGTCCAAGAGAAGCAGGCAGGTAGTTAAGGATCATCTAGTGTCCCGCTCGCATATCGGTATTCCATTTTGGAGGCTGAAAAGTTCGCTGGGTCGCCCAGGGCGTGCAGACAGAGTCAAGCTTCTGGCGCCACAGGCAGCCTGTCTGAACAGGAGGGGGGAAGGGAGGAAGTAACATTGTAATAGGCGATTCTTATGTCAGGGCAACAGATAGGCGCTACTGTGGCAGTCAACGTGGCTCCAGGACGGTGCCAGGGTCCGGGATGTCAATGAACGGCTGCAGGGAATCCTGAAGAGGGGGAGTGAAAAGGCAGTGTTTTTGGTACAATTTGGTAACGATGACATAGGTAGAAAGAGGGATGAGGTCTTGCATCAAGAATTCAGGGAATAAGGCAGTTGACTAAAAAGCAAGACTTCTCGGGTTGTAATCTCAAGATGGCTACCAGTGCCACGTGCTATCGAGCTCAGATAAGGAGAATAACGCAGATGAATACGTGGCTTTAGCGTTTGCGCAGGAGGGAGTTTTTAGATTCTGGGAACACTGGAACCTTTCTAGGGAACTTGGAATCTGGACAACGGGACAGACTACATCTGAACCAGAGCGTGAATGACAACCTTACGGGTGGGTTTCCTAGTGCTGTTGTCAGGATTTCAAACTAATTCGGCAGGGGGATGGGACACAGCGTTATCAGGATAAGGACACATCATAATACAGCACAGAAATAAAGTCAGAGGAAATACAGATGCATTAAGCTTTCAAGGGAGTAAGGCAATGCTGGATGGCCTCTAGTTTAATGCCAGGAGTATTACAGGTAAAACAGACGAGTGAAGGGTGAGGATTGAAAAGTGCAATTGTGATATAGTAGCCATCATTGAAACGTAGTTGAGGGAAGGGCAGGTTTTCCTGTTCAACATTCAGGGATATGGAATGTTCAGGTGAGACAGGGGAGGGTTTAATTGAGGAGGAGGTGTTGCATTATTAGTTAAGGAGTCGGTTACTGCAGTAAGGAGATATGATATCTTGGAGGGGCCATCGAGTGAAGCTTTGCAGTTAGAGCTGAGGAATAAAAAAAGGGCAGCCACATTGTTAGGTGTTTATTATAGACTCCGAGATATTCAGCGCGAAATTGAGGAGCAAATATGTGCAAAGTGTGCAGAGATGTGTGAAAGTAATAAGAAATGGTTAATTACATTAGGTGATTTCAACATTCCTAGATTTCAACGATGGAAGAGGAGAAAAGTTGCTGCACAGAAGGAGGCCATTCGGCCCATCTTGTCCATGCCAGCCCGAGGACATCTACGTTCTCTTTCTAACCCCACCTCACGCCACCAGTCCCATAGCCCTGCAACTAACAGCACTTTACATGCAGATCCAGGTGCTTTTTAAAAGAGTTTAAATATATGAGCAACAAAGGCACCTTGGCGGGCGTTTCCATAGATCTCTGAAGGCAGAGGGTCATATTAGTGGAGTAGTGAAAAATGCATACAAAACACTTGCCCTTATCGATCGATGAATAGAATTCAAATGCCGGGAGCACATGCTGGAGTTCTATCGAACCTTATGTGGGCCACAGCTTGGGCATTGTCTGCAGTTCTGGTTGCCACATTATAGGAAAGATGTGATTATACTGGAGTGGGTGCAAAGGAGATTCATCACGATGTTGCCTTGGATTAAATATTCAGGTTATGAACAGAGGTTGCGCAGACTTAGGTTTTTTTCCTTGGAGCAAAGAAGACTGAGGGGCGACAAGATCGACGTGTACAATATTGTGATGGGCATGGACATGGTGGATAGTGAGCAACTGTTCCCCTTAGTTGTAGGGTAATTGACAAAGGGGCCTATGTTCAACGTGAGGGGCAGCTGGTTTAGGGGGTAATGAGGAAAAACTATTTTTACCCAGGTGACGGTCTGGAATGCATTGCCATTGCAAAGTATCTGGATGAGCACTTGGCGCAAGATAACTTAAAAGTCTATGGGCCAAATGCTGGTAAATGGAATTAGATAGGTAGGTCAGCAGTTTCTCACCTGTCAGTGCCGCCTCGATGGGCCGAATGGCCTCTTCTCGATTTCTGCTGGTCTGGAAACGGCACCTCAAGAAGGAACTCTGAAGGAAACTATTCAAGTGGCCCCCGATTAATACGCGGGATGAGTTCCCACCAAGAGAAATATGTTTGATTGTTGCTCGAAGTCACATTCACTTAAACAAACACATTCATTCAGCAGCTTTGAATTATTTCATTCAAGGCAGACATTTCGAAATACAGGACACTACCTAATTCATAACTATCCTGGCAAGAAATTCATAAGTCTGCACATTAAGGGCTGATCCCACAGAAATGAACAGGCACTTAGAATTTTGTTTCATTTTTGGATCCTTTTCGCTCCTTCAGTACTAATTATAAATATGACTGGTATCGCTGTATTACACTGAATCATAGAGCAGTGGAACCAATAACTGTGTGTCCCTGATAAGGGGACATGTAAATATAATATTTAGGATCCCAACCAAGAGTTTGTTTTGAAAGATATTATGCGCAGACAATGACATTGTCCCAGTGACATACTCTTTCTTGCTGCTTCGCTGCAGAGTTTTTCTTCTTTTCCTTGATCAGAAAATTATCCAAGCAAAATTATAAGTGTCCTTTTTACCAATGACCAACCATCCAAACTTTATCTTCTGTCAACATGTCCCGCACCAACGAGGTTCCAACGTTGGTCCCGCACCAACGACCCTTCCTCTCAATCACCAAATCTTTGTAATTTCCACTGCCATATTGGACTAGGGCAACAATCCCAAAAAGGGTTTCGCCTTTCCCCACCTTGACCCTCGTTCCTAAGCCTGTGGCAAACCTGCTTTGATCTCTCCAAAAAACCGGACAATGCATTAGTTCGGTGGGATTTAATTAACATTATGTCCTGTGGCGTCAGCGTCTCTGGCAGGTTGAGCCCTGCTGTTCACAGGTTGTCATCATGAACTGATTACCTCCTTAGCCTGCCGCCCCAACTCAAACCCCCCCGCTCTTCCCCCCTACACAAAATAAAACACACACACACACACACACATACAGACGCAAACACACACACAAACAAAATTCGCTCCCCTCCCAAAAAGTAAAGTTTCACTCACTCTGCATTCACGGCCTTGGCTTCTTGCGGGGTCCGCCCCTAATGTTCGCTACTCCCAATTCCCAGCCTCCGAGCCAAGTGGTATAATTTAAATTCCGCCTCACTTGTTTGAACCTCTCTTTGGTTAACTTCTACCTGCCTATTGAACCCAGTCTATTTTTATCTCTTTCCAAATCTCCATTCCCCATAACGTGAAAAAGTGCACGAAAAGCTCTGCCTGTGTGAAAACTCAACCGAGTTTTGTAACTGTCGGAAAAGCTTTAGGAGGCTGGATGTTATTCCCTGAATATACAAAGTTGCGCGGTGGTGTGCTGGATTTCTTCAACATTCTCGGTAAATCATGCATATTGGTGGATGTTGAGGCTCTCGGGTCGACCTCATATTCAGCTCATAGTTGCTAGGGTACATCTAGTATTCTGATTTGGAAATTCACTTCCAGTTTCCGTTACTCGGGAATGATGTAAAGTTATGAGAAAAAAACAGGCAATGCTGGAAAAGTTCCGCACGCCTAGCAGCATCTGTGGAGAGAGAAACAGAGTCATCGCTTCGAGCCCGTATGACTCTTCTTCAGAGCTGAAGAGAAGTGGGACCATGATGAAATTTAAGCTGTTTAAGGGGATTTTGGCACGTGAATCGGGATAGAAGGCCAGCAATAGGTGAGGTCAAAGGACAGATTGACAACAGTGTCAGAGCTACAAGGACACAAGGCGTCTTAATTGTAGTAGTACAGCAAAAAGCGGTGCTCATTGTAGCAAAATTATAAGAAATCAGAATGTGATAATAGCAGAGCAAGAGTAGCATTGAGTGAAAGAACAACATGTAACAAGTAACAAATGACGCCTTTGGGGATGGTGTTGGGGAGGGGGCAGTGGTGCGGGAAAGGGATAGATAATGGGAAAGAAGGCTGATAAAAAAAGTTTTACAACCATGGCCAAATGACGAAAATAAGTAGAAGAAATAAAAGTGAGTGTAAAAAAAGGGGATTATACATGTGGGTAAATTTAATGGGCAGAAGTTGTGAACTTAATCTGAAGTTCAAACAGCATAAGGTGCCTAGTCAGGAGATGAGGTACTGTTCCTCCAGTTTGCTATGGGTTTCAGTGAAGCATTGCAGGAGGCAAAGAACGGATTTGTGGGCATGAGAGCAGAACGGGGTGTTGAAATGGCAAGTGGCTGCGTTATGCTTGTAGACAGAATGGAGGTGTATTGCAAAGCGGTCAACCAGCCTGGATTTGGTATACGTTGTGTAAAGGAGATCACATTTGGAGCAATGAATGCAGCAGACCAAATTGAAGGAGGTGCAATGGAAACGCTGTTTCACCTGCAAGCATTGTTTGAGCGCTTGGATGGTGATGAGGGAGAAGGGAAAGTGTCAGATGTTGCAACTTCTGCAATGTAATGGAAAGTGCTGTGGAAGCGGGACGAAGTGTTTAGGGTGATGGAGGAGTGTACAAGAGTATCGCAGAATGAATTATTCCGATGTGATGTTGACAAGGGGATGCATGGTAGCTGTGTTAGGTGTGTTCATCATGCTGGAGCTGGCAGAAATGGCGCTGAAAGATTATTTGAATGTGAAGAGAGTATGGTGAAAATTGAGGACCAAGGGAGTTCCATCATGGCTCTGGCAGGGAGAGGATGGAGTGAGGGCAGAAGCGCGGGAGGTGGTGAGGGCCTGGTTAAAGGCCCAGTCAACCACAGTGCCTCAGGCACCTCAGTTAAAGAAGAAGGGGCACATGCCCGAACTTCCGATTTTTATTGTGGAATCAAGGGAACAGGTGTGAAATAGTCGAAAAAACTGGGAGAATGGGATGGAGCCATTACACGAAGCAGGATGCGGATTAGGATGTGTGGAGGATTCTTTGAGAGTCGGTGGGCTTGTCATGAATATTGGTGAGCATTCTATCAACAAAAATGAAGACAGAGGAGTTAAATAAGGGCCGGGAATGCCGGAGATGGAGCATGGGAGACGATGAGTGGAAGCAGTGGAGTGAAGATCTCAAGAGGATAAAAGGTAAGTGACAGTCCTGGAATCAATGGCTTCATGTTCCGTGGTGGGACCATGCTACAAGCGGAGATAGGTAGCATTTTCTCCGAGTTGGCGCTCAGCTTCTGTGAGGTAGTGGCCAGTGTGCCAGATAACAACATACCACCCTTGATGGCCTGTTTGCGAACACAGTTAGGTTTGGACGTAAAACAACGGACAGTAGCAAGTTCAGAAGGAGACAGCCTAGTGTGTATGAAAGGACCAGATAAATTGAGTTGGCTGATTTCGCACTGATGATCTCAATGAAAAGATCAAGAGCAGGTAATATACCAGAGACAGTTCACATGGTGGAGGGAGGATACTCGAGGCGGTAGAAGGTGTCCGTGCAATGGGTGGCGTACTCCTTGCTCAAAGAAGTGAACACAGAGTCGAAGGTAGAAGAAGAAGAGTTCAGCATGGGGCCGAGCCCAAAATAAATTGTGGTAAGTAGGTTAGGTCATGCAACTGAGTCATTTGCTGGGTACTGAAAGTTCAGTGTCACAGAGGGGAAAGCCAGAGAATATTGTGACTGCATGGCAAGGGCTGGGATTATGAGACGGGATGGGGTCAGAGGGACAGGACGGGTGTGGTTTCTGGTTATCAAGTACTTGTTGGAGCTTGTGTTCCTTAACACCTGAAAAGAAGCTAAAAATATTCCTCTTAACTTGTCAGATCAGACGAAAAATAAAATCAATCAGGGGCCAGGGCAGTTTTGAGTTAGGATGAGTCGATGCTGATGGGGCGGGAGGGCACGTGTATACATATGGCAGCACAGGACACTGATTGTTGACCTTTGGATGCGGACAGAAGTGCATTCCGGGCAACGTTGTATGTCGTGGATATACCTGTAATACTGAGTGGTTTCGGAACATGAGGAATGAAAGTCCAGATGGAATACACAAGGCGAAAGATGGAGGTAGACACGCTCGCTGAAGAAGGAAATGTGGCTGTGAAGGCGACATTTGTTAAACAACTTATCAAACAAAAGGAGGGAAATACAAATCATTGGAGGAGATCAGGGAAAATTTGACAAACAGGAGGCCTGTCGGAGGGAAGATCAGCATTTCGTTAAGGAAGGCATTTCTGGAAAAGCATTGCTAGTGATTTAAACACTGAGTCCTAAGCAAATGACTGCGGGTGCTTGAAATCTGAAACAAAAACAGAACAGATTGGAAAAACGCAGCCGAACTTAGAGCATCTGTGGGGTGGGGGGGGGTGGGGGGGGGGGGGTGGGTGGGGGTAAGCTGAAGTTTCGAGTTTGCATCTCTCTTGTTCGGAGCTAAAGCGAAGTAGAACTATCAGGCCATTTAGATAGTTCAAAGTGGGTGGAGCAGGTAAAGCTGGATAGAAGGCCAGCGATAGGTGATGGCAAAGGAGAGACTGATAATGATGTCATGAACAAAAGGACAAAGGGAGTGTTAATGTTACTGTTACGTGCAAGAAATGTACTAATATTGGCAACGCTCAGAAGGCACTTTGAACTGCTCATCGTCTTTCCAGCAAAGTAACAATAATTACGACAGTTTAGGATTCTGGTAGAAACAAACCAAGTCATTTATTCATTCTCCAGGGACTTTCTGATCCAGCGAAGCAGCAAATTGTTAGACCTTCCATTAATTAGATTAGTGTAAATTCACTTATTTTATCTGCTTCACGCAAAGTTTTTTAAATTAATAGCTCGTGGATTTGCCGAGACTTCAATAGGTAACAGCACCCATTGTGCAATGGACATGGGGTTCATTGAAAGCCAAAATATTCTTGAAATCTCTTGCCATTAACATTCTTCTCCACTACCACACTTGACACTGTTATTTCTTGACAAGCATACACCGATATATTTGATTGTTCCTGTTACCTTTTTTTGTAAATACACTTGAAGGGCGATTGGAATGGAATTGCTAACAGCGCCAGTACACAGAGGGGTGCGGACCGCGCGATTGCGAGCAATTGAACTCATCGAGAGTCGGGAGATCACCATTGGCATCTCGCAATGTGAAGAGGTTATAAGGACCAGTTTGCGGCAGAAAGCAACCAACTGACAATCAATGGCTTCGTTCTGAACGTCACAATAATTTCCCGGATGATGACCTGGGATCAAATAGCGATTTATACTGAAAACAAATGTTAACACTGAGCCATCCGGAATCCAGTTATGAAGTGCAAATCTGTCAGGGAGTTGCAGGCTATCTGTGAGTTCCAGGCTATCTGTCGCCAGGCGTCCCTAACTACACTGACACTTCAACATTTATGGAGTCTGCAAACAACGCAGATTCTCCAAACAAGAACTATCCCCCAGCCGATCCAAACTCGACAACAGACTAAGAAACATCAAACATTGAAGAACCTCCAAAAATCTCAAAAATTTCAAATGATAGTCCTCGTTCAACAAATCGACAAATTGCAACTGCGACAATCCTCCAACTCATACAGACCCTCCAGCTTACGCAGAACGTCGAAGTAACACATCCCAATGAATAGAAACAGTTCCTGAAGCTGTCACAAAGCCTCCAACATATACAGCTCATTAAAACAATAAACTCCAACTAAAACAGACCCGACACCCATCGCCGAACCTGCAACCATTGCAGGTTTTCTAACAGAAGAAAACACTAATATTGATAGAGACACTCTAAACAAGGGAGATCCTCAAACCGCTGCACCGCTAAATTCACACGAAGGCCGTGAATGAAGTCGCTAGTGAGAAAGCTGATACACCGGGTTCAATTTTCCAATTTCCCTAGATTCTGTGAAAGTTAAATTAGGTTGTATAATAGCGCATTCTCGATTTCCTTTTGGCTTTCAGTCGCTCTGCTTTTCTCTCTCTTCCCCATTTCACTACCAGTCTCCCTGACGCTGTGCCTCTGCTTTCCTTTAACTTGTCCTCCAACGTTCCCTTCCACTCTCTTTCGTTTTTTGACACGCACTTGTTGCTTTGGGCTCGAACACACTCTTCCGCTCTTTTCTCTTCTCTGTTTGTAGATATTATCCTGACACATCCAACTCGCTCAGTCTCTCCCTCCAACAATCATCTCCCTCCCTTTATCACCTAACTGTCTTTCTCGACCCCGACACATTCCTCTGCCTTCATCGTCTGTTTCTCCTTTGACCTGTATTTTTCATCACTTACAAGGAGTAGGAGTGAGACATTCGGCTCCTCGACCCTGCTCCGCCACTCAATCAGACGATGGCTGACATCTAATTAACTTCAGCTTCTATTTCCTTTCCATACCTTGTCTTCCCCTCACTCCAGTTTTCGTCTGTCCCTGTTTCTCATCTCCTCTCCTCCCCTGTCGTCTCCACTCCGCTCCTCTCCTCTACTTTCTCTCTCCTCTCCTCTCATCTCATCTCCTCTCTTCTCTGCTCCTCTCTTCTCTTCTCCTTTTGTTCTCCTTTTCTGCGTTCTCTCTCCTTCTCCTTGTGTTTCTCACTCTCTTTGCCCCCCGCTGCATCCCCAGTACAGGTTCACAGTTGTTATTGCTCAAGAGGTTTCTCTCCCTCTCTCTCTGTCTCTCGTTCTCTCTCTCTCTCTCTCTCTATCTCTCTCTCTCTCTTACACTCTATCTATCTCTCTCTCTGCCTCTCTCACTCTGTCTCCCCCCCCCTCTCTCTCTCTCTCTCTCTGTCCCTCTCTCTCTTATTCTCTCTCTCTCTCTTTCCCTCACAGTCTGTCTCCATTTCTCTCTCTCTCTCTCTCTCTTTCTCTTTATCTCTTTCTCTCTGTCTCTGTCTCTCTTTTT
Source organism: Cetorhinus maximus (assembly GCF_964194155.1). NCBI lineage: Eukaryota > Metazoa > Chordata > Chondrichthyes > Lamniformes > Cetorhinidae > Cetorhinus > Cetorhinus maximus. Next base: position 6,325,891 of record NC_135894.1, on the reverse strand, counting down.
CTCTCTCTCTCTCTGTCTCTCTCTGTCTCTGTCTGTCTCCCTTTCTCTCTCTCTCTCTCTCTCTCTCGCTGTCTCTCTCACTCTTATCTCTCTCTCTCTCTCTCTCTCTCTCTCTCTCTTTCTCTCTCTTTCTCCATCTCCCTCTTTTCCTCGCTCAATCTCTCCCCCCTCCATTTGTCTGTCCACACACCGACCCTCCTACATTCCTCCCTCAATCCGGCCAAACCTACACAATTACAGATGTCATTCATCGCTCGGGTATTGCTGGAGTTGTGGGGTGGGACACGGTTTCGAGTAAGTATGCTTCCTTCTTCTGCAAGAAGATGAATGAGGCCCAGCCATGGGTAACAATTGTGAAGCTGAACCACTCGAATATCGGTTTGGCAAATGTCAATTCAGGCTTGGAACTCTCGGCAATGCATTCCATATCCTCCAAATTACTGAAACTTTCTCCTTGACAACTTAGTGGCGTCATATTCATTCTGATGGAAAAAAACACTTCTTTCACCTGCGCCTTTCACCCAACAAGACAACTCAAAAAGTTTTACTGGCAATGAGGCATTTATCGAAAGTGCTGATTTGATTGTACTGTAGGAAACCCAGTACCCAATTTGGAATGAACAAAATCCCTCAAACAGCAATGTGACATTGTGATATCATCTGTTTTCCGTGCAACTAATTAATGGATACATGTTAGACTCGGGATCATTGGGGGGAGCTCGACTGCTCTTCTTCTGTTTAGAGCTGCAGATTCTTTCAGTCAAGCTGACGGCGTAAACTGCTTCAGTTTCATAAGTATTCTATAGATAAAACTGCAAGAGTGCTGTGCTGCATTTTACTGATCTTCTGATATCACAGCCTTACTTCAGTACATAAAATACAGCAGTTCAACTCTCATTCAATCCGGATGCTCAGTCTATCCAACGGTCATTGAGCATTGAACATCCAATAGTCCAAACAACTCCCAACAATCCCTTTCTGACATCGCTGAACGTGCTCAATAATGGGATACAGGAAATGCAGCACTCATAGTGCTGAACGACTGGCTTTGCGATCTCGCTCGGTTCTGAGATTCAAGTGAAACACTGTGCGTGCTTGAAACATAATTTTTTTTAAAAAATAGGAAATGCTGGAAATTTTCATCAGTTCTAGCAGCATATGCGGATAGAGAAACAGAGTTAACGTTTTAAATTCGTATGACTCTTCTAATACCTAACTAACGATCTAATTAGCTAATTAACTAACTAATTCTATGAATGAATGAGTGGATGGATGTAACAATGAATGAAGGAATGCATGAATGAAAGCATGAATGAATGAATGAGTGGATGGATGCAATAATTAAAGGATGAATGAATGATTGAATGAATGCGTGGATGAAAGAATGAACAAAGGAACGACCGAATTACAGTTAAACGTGTCATTGAATAAATCATCAATTATCCTGCTCAAAATTGAGGTGATTGAAACGTGAAGAAGAAATCATCAATTAACAGCCAAAATGCTGCGGATGGTGGAAGTCTGAAGCAAAAAAAATGGGAAAACTCAGCAGTCCTGACAGCAAATGTGGAGAAAAAGACAGAGTTAACGTTTCGAATCTGAATGACCCTTCTTCAAGTCATCAATTTTCGCACTGGAACCAAACACTAAGAAAATTTGTTGTTTCTATTGGAGGTAGGGCGGTGGGGGGGGTGGGGGTGGGGGGTGGGGGGAGGGGGGTCATCTCAGCCAAGGACATCGCCTTAGGTTATTGTCAACTAAATCCAGCCAAACCATCTTCAAATACTTCATCAAATATCTTCACGACAACCTAAGGAAACTATGAGGATTTTCACTGATAATTGCTTTGTTCAGTATCATCATTCAGCATAAAAGGAAATGCCAGTCAATGTCAACAACAGATTTGTGTTCAATATTGCACCTCAATGACGTTCAGTCTTACTCGCTCAACCACACAACACAGGAGCACATTGATATCACCGTTTTCCCCCTAAGGATGCCCTGCATCAAATCGCCTGGGCTATTTGGAAAGATCCTTCCAAAGCCAGGATGCTGAAGTTAGGGATTTCGAAAGTGGTAATAACGTTAAGCAGCAAAGAGACCTGGTTAGATATTTTTTTCTTTGTAAATGGTCATTGCAGACAATTAAGTGGCGTTAATATCACTTGCTAGTTATCAGCCCAAAACTGAATGCTCTTCAGGTCTTGTTTCATGAGGACAACGAACGCTTTTGCATCTGACGAGCAATGAATGAATCTTAACTCCACGAAATTAGCTGCGTGCTTAACAATTATGCGATTCCCCACTTGCCCCTTTCAGCCACCGTTCCTCGTTCTTCTGCAAACTCTCTCTTTCCCCTTCTCCCCCTTTGTGCCCTACCCACTCTGACATGGTATCTCAGAAGATGGGCGGATTGTCGTCCTTCTGTCTCATAATGCCTCCCCGAATCACATTTTCCGTCTCCCCTTCCCTCGCACAAATAGTCTTTCTCCTCTTTCATTACCCCATTGAAGCTTATGCGCATGTAGCAGAACGTATGAAACCAAGCCAGTAGACCAGACTGGTTCCTCAGTCAAAATCGAATGGCAAATCACGAATAACTAAGACATCATTGGGTGAACATTTTTTTTTTGTTGTTGATTAAAGCTTCTTGTTACATTCAGCAGGTTTTTCCCTCTTGCATTGTATTTCAGGGCCTTATATCTGCATATCAAGTTCAATAGAATGTGTTAGCAAATTGGAGATTAATGTTTAGATTTTCATAACGTGCTACCAAGCATTTACGACACAGTAACAGTCAGTTCGTCAAAGCAGGCCCAGGCTAATCTTTATTCTTCACAGCAGCTAATTATTTCCTCTCTGCACATCACCCCATCAACATATATTTCTATTTATTTCATCCTCATCAAAGAATGGTAAAACACCGCGATGTGGAACTGTTTTAAAATATAGTTCCTTGGATGTATACATCAATGGCTGGACAAGCAATTATCCCCCATTCTAAATCTCCCTTCTTCAGAGGGGATTTTTAAGAGTCAACCATAAAATTTTGCTCCTGGAGTCAGATGTTGGACGGAGCAAGTGGCAACAGCAGATTTCCTTCCCTAAGTGATACGAATGAACCAGATGTGTGTTTACGACAATCAACATTTTCTGGAATGTACTGAACACACACTGGTATCAGCCTCTTTTTAGAATGATCTGTTTCTGTCATTATAATACTTTGTTGCCCTGTAACACCTGTAACTACAGATCCGTAAGAAATTATCGTCAGAGTGCCTTCAGCGTGGCTGATTGTAGAGGGTTACCTGCGGCTCGTTAAGTTACACAGCTTATCTTACTTATGTACAACAATGTGTCAGAGTATTGTTGAGAAATAAACATTGACCAGGAACAGGTGCAGCCAATAAATCACGTGGTTTAAGAGCAACTCAGAACTTAGAGTTTCTGCAGAAAATAACTTCCCAAAGAGTCCGAAAAACAATGTTCCAAAATCTGCAAAGCTCAAGTCAGGAGTGTGATGGAACGTCCCCCAAATCCTATTTAAGTCCAGCTTGAAAGAAACGCAAGAATTTCCCCAAGAAGAATTACAAAACAGTCTGGGTCAGCACTACGCTAAGCACTGCTAGAAAAAAGCTGTGGCCCCGCAACTATGTCATCTTCAGTGCAGCCTGTACCTCCGACAAAATTATGTTCATCAAGATGCCAAACATACTTGGAACGCAAATTAAAGACCCAAGATGTTGACGTCCGAAAAGGACAATAACAGCAGCTGTATGCGGACACTAATAGCTGCTAACTCCCGTCCAAGGCACCTACCCTCTACACTTGGAATTTAATCAGTCTTTTAATCATTGAAGCTGGGCAAAAAATCCCGGCTTCTCACTTTCCCGCCAACATTTCCAATGGTATACCCAGATCACTTGGACTGTAGCGGTTAAATAAGTGCGCCATTTGCGATGATCAATACATTCTGGCTCTTCCAGATTCTTTCCACTAAGGATGAGGTAAATAATGGAACATTGATAGACAGATAGTTAGACTGAAGCAGGCAGGTTTATAACTAGAGCAATGAAATTCTCTGTAAGCATTGCTGTTGAGAAGTGAATAATCAAGAACCTTGGAAACGAGTCACAATCAGGGAGTTTAGCTGAACACAAATTATTCCACAAAAACGAAAGGTCTAACTGTAGAAAATCCAATTGCCTTTGCTGCATTTGACTCCATAATTGAGATTGCTGATCATGCCATGCAGCACTTGTGTCTTTCAATCTAACTGTGTCCTTTCACATTGTAATAGTCACCATCAATTTGCAAAACGTGCATCTTCAATTTTAAAAGTTCAATAACCAAATCATGAAGAGTGGGCTTTTTTTGTCAATGCTGATTGTAGCAGCAACAAATCTGCCCACCATGCACCGCCCAGAGATGTTGTCCTTCCCCCACCGTCTCCTTTCTCGTCGCAATTTTTTTCACACCTAATTTTTCCCTGTTTCTCTACCTTCTCTCTCTCTCTCTCTCTCTCTCTCTCTCTCTCTCTCAGTTTTTCTCTCTCTCTATCTCTCCCACCACCCTCCCCTTCACCGCCCGCCTCTCCCTCTGTCTCAACCAATATTCCTCCCCAAACCGAAGTTTTCTCTGCGGGAAGGGGTCAGTCTCCTTTCCTCTGTTATTCTATTCGAGTTTCAGTCAGCTCAGACCATGGAGTGAACACAACGCTGTTCATGAAAGCACAAGTATTGGAACCTGGAATGTCTGGCCTTTTCCGAAAGGAGGTGAATAGATTTGTTGTGATGATCTATAATGTACACCCTAAAAAGGCGATGGAAACAAATTCCGCGGAATTTCAGAGTAAGGAAGCCAGTCAGTCCAGCTCTTTGTCGGTTTTTATTCTCCCTAAGAATATTCAACAACAGGGGTCGTACAACATATTTTCCATTCTTGTTGAATGTATAGGATATGACTTCAGGAATATTGAGCTAGAATGATTCGAAAAACCTATCTATTCTACTAGTGTACTTTCACATTCCTGGTGACTGTGTTACAGGAAGAACGTGATCAAATGAGAAAGCGGACGGAGGAGGGAAATGGGCGATTTTTTCACAAATATAAAATGATATCTATGAGGAAAGATGTGATGTGCTGGGGCTGTTAAAACATCACAGACTATGTGAAGGTTTAATTGAGCTCTACCAAACTATGATGAAGTTTTATTGTGGCAGATATAGTGGAGAGGAAGCCCATATTTCTCATTGAAACATTGTCAATAACGAGGGGGCGTATACATAAATCAAAACATAATGAACGAATTAGAATTTAGTTGAGGTGAACTACTTTCTGCCACAGGTTGGTGAGTATCCGGAATGCGCTGCCTGAATTTATTCTCGACGCATAACTTCTCATCGCATAACAAAAAATAATCATCTGAAGTATTGAAACCTTGAGGCTAAGGATGAGTGTTGAAAAATAAATTACGTTGCATAGCTCCATTCTGGCTAATAAAAATCATGGTTGGAATGACTCCCGACTGTGATGTACTTTTTATGTTATTTTTTTTTATATTTGTATGAGAAATAGTGGAAATAGAATTTGATGCGGTAGTCGTATTATTGTTGTTACGATGATGATGATAATAATTGTTATCATCATCGTTATTATTATTATCATTGTTATAATTATTACTATTAATATTATTATTATTAATTGTATTAGTAGCATTAGTAGTGGTATTAGTAGAACTAGTAGTAGTATTAGCAGTAGTAGAATTAGTGGTAGCAGTAGGAATAGGATGTATTAACTCTAAGGATCTGAGCTTCGCTGGAAACTCCGACATTTTTTGTCCACACCTCACTGCAATTTCGAAGGTTGACCACATTGATGTACCCCATTAAGTGTAACTATGGTGCACTCTCAGTGATTTAAGGGAGTATTCTCTAAGATGTTGGTGCAGTGGCAATGAAGACATGGTAATATGTACACTAGTGATGTTGCTGTGCGCCTTCGAGCGCAACATGCAGCTAGTTGTGGACTCATGTTTCTGCTGCCCTTGAGGTAATTGTCGAGGGTCTCCATGCATCCTGTGGATGGCACTCCTTGCTGTCAGTGTACGCAGGCGGTGGAGAATGAGAATGCTTCATATAGTGAGTAAGGCACGCTTTGATTCCAATCCTCTCGAGCTTGTTATGTCTTGCTTGAGCTTGGCTGATCTAGGAAAGTCGGAATTAGTCCATGGAAATGAACAGTTCCTACTTATTGATGGTTGAACAAGCATTGAGGATGAAGGTGATGAATTACTCGCCACAGTATATTCAACCACTTACCTGGACTTGCCAGCACAATATTCATATTGCTCGCCGGATATGGAGCTACATATTAACATTCCTTAGCATATTTTAGGTAGAAGATTTGTTGGTGTTGATGGCACAGAAATGTAAGAGGAGATGTTTCGAATTAATTTTGTTGGAAATTACCTGGAACCGGCATGGTGAATAGTCTGTTGCCACCTATCAGTCAAAGCGGGAAAGTTGTCCAGACATTCTTTTATATTGGAATGGATGTCTTCAGAGCCTGTTGAGATAGGAATATTGCTGAATATTGTCCAGCCTTCGGCGAAAATCAACACTGATAGCTTTATGTTGGAGGGACGATAATTATAAAGGACCAAACGACTGTTGGGCCTAGGAGACAAATGTGACCAATTACATAAACGCTGCCCTGGGGTTCAGAGGGTTGTCCACCGTAAACAGAAAGGGCGCTGGTTTTTGTGTGAGGTGAGACTAAATCCCGTGCAGAGTGCGCAACACCATCCAACATCATCACTTCGTCTAAATATCCCACCAAACTCCACGCCGTCGACTGAATATTTTGACTGAGATTTAAAGAATGTCCGAAGCTAATTATTCAGAGAAAACATTAGGAAAAATCAATGATCCCATCGCATGTACCTTGTTTTCAGAGGAGAACTCGTATCTATGACAATTATTTAAAATATTTGTTTCCAGGCAAGCATTTGTGATGCGAGGGGGCTTCTGGAGGAAGATAGGATCAAATGCTTCATCCCTGTCATTTAATATCCTGGAAGCGGATTGGTCAGCGTGGACCAGCCTCAGAATGTTAGTTGTTTTATTACCTACGACCATTCTCGATAGATGTGGCAGGCCTACAGAGTTTTGAGCTGATCCATTGGCTTTGGCATCACTTAGCTCTGCACATTTCATGCTGATTCCGCAATTCAGCATGCAAAGAGACATGTGCTGTCACTTCACCGTGTTGGCAGCTCCATTTCAGTTGTATGTGGCTGCTCATGACTCATGTCGTTGAATCATGAACATTTTCCTTTGAACGATTGATAGAGTGAAGTAGATTTCGAGGCTGCTTGTTCGGAAAATGTGGATGAAAACTATTCTGCTGTCGTGATGATTTATATAACCTAACTGATGTCCCAGTACAGAGCTGTCATATCTGCACTGAGGAAGAAATAGGAGAAGGTGTAAGCCATTCAGACCTTCGGGACCTCCCACCAACCAATGAAATAATGGGTGATATTCGCATTCAACACGATTTTCCTGCATTTTCTTGTATCCCTTGATTAACTTTAGAAACTTATTGACATCGGTCCGTTGCATACGCATTGACTGAGCCTCCACAGCCCTCTAGGGCAGAGAATTCTAAAGATTCTCCACGCTCTCCTTTCAGAACTGCCTCCTTATCCCTGTCCTAAATGGCCTGTTCTTAATTGAGATAATGCCTCCCCTGTTTCTCGACTCGCGATCTAGGTGAACAATCCTTCCAGCATCAGCCTTGCCTAACATTGTTAGATTTTATTTTGTTTGGATGCGATCGCCCCACACCTTCTAAACTCTGGATATTAAATGTATTTTTAATTTAATATTTCCTCATATGACAATCCCTCCATTTAATGAATTAATTTGGTGAAACGTCGTTGCCATTCCTATTCTGCAAATATAACGATCAATTTACATAAATAAATATTTTACCTTGCACTCAATTTTTATCCTTCAAAAGCCAATGTGCTATTTAGATTCTTAACTGCTGGATGTGCCTCCATGTTAGCTTTCAATGACTCATGAACAAATATACCCAATGGCACACTTCCCACTCTCTGAACATTTTAGCAACACTCGGTATTTCTCTTTTTTCCGACGAAGGTGGATAACATCGTGTTTCTGCAAATGGTATCCCATCTACGGTACCTACACCCACTCGCTTAGCTTCTGCAAACCACCTTGCATCCATCTCAAAATTGCGACTCCGACCTTGTTGTGTGTCATCTGTAAATTTGGAAATATTGCCTTTAATCCCCAGATCCGAATCATTGATATAGATTTTAAATAAGTGGATCCCAGGGAATTAATCTTGCAGTTCCAAATTAGTCACAGCCTGCCGACCTGAAAATATTTAATTATTCCTGGTCTCTGTTTTGTGACTCTTAACCAGTTCACAATGCAGGCTTTAATACCACACCCCCTCCAACCCCCACCATCGCACCACCCCCGCAATTTCATGCATCTAATTTTGCTTACCAGCCTAGCGTGTGGGAACTTACTAAAGCCTTTCTGAAATTCTAAACATTCCACTTGCAGAGCATCACCGTTACCTGTTCTGCTTGGGCACATTCTCAGAAAATTCCATCAAATTTATTAATCGCGATTTCCCTGTTATAATTCAATGTTGACACGGGCTAACCCTCCGATTATTTCCTCGGTCTATAAAGTTCACATTCTCCATTAGGAATACTAGAATTTTCCTTACTACTGATGTCAGGCTAACAACTGTAGTTCATCATTTACTCTCTCCTAATTTTCTTAAATAACTTGGTTACATTCGGCACATTCCGATCAGCAGATTTCATTCCAGAATCTTTAAAATTTGAATGATGATCGCCATTGCATCTCCTATCTCTAAGCTACATTTTTCAATTTATTTGGATGCAGAACTTCAACTCAAAGGGAACCATTTTTTTTACATGGCCAGTAATTTCTCCAGTTTTATTTTCAAGGCGAATATTAATGTCATGAATTTCCTCGCTAAGAGTAGTCCCCTGCTCCTCCAGTGTTTCTTGGAGGTTTTAATATTTTCCTCCATAAAGACATGCAAAATATATTTGTATAGCTTCTGGGCCATTTCCTTATTCTGCATTATAAATTCTCAATAATCCTTTGGTAATGGGCCCATATTTGACGTTTATTCACAAGTATTTTCCTTTATGCTTGCCTGTAGGATGTTTAACAATCTATATTTTAATGTTTGACGCTACTTTTGCCTTATAATCTTTTCCCCTTAATTAAGCCAGGTGTTGCTCACGTACCAGTGCAAATTCGATTGGCCGAATTGCCTCTTCTGCACTGTGTTATTCTGTGATTCTGTGAAGATTCTCTTTGTTTTTGTTTCCGCTTTGCGGAATTTAAAATGCTTCCAAGTCTCAAGCTTACCATTTTTGCAAATTTGTACGCTTCTTCCTTTGACACAATGTAATCCTATATTTAATAAATGAGCCACGGCTGAAACACATTCTTTGATTGGCCTTATTGCATTGAATGAATGTATTTTACTGGTAAACTATGGACGCATTCCTTAAGTGTTAGCTATTGACTGTCTATAATCATGCCTTTTAACAAAGCCTTCCAATAACAAAGTCAACTTGAAGATCGTGCAATCACATATTCCTTTGCCTTTTAGACGAATATCCTATTGAACAAACACACGTTGTGAATCAAGACTTGTTTTTTTACGATTTATGGTCTCTCCTTCCTAATGGGTAGTTTACAACAAAAGTATTAATTCGGCCCATTAATTGCACGATACTAGATCTAAAATTGCCAGTTGTCGAGTCGGTTCTTCAACGTGCAAGTTCGGGAAACCACCTTACATACACCCCAATATATCTACCTACACAACATTAGTACTGATTATCATTTCCCAGTTTATTAGGCCTCGAACATCCTCATGATTATTGATATAAGCAAGGAAAGAACAGGCCTGTGAGTCTCAGGTCAGTGATAGGGAAACTGTTGGAGAAAGTTCTGAAGGAGAGTCCCTGTTTCCACTTGGAAAGCCAAGGTTTGCTCAGGGATAGTCAGCATTGCTTTGTCAGAGTGAGGTCATGCCTAACAAGTTTGATTGAGTTTTTTTGAGGAGGTGACCAGATGTGTAGCTGATGGTGGTGTAGTTGTAGTAGTTTAAATGGTATTCAGCAAAGCTTGTGACAATGTCCCACATGGGAGATTTATAAAGAATGCAAATGCACATGGAATTCAGGGTTATTTGATAAGGTGGATTCAAAATTGGTTAAGTTGAAGGAGGCAGAGCGTGATGACATAAGGATGCTTTAGTGGCTGGAAGCCAGGTCCACCCAGTGGCGTACCTCAGGGATGTGTTCTCGGTCCACTATTTTTTGTCAATAGCATGAACGACATATTTTATTTTTCGGGGCTTAGGATTGGTAATTTTGTGTATGACACAATGATTGGCAGGGTGGTTAACAGTGAGGTTCAGTATCTTGTGGTACAGTAAGATATAGACGGGATGGTCAAATGGGCAGGTAAGAAACAGATGGAATTTAACCATGAAAAGTGTGAGGTTATACACATTGGAAAGATGACTTTGTCAAGGAAGTATTCAATGAACAAAATGTCACTAGGAAGTTCTGAGGAAGAAAGGAACCTTGGCGTATGTTTCTATAGTTCCCTGAAGACAGAGAGGCACGTTATTGGGACTGTGAGAAAGGCATATGGGAGACTTGCCTTTATAAAACAAGGCATAGATTAGAAAAGGAGGGAGGACATGTTGGAGTTTTGTAGAACATTGTTGAGACCACATCTGGAGTACTATGTGCAGTTCTGGTCGCCACATTATAGGAAGGATGTGTTTGCACTGGAGATGGTGCAAAGGAGATTCACCAGGATGTTGCCTGGGATGAAACATTTAAGCTCTGTAGAGAGGTTGGATAGACTTGGGTTGTTTTCGTTGGGGCAGAGAAGACTAAGGGACGACATGATCGAGGTGTACAAGATTATAAGGGGCATGTGCAGGTTGGATAGGGAATAGATGTTCCCCTTAGTTGAAGTCTCAAGGGGGTATACGTTAAAGGTGAGGGATAGGACGTTTAGGGGGGGTGTGAGGAAAAACTTTATTTTTACCAGCGGGTGGTGTCGGTCTGTAATGTGCTGTCTGGAAGGGTGGTGGTGGCGTGTTGCCTCACGTACTTTAAAAAGTACCTGGATGAACATTTGGCACGTCATAACATTCAAGGCTATGGGCCATTTCTGGGAAATAGAATTAGGCTGTTAGTTCTGGTTGTAATCGTGTGTCGTTGCAGACTCAATGGGCCGAATGGCATCTTCTGCGCTAAGATGCTGTGATTCCGATTCCGTGATTCCGTGATTATGGTATTATTCTTGTTACACGCACTAAAAATGTCCTGATTTATTTTATGATTTACATTACAGTTGCTGTTTCATGCATCGTTTTTGGAGCTTGCTGGTTGTTAATTCCACCTCAGTTAATTCCATGCATTTAAGTTCGGATCCAAGGTTATCTCTCACTATAGTATTAATACTGTTTTATTAACTGTGCTATCCACCACATCTGCCTATTCTACCTGAGTGGTCAATGCCATTCGATAATCAGGTCCCAAAGTTTCTTTCCTTGTAGCCACGTCACTGCAGAGTTTATATTGGAGCTGGAAAACGTCAAACACAAACAGGTAGTAGTGGGGACAGGAAAGAATATAATTACTGTCACAATTTGGATAACAGACAATGGAAACTATTCATTACTTCAGTTTTTAAAAAAAAATATGTACCTTATAAACAAAATATGCCCCTTGAGTGACTCCTGCAATTTGACATACATAGCAGCACAGTTCAATTTCTTTTAATGCATTACCGTGTCTCAGGCAGCCTTGAAAACCAATTATATTCATAGTTCTTACTTCATATCAAACATTAGCTTGTGCTTTGCAATAAAGCGAACAAGTTAAGGGCACAACAGAACAGATAGCAAGATGCCACCTTCATTTAAACAACAGAACATGATCGAATAATTTCCCTAGTTCTGGCAGCATCTGTTCAGATAATAAGAACTCCGCTTTTTTTGGCACTCTGAATTCCAAAGAAGAAACATGTTGGATGGCAACGTTAACTCTGTTCCTCACTCCACGGAAGCTGCCAGTCCTGCTGAGCTTTTCCAGCATGTTTTGTACTTATTACAGGCCTCCACTGACTGCACTAAATTGCTTTTAAATTCCATACATAATTTGCCACGTTGCTGAGTGACAGATCAGTACAACGTCTAACTTTGATACAAAATGGCTCATTAGTGAGTTGTAGCAATATCCGCATGTTCAATGAATGCAGTATAGGAAAGCAGTAGCAGTACCACCAACATGACTACTTCACCAGGATGGAATTGTTGTTGCCCTGAAAAATGAAAAGCGAACAGGGAAAGAGTGTTCTGCATGTACCGCATGTGGATGAAATATATTATTCCTCTACGGGGGGCCCTGCAGTTTCGTGCAGAAATAAAGCTGAGTCCCGGAGGTAAAACTGACCACTTATGATTAGCGAAAGAGACCAGGCGACAAAGAAAGTGCATTTCCTGGCGTAGTAGGTGCAAATTGCAAAGACAATAAAATAATTGATCTTTAGGGTTGTGGAAAGTGGGTATAGATGGGAGTCTAGCATGATGCTGATGCAGAGGAGCAGGTCGAGGGCGGAAGTGTAGGATATGGGACCGTCATGGTCGAGATCCCTGTGTGCCCCAATGATCGGACTTATGGGCAGAGCAGGGAGGAAGGAATTTCTATAGTAGCGCTGTGGAACATGGCCCAATTAATACAGATGTGATAAAGGCGGAGGAATGTGAAAAATCAACTGAGAAATTACAGGAAGCAGAATGGCAGGAATTATGATAAAGATTGGTGTGCATGATGGTAGCATTGTAGCAAGCACTGCAAGCGGTCTATCCCCAGAAATGGAATTGAGAAGTCGAGGGAGGAAGCGGGAGGCCTCACAGATGAATCATGCATAGGGAGTACAGGAATTGAATTACTTTATATAATAGATAGGTGGTCTATTCCAAGTCAACACCAGTAAAGTAAAGGCAGAATAACATAGCAGTCAAAATATCAGAAATAATGTTCCCTTCACGTAAACACAGGGATAGCTAGGACTCTTAAGAATTTCAATATAATTATTCTGATTTCGTTGGAGAAATGCTGTAGATGCAAAGGTGATTTTTCCAATGAGAGTACAGTTTCGACAGATGAAGTTTGCTGCTGTTACAAGGCAATTATTTGGACGGACGTATATGAATAAAAAAGATGGGTCGTATGCGTGGCGGGGATGGGAGCAGCGGTGAAGCAATCCACAGAATTCCCAGTAAGGTTGGAGGGCAAATATCCACTTGTAATCTTGGTGAATAATAATGAATAGAGATGTGGGGGAGATTGATGCGACCCGTTCCGAGAAGAGGCAGAGGAGTTTTCTGTCAAAATGGCTTCTCCAAGTATTGGGCTGCACTGGATATGAACGGATAGCTGAGAGATCGTGGTCGTGGGGCACGTGCCAGGCTGTCCTTAACAGAAGCTGAGGTGTTAGAGGGAATGGATTTCCTACTGTGTGATAGAGTTATAGTGCGACTTAGTGTATTGGTGAGGGCTGAACATGCAGAAGGATTGATTGTTCCGATGTGGTCTGGAGAGGTAGAGGGAATGGATGTCATAGAACAAAGAAAAGTACAGCACAGGAACAGGCCCTTCGGCCCTCCAAGCCTGCGCCGATCATATTGCCCGTCAACTAAAACATTTTGCAATTCCGGTGTCCGTATCCCTCTGTTCCCATCCTAATCATGCATTTGTCAAGCTGCGTTTTCAACACCTCTATCCTACCTGAGCCTGTGGAGTTCGCTGCTACATGAATTAGTACAGGCCAAAACATTGCATGTTTTAAAGGAAGAGTTGATATAGCTCTTGGGGTGAAATGGATCAAAGGATATTGGGATAGAGCTGGAGCAGGATATTGAGCTGGATGATCAGCAATGATCATAATGAATGGCGGAGCAGGCTCGAAGGGCCGTATGGCCCACTCCTTCTCCTAATTTCTATATTTCTATGTTCCTATGTTTCACATAAACTCTCTCCCTATCTCTCTATCTCTCTCTCACATGCACAAAGGAACACACACTCTCAAAAACAGACACATAAATACACAAACAGTCAGAACACGCACACACACACAAAAAGTCACAAAAACGCACAGATGCACAGACATTCATACGAATGCACACATAGTCACACGAAAGAGGATGCACACATGCTCACAAAATTACTGTCACAAGCAGAGATACTCATGCACACCCACAAGATCTCACAAGCACCCCCTGACACACAAACACACAGAAAAGCACACACGCACAAACTAACAGCAATACACATAAATCAGGTACATAAACACATGTGAATTTTCACATTCGCAGAAATTTTAAGACAAACGCACGTTCTCACACACAGTAATATAGACAGGAATAAACACACACGCCTCTCCCTCTCTCTACCACACACACATTCATGAACACACAAATGAACATACACACGCTTGCACACGCAGGCACATACACACACATTAACTCACGCACTCAGCCAATGAATCAGCCAAGGACTTTCAGGCACCAATATGCAGGATGATCCGCCAATGCACATCACCGTGTCTGTACAATCAGATGGCTCCGTGAGCACCTATCCTCTGTGAATCCCCACTTCCTGTGACCTCAGCAGCCCCAGCTCCACATGCCGAGGAGGGTACCACTGCCACATAGCAGGACCAGTAAAGCAGGCCGGGCACCTCCAGGTCTCGGCCCTCCAGAGGCCGCCCGTCAAGGTAAAGACAATCAACAGGCTGTGTCCACCTCTGATCTGGATTTTGGGGTCTACCAATACGTATGGGCAGAGTTTGGGAGGTTAGCGAAATGGACTTGCACAGCCTGGGCAAGTGTGTTATTCCCTTCTACTTCACTAGTGTAAATTACCTCCCCAGAATGTGCCTTCCCTGTGTCTCCTTGTTATGATGAGCAATGTTTGTGTCACTCGGATGTGAAATTGGATTGTCTGTATAATTGCAGCAATAAATCCCCCCTCCTTTACTCTAATCCACCAGCTACGAAGGCCAACACACCATCCAGCTCCTCCACCGACCACTGCACTCGCATGCTTACCCTCAGCGAACGGTGCACAAGGCCACCCATACCTCGTTGCACACTTCCCTCACTCAATTCAAAGCCATTCAGATAACGATCTGCCCTCACATCCCTGCGACCAGAGTGGACAAACTCACAACCATCGCCAGCAGACTGCTTCTGGCATGCAGCTGCCCACCCACTCACCCTGTCCAAATCACAACGAAGCATCTCTGCATCCTCCACACAGCTCAGCCTCGCAACCAACACCATTTGCAAATTCAGAGACACCACGCTCAGCTCCCTCATCCAAATCATCGACACGCACTGTGAATAACTGGGATCGCAGCAACGACCCCCACAGCACCGCTGTATTCACTGCTTGCCATTCGGTAAAAGACCTGCTCATGACGGCTCCCTGATTCTTGTCTGCCAAACAGTCTTCTGTCCATCTCTGACTCTGTCCGAATCTGCCACTGCTTTCCAAGGGCTCAGCTAACAAATATTCCAAAACGGAATACTGAATTCTCCACAGCACCGATGTCAGGCCGACTGGTCTACAACACCCCGTCTACTCTCGAAGTCCCTTTGCAAATTTTGCCGTTCCGTTAGATAAACTCCAACCCGCAGTAACTTTACCCAACACTATAGCATCTCGGAAGATGACCACCAGGGCATCCACCACTTAAAGGGCGACCTCCCCAATTACACAGGGACGTAGACCATCAGGCCCCGGGATTCCACGGCCCCTCAATCCCATCAATCCCCCCAACACCAATTCCGTGCCCATACTGGTCCCATACAGCTCCTCCCTCTCACTCTATACCCTGCTCCCCAACATTTCTGGCACGCCACCTGCGTCCTCATTTGTGAATTCAGAACCAAAATATCCATCTAGTTGGTCAGCCACCCCTCCGTTCCCAATCATAAATCCCCTGTTTGTGACTGTAAGAAACCCGCACGTGTATCCACCAACTCCTCCCTCCTCTGTAGAAGCGTTAACAGACAGCTGATATGTTCCCGCAAGCCTACTCTCACACACCACCCTCGCCTAATTAATCAATCCTCTGAGGTCTTCCCCTAATGAACTCTAAAGTGCTCCAAATCCTCATGACTTTTTCTTTTTTTCCCCCCAACTTGTCTGCCACTTCCATGGAACCAACACTATCCCCAATTTCCCCTGTAAGCCATGGTTCGGACACCATTTCTATCTCTCCCTTGTGCCAGACATGAACAAACTACTGTTGCAGCCCACAGAATCGCCCCCCGAATATCCGTCACTGCCCATCCACCGTCATCCCTCCAAACAACGTTTCCAAATCCAGCATAGGCAGGCTGCACCCCATACCATCGTCCCCTCATCCATTAAGTTTCAGGGCCCTTGTTTCAGAATCAAATACGTCACTCTCTATCATCATGAAGAACTCCACCATCTCATAGTCGCTCATCCTCACTGTTGAAGAGTGAAAGTGTAGAAGGACTGGATGTCTGCGGAAGGAGAAATGTAGAGGGACCAGATGCCAGGGGTGAGTGAGGTGGCCTGGACAGGCTAGATGTCCGGCTAAGTAATGGGAATGCAGACTTACCGTGTTCCTCGCTGAGGGATGAAAGTGTAGAGGGAAAGTGCATGCTGTTGAGCGTCGGATGTGCAGAATAACTGCATGCCCTGGTGATGGATGGAGGTGAAAAGTGATTGCCGGTCGTATTGCGGGATGGAGGTGAAGTGAGATTGGTCTTCCTGGTGAAGATGAAGGGATAGAGGTTCTGAATACCCTGCTGGTAGACGGAGGTGCAGAGGGAGTGAATTTCCTCGTGAGGCATGGAGAGGTGGAAGGACTGTGTGCCCTGGAGAGGGATGGAGATGTGGAGGGGTTTGATTTCCAGCTGGGGCATTGAGGTGTAGAGGAACATGATATCCTGGTGAGGGTAGGTTACACATAGGCACTGCAAGGCCTGCCGAGTGATGGAGGTAAAGAAGGACTGAATGTCGTTGTGCGGGATGTTGGCATAGTGAAATTGGATGTCTTGTTGAACAATGCATGTTCAGAGGGACCAGTTGTATCGCTGAGGTATGTGTGTGTAGACGAACTGGATGTCCTGCTGATGAACGGATTTGCAGGGGGAATGAATGTCGTCGTGATGGATGAGGCTTAGAGGGATTGGGAGACCTGGTGAAGATAGAGTTGTAGGGGGATTGGCCGTTCTGCTGAGGAAAGAATGTATCACTTTTTTATTCTTTCGTGGTATGCGGGAGTCAGTGGTAAATTCAGCATTTGTTGCTGATTCCTAATTGCCCTTTAATTATAGTGTTGTAAGGAAGGGAATTCCAGGACCCTAAACCATCGACAATGAAGGAACGGTGATACAGATGTAGTTCAATGTCCTGGTTGTTGTTGGGGAACTGGATGTCCATTGCGAAACAGAATTAGTGAAGGCCAGGATACTGGATAAAAATAAAAAAACTGCAGATGCTGGAATCCAAAACAAAAACAGAATTATCTGGAAAAACTCAGCAGGTCTGGCAGCAGCGGAAAAGCCACGATACTGGAAATGGTTAAACATGTTGCGTAATGCCGGAAGTTAATTTTAAATGTCTTTCCAAAGATTAGTGATAGGAAGAAGTGGGAATGATGTGTCGGACAGCGACACCATTTTTATAAAGGCATTTGCGTGATCTTGCATCAATAGCTAGGCCACTATATCCTGCCCATTGGCAATTGCCCTGATATTTATGGTGGGAGCCAAATTCCTGTGGTGTAGATACATTCTCTGTGCGGATCGGTGGGATTTCCAGTATTTTTGCCCATTGGCAGTAAAAGAACGAAGAGCGTCGTGAGTGTTACGGAAATTTGGAAGGATGCGGAATATGCTAGAGTACAGTGTGGCGTGAGGATGAATTAGTTTTTTGTGAGCATAACTCCAGCGTACATGGCGTGTCGAGAGTGTCTGGGGAAGGATGGCTTGATGCCAACTGTTGGTGTCTCGCTACAGGTGAAGACTTGGACGAAATTCCAAATTGCTGGTGATTCCGATCCGGCAGCTGGAAGATTGGTATAAAACACCAAGTGCGATTATTTTTCCACCAGCCTTTCAGAGAAGGAAGAATTTTGGCCCTGGGCGTACAGAGCACAGCAAGTTCACAGGGACAGAATACAGAGTGCTAGAGCTGAGGGTTTACTTAATCACTCCGGCCCATGACCCTTTCACAGACAGGAAAGATGAGCATTGTTTCTCTCTCAGTCTATGTTATCTTATTGTTTGAACATTTTTTCTCTATTTTGTGCTGTATTTATTATAATGGTGGCCCACAGCATGTGGTCATGCCTGACACATTCGCCAACCTCATGGAACTATAATAACTGCTGCTGGGGATAGTGCACGGTGAATTGTTTCTCCTGAGTTAGTTAGCACTGAGCTCCAATGATGGGTAACTGAATAGTTATTTTATAGAAATAAAGTATTGGAGACATTGAATTCTGATTGTTTTCCTGCCTCCCTCCAGAGTCGATAACCCAAGAGTTATATGTTGTGCTGTCAAGCAACATCGTGTTGTTTTGAGCTGCTATGAGAATGCAGCTCTCTGTGTACCCGGTATGTGGCAGTCTAGAGAGAAAGTACACTAAATGGATGGAAAACAGATATTCCATTTATTTCCCTGTTCTAATACTTCTTTTTAAGGCATTTGGGAAAAAAAACAAATCATACAAAATGGAGCTGAAATTAACTTGTAATGATAGTCATCGGTTCTTCAAATCTCTTGATGGGTTGTGTTGTTGATACAGCGGAGTGTGGTACAGTTTTATTATATACATGAAAATGCGCGAAAAAATCCCTTTGTCCTACAATTCTGATTAGACAGTATTTATTCATACTTTTTAAGATAATTTATAGATTTAAGAAACGAATCTAGATGTCTCCACACAAGGTAACGTTTGCTTTTTTTCTCAAAACATGTTTATGTCGGAAAGGTAAGCATCTTCGAGATGGATGTATTTTTTTGAAAACTTAAGGGCGTTCCCTCAGATTTTACACAGCGAGTCACACGCCTGGGGCTTCGCATCCTCGATTTGTCGATGTATTTTACCTGAAAGATGGGTTAAAATAGTATTGCTTTAGAGAGAGTGTTGCAACTATGTCCACCATCATCGAAATGAAGGCCATGCATTCATTTTCTTCTTCAGAATATTTCAAAATCAACTAGATTTTTTTTGTTGTTGTTGGTTCTAGAGAAACAAAAAACAGCAAGTTCTCATGGATAATTTCAGCATCATTAAAAGCATCAGAACAACTCCATGTAATGACATGGTAAAAACCAGAGAGGGCTGCATACTCCCCAACTATGCGGAACAAGCTTGTAGCCGGTAATGAAGCATTGGCTTTACCAGTTTAATGTATACGTTGTAAAGTTTGAGCAACACCCTCACTGCTTTTTGGGGACAGATTGGGTGGGCTTGTGAATGTTTCACAGAGGACATTGCCATTCATATCAGGAATGGGAGGGGCCGATAAGGCGTGATCAAAAATAACCTGAGTGTTATGCACTTAGGATGAACATATTATTGGTTAATAATGGGCAGAGAGCGGTTGCATTTCCGGTTTCTGGTGTGTGTGTGTGCGCGCGAGTGAGCATGTGCGTGGGTGTGTGACAGCAGCATGAAGAGGTTAGAATTTATTTATTCATGAGTGAAAGAGAAATGGTGTTTATTTTTGCCCGGGATGTGTTGTGCCGCTGTGAGGCAACAGACGACGTCCTGCAAAGTCCGATGTTTCATGTTTAGCACTCGACGTATTGCGGCTTGGGGTCTGAACAAGTGAGAAAACCACACCCAACAGCATTAATTTTATTAATGACTAAAGCCAACTCGAGCCCAATCAGTCTACTCTCCATCATCAGAAAAATCAGAAGTGTCTCATGCTTAGCAATCTCCTGCTCAGTGACGATCAGTATGGGTTTTGACGGGGTCATTGAGCTTCTTTATTATTTTCGGCCTTGGATCAAACATGGACAACAAATCTGAACTGCCAAGGTGAGGGGACAGTGACTGCCTTTGAAATCAAGGCGTTATGTGACCGAGCGTAGCCCGAGCAAAACTGGAGTCTTTGGGATCCAAGGGAATGAAAAAAAAAAACTCGCCGTTGCTTGGAGTAATATATACCACACAGGAAGATGGCTGTGGTTTTTGGAGGCCGTGCATCTCAGTTATAGGGCACAACTGCAGGTGTCCCTCAGAGTAGTGCCCTCGGCCCAGTCATCTTCAACTGCTTCATGAATGACCTTCCTTTCATCAGAACGTGAGAGGAGGGGTTGTTCGCTGTAGATTGCACAATGATCATCACCATTCACAACAGCTCAAGTTCTGAAATTGTCCATGACTAAATGCAGCACAATTTACACAATATCCACTCTTGGGCTGACATGCGACAAGTAGCATTCACTCCACCAAGGTGCCAGACAATTACGATATCCCACAAGAGAGAATCTAACCAACACCCCTTGACATTTAATGGCATGCTCATCTCTGAATCCTCCTATCAAAATCTTGGGGCTTACAATTGACCATCAATTGAACTGGAATAGCCAGGTAAACACTTTGACTACAAGAGCATGTCAGATGCTCGGAATCCTGAGGCGAGCAACTCAACTCCTGACTCCAGAGAACCTGTACATAATCGACAAGGCACAAGTCAGGAGCCTAGTGGAATAGTCTCCACTTGACTGGACGATTGCACCACCAACAACACCCAAGAAACTCGTCAACCTACAGAACTAGGAACTCTGCTTGATTGATACCCCTTCCACAAACATTCCCTCCCATCACATCGACGAATAGTAGCATCAATGCACACCATCTGTAGGAGGCACTGCAGAATCTCACTAACGCCCCTGTGGCAGCACCTTCTGAGCGCCGGACCAGGGCCATTTAGCACGACACGGGTATAGCATACATGAGATCACCAACATTTGTAATGTCCCTCCAAGTCACAAGCCTTTCTGACTTGGAAATTTATCGCCTTTACTTCTGTGTCGCTGGATCAGAATCCTGGAATCCTGAGTCCAACACCACTGAGCAGGTACCTACAATAGCGGGGCTACAAAGCTACAAGAAGGAAGCTCACCACAACCTTCGCAAAGACAATTGTGTTTGGGCAATAAATGCTGGCGAAGCCAGCGACGCCCATATCCAATAAATTAATGAAATAAATGGTATCACCTCAAGAGGAGCATACACCAAACAAATGTTTGTTCCATCGCCAATATGAATGAACTTTAAAACATATCCAGTTCATTCCGCAAATGTGAGCAGGTGAGGGAAGGAATACTCAGAAGTCATCATCTACTCCGAAGTCAGTGGCGGGAGGTGGAGGAGACCGATTTCTCCCAGAAGGAGGAGGAAAATCAATTCAGGGATGTTTCCAACGCATCACTGAAGATACACAACTAACCCCGTGACTTATCTGAGAACGCTGTTGGCCGCAATCCAACATAAACAAACGTGCGTATACTAAATCGAGATGATGGATTGAGCGCACAACCCTTCGAACAACCTGTCTACCCAACCTTTCAAACAGTGCGTATCCCGTTATTGAGAGACTCCGCAGATCATTCAATGGACTATCAGGCATTTCAGAACCGATATAAGCAGAGAGTAAGAAAGTCACCAACAATACAGAGGACAGGCTGAGAAGATAAATAAATCTCTATCTCACCCAGAATTCACAACAGTAATCCCAGCACTACCACCGCTTGAAATTAATTGGTTAATCACTGTAATTGTGCCTCTGCTATCTAATAATATTTTTCCATAATGATTGGATGCAAATTGTTATGACCCGTGCTTTTTTGGTAAGATTTTTTTTAACTTTCTTTTTAAGTTGATTTTAAATGTAATTTTGTCACTCCTAACCTAATTTTCCAAAGTCATGCCCTCTTACCCCTGATGAATACTAAAATAATGTCATTGATTAATATTTCTGATATTTCATGAATGTTGCTCTATTCTTTCAGTTCCTTTTTGGAACACGGTCATACCATACTGACCGACCATTTCTTTGTGCCGTTAAATATTGTACTAACTTGCTAGACGGTCCACGATAATTTCATTGATTAGTCATTATTATCACCGTAATTACATTTGTCGTCTTTCTTCGTTTTCTCCCTTATGCTGCTTTGCCACCATGCCGCTTCCCATCATTGTTATTCTTCGCGATTTTATCGTTATTTCTTTTTTTCTGTGTGCTCTTGTTCCAAATGGTTTGCCCCAGTATTTATCATATTCTTATTAGTTATTGAAATATGGTCCCCTGGATTCGGTTGAAAGTAGTTTGAATGTATTTTCTTTTTCATTATAGATATTCATAATGTTGGATCAATTATTCCCGAATGTGATTCCCGGCCCCTGAGATCAGCGGCCCTGTAGACTATCATAGTTGGGGAGAGTGGATTGCATTTTCTGTTCAATAATCCTCTCTATGTATAATTTAGTCATTCAGATACCTAATGGAGGCAGTGAGCAGTCCCTTGGGAAGTTGGAAACACCGACCTGCTCCCTATTTTCCGCCAAACGGCAAAACACCCTTTGAGCAACACAGAATTTTGGGAAATTTGAGGAGCTCATCACTCTTCTCACATAACAGAAGCACACGGAGATCGGAAACTTTCACATGAGTAAAGTGAGTGGAATGCCTGTCGGGCCCATTCAGTGCCCTGACTTTTAAAATGGGTAAACGGAAATGGAATCCCCCAGTGCGGATTGGCTTTGCAATGGAAGTTACAAACCTGAGCCACGGGTCAGAGCGGGATCCTTGACAGGCGGAATATCTTCAATTTCTTCATAAATTGCTTGGTACAAATCAATTGGTGTACCCCAACTGCCAGTGACATAACCTGATGGAGA
The DNA here is from genome assembly GCF_964194155.1 of Cetorhinus maximus. NCBI lineage: Eukaryota > Metazoa > Chordata > Chondrichthyes > Lamniformes > Cetorhinidae > Cetorhinus > Cetorhinus maximus. The sequence continues at coordinate 6,302,804 of NC_135894.1, read as the reverse complement.
CAATGCGGAGGGATTAACAATTTGTTTCGTTTTACCTTTGTTTAATAATAAAAGTGTTTGCAAATATTAACACAAAACTGATGGCGAAAGTGAATGCAGAAAGTCAGTGAGCTGGCTATGAAGGATCTTTTGTTAAGTAGTTTTTTTTTTACGAGAGAGCGCGTATCCATACGTGTGTGTGAGAGAGATAGAGAGTGATAGATGTTATGTGTGTGTGGCTGTGTCTGTGTGGGTGTGTGCGTGTGAGGGTAACCGCATGGACACGTGTTCAACTCCACCAGACTATGGAAAATGTAATTAAGGTCGGAAAAGATGAAACTAGGCGTTTTCGGGAGGAATGAATTCCAGCTGAAAACTCTGTTGTGAGACCCAAGGGGATTTTAGCTGAAGAGAAGCTGGGGAAAATGATTGAATTCTGCTGACAGCATCAGGTTGGAAAGACGAGTGAGGAGCTGACATTTCTTTTATGTATCGCAACAGTATTAAAATTAATTTGCTGTGCGCATCGAACAGGAGTGTTTTGGTTGTTCAGATCAGAGTAGTTAGTTAAGTCAGGGTACACAATATTCATAAACTGGTGCTTAAAATCCCATCAAAGTCTCCTGCCTCAAAAGGGTGGATCCATTCTGGCTATGGAGCTCGAGATTGGGCATCTGGGCACGGAAACGGAAGGACTGGACGGACTCTGATTGGATAGACTTCGATTGACGGAAACATCATGACTGGGCACTAAGTCTAAAATGCTTCAAATAACCTTCAGATCGATGGCTACAACAATTGGTTGGCCTTCAGACACTGTAGCGGTGGAACAATTAGGACTGTGAATGTGGACAGTCAAGTGACTCTTCCATTTAAATGACACATTTCACGATTTGACCGAGTACTTTGAACGAGAATACTCGCTAAATCGGTTAACATTAGTTTCCAACATGATAAGTGACATTCAATGGAAAAGGGCAATAAAGTGAGTTCTCGTCAGCATATCAGGCATGAAGGCGCCTGAAAAAAAAACTGGAGCCAATAGGATTCAGGGGGAAATCTTCGCTGCTTGAAGTCAGGGTGAGCACAGAACAAGGGAGTTGTGGTTGTTGGAGGTCAATCATCTTTCAGTAAATGCACATTAATACAGGTGCTCCTCAGCATAGCGTGCTAGGACCAACGATCTTCTCCTGTTTCATCAATGACCATCTCTTCATCTGAAGGTCATGAGTGGGGATGTCTGCTGATTATGGCACAATGTTTATTACCAGTCTCGAATCCTCAGCTACTGCAGCAGGCCATGTCCACATCTAGTCAGACATGGACCATATCCAGGCCTGACGTTCATAGTGGTGAGTAAAATTTGCGCCTCACTAGTGCCAGGAAATGGCCATCTACAATAAGATGTGATCTAACTGTCAGCCTTTGACAATCAGTGGCATCACCATCACTGATTCCCCCGATGACAACATCCCGGGGGTTTCCATTGACCAGAAACTGAACTGGGCTTGTGATATGAATGATGTGGTGACAAAAGCAGGTCAGAGGCAAGGAACGCTTCTGAGGAACTCAACTCCAGACTAGGCAAATCGTTTCCATCATCTACAAGGGACAATCAGGAGTGTTCCTGAATATTCTCCACTTGCCTGTTTGAGTGCAGCTACAACAAAACTCTCGAAGTTTGCCCCAATCCAGAACAATGTTTTCTGCTTTATTGGCACGATATCCACAACCAATCACTCCCTTCACCATCGACTTATGGTGGCAGCAGTGTGTACTGTTTACAAGATGCACTTGAAGAATCCAGCAAGTCTACTTAGAAAAGACCTTCCAAAACCACATAAACAACCAAGGATAATGACAAGGGAAGCAGAGACATGGGAAAACAACTTCCTGGAAGTCACCCTCCAAGCCTCTCGCCATTCTTATTTGCATATTTGTCGCCATTCTGGCATGGTCGCTGGGTAAAATCCTTACACTCCCTCTTTAAAAGCACTGTGGGTGTACCTACGCAACATGGATTGCAACGGATCAAGAAGACATCTCATCACCACTTTCTCATGGGCAATTATGGATGGGCCATGAATGCAGGGCTGCCAGCGAGGCTCATTTATCATTCATGAATTGAAATAAAAAATTAAAATATCCGAGATTTAATGTGAAGTCAGTGGTAATATTTGACCTCACCTTTCCTTAATGATTGTCTCCGTATTACCACAATTAGTGCGATGAACTCACAGATCAACAGGATCCTGATTGTTATACCGATCACAAGAGGGATGGAAGTGATATTGTCTTCATGTTCTTAATGAAATGTTAAAGAAAGATTCAACTGGGACACAGGATGCTATGTATTGTTAAATAGTCCAACATTCTGAAACACTAAGATTAACTTCAGAATTTTTTTTATAAAAACAAGCAAATGTCAAACATATCAGATCATTCTGGACATTAGCCTTGACATGAATACTACTTATTCATGAGACCAACCTGCGGGTGTGAATGGAGAAGCAGCCGACGACAATTCGGGACCTATGGGTTATTATGCAAAAAAAGATAGAACTTTAATTTAGAAAATGATCTGTTGTTCATCGTTTACGAATTCATGAGACATATTGAGCGAACATTCACCAACCGCCAATCACCCGGCCCCAACCCGCCCCGTTCTGCACTACCCTTACCGGAACAAATCACACTGGCGTCTTCCTTGTGATCACAGTCAGGCTGAGCAGACGCTGAAGAAGGACAATCGGAGAGAAAGGATTCGCTTCCGGTACACCTCACCTCATCAAACCACATGGCACCTCCACCCTGGCCAAAAGCGGCCCCTCCTGCGGCAAATAGAGCAGAGCCACAACCCAGCTGTCTGCAGACAACATTGGCATCGGCCATATCCCAGGAGTCATAACACACCGTGCCGCTGGTGTTTTTGCACTTTATCTCCACTCGCCCGGAGCAGATGGTGTTACCTCCAATCAGGTGCAAGTCTACACCCGAATCTGTCAATGATAATCAATCACTATTATTTCTGCACAAAACTACAGGTATACAGCTCAGATAATTGATATAATAAAGCCGATAGATCACCTGATTGTCGAGCACAATCCTTTTCACTTTCGGGTTGGTCCTTCGTTATCTTTCCTCCTGTTGGGGAAGGAAACGTGCTGACTCATTTGGACATCAATGAATGAAATAACACTCTCACATTAGAAGGTTTGTTTTGTTACCTGAACATAAAACGCCTGAAGCTGATCACAAACCACACTGGCGTCATTCCAATCCCAGTGAAGATCACACACTGCTCCCCAGGTTTTGCCGAACTGTATTTCCAGTCTGCCCGAGCATTGGGAATCCCCGGAAACGAGTCTGGGAAACCTGTGATCTGAGGAAGAACAATTCATGATAGTCGCAATCATTTTCAATTTTGTGCATATCTGTTTAAGCAAAACCTGTCATGATGACTCCTGATAAAATTTCCATTCTGGCATAATCGCGATTAAGCTAAACCCTACATTGCTCCAGAAGTTATTGCTTGCAAAGTGGCCATATGCAACCTTTAACATACTTATTGCTACCTCAGTACCGTGTTACAAACACGCACTATATCTACAGAGGGAACTTAGCTAAGCATATACTGAAAGAGATGTGCACTTTGACGTCAAACAATGTCTACTCTACCCGCAGCCAACTTTCTTCAATCCCATATCGCTCTTATCCCGATTCCCGCCCTGAAACTATAGACCGAAATGCGGCCTATGAAGAACACTGAAATTCTGTCTACACTGAATGACAAAAAGATAATGCTACCCTTTCCCTCCAACCATACCATCTTTCACCCCAACACACGTGCACACCTTCGAGGTGCAGTCGATAGATCTCATTAATGAAGACCACCCAGAATTCGACTTTTCACAGCTGGTATTACATTGGCACTAATTTGCAAATATAAACTACATCAAGTTGCATCCAGGCACCTCCCCTCCCCAGCCCCATTTATCCCTGCGGGAAAACATCTTATCACCAAAAAAAAATCCCTTTCCCTTCCATTCTGTATTTTCTATCGGGTTGTATTTAATAATTCTATTACAAATCTATTCTCAAAGTCCCAATTTATCTACTTTTACTGCCTCTGGCCCCTCACGTTTCAATCCCTTCTCTTGAAATTATAAGACCCACTCTTCACAACATCTACTTATATGGAAGCGACAGCAGCTTTCTCTTCATAATACTTTCAGGGCGTAACTCTTCCCTGGCACCTATTGCACATACCGTGAAAGGCCAGAAAATTAGTCGGATAAATCCAGGAACCCTGACTTGTCCTCGAGTGTTTAAAGTCTCCCATTTGATCTGCTGGCGTTTGTCATTTCGTCAATGGAGCACATTGACGAACACAGACACGAAATAACTTCAAACATTAAATGATTGATCCCACACTACCTTCCTAGTGAAAAGTTCCGAACACTGGAAGCGCAATGCAATGTTAAGAGCCCTTTTGAATCTGTCAGTAAAATGTAACGGTCACATACAAGGGGAAATAAATGGCTCGTGCTATTTTAGCATTTTTAACATATTGACAGCTAGAATCAAAAGGAACCAATCACCGGATAACCATGTACAGTTCTGGGAACCAAGCCTTGGTGTGAATAAGCTGATCATGTAAGGAGTGCATTTAGAGCTCCCCAGAATGTTCCTCGTCTTTCAAGTGTAAACTTGAAAGGACAGCTAATGTCGATTGGTTCTTGTTCCCTTACATCGCCTTTTGATTCCCGAAGCTTTAGGGAGCCTCTTAAGGCTTTGATCGACGAGCAAATAAATAGGGAGACAGTGATAGTCCAACAATATTCTCTCTCATCGTCACTCGGCCCTCACATCTAGTTTAATCAGGACAGTGAGAGGCGATGAAGAAGCAAACTCATTGCAACCGAATAGTCTTCACGGGCCTTGAGAATTAATGTCCAGTAACCTTCCATCACGGAGCCTAAATTACATCGTAAAATGTAGCGGAGAAGAGATAAAAACAAAAATGACCCTCAATAATTAAGGGTCATTTGATCCAGGACAGCAACTGCACTGCCGGATGCATTCAAACGTTTGGATAACAGAGTATCAGATCGCTGCCTTCTATAATGGTTACCAACGTTGTTTATGGATCGTTTGACCATTAACGAATGTCGTCTCTGAATATCGCTTCCACAGTTTTAGTGCCAAAAGCTACTGGTGTGAAACGTGAACATTGTCTCTCCACAGGAACCTCTTACAAAATCATTGGTTTTGGCATCTTCTGTTTTTTTTTTATAGTTACATCGTTTCCTTTACAATTAACAGTAGACTTTCTGTACTGTCGTGCAATAGAGAGAAAAAAACAAGCTAATTCCGTGAGAGACGATGTGGAGCTAGCGGACAGCGAGCAGAATTAATTCCAAACTGCATAGCAAACAGAAATCAATGATTAGGGATTGAGGGTAGATAATCAGACCAGCACAAAGGTAGTACATTGTGTTCCCGCAGGACGGATGCCAGGAACAATATTGTATACCGTTTACAGAAACAGATTATCCACAGGAAACAGTTCAAAATTAGTCTGTGAAGTCAAATTCGAAGCTCAGTTGAAACTCAGGAAATATGTGAGGAGGTACTTACAGAGACAGAATAAACAGTAAATGCAATAAATTCACAAAATGTGCACTTAATTTGCAAATGAATGTTATAATAGTTAAGGGCAATGCAGTACTTTTGTTAGAATTAATTCAGAGCTCAAGTATTCATTGGAAAATGAAAGTGCAAATTAGTTAGATGCGCCATCGGATGGATCTCAGTCTCGGCCTTCATTTTTGGAGGGAAGACATTAAAAATCTTGATAGTTTCATTATATTTCGGTCAGCCCACTCTTGCGCACCCGGCATATTACAGTCCCGCCGAAGTCAATGGACATTTGAATAGTTCACCGCGATTTACACCCACGGCACCGTCGCAACGGGGCAGTCAAATTCCAAGAGACGTGAGAAAAGTTGAAAGTTATTTAATTGGATTTTGACAGTTCTACGAGGAAGGTCGGGGGAAATGAAATTAATTGCTTGGGTACATTTGTTTTCACTAGGGAAGGTAGCCCGAGCACTGAAATGGTAAAGATCTTTATGACGATTGAACGAATTGACAGGATAGATGATCGTTAACTATGGTCTATGGCCAAACTTGCAAACATAAAAAAACTACTAAAATTTGCAAATGCATTCAGAAGAAATGTTTTTTTTTACCAGACGGTTGTTAGAATGTGGAACTCCTGGCCACAGAAGATGAGGTGATTGACATGGATTTATTTATGACTGATGAACAGATGGGGGAGAATGGAACCTCACGTTATATTGATGTTGATAGAAAACGTGGTGTTGATTTGGCGGGAGGCTAAATTTGTTGGGGAGCGGGGGAGGCTCGATTAGATCATTAACCCTGAGATTGACCGGTTGTCCTATGGAGTAAGTAGCTTTATCGTCGAAAATGTGTGATTCTGTGTAATGTTTCCAAAAGATTTACAGATGTGAACTTCGCTAACACGACCTGTATTAAGTGTCCATCCAATTTTGCTTGAGAAGATTATTTTGTGTTTCATAAAAGAAGCTGCCTTGTGTGTGGTGAACGGGCTACTTCATTGCTGTTAGATTGGGAGTTCATGGAATTTGAACCAGCGAGAAGAAGGCCGTTTCTTTGAGAGATGGAGATGAGAATGTTTTTAGAGGGGCTGCCGTTCCCCCTGCACATAATTAAGGAATCATTCTTATTACCCCACTGAGGAAGAGTATCGTGGTTGATAGCGGTGATTAAACATCCAGTCAAAGAGAAAACTTCGTCTGAGGATGGGAAGTCTCCTGAACAGTGCCTCAGCAGCGCCTATACAGGTCAAGTGCAGTTTCCACGATGAGCAATGATTCGGGAAATAAGAAACTCTGGTGAGACATTTGAAGACCGAAACTCACAGAACATTCAGCCTCTGGCCTGCTGAAGATGCCACGGCATTTTCATTGGGTATTGCAAATGAAAGTTCAGTCAACGGTGTTCCCGAAGTTTAAGATGGTCATGGACTGTTACATTGTAAAGCAACTGAATGTTAAGTGGAATCTCTCATTCTTTGCTGTCGTTAGCCGTTTGCAGACACACGTGTGGTGCACTTATTACTTGTCTTTTATCATTTGAGGCATGGATGTTGTGCAGGATTTGCTCTGTGTGCTCCTGGGCTGCTTCCTAATTTGATGAATTGCGAATGGAGCCGAGCACTGAGCAGTCATGCCCAAACAACTCGTCTTCAGAACATATAACGTTAAGAAAGACATGACTGAAGCAGTTGTAAAAAATTCGACATCGATCAGTAACTTAGAAAATGCAGTTTCCGTTTAATCTCCATTGAGTTTAGTTTTAAAAGACTGATTCAGTTTTATAATTGCTGCCCTTTGCAACAAAATCCTACAAAGTGTTAAATTGCTAATGAATCTGTTCTGAGGATGGCCAGGTTAGGTCCATGTGGTCGGATTTCTTGGGTGTGGTGATGGTGAACTTTCCCCTTTCTTCCAGTACTATAACACTGTTAAGATTATTGACTGCAATTGTGCCGTGCACTACACTTAACATATTTGTTCGAAATGCAGCACTTCTTCCGATCTCAATATAAATTAAATATTGAAACGAATGGACTGTGCAGTTAACATCGGGATTCTGTTTGCAGATTAGACCCGTGCTGCCCCATGACTTAGACTCTCCCTACGCACAGAAACCTTCCTCCCCAATTCCCGTTTAACAACCTGTAAAATATCAGCCCAAATATTCCGTACTAGTGACTCTCGGAAACCTAAGGAATGGCAGAGATGAGCATGCGGCCCCTGCGGAAGTATTGGCGCCTTGAACTATGTGTGAACAGCCCAGGAAGTTTCAACTTCATCTGGGGAATTCCCCTGCTCTCTGGGAGACTCCTCAATGGAGCTGAATGAAAGACACGCTCGCGCTCCGATGTGGTTCCCAGGGTCGTTACACCGGGGAATTTATACAGTGAGGGACAACATAAATCAAGGATCTAACAGCCGGGCAACTGAACAACTGGACTCTGCAATCGCTCTCACTCATTCCCCCAATAGCATCCCGAACCATCGGGGCGAGTGGCGACGGAGAGGGTAGAATGCGTGGCGGGATTTTCCGAACATTCTTCCCTATCCACGGATGGTCCGGGTCACCTCACAGCAAGAAGCCAGCAGTGATATAAAGCGGGGTGCAACCTGCCATTCCGGTGTGAGCTTATTTTTTTTTTTTAATTAACACAATTATTGACATGAAGTTATGACACACAATGAATCTGATTGAATATAACATTAACTCCAAGTGGAATATCCTGCCCTAAGTCTCATTCTTCAGCAATCGGCTGTCCCAAAATAACATCTCCACCTTTATTCCAGGGGGAAAAATCAGACCCGGCGGGCGATGAGAAGCAGAAGAAATTTTTGTACCTGAGCAGATCGCGCTGGCATCATTGTTGTGTGACCAGGAATAGTGACACCAGGCAGTCTCGCAGGGCGGCCTCGTTCCCGCTGCACTCAACATAAATCGTCACAATGGGTCCGGAGCCTTCCCCAAAGTGAGCCCCGCCCGGTGCAGAGACCGCGGTCCCGCAGCCCAGCTCCCGACACACAACGGCGGCGTCCTGCAGGACCCAACTGTTACCATTCACAGTCCCCCACTGTCCCCTGTAGTGAATCTCCAATCTTCCTGCGCACCGACTGCCCCCATTCGCCTGTCTCAATTTCACCGCCTCTGTAAAATACAATAATAAGAGCAGAATTACAATCCATTAAATCCGCGAGACCCAGCTAACAGGTCTCCACTTTCTGCAGGTCAGAGCAGAAGAATTTGTAATATTGGCCTGTGCCCAATCTCCCATTGAATCCCGATTTAAAAATGAAACCTCTCAAACACAAGGGTATAATTGTATTCAACCCTTTAAACGAGCCGGTTATAAGTGGGAGAGATGCCACTTCTGGGACAGTTGGTCGATACGTTCAGAATACATTCCAGTCCCCGGAGATCAGGAGATGGACGTGACTATAACAGCGAACTCACTGATTGGCGGAGACTGAGGTCCATTCAGAGCACCAGAGCACAAATGCAATCTCCTTCTCCCAGCCAGCCCTTCACTCCCCCGCCCACCGGAACTGGAACGTCATGTAACCACTATCTCTGTCTGGATGTAATTCGAGAATTGGCAGCCCATTTGGGATCGGCAGCAGTATCAGTGGTTATTGACATTCCCCTCTCCGGGACCCAAGTCATGGTCGCTCTGCATTAGGCAGCAATTGTCCCTCAACGGGGTTTAAATATGTTCATTGTCAGAGTGCAGGGAACATCCCATTCCTCCCTGACAGGCACATGGAGAGCGAGTTAATCAATGATCAAATCGGTACCGCAATTTTCTCCGACAGTTAGTTTTAATTCACGTAGATTGGACAGGAAAATATCAGATAATATGAAAATTAAGAGTTATTACCTGATGGATCAGCCTGACTGCTCCCAGTTCTGCCTGAAATGAAATGTTGAGAATTAAAGTTTCATGGGTTAAGAGGACGATGAAACGACCAGAAACGTTATTTGTTCAAAGCAACTGCGAGAATATTTTGTCATTTTTTTGAACATAATGTTTTCAGGAACTTTATGTTAAAAAAATTCAACAAACACCCAAGTTTCCATCATTATCTGAAGGTAGATTTCCCGTCGCTTTTCGGAAGAAATAATCCAGCGGTTTGTGATTTCATCTGTTTTCCACTCCTAATGAAGCATCCAGTACAGGCTCAGGAGCAAGTTCATGTTATTAACTGGTCAACGTTTACCCAGGAGATCCCGAGAATACCCCATTGCACAGATAACCTTCTCACCATCTAAAGTCCCTCTAACATACTATCGATGGTATGTTTACCTCACTCACTCTCGCTGCTCGAAGACATGGTGGCCTGCATGTTTATTGGTCACTTTCCATTTGTTGGTTTCACACCATTGACTGTGCGTTAACATTTTCCAAAATTGGCTCGGGTTTTTATTTTAACCAGGAGGATATTCTGGTATCTCTATATTCCCTGTTTGACGTGTTATAAAACATCTTACATTGATTCCCACTCACAGTTGGATTTCTGCAACCCCTTACATGATTTCTGCCAGTCCTGCACAAAGCGTGCACCTACCTAGAAAATATTACTCAGGCGTTTGTTGGAATTGTCTGTGATTGTCTGGGTAATTGAAGTCGCAACAATACTCAACAAGCTGCGCACCAGCAAGTTCATAGCAACCCCCTTGAGCGTCAGCCCAAACATGTCCTCTTTAAGTACCTCATGTACAAGGTGCACAAGATATAAATACCACCTAAAGCCTGATACAAAGCGACATAAAGGAATGCAAGTTTGAGAGTTGAGATCTGATATCTCATTAGCTACAACATGATCTATTATAAAAACATATGAAGCATGTGGAACAGGCTGACAAACATTCAGGTTCACATAAATAATATACACATAAATGTCTGCCTTAGGAAAGTGATTTAATTAAAACAGATTTCAGTCCCCCAAAAAGATACAAATAATCAAGCATGTTTACAGGTTAATTCTCGGTAAAATTTGAGATCTTATGCTCTCCTCACCTATCAGCATGCAATTAATACTCATTTTTACCATAATTATCCTATCACAACCAACGTTGATCGATCGCAATTTACAATTTAAATTTGAAAAAAAAACAGTCATTGTCCATCATTCCAAAGTTGAAAATACTATTTGAAACCTTTCAGCTCATGAAAGCACATATCAGTCACAAAGCTCTACCACTGATAAACATATGTTTGAAAAATATGTGCACGGGTTCAGTTGGCAGTAACTGAAACTTTAACAGGTTGGTACAGTCAGTCATTGACCTTACATCCCAGAATGTGATTCAAGCTTCTCCAAGAGTAAATGCGCTCTGCTTCTAGCACCCTGGGATTAAAAACATTTGCAATCGAGTCTGCTTTGCCTGTGCAAGAGCCGCAGGGGAGAAATTAAAACTAACTGCTTCGTTTTTGGAGTTGTTTTCTGGATTAAATCGAAATGTGATATCTATTTGGTCAGGTATTCAAAGTTTATGTTAAGCAGATTCAAGTTAATATTTAGATGTCACAGTTATTAATAGAATTGGATAAATTAATTTCCCTGTTTGATGTCGAATGAACGGAAAATAATACAGTCCATAATATGCACTCAATGACATTTCCACAATATAATAAAACAATTTCAAATCTCGCTCCATCTAATCACACGCATTCTAAATTTTAACAACATTGGCCCTCTTTTGGGGATTTCTACCTGATCTGCGATGGTTTGTGAAAATGATTCTGGATAATATTAATTTTGTCTTCTGTCTCCTTTCTGCGCTGTGCAGGGAATGTTCGTTAAATTAGCGACACAATTAGAATTTTAGAATTGAAACTTTTAAAAATATTACTTTTTTAAACAATTAAATTAAATAGCCATTTTAAATATATTTCGGTAAATGAAAAATGTATCTGATAACTATTCTCGAATTTATTCCCTGACAATAAAACACAATTTATTTTAGTTCTTTTTACTGACAAAGCAGCAAAAAAAAAAATAATCCTCGCCCCGATGCAAAGTAATTTAAAAAAAAATCCAGAGATCCCCTTAACTCTACATAAAAGTTATCGGGAACTTGGAAGGAGGCGGAGAAAACTTGATAATTTTGAGAATCTGTACATAGAAAATGAGCGAAGCAGAAAATACAACTTCATATCAATCAGCCATAATATTGATGAAAGTAAAAGCTAAACAAAATTCTGAGCAAATACGTAAATATAAGAACGTTTTTAGCTAATTTATTGTTTGTAGATTGCAGTTAATAATTATACATATGGTAACAGATAATTAAAGCAATGTTGATGCTGACAATGATTAATATTTTATTATACTCTATTCAAAAATTGGGTCCAACAATATACTGCTGAATAAACAATTTGCATGTTTCTTATTTCAAAGTATCACAAGTAGGTTTGACCGCACTTCTACTGAGGAAAGTCAGTTACTGGAAATCTGCATTGGTTCATTCGCCAGTGAGTGCTGCCCTGACCAGGATTCTGTACTCATTGAGTTAATTTACATTCCAGAATTTGATCCGCTGCTTTCTAACAGCGACGTTTTACGCTCCTTATCCACTAAATTTAAATAACCAGATTCGAATTGCATGTTCAGTCTGCGGTTTCTGTACAAGAGGGGCAGAGGTCAAGATAAAAGCAAACTGCTGGGAATATGATCACTTTAGACCTTTTGACACTCAAGTCTCAGTTGCAATTGGAAATAAGTAAAACATGTTAGCCCAGATAATGGCCACCAAAAGCAATGGTCAACATTGGGACTTTTGAACTTGGCCGATTTAAAATGAAACAAATGAGCAAAGAGTCTACTAGCTCAGAATTCAACACAATTAAACTAACTATTTCATCCCAAATTAATTACCGATTTAAGGAAAAATATTCCAGTTTTCGACAAAGAATTTTGTTCATTCCGGGATTTGTGAAAATATTTTCCGGAGCAATATATAATACATGCTTCCAGCAGTTCTTTGATTTTGAAGACATGTACTTCAAATAAATTACAATGCCTGGAGTTTAGTGTCAGTCATTTATTTCTAAATAATTAGAAACTGATTGAGAGAGCCATGTGCCTTTTACCGTGCACCTGACAAGAATGCAGCGAGGTTTCCCTGTCACTAAGGCAGCATTTCCTATTTCTAATAAGAGATTTAGAATTGTAAATGAAGACACGCACTGGAAGCAACAACAAATTTCAACCAAGGCATCGACATAAAACTGAAAAATAATATCAGACCGGCGGAAGGAAGTAAAGGCACAAGTCTCGATACCTCATTAAACACCACATGGGACCTTGAAAAACAATGAGAATTCGGAATACATTTGAGCGAACGTACTTATCACATAACCCGTGAAAACAAATAGTTCAATGGGAATTTTAAACTGCAAACAATGTGGTCATAACTTGGAAGGATGTGTTAACAAATTAAGTAAGAACATTGATAAGTACCATTTCCCATGAGTTAAAGAAGTTGCAGTAACTATATATTTGGAGAATGCAATTAATCGCCAAAAGAAAACATTATAATATTAATTGTGCTCCTTCTTCTTATTTCAATATAAACTATTTATCGAACTTGCAAAACACTCGAAAGCAGAACCAACTGTTATGCATGCTTTAGTGTTTGCCCCTATATCACACATAATTCAGGCGGAACGTCGACAGAGAAATACCGCTGAGAGTACTATGTGTGGAGGCTCACACGTTAGTAGGTGCAGTTTCATACTCAGTTAATTGACATAAACCAGGACTCCGCTCCATGATATTCTAACAGTGACGGCTTTCGACGTCGTACCAGCTCTGCTGAAATTGTCTGATCAGAGTGTTAATCTTAATTAGCTGTGTGTGAGGAAGAGTAGCAGGGTACTCAATAAATTCAGCTGCTGTGTTATTTCTGTTCTCTTTCGGATTTAAATCGTTCTGAACTAAATATCACATTTAAAACAATCACCAACCAGGTGCAAAACCTTTCAAATATGATTCAAAATGATATATTTATAAATCAATTGAAATGCCTAAAATATTAACTGGATAAAATTTCGGCAAATAAACTCGACTCATCAATCCTCAGTTCATACGATCTTAATGAAGAGCAGAAATAAATGTAAAAAAGTCCGTGTTCAATAAATGAAGCCCAGACTGGACTATTCTCTCTCGGCAAATCCATCTGTTTTATATTTGTACAACTGTCTCAGTTGGGAATGTTTTCAACTCCAAACTAGCCAGGCGGTTAAGGGAATTCAGGTGAACGCTGATAGAGAACAGGGACCTATGCACACGGGTAAAGCCATAGCAATTTGTGGCTCAGAATTAGAGCCTTCGGTTGAATGGGCCTGCGCGGGTCGAAAAATCGGATACCGCCTAGTCCCACTTTCCAGTTTTGGCCGCTTGTTTTGTGCGCTACCATAATTTAAATGCGCAACCGAACATGTTTTAAATGTGATGAGGGTTCCTGCATTCACCGGCCTTTCAGGCATCGAGCGTCCTTCGATCTGCGTATTATTATGCAGCAATATCCCATTACACAATAGGCAATCGTGTTAATATTTGAATACAATTCCAAAATTTATCTTACAAAATAGCTCAATGTTTTCTGCAGTAAATATCAATATCTGTATTGATAAGATTCATTGTTGAATAACAGTGGAAGCCGCAATGTAGAACAGGATAATATTAATTTTAAAAACTTACATTTCAGAAGTCGCAGTGCCGTTAGAGTCAGAAAGGACTGCAGCATCTTCCCGGCACTGGGATCCTGCGCTGGGAATTGAGCTTTAACTGAATGCTGTACACAGATGCCGGGCTCTCCTTCGAAGACCTTCCGAAAACCCGGCTGAGGCGGCAATTAAGTGTTTGAAAACAGTTTGAACAGAGTTGACTCTTCCTTCCAAATAACATAGAAATGTTATCATGTGAGAGCTCTAGAGTGCCGTCTGGTAACAGACCAATGAGAATGATCTTGCTCATTAATGGATAAAACGAACCGAGGGCCCATCCACTGCCTTTTCCTGTTAGAATGGAAAGGAAATGAGTCAACAACAATGTATCATATCATTCAATCATTGAAACTTACAGCAGGAACTTACAAAGCAGTGGGCTCTTACACCTGCTGTGTCACAAATGCTGTTATCACGACATACATTTGCAAATGAGTTCTCTTAAAGCACATGTCCAATTGCCTTCTAAAGAATCCTGTGGAATATGATTACACCATTATGTTTTATGGTGCATTCGAGATCTTAGTCAGCCACTGTGTAATTAAATTTCTGTTCAGTAACAATGTTGTCAATTTATTTAAGTTCATAACATCCAGTTAATGACACAAAAGCTAATTGGAATACTTTTCCCCACTTGCCCTGAGATATATCTCTTTATGTGTGTTTATGTGTGTGTCTGTGTGAATGTTTGTGTTTCTCTGTATCTGCCTTGTTCCTGGCTTACTCTCTCTAACTCAGTCTCTGTCTTTCTAACCACCAGACTCTCTAACTGTCTCTCTGTTTCTTTGCTCCTATTACATGGCATTCCTGTTCAGTACAAAAAACGCGAAAAAAATGTGAGGCTTTTGACGTAAAATACAAACTAAACAGAAAGCTAGAATGTACAGCCAGTGATGCATCAACTCCGGAAAGAAACGGTTATCGTTTCATGTCTAGATGACCTGTCATTTTAACCAGTTCCCAACCACATGGACGGTCATTTCAACATGAATCGTTAACTCTATTCCTTACTGATGGCTTTGGGACGAGATATGAAATTCACTTGAAATTCAACAGACATTGCAAGAAAAAATATGATTTTTCTTTCCAGCTAGAAGTCGGGTATAAAAAGGAGAAGAACATTCCTTCAGACTGTAACAAAGAATGTAAGGAACAACAAAGTGTTTATGTACTCATTTATCATTATTATTCTAAAATCAAAATCAGAGTGGCCAACTCAGGAGCCTCATGAGAGCTATTCGGTTATGTTTGACAGCTTTAAGGTTCTAATTTTTAAGATTAGTGTGATGTATTTTCTGCATCCTGATTATAATCTGTGTTTGAGCTGGGGAGCGTGTGGTTTATAGGTTTCAATGTTAGACAGACTGCAGCTTAATTCTTACATTTATTAAACGTGTTAAACAATTAAATAAATGCTTTTCACACTGGGACACTTTATCGAGAGGCCTTTTCACCATAGGATAGCGAAGACACAATCAACGCAAACATCTATTTACAAACTCTCTTCCTCAGGTCCAAGGCCGAAGGACCCAGTTTAAAAGCTTCGCAGATAAATAATTCTGTGTATATTGATGACACTGTGTGTTTGCGCTTGATTATTTTGTGGATACTACTTATATATTTCAGTGGGTTGTCTGCAGTTCCATAACGAGTTTAAGTTGTCAAAGTTGTGGAGGAGAATTTGGCGGAGATTCCAAATAGGGTGATAGTGAAAACATTAGAAATTCAAGCAGCTAAACTTGGCGATTTAGCTAACTATTGAGAATGAAATAACCTGAAATCTGAAAACCGGCTTCATCTCCATGGACTTCTAAATTATTGGTGCTCATTGTTGTTAAACTTATAGGAAATGCTTCATTTCAAGGGCAGTTGCTTGATTTCCATTATCACCAATAACAGAAGTGTAGAGACCACCATTATTTCTTGGATGGTCTTCCCAATTTACCCAGTCGGATCTATGCCGCTCCTAAATTATTCTCTATAAACTGCCGAAATGTACTTGCACCTTCTTTGGGTAATATTGCCAATCATTTGAATAAATGTTTTTCCATTAATCAGCGCTAGTCTTGGAGAGAAGTAGAGCCAACAGGGATATTTGTTGCGACATGAAATGTGTTTTTACTTGAAGATGAGTAATTACTACTGAAAATGTCTGTGTGTAATCCCACAGCAGCTCGCAGTGTGCAGATTCACAGAGCACTCGCTGTATGTTTTGTTGTTGTGCAGAACTGACAGGAAACACCTGGCGTTGTGGTGATGTCTGCACCAGCAACTTCGTCGCTGCTCCCTTACAATATTGACATATGGCTTGTGAACATTGAACATGTCCAGGCCAATGAGTCGTGGCAGTATATCTGGGTACCGGCACCAATTCACGGGAAAAACATGACAGAATGTCACCTGCAAATAGTCCAAACCAGTGTCATTAATAGTTGTTCATGGAATAAGATGTCGGTAAACTGTCGAGACAGTCTGGCGTGTGCAACAAACAATACGTCTAGTTTGGTGGCTTTAATCGACTATTGCCATTGCTCAGGCTGTGAAAGTCTACAACCGGCATGTCGGCATTTATCACCGCTCCCACCGCGCCCCCAAATCCCTCCCTAACGTCACCCTCCTCAACAACTCCGCCTTCAAGCTACTGGCGGCCAGCGTTTCTGCTGAATAAAATAAATAATTCGGTGTAGCCAAACTCCCCAGAGCAGTCCAGGGACAGCACTTTACGGATAGGATTTCGATGAGGGCTAAAAATTACCTCGGATAACGAGTATGCCTCTTTTTGTTTGGGTGCTGAATATTTTGAATGGTTTTTGGCCAGTCTGCAGTGTATCACTTTACATTGTAATGGATGGTATGTTAACATGAAAAGTAATAAACACTGGAGAATTTCTGAGATGCTCGGTCAGTTTCAGAGCACTTGGTTACCATTTCTACATTGTATTCGTTTATTAGCGAGGGATGAATTGATGGGTCGTGGTAACTTTGTTAAGTGAGGATTTCTAAATCAGTTGCTTGGTAATCAGTAAAATGAATATTTGGAAGTTGAGGTGATTGTTGTAGCAGGTGAGGTAAAATTCTTGTAGCAGGTTCTATTTTTTAAGCAGTCGTGTGCTTCGAGTCGTTTTATTGATGTTGAATCAGCAAGGAATACTTATTTTTATATATTATTTGCAATGTCTCGGTTTATATAAATTATATTTTGCCAACTGTCAATTTACCTCAAAATGTATCACATAGCAAACCCCAATGCAAGATTTAATTTGTTATTTGCTGTCTTGCTTGATCACTGCTTATATACAGTGCTGAAGGATTTAATGTTTCACTTCTGATGATGACTGTAATGCCTAAATGTGAGAAAGTAGCCCTAACACATACACGTTCGGGGCAGTATTGGACTGATGCTTCATGTAAAATCAACGACCATTCAGTTTCGCTCCCTGCTTTCTGTCCCCCTTGCAGATTTTCGGCCAGTTGATTTTGCTGCTTTGATTAATGCCTGGAGTTTACCTATATCCAATATGTGAATGTGTTTCAAATTCAAGGTCGCCAATTTGTTCTCTCTACCAGTTTGGAAAAATCTACTCTCCAGCACAGACAGATTCAAAGTAGGTGTTTCGTACAAAAATCATGCGCTCTGCCGACAATGGAAGTTTTATTTGTTAGTCCCAAATCATCCCGAGCCATTATTTAAAGCCAGTTAATGAATTAAGCTAATGTGCGAACCATTTTCTCATTAGTCCCAAATAATCCTGGGCCTCCATTCGAAGGCCACGCAATGCCTCTGCCTCATATTCAAACCGGTTTGAATTTGGCCCACCCTCGTCCCCGGCCTTCCAGCGAAGGCCGTGCAACGACCTTGCCTGTGTTCGCACAGTTTTCGCCTGTTTTTTGAATTGGTAGTTGATGATTCAATTTCCTGATGTCGGGCATTCATACACCCAGCTGATTGATGTGAGTCAATCTACTGAAGTTGAGTAAGGTTTAATCAGGAAGCTGATACAGTTAATGGTTAAGTTCAGGTTAAACCAGTGGATGAATTACTTCATTATTGATATTTCTTTATGAGCGCTACTTGAATACTCAATGCTACTTCACAATGTTACTGTGCCTGCATTTTCAATAAGCTCAATGTGTCATGTAATTTTACATACGTTTCTAATTAAAGAGTATTCGCTTTATCGGAATAGTTCAGTTAATTGATAGTGCATTGCTTTTCAGTTTTTTTTTATATTAAATGAATTCACGATTAACTACATAGACAGTGATACGGGTAGATATTGTTTTTTTTGTGTCGGTCTGCCATTGCCCATAGGTTTATTGCGCTCAGTCTGTTAACACGGGTGTTCCGTCAGATTACTGGCGAATATTGCAGGGCCCCAACATGGGAGTAGTGTCAGTACAGCTTGTTTTTATCAGTGCTGCATCATCTTCTATTTCAACACATCAGACAGAGGCTTTGTTGACTTTTTGCGTTGTTAGGCCGAGAGTGGTTAGTTTTTGGACTGGTCGATGTTAATGTTATTTTATAGGTTGGACGAGGGTTGATTTGTGGGGAGCTTGTCCTTTTGGAGGAGTGAGGGAGTTTATGGGTAGCGAGTTAGTTAAATGACAGTTGGGTATATAATATCTCATCGCTAGTTTGGAGGTAATCGAACGGCTTAAGTTCACATGATTACTTGCTAATCATTGGGGCAGTGTATCTGCAAGGCGTCGATTTCTAACTCCTCAAATCCTTTGCGACACGGATAATCTCTTGGTTTTTGTTTGTTTTGCTAAAAGTGAGTAAATATGTTATATTTTGCTCAGGATTGAAGACAATGGGTCACTTTGGGGTAATTACTAATTTTCCATCGTTCTGGTTACTTTATATTCACAATGTCAGTTTATAAGTCATTATGCCAGTTAATGGCCGAGTGTCACTGTCGAGTCATAACGGCAGATAAATTAGCTTTGGCTTTTCTATGATCTTGGCTCAGAATCACAGTCTTCATCAACATCTAGTTCTGTGTGACTGTGTGTTCAGTCATTGACATTGATACAATGTACAAAAAAGCAAAGTTGACAAACTCAATTTGGTGTGCATGTTGTCTGGCACACCGTCCTCTACCTTGCAGAGTCTGTGGACCTAAACTCAGACACTTCTTCTGCACCACATCTGGAACAAAACCCCATCAACAAACATCAAGCTATAGATTGCAAGCCTGCGACTGATGTCAACTCCAAAGTAGACCTTCCCTCTAAAGTCTCCAGCCTCATGGTGCCCCAACTCTGCAGCCCACTTGTACCAACTTTATATATATACTTCAAAAAGGACTTTCCTATTAAACCCATTGTCTCCACCAGTGCCTACCCCGATGGAATTATTTCTTCATATTAGGCTTTATTTTTCCCTCTACTGTGCTTAAACATCCTACCTAACTTTGTGATTATTAAGATCCCCTACATCACCTCAAAATTTTCCAGTTACATTGCCCTGATCGGCACTCTTCACTATGTACATCGAATCCCTCTAAGACTCCCTACTCCACATGGGCGTGTTGAGGACTCTTGGTTTGTTTAATGAACATAGGCCCGAACATTCCTCATCCACCACCACACACCACAGCTTAGCACAACTCGTTCTCTCATTGAGGAAACAAACATTAACTTGTTTTTATTTTACTTCCGCAAAATAAGAATCACAAAATCAAAGAACGGTAAAGGTGTAGAAGGGTGACATTAGGCACATCGTGTCTACATCAGCTCCCTGGACATTTTAAATCCGTGTCAATCTCCTGCCTTTTCCCTGAAGCCCTGCACATTTGTTTCAATTTGAATAATCATCCAGTGGCATTTCGAATGCCTCTATTGAACCTGCCTCCACCACGATTCCAGGCATGGCATTCCAAACCCCAACTACTCACTGCGTGAAAAAACTTTTTTCTCATGTGACATTTGCAGTCACATCGGTGTGGGTATGGCTGCCAGCATGGACCCCAGTTACATCTGCCTTTTTTGTGTGTGGTCATGTTCGACATTCCTGAATAAAGTCCGACTTAGGCTCACTCACAGGGTTCATTCCTTTTTTTTCTGGAACATCGAAGTCTGTTTTGGTGCAAAATCATGCTTTTGCCTGAATGTCTGGAGACAAATATAATTCAGCAAGTTTTCTTCCAATTATAAACTTTTTTTCACCATCACATGATCCTTCTCCGATACCATCAATGCTAGAATTTCCTGTCTCAATTGCTGACATTAGGCAGTCCACAAACATTCTTTGCAAACGCACTGATTTCCACAGACTTCTGGGTTATAAATCTTCACATCATTATTTCGGTAAGGAGTCTCTAAAATTCCAAAATTTCTTGCCTTCCACAGATCTGATTATGTTACCTTTCACAATTAACATCCGGAGAATCCTCCCTTCTTCCCCAGCCCAACAAACCCTGCTCTTTGGCCCCTGAACAGTATCCGACACAGATCCAGCACTTCTGCACACATCTTTTCTGAAACTAGGACGTGGTTCACCACGAACTCATTCACCACGCCAGCAGCCTACGCCTCTTCCACGAATTGTAGCATGATACCAGCAGCAAACGCATCGCCCCCTCATTTGCCTGTCAAAATTACAATTAAACAGTTCCCTCTGTGACACCTTGGTTCAATCCGCTATCTACCCCAACACTTTATTGCCTTTACAGGGCACTCTCACTTGCAATCGAATGAGCTGTAACATCTGCACCTTTACCTCATCTCCCTTGGCCTTCAAAGCATCAAGCAATCCCTCCAGGTCAAGCAGCGATTTACTAGTACTTCAGTCAATATATTCCACTGTATTTGCTGCTCACGATGCAGTCTCGTTTTCATAGCGGAGACCGAAAGCAGACTTGGTTGTCTCGCGACGGAGCGGGCGTGTTTTTTCTGCCATTTTCTGCGAACCATTTATTTTGTTTCAGACAGTGCTGACATTTATTGTACTATCGACATCTGGCCCAGACAAAAGTATCAAACTTTAGCAACGTGATTGTCATTCCCTTTGTCCTGTGTTCAATTGCATCTTTCTGATGTAGTCTCTCCATTCCTCCGGCATATCCCTGACCTCTTAATTTGTTGCATTACCCCTTTCTTTTGTTATTTTGCAACAGCTTCAAGCTCATCGGAATTCCACTTCTCTCCAGTTCCTAAGAAATAATAATTATTGCACTCACAGTTTTGGTTTTTTCTGTTTCCCTCTCCACAGATGCTACCAGACGAGCAGACTTGTTTTCAGGCATTTTCAGTTTTTTTTTTAAATTACAATTTTGCATCTTCTTCTTTATTTTCCGAGAAGGCAGGTTATAGGTTGAACTTAAAATGAAGTAATTTAACTAGCTTTCATCTCCGATAACGGTGGTTGAGGTATATTTAGAATGATACTCTGTGAAGTTTCATTGGTTGCATGACAGCTGGAGGAGATATGATTGTAGGTCATACGTAACCCTCGCTCCTCAATAGAGAAGTGATGAAAATTTTAGATAGACAAGGGAGCAGAATTTGAGCAGTTGAGAGATTTTGGGCAGTGCTTTTATGTTGGAAATCGAACCCGGAATGAAATGAGGCCAGAGGAAGATAACAGAGAAAGATGTGCACAGGACAGTGAGTAGACAGGTGTAGGAGGACACTGCTGTTTTCATCGCTATTTTCCATTCTTGCTGATGCAGCCTTGCTCCACAGAGAGGACTTCTCACCATTCACGCACACTAGCGCCCCCGCAGACACCATCCATACAGAGAAACATGTTAAACACAGAGATCTCTCTCCACACAGAACTACCCCCTCTCGCATTCTCACACGGAAACTGCAGCAAGCAGACGTTCTTCAGCAATAACATATTCCCCACACACACTAACTAGGAGCAACAGTAGGTCATTCTGCCATTAGAGCCTGCGCCGCCATTCAATAAGATCATGACTGATATTCTTGTGGCCTCAACCGCATATTTAAGCTATCCGCGATGAAATTCGACCCCCTTGTTAATCAAGTGAGCTTCTACATTCACGTTAAAAATGTGCAATGGCCCTGCTGTCACTGCTCTTTGGACAAGAGACATTCAAAGTTTCAAGATCACCTGAGAAAAAATTCTTCTCACCCGCGACTGAAGTGGGAGGAAACTTAGCTTTTAAGCCCTGCGATCCAGTTCTAGACTGTTCCACGAGTCGAAACATCCATTCAGCCGTCACCATGTCAATCTCCATCAGGACCTTTCAAGTGTAAAAATAAAATCATCTCTCATTATTCTAAATGGGATCCTCCACAAGTCTGACCAAGCTTTCCACATACGATAACTCACAATCCGCCATCACCTCTCTAACCAATTAACATATCAACGTTAATCGCCTGCTTTTACTAGTATGTAGTAATGGCAGATAATTGACTGCAAACACACGATCTCAAAGTTTGCCAATGACACGAAGGTATGAGGTGATTAACTTGGTAAGTACCTGGAGGCGAGAATATAGAAAATACAGAGTAGTTTACATATGTGGTTTCGAGGCAGAGAGGGCTGCTATATTTCCATGAATAACATAATCTGATAGAGTATGATGATAAAGCATACAGGTTTTGTGCTTTATGAAGAGGGACATGGATTTCAAAAGAAAATCATTCATGATAAAATGTAAACAACATTAGTGCACATTAAACTGTAGTGATCTTGGCGTAATAGTACATAGGTAACTGAAGGCAGCATTTCAAGCAACAAGATTGGATAGAAGCCGTATGAAATGCTCTCCTTGATTGGCAGAGGTATAGAACATAAAAGTAAGGATAAATTGTTGGAATTGTATGAAACATTGGTAAGGCCTCAACTGGAGTATTGTATGCAGTTCTGGTGACTGCATTACAGGAAGGTCGGAATAGCTTTAGAGAGAGTGCAGAGGAGTTTTACAAGATTGTTTCCAGATTTTAAAAAGCGTAGCTACAAGGAGAGATTGGATAAGTTGGGCTTATTTTGCTTAGAACAAAGAAGGCTGAGAGGTAACTTGATTGAAGTGTACAAAGTAATAAGGGGAATAGATAGAGTGGACTGGATAAAATTGTATCCCTTGATGGAGAATTCTAAAACCAGGGGACATAGATTCAAGACAATTGGCAGAAGGTGTAGGGGTGAAATAGGTAAGATTTTTTTTTACACAGCGTCTAGTGGATGACTGGAATTCGCTGTCCATATTTGTGGTAGAGGTAGAAACTTTAAACGCTTTTAAAAAGCACCTGGATGTGCACCTGAAGTGTTGTAAACTGCAGGGATATGGGCCGGGTGAAGGAAGGTGGGATTAGAATGGGCTCCTTGGTTTCCTCGGGATGGCATGGAAAAGATGGGCTAAATGGTCTCCTTATATTCTGTAATTGTTCTATGATTATGTGTTACAAGCGCTGTTGGATTATTTCATTTCTTATTCAGCTCCAACAGGGAAAAAAAGCAAAACAATTTCACCAATCTCTCCACATAACAACATTCTCCCGCCCATAAGATACTCCGGGAATGGAAGAGGCCATATGCCTCAGCAAGCCTTCTCTGCTGTTCAATATGATCATTGTTGATCTGATTTGAGCCAGAAATCCATGTCTCTGCCACAACCCTTCAAAATAACACAGCTTCTTTGAGGATCAAATGCATTGTCTTTCTCAAACTGACAAGACATCAATGCCCATCAACCTCCGTGCAAGGAGCTTTCAAAGACTAACATCGTTCTGGATTAAGACATTCCTGCTCATCTGCCACTTGTTTGAGAGATCCTATGTTTTTGAATATCGCTCCCTATTTCTAGGACTTCATGGGAGAAGGACGCCTTCCCAATATCTACATTGTGAGGCCAACCCCAGAATGTTGTTGGTTTATGTTCATGATGTTATTTAGTTGTCATCGTGTCTTCCTAACAACTGTTTCTGTACCTTCTGCAGGACCTTCACATCCTTCCTCCATTACAGTGATTAAAATTGTGCGCCATATGCCACCTGAATAATAGCAATTAATTTACAAATGTATTAAATGCTTCATTACATTTCAATTTAATACCCATGTTTACCAAACCAGTACAGAGTATGTTTCATTTGCCCCAATCTCCACGCCGCTTTCAAGTAATCATGGGCATGCACATCATCGTAATTGTGTTCATTTCCCCCTTCAAAGTAGTTACATTTATACTTTGATGCCACAAGACGGAATGTTTCCCATGATGCATTGCGTCTCACAAAAGCACAAAAAATTCAAGCAGCCACGCGTCTGGCCACTTTACCACTTTGCCTGTGTCCTTCTTATTTCTGTTACTAATATGTTCATGATTTTGCAACATTATAAAGTGTTTTAACCAGTTTCTTTCTGTACCCAAACTTATCTTAATATATTAAACACATGTGTAAAAAAAAGATGAATAGTATTATACTCGATGCCTAAGCGGAACACACTCTTCCTACTCGGATGACAATTCATTTACGACTATTTTCATCCGCCTCCCTTTTCGTCAACCAAACAAGCGAGTTAACAATGTTCTTTCATGCAATGCACTTGGACTGACTGTGAAAATCTGCAAAGAGTTTGTTTGACAAAATTGAAATCCCACGTCATACATATCGATAGCATGCCCTTCCTCGCAATGTCTGTTAATTTATCAGATAACTCACAGATTATTCAGACATGATTGGCTTTAACAAATGGTCTGGTTGACATTGTTAATCCATTTCCCAAGTGAGAATTATTTTTTCCTTGATGAGGTCTCTCCAATGTCAAAGATGTTATAAAGATGAGTCCGCTATTCCAAGAGTTGCCATCTGCCCCTTCATGTACAACACCATAACATTTGCACTAATTCATTTCTCGAGCAGCAGTTCAATTCCCAAAGAAGATTGAAACATTTTCCTCAAACTTCTGAACTTTATTATTGTTCCTTCGTCATGGAAATATTTTGGCTGGTTACATAACCGTTTCTACTTTGAATGTAGACGATTTATAATCTTCCCTACATCAATTGCATAAAAAATCACGTAATTATTATTTTGAACCTCGAAATTTTGGTATAATAATTATTATACACACACACACATATATATATATAGGCATTATTCCACCGCATTCCATCGTCTGAAACACAGAACATTTTTGCGAATTCTTTCAGCAAAACTATATCAAAAATTTGAACCTTCTTCACTGTCCTTCTAACAAATTGATTAAGCAGATTCTATTCGAGAAAATTTTGTGATCTTTCGCCCTCTTTGCCTTTTCTTATCATGTTCCCCAGCCTGTACATGGTAAGTGAAAACGCTCGATATTGTTGACCTTTAATTTCACATGTCACTAAAGTTTGCTGATAAATTCAGTCACGAATCTGCTGTGTGTTAATTGATAATCACTAAAAGACGTCAAACTACTTTACATTGCTCTTTCTGTTTATCTGACCAAAATGATTTAGGCTATCAATGCTATGCTATTCTGCACTCCTGTAGAATTCTCATCTGTTTCCTGAACAATATTGCCTCCAACCTCATTTATCTCAACTATATCCGCTCAGTGTTTACTGCAGACAAAGGCGCCCGGTTCCCATCATTTCCCAAGTATTCTGTTTTATTCTCATTATCATCAACTCATGTAGCACCTTCTGTAGCAAACTTGTCAATCGATTCTGGAAAATTCCTTAACTTGACAGCCAGCTATTCCATAATACCCTACACGCCTTAAATATATTTGTTAAAATGTTGTTGCTGCTCTTACGTCTCCATTCCTTGTCGTGTTGCTGCTCCTTCACTCATTTGCTGGGTCCTGATGTCCAATCAGACTCATACATTTTAGGCTGTCGCCCACAACAATATTTAAATGCATTGTCGTAGCCCTGATCGGGGGCAAGATCCACAGATTATCAAAATTAATCTTGTCTCTTCACTCTTGTCGAGATTATCCTAGGCACCTGAAGCTATTTCTCGTCCATCATGTGCGGAACCATGCATTCATCTGCACTATCTTCTTGGTTCAATATTTCCCATCATGCAGCTCTGGGATGAATCTACAGATAATGAACTGTGAAGCCCGGTTTTCACAGTTTCTCGTTGATGAAAATTTGTAATAATGAGCTGTGTCAATTCTCTAGCTATGTCATCTGTCCCTAATTGGACCGTGCCTTCTAATCGTCTCGCCTTTCCAGAATTCACTGCACCCATTCAACTGCATTTTTTTCTCTGTTACGATGAGGGTGTGGGGGGGGGGGGGGGGGGGGGGGGGGGCGCGGGGGTGGGGGGGGGGGGCGCGGGGGTTGGGTGGGGCGGGGGGGTGGTGGGGCTGGGGTGGGGGGTGGTTAGGGGGACGGGTGGAGAAATGCAAAATGTGCGAACTTGACAGGAGGAATAACATTCCACTCCGCTTCATATCAAATCCCCAATAACTTCTTCATTGATGCACGTTGTCGACCCACGCTGTGCAGCCCATCCCCGAACAGGGTCTAGGAAAGGTTCCTGACTGCACTTCAACCTAGTCTCATTGCGCTGAGTTTTAGACAACGCTGACCATCAATTTTAAAACGTGAAAATGGAGACAATCGAGGAAGAAATGATTTAATATCGCATGATATATAATTTTGGATTGTGAAAAGCTCTATTGATAACAATTAATGATCACATTGTCTTAGTTAGAGGTGAAGGGATTGAATCTCATCACATGTTTGTTACACTGCATGAATTTAGTCATGTAAGGAATTGAAATGGACAAGATTAGAGTGATGAAACAAAGGCTGTCAAATGCATTCAAATATACTTTATTCCTGACCCAAGGGCGGAGCACAGAGGAGCGGTGCTTAAATCTTAAACCATTCTCCATTCTGTACTACCACCTGGATTGCTATACACAAAACAGGATTCTACCGTTTCAGGCAGGCACGAACATTTATGTTCGCACCATGAAGGCAGCTTCTATCGTGTGGTCACGATAGTAACTGCTCCCATCCTGTCCTCACTGAGCAGAGCTTCAGCATTCCACTGTTAATTTTAAAAGTGTCCATGGCTGTTTCATGCACTGGGCTGCACAGCAGCCGAGAGCAGAACTAAAGATAATCACCTTTACTTTTTGATAAATTTCATTTCAGATGGTTAAAAAGAGGAAGCAAGTAATCTTTACCTAAATTCCATTCTGCGTCCCGACGTTACACGTGGTACGTGTTTCCTGGCCTGTAAAATATCTGAAAAGGGAGCAACGGGATTGATCAGTATGGAGAAAAAAAGCACGACTTTGTCACAACTACAGCCCTCACCCTACCGAGTACTAAAATAAAAGGAGCCCTTAACTCCACTAAACATTTCCAATGAATATTGGTTATCATTCCACATTCCGTGCAACTCCATTCAAAGGCTTGAAACAAATCAAGGCAAATTAATCCATGCATTATATTAACGTTATCACTTTTCTCGCGGAAATAATTGTTTGAAGCTCAGACACGTTCGCAATTTGAGAGACTGTTTTTCACTTAAGTCCGAATAGAGTAATATACAAAAGCTTAAAGCACGGTTACCTTTTAAATCTCGGTCCACACGTGTTTGTGTTAGGTGAGTTGACATGCGAATTACACTTTTCGGTGTCAGTCACAAACCGCAAGCTCATTAACAGAACATTACCCAGACTCATTAATTCACAGATAGAACTTAGCTGAACAATTCCAAACTGAAACATACACCCTCTGTCTCATAATGACCAGTTGAAAAGGAGTCCATGCAAACATTTGAGAATGTATTATCGTAATGCATTTGTTATAGATTTCATCTGCATAATTATTACATAATCCCCTGTCCTTACCCCAATCCCAAACACATTCTAGCAATGAAGCATTCGGTAATATGATGATTATCATGGTAAATTTCTCCAGAGGTAATCAATAGATTATAGTTAACATTTCTGCGAGTATAAAAAGTCTATCTGGAGCCTTAGTTAAGAGGGTGAATGTCAGCTGAAATTAAATCTGTTTAAATTTGCTGTTCGGAACAGCCAATTTTTTTGCCCACTGATACGAGCTTTTTGTAGTAAAAACCTTTTGGGAGATTTTGGCAAAATATTTTGGTTCCTACAATTTAATCTATTTGGTTACAGCTGTTAGATTGTGAAGGACAGGTCAGCAGTACAGCCTCACCCCAATGGAACATTTGTTTTTCTCACCTGTGATGGCATGGGATTGTCCCATAGAGAGGAGAGCGGAAATTCAGGGTGTTGGAGGACAGGTTGGAAGTGTCAATTTGAAGTAATGAAAGGGAAGGGGCGGGAACGATTTATCTAGTGTAGATCACTAGAACACGAATAAAATCTTCATGGAACTCAGACACTTGGGGACATAAAGATGCTGGAGGGGGAGAGCAGCTTCCCATTTCTGTCAAGAATAATATACCCTAAGAATCTGATCAACACAGTTACCTGGATTAAATTTTCCACAATCTTCCTCTCTTGAGGATGCTATGCCAAACTCCCAACTTCTCTGTTTCTCTAACTTCCATTTTGGCAATGCAAGCTTCCAAAGGTTGTTTCGGATATGATTTATCTTTTCCTCAATTGTGGGCTCACTGACTCAATGGTTGCCGTAGGTCAAAAATGCGTGTTCCATTTCAAAGAGTTCAGGTGGCGCTCGTCTCCATTATTGTTTACACCATGGTGAAAACTGCTCCTCGACATTCACTCCAAAAAGCTACAAATTCAGGCCTCAGGCTTTGCCATTTCCGTCACATTCTATGGAAAGTTACCATAAAACCTATCCAAGCTAGCTGTCGATTTATTTTATTTAATTACATGGTTACATTCCCTAAAAAGTCCCTGGTCCATTATTGCTTCACCAAGGATACCCACTCTTCTTTCAATGGCACCTTCCCCTATAGTTGGTGGATGTGCAGCAGGTTTCCAGTCATGTCCTCTCATTCAATATGAAGAGCCATTTTCACTCCTTCCAAAGTGAAAGGGTTGAATATTCATTACCCCCAATATTTTTATGCTTACATTCGAGAGACAAAGCAAACATTATGTCATTGTTTTGCTGAAAATTACTGTGAAGTCCTCAAGCGTGACAATCACCTTCAAGTAAGTTTCCAATGTAATGTTTTGCTCCCAACTCAGACAGGCCATTCTCTCTTCAGCCCCTGTACCTATTTCAATGGATATTAACTGAATTTTCTACAAATGAACCTTATTTCCCTCCTTCACACATTGCACCTTCCCAAGCTCAGAACCGAGTTAAATATAAATCATGTCAAAATTGTTTTTCTATAATATTGCTTACAAAGGGAGCTGGAAAAGATTATGCCCTCCGTTTAGGCACCTCTGCTGTTCTCAGTATGATATAGATTTACTTGAGTTCTTTAAACATTTTTCCCCCTTCCCACTTTCAAGGTGCCTGTTCCTACTGGAACTATGACGACACAACATTTACCATTTTTAACAAAAGGACACTTGGCTGAATGATGAAGATTATTTTTCTCCTTACAGCTGTTGCTTGGAATTCTAAATATTTCAAGGTTTTT
The DNA here is from genome assembly GCF_964194155.1 of Cetorhinus maximus. Taxonomy (NCBI): domain Eukaryota; kingdom Metazoa; phylum Chordata; class Chondrichthyes; order Lamniformes; family Cetorhinidae; genus Cetorhinus; species Cetorhinus maximus. The sequence goes on along the minus strand of NC_135894.1, from coordinate 6,272,962 downwards.
TGGTCAATTTTCAGTCTCACAGCATCTATAGCATACTGCCATTAAAAAAAGAGATTCTAAGGACACATAAAGATTTTGGGGTGCAATGGACGGGAAATAACATGCTACAGAGAAAGTATTAAACAACTCTAGAAACACTGGCCAATTGTATTAAAATGGATTATCAAAGTCGCCTTCTTGGTTGAAGTCTCGGTCAAATGCAACATTAGAATCATGGCTCTTCACGTCCATTACCATTATCAATGCAGCCAGCAATGAAGGCAACACATTTTAAAATCATAAATTTGCTGCATGTGCACATTGAAGAGCTTTTAGACATTCTGAACTGTAGACTCAGTATTGCTGCTGCATTGCACACCATATATGTGTTGCGTAGTTGCATAGGGCAACTTTCCAAATAGTTGAGGAAACATGATCACTCGAAGAGACTTCTGGAGAGAATAATAAAAAAAATATAAAGAATTACCGAAAACAGAGAACAAAAATAAATTCCACATTCAATGATCTCTATCAGGGGAGACGTAATTGAGTTCCCTCTAAACAGGAAGGGATGTGCTTTATAGAAGGCGAGCTCTTGGAAACGATGGGGGCATTCATGTCCCCCAACGCATTAAACGCAACTCGCAGCCTGCAGAGACTCACAACAGTCACTGCACGTTTTGCTGTCCTGTTGACTAACAAGAAGCACTTGGCGTTGTGGTGGCTTCTCTGCTCGTGTTATGTTTGCAGTTCACCTCCAATGTGCACATAATGTGCCTGGAATATTCCCCTCGGAACTTGAATTTGAGCTGTATAAATAAAGTCTGTAAAAAGACAAGAAGTATTTTTTTTTGAGCAATTTGATGTATTCACTGAAACTACAGGACAGTTTAGTGCCTGCAAATATTTTTTTCCCTGATCACAAAAGAGCATCACGGTACCAAGTTACCGTAATCTGTGCACACTTTCCCAAATGTATAACACAACAAATCCACAGGTCAGGATCAATGTCTCCGATTCCAAATCAATCAGTAAATTCATGTATAGATGGAACCACAATCCTCCATGTACATTTGAAGTGAAATAGAAGAAGTTGGTAAGATTTTAGAGTTCATTATTAAGGATGAGATTTCAGAATACTTGGAAGTGCATGGTAAAATCGGGCAAAGTCAGCATGGTTTCATCAAGGTGACGTCATGCCCGACACATCTGTTAGAATTTTTTGAGAATTTAACGAGTAGTTTAGACAAAGGAGAGCCAATGGATGTTATCTACTTGGACTTCCAGAAGGCATTTGACAAGATGCAGCACAGGAGGATCCTCAGTAAGATACGAACCCATGGTGTTAGAGGCAAGGTGCTAGCATAGATAGATGATTGGCTGTCTGGCAGGAGGCAGAGAGTGGGGATAAGGGGATCCTTCTCAGGATGGCGGCCCGTGACTAGTAGAGTGCTGCAGGAGTCAGTGTTAGGAAAACAACGTTTCAATTTATACATTACAGATCAAGATGAAGGAACTGAGGGCATCCTGGCTAACTTTGCAGATGATACAAAGATAAGTGGAGGGACAGGTAGTATTGAGGAAGTGGGCTGGCTACAGAAGGATTTGGACAGGTTAGGAGAATGGGCAAATAAGTGGCGGATGGAATACTACGTTGGGAATTGTGAGGTTGTGCACTTTGGTAGGAAGAATAGAGGCATAGTCTATTTTCTAAATTGGGAGAGAATTCAGAATCCTGGAGTGCAAAGGGACTTGGGAGTCCTAGTCCACGATTTTCTTAAGGTTAACGTGCAAGTTGACGCGGTAGTTAGGAAGGCAAATGCAATGTTGGCATTTATTTCGAGAGGACTAGAATATAAAATCAGGGATGTGCTGCTGAGGCTTTATAAGGTTCTGGTCAGACCACATTTAGAATATTGTGAGCAACTTTGGGCCCCATATCTGAAGAGGGATGTGCTGGCCCTGGAGAGAGTCCAGAGGAGGTGCACGAGAATGATCCCAGGAATGAAAGGCTTAACATATGAGGTACGTTTGAGGACTCTTGGTCTATACTCGATGGAGTTTAGAAGTATGAAGGGGGGGGGGATCTAACTGAATCTTAGATTACTGAAAGACCTGGATAGAGTGGACTTGGGGAAGATGTTTCCATTAGTAGGAGGGACTAGGACCCGAGGACACAGCCTCAGAGTAAAGGGAGGACATTTTAGAACAGAGATGAGGAGAAAATTCTTTAGCCAGAGAGTGGTGAATCTATGGAATTCAGAAGGCTGTGGAGGCCAGGTCTTTGAGTGTATTTAAGACGGAGATAGATTGGATCAAAGGTTACGAGGAGAAGGCGGGAAAATGGGGTTGACAAACTTCTCAGGCCTGATTGAATGGCGGAGCAGACACGATGGGCCGAATGGCCTAATTTCTGCTCCTATGTCTTATGGTCTAAGCCATGGAAAATGAGGCACTATTTCTGCACTAATTTCTAGGCCAGTGTAGCATTAATATTGTTGTTTATCAAAAGCAAACAGATAGATTGAGTATGTGTAAATGCAAAACTTTGACTTGCTGTTATCCAGTGACGAGAAAGCACCTTGAAAATAAGCCAGTTGGTTACTTGCTTCGAATCAACCTAAATAGTCATATTTTACCGTCACCCTGAAATCTCGGGGACTAAAGGTTTATCTGGATAATTATAGGTGTCTGAATATTTAATGAAGATCAATGTCCGAACACAGAAGTGGTGCAGTTATAAAGTTACAGTTTTTACCAAGAGCCGTTCATCGGATGGCACATTTAACGGACGCTATTTGGAATGAAAACAATCTCAGCAGAAATAGACATTTACAAAGTTATTTCTTTAAATCGATTGTCAACGGTGATGAAAATGAATTGAACCAGAATATTTCCGTTGAAGACTTTGCCCAGCAGCCATCTGTTTCCACTGATGTATCTGGTTCAACACAAACTGATTCACTCTGACAACTTTGCAGACAACAAACATGAGCATGGAACATGAATATAGACAGCAAGAAGGTTCCTCAGCAGCTTTAAATACTCGCACAGAATTGTGGAGCTGGCAGACATTAGAGTTGCTGCCGTGTATCTGAGTGGACTCAGTGACAGTGACATATATCAATATTTTGCACTTACAAACGGACATCCTGGAAATATTAACAGGATATATTTGGCTACGAATAATCATTTTAGAATCAAGGATTCGAAGCATGGAATCCGTGCTACTCGTGTTACAGCTGCTGCATATTCTCATAACCCTCCATGAGTGTGAATTCTGGGAATACCCCTGCAAGCACTGTAACTAGCTCGGAATCCCATTATTATTATAAGTAAATGAAGGCCCATTCGGCCCTTCTTCTTCCTTCCACCATTCAAAATAAGCATGGATAATCTGACTGTGGACTCAACACCACCGCCCTGCCTGTCCATCATAACCCCTGGCCTATAAAAATAAATCTTCCAAATCTGCCTGGAGTGCATTGCGTAACAAATGCTACATTTAACAAATAAAGTAAATAATGGCTGAATCCTGATCTCCTTAAATCCCTTTGACATTCATAAGGGCTTCTAAACTCACTCCAGAACTGCCTTCAAATTTTGTGAAATACGTGAACTAATTGTACATATCGACAACAAACGAACAGCCCTCCACAAACCAAGAATAGACATATCAACATGTATATGCTGACAGTTACCCAGGGTATTGTAAAACAATTGTTGAACATTCTCATTCATTGTTATTAGAACAGCGCCCCCAAGGAACCACATGTCCACACGACATGTAACTCAGGGTGTTATGGCTTCATGGAAACGGATGGGGACGCTGCACTGTCAGATCGACGCTCAGTGTCTCATCACAGGGAAAATGGCAGTAACGAGAAGGTATTTCATTAAAAAGTTGACCTTAGAGTACACAATTGGATATCAAGCCTTACCAAGAACACCACCAGCAACCGTTAAGGAAGAAGTCAACTCCCAGATACCCAGATATCTCAATTCCTAAAAACGGTGCATGTAATTTGATTGTACGAGTTTATATACTTCCACAATGATGTTCTGTAATGCTACTCAAACCTCCTCTACACTTCAGGGACCCTGTCAACTAACAGATATAGAGCTGATGTTCTCACGGATAGGGAGATAGAGTTAAATTGTCACGAAGTTGTCAATAATAACAGGTTTAAACAATCTAGAGACACAATCACGATTCAAGGGAACTACAGTAGTTACATCATTTATCAAACAAGTTCAGCAATCCATGGTTGTCCTGACACTTTGTGACCCGTAACTCCTAATATTGTTAACCAGATACATTGTGAACGGAAATTGAAAAAAAAAATCAAGGTCCAGATTTAAAATTCGCTAACTATTTCAATGGCGAAAACTGCACAAACGAATGATGCAATTAGAGAAACGATGTGCATCATCGCCGAAGGGTGTTGTGGGGTTCAAAGGTATCATGTTGATTGGAATGCAATTTGCATTTGTGAAAACAGTAGTGCAGTGTTCAACTTCACAGAGCAATGATGAACATTGAATATTTTGCGTCATAATGAATACAATAATGGTTCCCTACTGTAGAACACTGCCCGTTGCGCTAGCGAATTTTATGGAGCAATTTCCTCCTTCTCTTTCGATCACTAGAATGTACATTGGTCACATTTATACCATAATGCCCACCTCCACCTTTAGAAATCCTTCATAAGCTAAGCCAGCGTTTCTTGTGGTGCAATATGTACGTTTCTCTACAAAGGTTCGTGCCAAATGCATTATTTTAGCTGTTTCAAGATCAAGAAAGACATTTAAGCAAAGCTCACATTTTGACTCAAACAATCAATTGGCAGAAAAACAGAAATTGAAAGAGTTTTTAATACTTGACCTTTTGCAAACAGGCTGAAGCCAAACATAAATCAGCACCATCAATAAAATTATGGGCCGGCCTTTGTTGAACAACATGTAAAGATTTATACGTTAAAGCGAGACTATAATATAACATGATAAAATTTCGTGCACTACCGTGCAACCTTGCAAACAGTTTTGGAATCCGTCGTCGGTATGTATGCAGAATTGATTTGCCAGTGTCAATTTCACAGAGTGTTTGTTGCGAAACCAAGTTGAGCTCCTGACCCCAGTGGCCATGCCTTACTTAGATGATATGTCAGTGCAGAGTTGAAATGAGTGTTACCACTGACCAGAGTTGAAATACCTGAGACCAGTGACCATTGGCTAATGGGAAGCTCTGGCGGCGTAGACTTGTGTCAATTGAGAGAATAAAGCAGGCTTTATTCTGAAATCGTTAATTTAGCTTACTGATCTCTCCACTCCATGGAAATGTTCTATATTTAAGACAATTTAAAATGTGTCAACTGGAGGAAGTTTCATGTTTGTTAAAAATGTTTAGTGATAAGTGTATCAAGGTAAATGTATCGTTGACATTGTCCCTTATTGAACTCCTGCAGAGGATGATGCTGCTTATTTAATTACAAGTTTCTGGAACTATCCCGGTATTCTCTTTATGTATGGTGCTTCCAGGAGGGCTTCCGGAGACAACGTATAGATTTTCCAACTAGGGAAGGGGCAATACTGGTCCTGGTATTAGGGAATGAACCAGGCCAGGTGGTCGAAGTTACAGTAGGGGAGCATTTCGGGAAAAGTGACCATAATTCAGTAAGTTTAAAGGTGCTGGTGGATGAGGATAATAGGAGTCCTCGGTTTAAGGTGCTTAATTGAAGGAAGGCTAATTGTAATATTATTAGATGGGAACTGAGGAATCGAGACTGGAGGCGGATGTTTGAGGGCAAATCAACAATGGCCATGTGGGGGGCTTTCAAACGTCAGTTGATTAGAATTCGGGATCGGCATGTTCTTGCGAGGATGAAGGATACGTATGGCAAGTTTCAGGAACCTTCGATAACGAAGGATATTGTGATATTAGTCAAAACGAAAAGGGAAGCATTCGTAAGGTCAAGAAGGCTAGGAACAGATGAAGCCCGTGGAGAATATAAAGAAAGTAGGAAGGAATTTATGCAATTGTCTGGAGGGCTAAAAGGGGTCATGAAAAGTCACTGGCAACCAGGATTAAGGAAATCTCAAGTCCCTTTATACATATGTAAAAAGCAGGAGCCTGGGAAAGGGTAGGCCCAGTCAGGGACAGAGGTGGGAATTTATGTGTGGAGACAGAAGAAATGGGAGAGATGCTAAATGAGTACTTCTCATCTGTATTTACCAAGGAGTAGGACTTAGCCGTCGATTTGTCTAGGGAAGAGTGTGTACATAGCCTGGATCATGTTGAGATCAAAAAAGAGGAGCTTTTAGGCGTCTTGAAGAATATTACGGTCGATTATTCCCTTGGATTGGATGGCATCTACCTCAGAGTACTGAGGGAGGCAAGGGAGACGATTTCTGGGGCCTTGACATAAACCTTTGTATCCTCACTGGCTACTTATGAGATCCCAGAGGACTGGAGAAATGCAAATGTTGTTCCATTGTTTAAGAAATGTAGCAGGGATAACCGAGCAAAATACGGGCCGGTGAGCCTTACGTCAGTGGCAGGGGAATTATTGGAGAAGATTCTTCGTGAGAGGATTTACTAACATTTGGAAGCAAATGGGCGTATTAGTGAGAGGCAGCATGGGTTTGTGAAAGGGAGTTTATGTCTCTCCAAATTGACCTAATTTTTAAAGGAAGAGACAAAGATGATCGAGGATTGAAGGGCAGTGGATGTTATCCACATGGATTTCAGTAAGGCCATTGACAAGGTCCATCAAGGCAACGTCGTACAGGATCAGAGGTGATCTGGCAAGATAGATGCAGGATTGGCTTGGTCATAGAAGACAGAGGGAAGCAGTGGAAGGGTGCTTTTCTGAATGGAGAGCTGTGACATGTGGAGTTCCGCAGGGATCAGTGCTGGGACCTTTGATGTTTGTTGTATATGTAAATGATTTGGAGGAAAATGTAACTGGGTTAATATGTAAGTTTGCAGACGACACAATGGTTGAAGGAGTTGCAGATTGTGAAGAGGATTGTTAAAGGATACAGCGGGATCGGTTGAAGACTTGGGCAGAGAAATCGCAGGTGGGGTTTTATCGGACAAATGCGAGGTAATAATTTTTGGAAGATCTAATACAGGCAGGAATTATACAGTAAATGGCAGAACCCTTAAGTGCATCGATGGGCAGAGGGACCTTATTCTACAGGTCCACAGGTCACTGAAAGTGGCAACCCGGTCGGAAAAGCTAGTCAGGAAGGCATATGGCATTCGTGCCTTCATCGGCAGTGGTATTGAGTATAAAAGCGGGGAAATCACGCTGCAGCTGTGTATAACCTTGTTTAGGCCACACTTGGAATATTGCGTGCAATTTTGGTCGCCACATTACCAGAAGGATATGGAAGCGTTGGAGAGGGTGCAGAGGATGTTTACCAGGATGCTACCTGGTCTGGAAGTTATTAGGTATGAGGAGAGGTTGGAGAAACTCGGATTGTTCTCACTGGAGCGACGGAGATTGAGGGGCGACTTGATAGAAGTTTACAAAATTATGAGTGGCATGGACAGATTAGATAGTCAGAAGCTTTTTCCCTGAGTGGAAGAGTCAATTACTAGGGGACATCGACTTAAGGTGAGAGGAGAAAACTTTAGAGGAGATGTGCGGAGTAAGTTTTTTGCGCAAAGGGTAGTGAATGTCAGCAATTCGGTGCCAGAGGAGTTGGGGAAGCACGTACGATAGTGGCGTTTAAGAGGGAACTTTACAAATACATGAATAGGATGGGAATAGAGGGATACGGACACCGGAAGTGCAAAGTTTATATTTGACGGGCAATATGATCGGCGCAGACTTGGGGGGCCGAAGGGCCTGTTCCTGTGCTGTATTTTTCTTTGTTGTTCTTTGTATATATTTTTTAATTCCACCGAATGTTTTCGTCTGAAACACGAAACATTTGTGCGACTTCATTACGTAGAACTGCATCGAACATTTGATCATTCCTCAAGCTGCTTCTAACTTATTGATTAAGCAGCTTATATTCAAGAGAATTTAGGAATCCTTCACCCTCCTTTCCTTTCGCTGTGACGTTCCCCACTCTGTACTTGTTAAATTAAAGCGCCCGGTATTGTTTCCGGTTAATGATTCATTTCACTGAAGTTTGAAGATAAATTAACTCCAAAATATGCTGCGTGTTATCCTGGAATCTATAAAACCGGCCGAACTACTTTATATTGCTATTTCTGCTTATATGACTATATTGACTTAGGCGATCATTGCTCTGCGAAATTGCTCTCCTGTAGAATTGTCATCATACCCCGAACAACATCGCCTCCAACTTTATTTTTCTTTTCCCTATCCTTCCAGAGTTCACTGCAGACAGAGACGTCCTTTTCCCTTCACTGCGCACGTATTCTGTTAGATTCAATATATCAAGTGATGTGGCACCCTCTGCAGAAAATTCATCAATCGTTTACGGATGATTCTTTGAATTAACTTGCGTATTCCATTACAACTTTGAAGCCGTTTTTTTTTCCATTCACTTGCTGCTCTTACGCAATCATTCCATGTAGTGTTACTGTTCCAGAAAGTTCCAGAAACCAAGACCTGCCACAGATATCTCAATTCCTAAAACATTGCATGCAATTTCAATGTTCATATTTATATTATTTCATAATGTTGTTCTGAAATGCTTCTGAAATCTACTGTTCTCGGTAGGGAACCTGTCATCTATCAGGTACAGAGCTGATATTCTCAGGGACATTATAAGAGAGTTAAATTTCCACGAAGTTCTTATTAATAACAGAGATAAGCCATCGAGAGACGTAATCACGAATCATGGCGAACGGCAATTGTTACATTATTAATCAAACATGTTCAGCCATGCAGGTTTGCTCGAACACTTCATAATTCTATCACTTAATTTTATTAACTGGACACATTGTCGAGGGAAATTGAAACATTTCAAGGCCCAGATTTTAAGTTCATTAACTATCCCACTGGCGATAAACGGCACAACTGCTAGAGGCAGCAATAGAAAATATGCGCATCTTTGCCTATGGATATTGTGCGGTTCAAGTCTAACATAAAGATGCTACTGTCTGCATGTTTTTGTGAATACAATAGTGATATGTTCACCTTTATACAACAATGATGAACATTGAATATTTCGACTCGCAGTTGATACAGGAATGGTTCCCTTCACTGGTGAGTATTGTAGAATACTAGCCCCGTGTACTGTAAACTTTAAATTCCTCCTTCTCATTTGCTCACTGGGATGTACATTGGTCATGTGTATTTGATAGCGCCGACCTGCATACGTAGAATTCACTCCATAAACTAAGTCTACGGCAGCACCTGGTACAATGTTTATATTTCTCTACATGGTCCCTGATAGACCCAAAATTTCCAGCTCTTTCAAGATCAAGCCAAAAAATTCCGCATGGCCCATAGCATGACTCATCAAGTGGCCGAAAACTACAAAGTGAAATAGTTTTCAACAGTTGACGTCTTGCAAAGAGACTGAGAACAGACAGAAATCGGCAGCATCAGTAAAATGATGGGCCACTCCTTGACTGATCAACACACGGAAGCTTTATAACTTCAAGCAGGACTATATTATAATATAATCAAATTTCGTGCACTGCCCTGGAATCTTACAATCAGTGATAGAGTACGTTGTGCATATGTATGTAGTAATTATTTGCCACTGTCAAATTTACTGAGTGTTTGTCACGAAACAGACTTGTGCACCTGACCCCAGTTGCCATGCCTTACTGGGAGTATATATCAGTGCAGAGTTGCAATGAGGGCTAGCACTAATCAGATTTTAATACCTTACACCAGCGATCATGAATCAATGGGAGTTTCTGTCCGTTTAGATTTGTGCAAGCTGAAAGAAAGAAGGAGGTTTTTTTTCTGAAATCGTTATTTTAGTATACTGATATTTCTACTCCGCAGAAATTTTCTTTGCTTAAGACATTTTAACATGCAACCTGAGGAAGTTTTACGTTTGTTAAAAATGTTTGGTGATAATGGTATAAAGGTAAATGGATTGATCGACATTGTTCCTTGTGGTACCCCTCAAGTGGAAGTTGATTCTGACTATTTACTTACTGGATCTGAAACTGTACCGTTATTCCATTCCTTCGTTAATTAACAATAACAAACGAGCATGCGTACGAACAATTAGAATAAAAATTAACTGAAATGTAGCAGGAGTTGGCCACTCTGCCCCTCGATCCTTCTCCGACATTCAGTAAGGTCACTGCTGATCTGAATTAACCTCGTGCTTACTGCCGTTAACAGTTCACCCCCAACTTCAGCAAACATTTATCTAACTCAGCATTAACAAATGTCGAAAATACACTACTTCCACTCTCTTTTGAGGAAGGGGAGTAAAGGTCTCACTTGCCCTCAGAGAAGATAAAACGTTTTCTTCATCTCTATCTTTACCGAGTGTTCCCTTTAATTTAAACTGTGGCCCCTAGTTCTAGATACTCCAACAAGAGGAATGATCACCTCCACATCCATCCAGTCAACACTGTTCTGGATCTTAAATATTTCAATCAAACCACCTATTACGCATTAAGCTCCAGTGGCTGTGCCAAGTCTGACAAATGTTGCCACAGAAGGCAACCTGCTCATTCCTGGCATTAACCTATTTAGCCGTTTGTTAACTGCTTCCAGCACATGTAGATCCTTCCAAAAATAAGGAGGCCAATAGTGTACAGAATACTGTAGTTGTGGCCTCACCAGCTCCCTGCACAAATGGAGCATACTTACATTAATATTAAATTCTCACAGTAATAACCGATAACATTCTGTTAGCTTTCATAACTAATTGTTGTACTAAAGTACGGTGCATCCACCGTGCACCTTTATACGCAGCACATGTCTTGAAAATAATCCACTGATTTTTGTTAAAGAGGATTTCCGATCTACTTAACTATGATGAATCCGTCTGTTTGCATTGTTTATTTGTTAAGTGCGCTGTCATAACATATTTCCTCTTGTTAATCTAACTGTCCTTTATTTCCCTGGTTCCTGCACTGCCTTCCCCTCTCCATAAATCACGCCCCCCGCACCCTATGTAATTAACGAGTTCCAATCCCTATTTTCAAATCGAATGGAAAGTTACATTATCATTGGCATATTGAACTAAATAAAACCAACGCATAAATTATCTCCCTCGCCACTTATTGTAGGGCCGCAGGAGATTAAGTTCATCTGGACCTGGCGCTTGTCAGGACGCAGCCCCCAACATTTGCTCAGAACCACAACTCTGCCATTCTGCTCCCTGATTTACAGGTATTTCTGGAATGTTGCGTGCATCATCTGTAGTGATGAGGAATACAAATCACTTGTTCAGTTACTTTGCCGGCTCCGTTATTTTCAATTCATAATTTCCTAGGCATCCTTTTCTTAGTACCAACGCTTACTTAGTTAATTATTTTCTTATTGGAAATCTATAGAATTTCTTACCACGCTCTGTATGTCTCCACCTTGGTTACCACCATACTTTAATGTTTCCACCCTTATTCATCTGTTTTGGCATTCCTTCATATTCTGTACAATCTCTCCAATCTCCGGACATCCCACCAGCATTTGCACCGTTAAGTGCTTTAGTTTTTCATACCGTTAAGGTTGATATTGTCTTTATTTTTTTTTTATGAGTTAGCCACGTTTGGTGGACCCACGGCTTGATTTTTTTCTTTTTTCCTTTCTAGTCGGAAAGTAGGTATTCTGTGTATTCTGAAATATCCCTTTAACTGTATGTTGCTGCATTTCTATTGACCTATTCATTAACCTCATTTAACAGTTCGCTTTAGCTGCATCTGCACTCATGCCCTCATCATTGTGCTTACCTACGTTTAAAATGCTAGTTTGCTACACCATTTATTCCATCAAACTGAGTGTTAAATTCAGTAATGTTTTGATCAAGTCTACCTAGGGCGCCTTCATAATGAACTATTTAATTAATACTGTCTTATTACAAAATACCAGGTTGAGGGCTGCACTATAGTTGGATCCCGAACATCCAATGCTGCTATCCGGAAACCATTCTATGAGTCCTTCAGCTGCGCCCCATTTGTTGATCAGATCGTTACAGTTTATGTAGATGAGTATCCTCCATGAATTACGCTCGGCCTTTCAGATATGAACTCGTTATTTGACGTTTAGTACTTTGCCCTACCCATTACTGCCCAGATTCTGAACACCACTTCCAAAAGGGATTTCTTCACCTTATCATTTTCACTTCTTCCCAAACGCGTTCCAAATACTGATTTCCCTCTGTGTCTTGTTATCATCGTCGGTAATCAACAGAGACACTCCTCCATCATATGTCTGTCAAACTCGGTACGTATGGCAGATTTTCTTCCCTGAAGGACATTAATGAACCAACTGTGATTTTGCAACATTTCATTACATTTTAATCATCATCATTTCTGAGACTAGTTTTCAAGTCCACATTTCATGAACTGAATTTTCCACCACACCATGCCCCATTCGAACTCGAATCCCCAAATCATTAACAATGGATTCTGGATAACTGGTCCACTAATATTATCACTTGGCCACGGCCTTATTTTAATTCCGTCTTCTGAGATTGTTTTGAGATTTTGTATCAGCTTATTGCCTATATTATCATTCGGGTTCTGCATTAGTTTAGGTTTGGAATGCTTAGTCACAAGTAACGCACTTTAGTTAGTTTTTGCCATTTCACTGAAAGTCCCATTTTTAAAAATGATAGCCACAGCACAAGGTGCTGGAAACCATGCATGGGGGAGATGACGGACAATTTTGAATACAATTTTTTGAGTGTGTCGCTATTTTATTCCCCTTGTCAAGTTGTGTCACACCATTTCTCTAACTCCCTCTCCGATTCTGACTTTGGAGGCGTCGACTGGTTGGTGGGATCAAGACCCTTCCTTCTCTTCGTCTTGGCTGACATCTTTACATTTTCTCCCTTCTGCTATTGTTCTCCACTTTGTTTAAACTGACGTAAGTGTGGTTAAAAAATTAACACTGGAGCCCTTCCGTTCTTGCAAGCTATCATATAACCAATATTTACCACACCTCACTTGATAAGCCTTCTGAAATACTCACATCCCCCAAACCCGGTACTTCCCCGAGCACAACGTTTTATGCCTCAAATGACAAGTCCATACCAGTCAGATTGCATAAACAGACCATGACCTTATTCTTTTTGGGGAAATTATCACTTATCTTTCTCCATTTTAGAGGATGGTATTGAGGATGGAATAAGATTTACGTTGAACAACATTTTCATGGCCATTACTGCCTGGGGTTGGAATTGAAACTGGGGCTCACCTGTTCAATGAAAGGGGTTTTACCAACTGAGCCACAAGATCGCAAACAAATGCATGAACAATTTGTTATAACTGCCCGTCCGTAAGTTGATGTGGTAACATTCAGCCTCACTATGCGATGAGTAAATAGAAGCGAAAGTTTATCAACAAGCGGAAATCTCACAGGCGAGATCGGTATGAAGTTACACACTTGTGTTTCGAGTTAATGGGTGCCTATACTTTCATAATTTTCAACAGGCTAAAAAACCAAATCATAGAATTGAAGTGTATTAATAGCACGGAGGCAGGTGGCTGTTCTCATCACGCCGTTTCCAGATGCCCATATCGAGAAATTCCAAGGAAGATGGAAGAAGACCATTGGAAGTGTTTCCGAACACTTCAACTACAGTCGAAAATTTGTTCGTCACAAGCTCCAGATGTCAGCATCCATTGGGTCATTTGTTCACTGGATCGCTCTCAAATCTCACGTGCTGTTTGCTTGTCAGGTCTAATTTCCCCAGGTATCACATAAAATCTGTTGCTCCTTAATAGGCTACCTTAAAATCAATCCTGATTGTTTCGAATGCCATTGAAGGAAAGCTATGATTTCTGATCCTTAAAGGTTGCAAACTGCAGTCAGGAGTATGAGCACAGACGTCGAGATGTCAAAGGTTATAGAATTAAGAAGCAAGAGAAATAAGACCTAATGGAACAGTTGAAGATTAGATCCCATGAGCAAACAAGAGTTCAATGGTAATGTAAAATTGGAAAGACGGTGATTGAGTAATGTCCCAAAAGAGGAGCCTTCAAAATGCCTGTCCGAAATCAAAAATTGAATTTTCAAAGAAACATTTAGTGCTCGATAAAAACAATATCCAGCCAGCATATTATTCAAATTAAAGATTCCTGTTCTTAGTGACAGAGTTTTCTTCCAAGTGATTTTATCTGGGAAGGATCAAAAAATCATATCGATTGGAGGGGAAAGAAAATACACAGACAATGATAATTATGGATTGATGCAGGCCTAGGGAGCTACTTAGCATTATTTTAGCACGATGGGAAATAATTTGCTTTAATTGCTTGTTGTTATATTTTAATCTCAAAGAAAGTAAAGCACTCATGTAAAATTATAAGGTGGATCATTGATAGGTGTGGTCTCAAAGTGTTTATTACTAAGTCTGCTTGACAGAGGCCAAGGTTCACGTTGCAACGTGAACGAATTTCGGATTTTCTGCAGCTTATTCGAACGTAAGCCGCATGCGCTGCATCATCCGCAGTCATGGGCGCAATGAAATGCCTAACGAAGCCCACACAGTATTTTAGAAAATTTCTTTGTTTTTGAAAAACAAAGAAATTGATTGGGGTCCACCCAATTGTTGATAGGATATTAGAAGATCAGAAATATAAACAGGAGTAGATCAATCGCGCTCGCCAGACTGCCCCACCATTCAATCCTATCATGGTTGAGGCAATGCGTTCTTAACTCCACATCTGTGACAAGTACCCAGAATGCTTAAAATTATTCTCCTTCGAAATCGTGTCTACATCTACATTGAATATACTTAGTGATCCAGCCTCCACTGCCCGTTGCGGGAGAAAATTTCAAACACCAGCAATGCTGCGATTAAACGGAACACATACCTCCTGTTCTCCCAATTAATTGGAAAACTCGTTAATTTTTAAACAGCGCAACTTGAGCAACGGCCAAATAAATCCCATTCAGAATCTTATATTTAACAGAAACCTTACATTTCGGTCCTCTAAACTTCAATGCTTTCCACATCGCAAGCTCAGCCTTCCCTCAAAAGATACCCCCCTTATCACAGGAATCGGTCCCCTGATTCATCCCTGAGCTGCCTCTAATGCAATTAACTGGTTCTTTAAATAAGCTAATCAAAACTGCGCGATGTATTCTAGCTGTGGTCTCAGCGATATTTTGTTCTGTTGCCTTGCAATGGAGAGCATTATTGCCTTTCCCTTCTGAGTTTGCTCCAGACGCACGCTGAAATTTTGACGTTCATGTACTTGGATACCGGTGTCCCTTTTGTCAAATCATCTTACCGTTTATCTTCATTTTGACATCATTCTGATTTTATATTCTTCCAGTCCCTGGAAGACCTTATGTTTTCGCACATTATACTTCATTTCTCAAATTTTGGCCACTCACTTAACCAGACTATATTCATTTTCATATGTTTTGCATCCTCCTCAGAACTTGCTCCGCTCCATATCTTGGTACCGTTCACAGAATGGGTTATAATGCGGGCTGCCCGTTCATACAAAACACTAATGTTGAGCATAAATACCTAAGGCCATATCGACGATTCTTTCCACTTTAGAGAGTTTGATTGAAGAGTAGTTATTAAAGTTGGAAAGGCTTTGTGAAGTGAATTCCTGCCAGGGCCGATGAGATCAGTTGTGAGATAATGGAGCTATCTGAGACCCGTGTTTGCTTCTTTATCTGTCTAACACTTGTTACTTATTGCATTATTTCTGTAAATGTTTAACAGTTTGCAGGGGGAAACATACTCACCTGCCACTCGCAAACCTCTAGCATTCAGTGCTGGAATAAACTATTTCAAAACAAATATTGTTTGACTGAATGATTCTCAGTCTTAATAACCTAAATCCTAAAAACAAAATGTTCCATTTTAAGTACAACTCTAAAAAAAACACCAACTTATTTGTAAATTGAGAAAGTTATAAGATGCCAACTGGCATAAAATGCGTCATTCAAAGGCAGAAAGCAGAGCTGCACTTAAAATCATCTCTCACTTTATACAGTCATAGGCTGGCACTGACACAGCACATGCACATGTACTGAAACTGTCCCAGATGTATTTTGAGATGCAAGGAAACACGTAATTAATGTTTACATGTGTCTGAAAAGGGGGGAAAAGTTCCACTTTCCACCTTTCATCCAATAGATGCTGTGATTGGCGACAGCGATTCACTGTTCGTTTGTACCAACCAATTTATAATAAGATTGAAATTATTCCACATGGCAAGAAGCCGACTCAGGCAAATAGATCAAGTATAAATTTTCCTTTCCCACCGAATATTGACTGGGTAAATGTCGCTTTACTTTCCTTTGTTTTCTTTTTAAGTGACCATGAACTGAATGAACTCGATCAGCATTCCCCTCTTTGTACTCACTTACAGGAATGAGATTCCAGTGGTTGTGCCTTTGTCCTTCTGTGCTGTGAAATGAGACATGAGTTTGGAAAGATTCTCATTACTATTTATCATTCAAATAATGTTTCTTTTTGCCCTGTTTTGGCGTAAAGTGCCAGCAGATATCAAGGTTTCTGTTTCCCGCTCGGCTGCAGACTACGAACTTCAGGTATCCGGATGGGCGTAGAGGACCTCATCCGTTGATTGTCTAAAAACAATCAAATCATGCTAACGGTGGCAAACTGCAGCTGAACTAAAAATTGGAGGGAGGTTGAATGATAATCATATAATCATTTCGAGCAATTAGTTAAGTAAACCATAGATGAATAATCATGGGTAAATGTCAACTACCACGAAATTAAAAGGCTGATGAGTTTGACAACGATGTTGAGGGCACGGATATCAACAAGGCTAACAGTAAAATTTCCAACCCATTATGCAAGAAACGCAATCTATCTGGACTTGATAGAGAGCATAAGTTTGGAAATAAGAGGATTATAATGATCATAGTATATAGGACTTTAAGTTAATAGCAAGAAATGACAAAGATCTTTGCAATAGATTGGGGAGCACAACCAAATTTGAATGAGTGGAATAAAAATTGTTACAAAAATTGCAATATTGGCAAATACTTATGTATGCCAACAATCAGAAAGGTTTATATAATTCTTAAAGAGTCCAGGAAATATATTGATTGACAAAATATATGATCCATTGAAACACAAGTGAGACACTGTGGCTGAAGAAAGGCATAAGGAACAAATGGAACAATGTTTAAATTGAACAGGCACTCCGTCATTTCGCGCTGAAACACCCGTCATAAATTGGCACTGAAGTGGCCGCCTTAATTCTCATTCGCAATTTAGCTCCATTTCCAATCTTCAATTGTCACTGTGACTGTTAGCGATATATGGCCAGAATTTTAAAGCAAAGTATGTCACTGTGAAAACTGCTACAGTGACCATAACAGCGGTCTCTGTGCTGATCTATTGGGAGAATTTGCCATTTTGATTTGCTCAGGAACACAAATGTTCATTTCACAGCAACTGAACAAACTGCAAAAATGGGTGATCAACAAACTGATCATTAACAATGTTCACTCGGGTTCCCGCCCTGGCGCGGATTTTTTTCCATCGTCTTCCGGGGTAGCGGAATTTTCGGATGTATTTTATTTCCATTTCTCAATTTTATTTTATATTTTATTATTTAATTGTTTGACAATCAGGCACATGTTAACATCTACCAGAGACAGCAGGGGACTCCGGGCTCAAAACAGCAAGAATCAGAATGACACAGAGGTGGAAAACAGAATGAAACCCTTTATTTGCCTGTTCACTATATCAGGCAGTTTTATGATGCTGTGGTTGACAGCTGCTGTCTGTTCTGCAACTATCAGCTTAGCCGTTAATTACCGACCCGATTTTACATCCCTGACATACATCGCCTCTCAAACAAGTTATATGTTGATTTATTTGAGTTCCTGTCCAAAAACTTGCGTCTATGCAGCCACACAAGCTGTTACCATCCTTTCACGCAGATAAACCCCCTCCATATGAATGAAAGCAAACCGCGCTAATGCTCATGAGCTGAAAATCCTGCTTTTCATCCAAAACATTTCAGGTTCTTTGTTAAAATACATTTCAACCAGTTTCCTGAACACCTGTTTTTGCTGTTCATTACGTTTCTAGCAAATCTACATTATCTAATTGATCTGTATAAATTATTTGTGTTTCAAAGTTTCGGGTCAATGGGTTTAATTTAATGCATTCTCAGGTCAGGGAACTGATGGCAGAAGATAATCATTTTAATCATGGGGAGGCTGCGAGCGGTGTTTGAACCTTCCCTCCGAACCGCATACACAATACTCATGCACAACACCTTAACCACTCGGTCACCACAGCAAGACAAATGCAGCCTTGTTCCATGTCGGTACAAAATGTCAGGCATAATGTAATGTACGAAACATCAGACAATTGTCTGGAATCATTCACTCATCACCTTCACCCTCATGAGCCCTTTTCTAATCTCCCAGCCCATGTCGAAATGAAACTCCTGAATCGCGGAATCCTATCTTTCAGAAGGAAGTCTGTCGGCCCATCGAGCCTGTCCATGCTCTTTGATAGATCTGTAAACACTGTTCCACAATCCAGCTTTTCCCCATTACTCTGTAAATTAGTTCCATTGAAATCCCGATTGAATCTGATTTCACCTTCCTTTCAGGTGAAAAACAAAGTCGCGTGAAAACTGGCAATATGAAAATAAACAGAACTGCCAAAGAAAGAAATGCAACATAAGTTTGCGATGCCTCTTTGTGGACAGTGAAGGCGGCTGTGGGATGCATGTGAAACGAAGCCCGGGTCCCGCCTTCGGTACAGCATCAGACTTTTATCCTGAGGGTCCAGGTTTCCATTGCTGTTTGGGCGTTGCCTTTTTGGCTCAAGGCGTTCACTCCCAGCAAAACGGCAACAAAACTAATCATGGAGGTTGAATTCTTCAAGGAGAACTGAAGAAACGGAGAACCCTTTAGTTTGAAGAAAAATACCCACCGTCTCGTAATTGTGGTAGCTTCGATCGATGTTAGAATTGTTTCCGGATTTCCAGTTACTCTAAGTGTGAAAAGTGCTTCCTGATTTTTCCCTTGGTTGGCGCGATCGCTGTGGATCAGAGGCAAAAACATGTCAAGATTCAACCCCATTGTTACTGGCGGGAGAAACAGTTTCTCCGTGTTTAACCTAACAAATCACTTTAACAGGTTTAAACCATCATTCTACTATAGTCAAGGAAATAGAAAAGTTTGGAAGCTCTGAAACGAGTGGGGGGTGGAGGGGGTGGGGGGTGGGGGGGGGGGGGCTGCGGTGTTATACAGGGATCAGGAAAAAGGCGAAGGATTGACACTAGGTGAAGTTCTCCTTCTGAAAGCCAGCACAGACAGGAAGGGCCAAATGGCCTTCTGTATTGTGCCCATTCTATGATTATGTTCTCTCTGTCACTGTGTAGCAATGAGTTGAGGTCACAATGAGATTCTTTCAACTGAGACTTGGACACGACCCCAGGTTAGGGTTGCCGTGAGGCTTGGAATACATCGACAGCTTTTACTATTTTTCGTTCTTGGGTGAGAGAATAGCTGGCAAGGCCAACATTTATTTGTGGAGCCTTCTTCTCCATTATAGATGTTTAATTCTCCACCATCATTCGCCACTGTCCGTGCAAACTCTGCGCAGCTTAAATCTGATCCTTTGATTGTGGGAGCACAGCGAAAGCGATTGTCTGTGAGGACAGGAGGCAATAGGCACAAAAAACAAGTGTTGTAATGGGATTGAGGTGCACAGGATTTGTAGAAGGCACTTGTTGAGTCTCAGTTGTTGTATCAGGTCTGGCTCTGGGCGCTGCTCTTTAGGAACGATGTGGTGATGTGAAGGATGTTGGAAAGAGGGCAGGAAAGATTCACGAGAAAACTCCTGGAATGAGGAACTTCAGTTATGATGGTAGATTGGAGAAGTTAGGACTGTTTTCCTGGGAGAAAAGAAGGCTGAGAGTCGATTTGATAGAAGGATTGAAAATCACGAGGTGCCTGGTCAGAAGAGACAGGGAGGAAGTGTTAGCGTTCGTGAAATGTTCAAGACTTCGAGGGTAGAAATTTAAAGTAGTTCGTTAAAAAAAAGCAAAAGTGACACGAGGAAAACCTTTACTTTCCCTGCAAAAAGTGGTTAAGGCCTGGAATGCACTGCCCGAGAGTGTGCTGGCGGCAGGTTCAAAGGAAGCATTAAAAAGAGAGCTACACTGTTGTCTGGCTTTAAATCCGTGCCTGCGGCCGTGGGTCCTAGGGTACAAATCATTGGAAATAACTTTCAAAAAAAATTATCAAATTCCTCCTGCAATCATGAGTATGGGCTTCTGTAAAGGGGCTGTCACTCGGTAAAATGTTGGGACTGAGCTTTGGTTTAGTGTCTGGATTTGAAGAGGGTTAGGAGGGAGTTCAAGAAGCAAACAAAGTTCCAGAGGGGGAAAACTGGAAAACTGAAAGATTGGCGAGGAGGAAAAGCGAGGAATATGACTGGCGTTCTCCATCTTTCAAATTTTATTCAATGAAGAACCCAAAGGGAAAAGCATCCCTGTGCCAAGCCGCTGCTGATTAGTGCAGTGAGCGGCAAATAGAACTGAAATAGGCAGAATTCTGGTGTTTACTGAGGGAGGGGAAACGGGGTAAGCAAGGAAACAAAAGATGGTTGATTCTGAATAGCTGCCGTCAAAAAGCAAAGGAAATGAAGGAAAAAAGTAAATTTTAAAAATGAACAAAATGGTGGCAGAGATTAAAGTGTAAATTATTCTGTCATGTTACGGTCACAGTTTACAAGATGCACGTTTATTGTCAGATTATTAATGAACTCTGCGTGTATATTCATTCGCAAATTAAGCATAGCCCGGCTCCTCCCGGTTTTAAAGTATCTTGTTTCAGCAAACTGTCCTCGATTCAATCTACCAAACCACTAATTTCACAGAAATTCCGTTTCAGCCCAATTGAGGTGAAGGAGCCAGTTTCTGTGTTAACGCGCACACGGAAATGTCGCCTGACTGTGTGGGTTCATCGCCCTTCTTTTCAACGTGCGCTCATATTCCGGGATCTCTGAAAGCAACCGCAGATTCTTGACTCTGTTGATATACAATCTTTATCAGCATCTGTCTCCCATATACCTACCAAATTCAAATTCTGTTTCCAATTTCGCGTGCTTTCTCTGTATAAATACCAGAGCTTTCGCCCCTTCGGGGAATTGAACCCCAATCTCCTGCGTAACAAATGGGGATACTAAACACTATGCTAACGAGTGAATTGAACTGCACGATGTGTACATGCTTAGATCTTCCATGCCTCTGACATGCACACACAAACTCATTTACAGCGCAGCAAAGCAATGATCATTGCGCTGTTGTAGAGGAGGTGCTTTCCGACTGATCTAAACGAGCATAATAATCGTCCTGGGTAAAGCAATCTATCATATATAAAGCCACAAAATGCAATCGTGAACATATGGTGTGTGTGTGTGTGTGTGTTATGCAGAGGTAATGATAGAGAGGTGGAGAGAGAGGCAGAGAGAGAAAGAGCCAGTGATGATGCCAACTGACTTGAGGATTGAGAATGTTATATCCGTGTTGAAGAAAGTAGCGGTTGGAAATCTTCTCATTAGAATTTCTCCCGCATGTGTTTTAGGAACAAAATCTCATCTTAACGGATCAAAATAATCTCCGGGCTTGGCGTTTCTTATTTGAGAAGTTTAAAATTAACAATAAAATAAACCAAAACATGCTGGAAAAGCTCAGCAGATCTGGCAGCGTCTGTGGAGAGAGTAACCAAGTTAACGTTTCGAGTCGGCATGACTTCCTCAAACTGCGATTGGCGGGAATGGAACACGAATCAGATGCGCGGAAGACAGATTATATCCCCACTGCACCACTAACGCTGATGACAGGCCCTTCAATGCCGGGAAAATGCCAAGATACTTACCAAGAGCGCTTTCATTAAATATAAAACGTCCGGTTGCTATGCAGCCATTCACAATCTCATCTGGACACATCCTTTGTTTTTTTTACTAGAACCATTACAATTCTGTTCAGCTTTTGTACCATGAAACCTTTTCTCTCCTCCACCCCAACAACCCACCGCCCCAACAAAAACCCTCACTCAGCTCTTTTGTTAACCCTGCGCCCTCCCGCTCTCCACTGGTTTAAACATTGTATTCTTCTAATTTCTTTTGTTCTGATGAAAAGCCATCGACCTAAACAGTTCACTGTGTTTGTCTACACTGATGCTCTGTGACATCCTAAACATTTTTGGGTCCTTTTTTTGTTTCTGTTTTTTTTTTCCAATTTTCCAGTGACTACACCGTTTCCCTTTTCCATTTGAAAGGTTTGCGAAAAAAAGTTGCGAACAATATTTATATTCCTCGCTCTTGCTCCTTGCTAATCTTCCAGTTGTCTTCCTCAATAGATCTGTTTGTCTCGTGAACTCCCTCCTAACGCTCCTCAATTCCTGACACTAAACCACAGCTCAGTCCCTATGCTGAAGCCACTGACTGCCCCAGTAATGAAGTCCCCCTTCCTGATTTCTGCAGTGATTTGACACAAGCTTACCAGATGCTAAGGGAAACAGATGAGTCAGTCGAAGAGCCTATTTCGATTGGCTGGTAATCTCGGAGTGTAAACAATAAAACCAGAGATTCCGGCATTGAAATTAGGAAACAATTCTACACACAAAGCGCGCTAGAACGTCAGGGTCACATTCTGTGAACGGAATCTAATGTTTGATTGATTGTTATATTTTCAATCTGAGATTGATCGAGTTTTGTTAAAGGAGGGTATTAAGGAATCTGAGGCAAAGGCGAGCAGATGGAGTTAGTAACAAATTAGACGCAACGTCATTGAACATATTCCAGGGGCTAACTCGCCTCAGCAAAAGCAAACTTCGAGGGAAACAACTCACCTACAGCCTTCTGGACTCAACATTCAGTTCAAGAAATTTACACCATAACATCTGCCTCTATGTTGGTTCTTGCGCCTATTTTTCTTTTCCTGGTTTGGTTTTGTCACGATTCTTTCTTTCTAAATCATGTGACATTTAGGTGGTTGCTATGCTGCCACTCAGAACTTCATCTGGAACAATTTTTTTATTCTTTACTGTACCCACAGGAATACAGAAATGTTACAGCGCAGCAGAAGGTCACTCAGACCACCCTGTCTGCAGCAGATCTCCGAATGAGACATTCCCTGGCTTCTCCCCCTAGCCCTGCACATTGTGCCATGAAAAATGTTGTCTCCTGCCTCAAAGGCGATCACTTTCGAAACGACGGCACAACCACTGGATCAGATCGAAGCTCTGCAGTCCTGCCACATCGAGTCATGCATTTTGGTGGACAATTGAACAGCTAACTGGAAGGGGAAGCTGCGTCAATAAATGAAGGCCTGTTCACACAGCATTGTAAATGCGTCCTCCTGACTTGCACATGCCTTGCTTGGTTTGAGTGCATCAACAGTAGGTGTTGCACTTGGAACCTTTAAGCTTCGTTGACCAGCGAAGCTCATTTAACACTTATGTCTATCCTTGAGTACTTCTTTGATGCTATTTATTTTGGGCTTGTCTTGCAAGTCTTGCTGGAATGTGTCTATGTGATTAACAACTGACCAATTCTGCCGACTATTTCTGCACTAGAAAAATCATACGATGGACCCCTTTCTCTGCATCTGCTGATGAAGTTGTCCATGGGTTCGGTCTGTGGTGGAAATGACATGACATGTCGATGATGAATTCTGAAGTTGAACGTGACTCTGAACCGGTCTTCCAATATAACCCATATCTTTGCGCATCCTTTAGCTCTTCTGCTGTAAATCCTGACATGTTCAGCCTGCGTAGACCTTCATTCACAAATTTAGGTGAATTTTAATGGCTTGCTTGTCTGGCTCAGGCACACCTGAATCAAGAAACCATAGCTCTGTTCAAACTTTTTGAATTCAGGAGGTAGTTCAGCTGCATCCGAATTCAATCTGGGGAATTTTGTGGAAATTTTGACAGTCCCTTTGACCTTCCTTCTTCTGTAGTACCTGGAATGACTGTCACTGTGGCTGCTTTTGCTGACTTTTCCAAAGTTGTGCCAATATAATCGCAGCCTTCTCTGGCCTGATGTTTATGCAGTTTTGTTTATTTATTTTCATTCTTTGACTCTCCCTCGCTCACTATCAATCCGGTCCACGCCCTGGTCAGTCGCCTTTCTTGACTGACCTAATCTGGAGCTGGTCCTTTTGAAACCCTCTCCCACTCACTGAACTCACAGGCCATGCACTGCAATCTCACCATGAGGGATCCGTCTGCTTCCCTGCGCTTCATTTGAACACTATCTGACTCTGTTTTACAAGCATTTCTGTAAAGTCAGCGCGCTGTCTTCTTAATGCTTTCCGAACTTCGGCTCTCTTTAGGTCTGATCAAAACTCCAAGAGTCGCCTCATGCCATGTAGCATAACCTGACACTGTTCACCAATCGGATCTGTAGTTAATCTTAATGCCAGGCTGTCTGATCACCGCTGAACACCATTTTCTGTTGTTATAATGATGGAGGCGCCAACCACCATTCAAATATATGGCTAATGCTTTGAGATACTTTGCCCCATCCATTGTATGTCGTCAGCTGTGGTGTCCTGGTGGTGAGCATAGCTCCTTTTCAAGCAGTTGATCAGGGTTCAATTCCCAACAATCGCAGTTTGTACATTTTAGATTTCTGAGTTCAGGGGCTCCAAGAAGGAGCTGATTCTGATGAGATGAGATTTTGTTCCGAAAACACACGCGGCTGTAATGCAAGTGAAGCGATTTCCAAGGTGCACTTATATAAGGGAGGAAAATAGTCATGGAGGGATTTGAAATTGAGAATGAGAATTTTATAATGGAGGCATTGGCGGGTCAGGAGCGAGTTTTCTAGGTCAGCAAATGCGGGGTGATTGGTGCGGTTTCATATATTTAGATTAGGGACACATAAATACTTGTCCAGAGGTATAACGCTTCAAGACATCACAGCTGTGCCTTGTTCTGCTCACAGGCAGCAGTGAAACTAAGACTGGATTTCACGGCCCATTTCCCTTCTAGTAAGTCATGCTGCTATCCCCGAAAGGCAGATTACAAAACCCAAGTACATTTTGCCCTGGAATAAGCAGCATTTCAGTCTGATTTCTCAGGATATGACCTACATCACTTCAGATAAAACATAAATACGCAAAGAACTGAGCACAGCCTTGAAACTTACACAGGAAACATTGAGTTGGGAAAGAGGTGAAATATTGAATGAACTCATCTCAAAAAATTGAAAAATGCAGGAAAAATTCGGCTGCTCTGATAGTTTCGGTTTAGGGGGTCAATTATTGAAACCTTCGATAGACCTGAAATATTTACTAACCTTCCTCTTTGGGAGCTGATTGTAGCACCTTCTGTTATTATTTCAGATTCCCAGCGTGAGCAGCCTGTCCCTTTCTGAACAATAAAACAATCTCTGTGCTGGAATCGACATTCAAATAAAGAATTAGGAAGCTGCAGAGGGAAAACGTTCAGAGAATTAGTGAATTTTACTGAATCCGAGTAATCCTATCCCAGCACCACACTAAAGTTTAGGGAAAACCTTCATTATCAGCGATGAGGAACAAGCCTGAGTTATGTTTTAAATGGAAGATAAGTGAAGGTTGAAAACCTTTTTATTTGAATTACACCTGCGCGTGATTTCCGCGCAAGATCGCACCGAAACGGATCAAATAAAGATCCGAGTGAGGGGTTTCTGATTTGAGATTTTTAAAAAATCAACAAACTGCGATGTTAGAGAATTGAACCAGAGTCAACTGCTTGAAAAGCAAAGCCACTCACCACTATACCAACATCACTGAACTCGGTACTTTTGCAGCTGCAAAGTCTCCCAAGAAACTTAAGAGGAGCGTTATCATTAAAAAAATAAGCTGATGCTCAGCCAAGAAAGGAGAAATTACGTCTAGTGACATAAGTTTTCTCAGAGAGGTAGACTTTAAGGAGCTTCCTAAAGATGAGAATGAGCTGGAGAAGTGGAGGGGTTTAAGGAGGGAGTACAGAATTTTAGACTAGGATAGCTGAGTGCACGGTTGTCAATGCTGCAGAGATTAAAACCCGGAATGCACAAGATGGCAGAAGAGCAGGAATCTGGAAGTTTTGTTGGGCTGGAGGAGGTTATGGAGAAATGAAGAGGTGAAGTCATGGAGAGATTTTAAAGTAAGGATGAGGGTATTAAAATTGAGGCATTGCCGGGGGAGGAGCCAGTGTCGGTCAACAAACACGGGGGTGATTAGTCAACTGGACTAGATTCAGGTGAATTTCCAGGCAGCAGAATTTTGGATGAGCACAGGTATGTGTGGGGTGGAAGATGGAAGGCCGGCCAGGGGAACACTGGAATAGTCAAGCCGAGAGTAAACAAAGGCATGGATGAGGGTTTCAGCTGCAGATGAGCTGAGGCAGGTTCACAGTTGGCCGATGTTTAGGATGTTCAAGTACTGAGTGTTCATCTGATAACAGCCTGTCAGTCTGTCTAATATCATGTAGTTATATCAGAGACATTAGGGGTAAAATGGATACAGCGTCAGCCATTATTGTTCAATATTAGGACTGTTACTGTGTCTGTATCTCTGGAACATTATGTCGCTGCGGGACTTTTCACATTTCACTGCAATCAGAAGCTGAACAAAATGTCCCAGACTGTGGCCAAGGACTGAGACCCTTTAAAGCTGACATTTGCCCCATTAAGACGCTCAACTGGGATAATTCCCTGCAGGATATTAGCTGTTCATGAACCATTAATATCAATAATTCCTGTCACTGGGTTCACTGAGAGGGATGGAGAGTCAGTGAAGAGACCGGAGTGTCGCAGTTGTTCTCTTCCTGACTCTCCCCCTCCCGGTAGTTTAGTGAGGACTCGGTCTCCCAGGGAATGTGTTGCCTCCAATTCCGCCCGATTCCCGTCTTTTAACACTGAGTGAACTGACAGTTGTCAGTAACTCCAGTATGGGGGGTTGGGGGGGCGGTGGGGGGGGGGGGGGGGGGGGTGGGGTTGGGGGGGCGTGAATGGGGGGTGCGGTGATGATCCACGTGAATTTCAATGGCAGAATCTCTACTGACACAAATCTGTTTTCAGGCGCCTCAAACAATTCGTCATAATGTGCAGGGTCCCGACAATCACACACTGTAGAGGAAGCTGCTGATTTGTGGATTGCAGCATGGGACAGAGAATTCTACCCAGCTTGTCACACAGAGGACATGCTCGTACCTTGGCCCAGCTGTTCATTTGAGCCCGAGGTCTATCGTTCTCTACACACAGGATAACATTCTCCTGTCTCACGGCTTCCATTTCAGCCTGTCACACTCAGTAGCTGAACTCTAGTATGTATGGAGGTGGATAAAGTGATGTTGGATCTGCGATGCTCGACTGTGCATGTGCATTACCCACCAATGTAAGTTCAGCTGTTACCAAGTGAAGTCCAGCAGAATGTGGCTGTGAAAGCAGCTGGTGAGGGGCTCTGTGTCTCATTGGCCTGATGTGGCTGTTTTCATTCTGACTGGGGGCTAAACGTTGAGTCTCAGCCTCCTGCTGCCTTTCCTCCTTCCCTCTGGCTGCCTCACTCGGCTCCTTTCCGCTGTCACTGTACAGAGTGTCGGTTTTCACTAATGCTGAGCACTGCTCGGTGCCACCAGTGGAGGTTCACACGGTCCTGGTGGGAGATGGATCCTCCTCCTCCTCATTCTCCAGCTTGGCCATTATCCCTGCAAACAGCAGTCGGCTAGTCTCCAACCCAGGCCCGGGTGAATGACACTGTTTTCCCTTGCTCTGTGGAGGGCCACTCCCATTGCCATGGTGACTAGCAGCAGGAGGGTGCACACTGACCTTGGTCTTCACTTCTTCACCTTCTGTGCGCTCGCTCCTGCAGCCTGGTCAGTAGCAGCGCCCAGCTGCAGATCAACAGTGTGCTGGGCTGTCTTCAGCTCCTTCCTTAACTCTGCAAAAGGAATATCTGAATGTCTCCGAAATAAGTCAATTCGCAATGAATAGGATTGAATAAAAGGGTTCTTTGTTTATTGCAGCTATTAGTATCTGCCTCTGTAAATCCACCAGCGGCAAAGCGCCCAGGAAGCAGCTGGCCACCAAGGCAGCCCGGAATTGTCCCTCCACTGGCAAAGTGAAGAAATCTCATCGCTACAAGCCAGGTGCAGTCGCGGTCCGAGAAATCCACCGATACCAGAATTCTACCGAATTGCTTATCCGCAACTGTCCTTCCAGCGCCTGGTGAGGGAAATTGCCCAGGGCTTCGAAACTGACCTGAGGTTTCAGAGTGCGGCAATTGGAGCATTTCAGGAAGCCAGAGAGACCTACTTGGTTGGCCTGTTTGAGGACACCAACCTGTGTGCCATCCATGCCAAAAGAGTGACCGTAATGCCCAAAGACACCCAGATTGCACGACGGAACCGGGGGCAGCGTGCTTAAACTCTTTGCTTCATCACATTTCCTCCAGACTATTTTGAAGTCAGATTTAAACATTTTCTAAAACATTATTGGACCGTAGGTTTGTCTTCTTGTGGGGGCTGGGCCTTTATTTTGTATTTTTGTTAGTTTTGAGTGTTGATCGTGACTTAATGAGGAAATAGCGAAAGATTATGTAAACATTCCTTCGAACTCTTGGCTCAGGTTGCAAAATAAACATTAGTATCTTTACAAAAAATGAAATGGTCGAGTTTGACCTATACATGTATGTCTAATCGGAGGTATTGAAGAAATGATTGTGCAGAGTGATTTTTTAAGCAGTTTTCTGGCTAGTTTTACACTCTACGTTTTTCGCCATGACCCCAGGCCTATTCGCTAACCTTGCTTTTCCCTGTCACTGCGGCCTTCTCGATGTTACAGTCGGAGAATATAAAGAACAAATCTTACCGCTTAATCTCAAAATTTTCCCCAAGACCTTCCCTCGCCCCTTCTATTTGACAGTGCGCGCCCCCACCTTCCTCTCGATCCTTCTTCTCGCTCACCGCAGACAGCCGCTCGATCCTGGTCAGCAGCTCTGCGAACCAGAAAACCAGACATAACTTTCGGGTCGCTGCGGCTGGATTTGCCGGGGACGCCGAGTGCTCGGCAGCAATAAGGTCACTGATGTCCAGATGGCCGAAAGGGATTGTAATAATAGTGGGCAAAGCCTTATAGGAACCTGCTGAGGGAGTGAGAATGGTCAATGGTCAGAATGGCAGCAATGGTCAGAAAAGACTGAAAATTTGTGGCGGGAAGCAAAATGATCTGGGAACAGTTTATGACAAGGATTCGTGACTATACCAATCCAGAGATTTGTTAGATCTCTATTGGAATGCAGATGTTTCTAGACCATTTTCATTTGGGTGTAATTATTAAACCTCCAGTGGACATTTTGTCCACTCTAAACTAAGTTGAAGAAAACATCTCCCAATGCTGGGATGGCACTGAGAAAGGGTGGAAACTGAAACAATGTTTGAATGAAGCATGAGCGGCAGATGAAGAGAGTTCCGTGGTTGAGATAAACATGTAGCGAGGATCATCTCCCGAATGTGCTGGAGGTTTTGCAGGTCCCCTTGTGGTAAAGACTGGCCTGCGGTCATATTTTATTTTCTCGACATCCCGAAAGTAGGGAGTCCAATTTCTAGCACAGGGTGCACCATGCGGGCTGACTCAGCACAGGGCCGATTGCTGCATTACTAGCGGCCTCATCATGTGGAGGAGGTTGCAAACTGCAGCAGGAATGTTCCCCGTCTCCATAAAGATCAGTTCGGAGGATGAAGCAGAGAATTCTCCCAATGGCACAGCCCTTACACGCAGAAAGATTAGGTTAACGGGCCATTTATTTTAAAAAATATCCGAAAAAAATCAGGGTAGTTGTTTCAAGCAAGTTCTTCCCCCCTCTCACCCGCCTCCCCCACTAAAAACAACTCCATGCCGGTCATGCTTCCCTCCTCCCACCCTCTATCACCATGCCGTCCTGGATCCCCCTCCCCCGTCTGCATGCTGGCCTGACCCCCCCTCCACCGTCTCCATGCTGGCCTGACCCCCCCTCCCCCGTCTCCATGCTGGCCTGACCCCCCCTCCCCCGTCTCCATGCTGGCCAGACCCCCCCTCCCCCGTCTTCATGCCATCCTGGATCCCCCTCTCCCGTCTCCATGCTGGCCTGACCCCCCCTCCCCCGTCTCCGTGCTGGCCTGATTCCCCCTCGCTCGTCTCCGTGCTGGCCTGACTCCCCCTCCCCCGTCTCCATGCCATCCTGGATCCCCCTCCCCCGTCTCCATGCTGGCCTGACTCCCCCTCCCCCGTCTCCATGCCGTCCTGGATCCACCTCCCCCGTCTCCATGCTGGCCTGACGCCCCCTCCCCCGTCTCCATGCTGGCCTGAATCCCCCTCCCCCGTCTCCATGGTGTCCTGGAACACCCTCCCCCGTCTCCATGCTGGCCTGACTCCCCCCTCCCCCGTCTCCATGGTGTCCTGGAACACCCTCCCCCGTCTCCATGCTGGCCTGACTCCCCCCTCCCCCGTCTCCATGGTGTCCTGGAACACCCTCCCCCGTCTCCATGCTGGCCTGATTCCCCCCTCTCCCGTCTCCATTCTGGCCTGACTCCCCCTCCCCCGTCTCCATGCAGTCCTGGAACCCCCTCCCCCGTATCCATGCTGGCCTGACTCCCCCCTCCCCCGTCTCCATTTTGGCCTGATTCCCCCTCCCCCGTCTCCATGTTGGCCTGACTCCCCCCTCCCCCCGTGTCCATGCTGGCCTGACTCCCCCCTCCCCTTCCCCAATATCACAATAATTGTTTGCATTCGCCACTCCTCCCTCTCTCGGGATCCACCTGGTTCCGGCCTCGCCCTTCACCCGCGCCCAATTTCAAACCTTGCGGCCTCTCCCCGCTCGGGCCCACGGCTCCAAAGTCTCGCATTCTCGGTCCTGCTCACTCCTGACCCACATGGAACTTCTTCACTTCCCGATCACAAGTAGAAAAGGGGCACCGGCCAGCACAGGAAGTGGAAATGCCCCTGGGAGCAGCAGGAACTGGGGGAGTGGCCTCTGGACCACACAATGGATTTTTAATGTGACCACTTCTGTATGTCTGCGAGTTGCAGAGGCCATTCCTCTAATACTGACAGTGCCAGACACAGGCTGCATTCCCACTTCCTCTCCCGGAGCAAGAGGGGATTAGATGATGATTGGAGAATTAACAATGTGGGGGGTTGCGGGGAGAAGGCAGGTGAATTACAGCTGGTGAAATGTTCATGTTTTAAAATCCTGTATACATTGTGGTTCGTTCTGCTGTCGCTTTCAAAAATTACCGGCGGGAATAACACCCCCTTCACAACACTCTAAAAGTGACAAATGAGACTTGAACATGCGGCAAGGCTGTAAAGCAAGTACGACACAATTGTAGGTCGGAAAGTAAGTTGTGAAGAGGGCGTAAGCATCTAGATATGTTACGTGATTGGACAAAGACATGGCGAATGGAGTAGAAAGTAGTAAAACGTCAGGTTGTCCATTTTGACAGGACGGACTAAAAAAGAGGCACAGAATCCAACCGGTGAGAGATTGCAGAGCTCTGAGATGAAAAGGAATTTGGGTGTCCTAGTGCATGAATCATTTGGTTTCTGTGTGCTGCTAAACTCTCCAATAGCATTGAAAATAGGACAGTCGAGAGTCCCATGCTAGATCCTTCCTGTCTCAGACCAGAATGGTTGCTTTTGCAAACGTCTCATTCGCTGAAAAAGCCTCAGTCTCGACTTAAACCTCTTTTATTGCTGCTGCGATCGCACTCTCACCCATTCGCTGACATGTTCTCTACTTTCCTACTGAAATCATAAAATCAACTAAATCTTTCCGTTTAATTCTCACTTCAGAGGTGAGTAAGTATTTACTATTGCACAGTCCCAGCAAACTTCTAGCCCCCTCACTCCTCCTATGTTTCTGCAGGATTTCTTTGTGAAGATGGGATCGTAAACAGCAAATGCCCTGTGGGGAATGATCCCAAATTGAGCTTCCTAAAAGGACAAGTCCGATTTTTCATTGTTCTCTGACCGTTTCCCCATCTCCAGTTTTTATGTTTAGATGCTGATCAAAGTGAATTGCAGAAAATGTTGATTTCAGTTACTGATTTGCAGCGGAAGACCACGCATGAGGTATTTAGTCCCAAACCGAACGCTGCTTGTTCGTGAGTCGGAGACGGATAGATACAGAATCAATTCCACGCTCACAGCTAGTAACAGAGATTGATATTTACAGAATCAATCCCACACCCACCGATGGTACCAAAGACTGATGTTCATCGAATCAATTCCACACTCGCAGATAGTACCAGGGGCTGAAATTGATCGAATCAATCCCACAATTACAGACAGTATCAGAGACTGATGTTTACAGAATCAATCCCATACTCGCAGATAGTGCCAGGGACTGAAATTGATCGAATCAATCCCACAATTACAGACAGTATCAGAGACTGATATTTACAGAATCAATCCCATACTCGCAGATAGTGCCAGGGACTGAAATTGATCGAATCAATCCCACAATTACAGACAGTATCAGAGACTGATATTTACTGAATCAATTCCACAATCGCAGAAGGTACCAGAGACTTATTTAAAGAATCCATCCGCACTCACTGGTATAGGAAAGCATTGCAGGGTTACGGGGAGTGGCATTGGGTGAATTGTTCATTTAGAGGGCCAGCACAGATTAGACTGCCAGAATAGCCTCTTTCAGTGATGTAGCCATTCTATGATTCTAATGGAAAATACTGGGAGAACTGAGTAGCTCCGGCAGTTTCAAAGCTTCGATAACGGGTCTATTCGTTAAATCTTCAATCAAGGTGAAATGTGAAACCCCATAATCCTGTCTCCACAGATGCTGCAGGACCTGCTGAGTTTTTCAAGCATCTTCTATTATACTTTCAGATTCCCAGCGTGAGCAGTCTGTCACTTTATGAACAATAAAACAATCCCTGCGCAGCACTCGATATTCAAATAAGAAATTGGAAGCAGCAGAGTGAAAATATTCAGAGAATCGCTGAATTTTACAAATCCGACTAATTCTATCCTGGCTCCACACCGCAGCTCAGGGACAACCTTCATTATCATCAAGAAGGAATACATCTGAGTTACATTTTAAATGGAAGATAAGTGGAGGTGGGAAATAATTATATTTCTATTAAATCCGCCCGTGTGTTCGGAGCAAAATCTCACCGAAACGGATCAAATTCAGCTTCAAGCTTGGGGTTTCTGATTTGGAGGTTTAAAAACAAAGAAACTGCGACAGCCGGGAATCGGAACCGGGTCAACTGCTTGGAAGGCAACTATGCTCAGCACTATACCACCATCGCTAACTGCCAGCATAAGTACATAGCAATAAGTCACAAAACTCTTAACAGGAGGGTTATAATTACAAATAAAGCAAAAATGATGCTAATCCACAGAAGGAGATATTAGATCAGATGACAAAAGCTTGGTCAAAGCGGAAGTTTTTAAAGAACATCTTAAAGATCGGAAGGAGCTGGAGAAGTGGAGTAGTTTAGGGAGGGAATGCAGAATTTTAGACCAGGTCAGCATCAAGCACGGTTGTCAATGTGTAGAGAATAAAATCTCATCCCTAGTTGCCCTTGAGAAAGTGCTGCTGAGCTGCCTTGTCCATTCCACGTGGTGTAGGTACACCCACAGTGCCGTTAGCTGTGGAGGGAGGGGTATTTCTAGGGTATTGATCCAGAGGTAGTGAAGGAACGGCGATATATTTCCAGGTCAGAATGGTGTGAGGGTTGGAGGGGAACTCCCAAGTAGCGGCGTTCCTGTGCATCTGCTCCCCTTCTTCTTCTAGATGGCAGTGTTCGTGGGATTGGAATTTGCTGTCCAAGTGAGTTCCTACAGTGCATCAGCTGGATGAAGAACACTGCTGCTACTGTACTCTTGTGGTGGAGGGATGTTGGGTGGATAGGGTGCCAGTCAAGCGGGTTATCTTCTGCTGGGTGGTGTCAAGCTTCTGGAGGGTTGTTGCTGCACTCATCCAGGCCAGTGCAGAGTATTCAAACACAGTCTTGACTTGTGCCATGTAGATGGAGGACAGTCTTTGGGGAGTCATCAGGTGAGTTACTCGCCGCAGGGTTCCTCGCCTCTAACCTGTCTTGCTGCCACTGCATTTGTATGGCTAGTCCAGTTCAGTTTCTGGTCAATGGTATCCCAGGATTTTGATCATGAGAGAATCAGTAATGAAAATGCCTTTGGACTCAAGGAGCAATGACTAGATCCTCTCTTGTTGGAGATGGTCATTGCCTGGCGCTTGTGCGGCACGAATGTTACTTGCCACTTGTCAACCCAAGCCTGGATATTGTCCTGGTCTTGATGCATTTGGACATGGACTGCTTCAGTGTGTGAGGATTTTCGAATGGTGCTGAACATTGTGCCATCATCAGTGAGCATCCGCACTTCTGACCTTATGATGGAGGGAAAGTCATTGATGAAGCAGCTGAAGGTGTTTAGGCCAAGGTGTCTACCCTGAGGAACTCCTGCAGTGATGTCCTGTAACTTACATGATTGACCTCCAACAACAACTTACCTTTGTGGTGGTTATGACTCCAACCAGCGGAGCGTTTTCTCCCTGCTTCCCATTAACTCCTGTTGTGCTCGGGATCCTTGACGTTGCACTCGGACAAAAGCTGCCTTGATGTCGAGGTCAGCCACTCTCATCTCACCTGTAAAGGGAAAGTACTGAAGACAGACATAATGAAGAAGGAAAAATAAACTCTGTAAATCAAGGCAATAGGAAAACTTGAATCCCTGAAAAGAAAAAAAAGTGTGCAGGGATCAGGGAAAAGGCGGGGAAATGACAGTAGAATAATTTCTCCTGCAAAGAGCCAGCACAGACACGATGGGCCAAACAGCCCATTCTATGATTACACGAATCTAGGATTAGGAAACTTGAACTCCAAAAGTAAACTACTGAACTCCGTAATCCCACTGGTGAATCAGCACTGCTTCCACTCCAAGTTCGATATAACCCTGGTGTTTCCTCTGTGTGGTGTCTGTAAGAACATGAGAAATAGGAGCAGGTTTATCATGTGTCTCCCGGCTTCTCAAACATTCCAGAACTTCCTGCTTGAATATCCGCCTTAATTTCCTTTCCTGAAAATTCTCAATTCTCGCTGCCACCCATCCCCATAGAAGATGAAGAATTCCCAATGTGTTTACACCAAATAGTGGAATATGGTTCAAAACATCGCAGCCTGGTGTCGTTTATAACTTTGCGCTGTGGTTTGGTGCGTGATATCTTGTATCAGTAATGCAGGCAATGCTGAGTTCCAATTTCAATGGCGCTTTTGCTTTTTTTTCAAATTAACCAAGCAAAGAGCTGAGCATTTTTAAGTAAGAGGGAAGCATTTAGAATGACATGTGAATATAAAGAAGAACAATAGGATCGAAATTCCCTTTAAAGCGAGCGCGCACAGTTGTGCAGAAGCATCTCTTCCTCTTCAGATCATTCTAATGAACTAATGGGTTTGTCTGGTTCAGCGAATGATAACCGTTTCTGGGTTAGAGCAGTAGTTACAGAGGACATCCGATTTTCTTTTGCTCTTTGATCTTGATCCGGCGCACACACCTTCACAAACAGGGATATTATGGATTAATCCACGAATGTCTCAAGGGGTTTGAGAAGTAATTCTGGCAAAAAAACAAGGCTTTAAAGGCATCTCCATCAACTACAATTTATTTCAATAAAGTTTGTTCCGCTGTTTCATGCCAACTGGAAACTGTCCTTGACATGAATCTGAGTGAAACAGAGGGTGGCCTTGTGCTATCCGTCAAAGTGTTGAAGAAGCGGACTGGGCCACTATGGAACCCTTTCAACAGTGACTGGAATAGGACAAAAACAGAATTACCTGGAAAAACTCAGCAGGTCTGGCAGCACTGGGGGAGAAGAAATCATTCAACGTTTCGAGCCTTCATGGCCCTTCGGCAGAACCTTCGGAATAGGACCCCGGAGTAGGATTGCTGCCATTCCCGGAATACATTGACAGTTTTTTTATTGTTGCTTCATGGATGTGAAAACCGCTGGTAAGGCCATCATTTATTTGTGGAGCTTCCTTGCCCAGTCAGTGTTTAATTGTCCACCACTATTCACAACTGGATGTGGAAGGCCTGCACTGCTTAGGTCTGATCCGATGTTTATGGGGTCACTTCGAAAGTGATTGTCTGAGAGGGCAGGAGGCAATGGTTTTCACGGCACTAAAACTCAAAGAGTGGTGTAATGGGAATAAGATAAACAAGATATATAGAAGGTTCTGGTTCAGCCTCAGCTGGTGCATCCCGCCCGGTTCTGGGCGCTTCCCTTTTGGAAGGATGTGAAAATGTGGAGGATGTTGGAAGGAAGGCAGAAAATGTTCACGAGAATATTTCCTAGGATGAGGAGCTTCAGTTGTGAAGATAGATTGGAGAAGTTAGGACTGATTCCCTGGGAGAAAGGAAGGTTGAGAGGAGATTTGCTAGAGGGATTGAAGATCGCGAAAGGTCTGGAAAGGTTGGATGGGAAGCACGTTTTCCCATCCGTGAAATGATCAAGTTCGAGCTAGCGCAGCTTTAAAGTAGTTGTTTGAAATAAAGCAAAAGAGACACGATGAAAAAAACATTTTTTTCTCGCAGAAAGTGGTTAAGTTCTGGAATGCACAGCCTGACGCCTGACAGTGTGGTGAAGGTAGGTTCGAGGGAAGCATAAAGAAGGGAGTGAGACTGTTATCTCGAAAGGAAGACCGTCCATACGGGGAGAAGGCGGGGAATGGGACTAAGTGAATTGCTCAATCAGACACGACGGATCGAATGACCTTCTCCTGCGTTGTAACAT
Organism: Cetorhinus maximus; assembly: GCF_964194155.1. Classification (NCBI taxonomy): domain Eukaryota; kingdom Metazoa; phylum Chordata; class Chondrichthyes; order Lamniformes; family Cetorhinidae; genus Cetorhinus; species Cetorhinus maximus. The sequence goes on along the minus strand of NC_135894.1, from coordinate 6,236,100 downwards.
TTCCGAGTTTTTGTGGTTGTGGGAGTATAATAAGGAAAGAAAAGGTGTGTCCAGGTGATGGGAGTATAATAAGGAAAGAAAAGTTGTGTCCAGGTGAGGTGGGAGTGGCAGCATAGCAACGACCCAAATGTAACATGGAGAATAAAGAAAGAAACGTCACAAACCAAACCGGCAATAAGAAAAATAATACACGCTCGAAACAACATTGAGTCAGATATTAGAATCTAAATTTGTTGAACTCAATGTTGAGACCAGAAGGCTGCAGATTACCCAGTTGGAAGTTGATCTGTTGTCTCTCGAAGTTTATTGCTGTTGAGGCCATTTAGTCCCTAGAACATGTTCAATGATGTTGTGGCTGATTGGTGACTATCACCATATGCTCGCGTTTGCCCCATAGCCCTTAATATCCTCTAACAAAGATCTTACATTCTTAGATTTAAAATACAACCATCGATCAAGCATTAATTTCCTTGTACTGTAGAGAGTTCTGAAGTTCTGGGAATCTTTGTGCATAGAATTGTTTCCTAATTTCCATGCTGGAATCCCTGGCTTGAATATTTTCACTGTGGACCTTAATCCGAGATTCCCAGGAAACTGAAATAGGTCTGGATTGATTTTATGTTTACCTTAGCATTCCAAATGTTTGGATCAAATCAGTGCAATAATCACGGGGGCGGATTCGTTACCGGGATAGCCAGCGTGTTCAAAATAGGGACTGAGCTGTGTTTTAGTGTCCGGAATTGAGGGGCGTTCGGACGAAGCTCAAGAGGCAAACAGAGTTGCGGAGCAAGAAAGCTGAAAGATTGGCGAAGAAGAAAGTGAGAGGAATATGAATGGCGTTCAAGATTTTTTCCAAAATGCCTTCAGATTGAAAAGGAAGCTAGTACAGACACTGAAAAACCGAAATTAACAGAAAATTGTGGAAATATTCAGCAGTTCACAAAACATCTGTGGAGAAAATAGGCGAACTATTCAGGTCGATGATTTTTTTTTCAAAATGGAAGAAAGATGTAAATGTGACAGGGGTTAAACCAGTGGAGTGCGGGAGGAGGTGGGATGTACAAAAGACAATGACAATGAGGGTGGAAAGCAGGGAGAGAGTTTCCATGGTTACAAACAAATTGCAGTGGCTGTCGGAAAACAATAAAAAAAGACGTGTCCATCTGAGTTTGTGAATTGCCGCTAAGCAACGGTCCGAATGTAACATGAAGGAGTAAAGAAAGAAACGTGACCGAACAATATTGTGGCAGATGTCCTGATCTAAAATTGTTGAACTCAGTGTTGAGTCCAGAATGCTCTATCATACCCAGTTGCAAGGTCAAGGGCTGTTCCTCGACCTTTACTCTTGTTCAGACCCTTTATTCGCTGGAGCATGTTCTGTTTTTCTGTTAGTTTGGTAACTACCTCCATATTTTCGCATTTCCCTCATATTTCTTAATAACCTCTTTTAAGAAAACTCTTTTAATCTCAGATTTCAAATAAACAACGGGTGAAACATGTATTACCGAGTAGAGAAATTCCAGCTTACTTTGTGTGTAGAATTATTTTCTAATTCCCGCTGGGAAATCTCTGGCTTTAATTCTTTGACTGTGACGCTGGGTCAGCGGCAATGGTTTATGGACTGTGACATCTTTTGATTATCTGCTCCTATCACGGCTTGCTTATCCCTACAACCACCCGACCCTCAACTTCTCTCTTCCCCCGCCCCCCACCTTAAACCAGCTTATATTTCACCTCTCTCCTAACTATACTTCAGATCTGCCGAAGGGTCGTGAGGACTCGAAACGGCAACTGTTTTCTTTTCCACCGATGCTGCCAGACCTGCTGAGTTTTTCCAGGTAATTCTGTTTTTGTTTAAGATGTTCAAAGTGTTTATTGCTTGTTGAGTGTGATAATAAAGCATCAGGTTATTCTGCCCTGTTTGGCTGATGCTGTTCATCAGGTTTTCTGAGGGATTGAAGTGACGCCTCCATATATTAGGAGGCGGGTTGTTTCCCATGTCAGGAGGAAGTATAGAACGTGAAGGCATGGAATGAAAACCAGCTGTCAGAAAGCGGCACCTTGAAGGAAGCAAATAAGAATCCTCATACGAGTGTTTCATTAATTCCCGACATGTCTATCTGAATGAAGATCAGCCTGGTGCGATTGGATAGCCGTGACGTGAAGGGTTTTTTGGGCACTTCTGTTGATTCGGTATCTGACTTCCTTTACAGCAGTGCAGTTTAATCGATTGGTCACCGATCTGAAAGTTTACATCTCCTTCTCTCTTCACAGATGCTGCCTGGCCAACTGAATATTCCCAGCATTCTCTTGATATGAGCTGGATTTTACAATATCAAACTGTGGTAATACATCTCCCCCCACTCTTTTTTTGATGATACTGCAGCAATATAGTGGTATACAATTCACAACATTGGATTACAATGCTTGCTTGCAGGTTGTCACCGTGCCTTTTTTAGTGAAAGCGGCTGTCTTTTAAACTGAAGAGTCCAATTCACTCAGCAGTGCCTCTGTTTCTGCAATGTACGGCTTTAAAGTAATACGGTAAAGAAGTGGCCATTTTTCAGGAGGGAAGGAGCAAATCACGTGCGACCATAGGGAAGCACTATTGGATCAAAATTATCTATGAAGCGAATGTGGACCGTTGTGCACACATGTCGCGGCCTCTTGAATGTATCCCAAGGGAATTTGGCAGAGTCCGTGAAAGATAACCGCGTCTACATCTTTATTATCGTTGTCACAAAGTATTTTGATGTAGCCACTTTCAGTTATCTCGCCAGCATCAACTGAAACTAGTCTGGCATGCTGAACCATGTAGGGAGCAGTTGAGGGCCTAGTATTTGAGAAAAGTCAATGCGCTATGACACTGTCTGCCCCAGTGCTGATTACCACTGGATGCGCTGTGAATCGGCCTTGGATTCATTTCCTGTGCTGAAGCCATTCACATTCAAACTGCGATAATAATAGGTTCAGTACCACGAATGAAATCATTATTCAATAATGTTCAGTTATTAATATTCTACCCACTTTAAATGGACAGAACCATTCAGATATGTGTTGGAGACGGGCTTACAAGAACGGGTGGTTCATTTTAGCAAATAAGAACGGTCGTAATGTCGCACTGTAACTTAATTAAAAAAACGTCATTGAGTGCATTTGGACAAATAAGGATACTGAGCCGGATAATTAAAGCATTAGTGCAACTGAACAGATGTTAGTTTTAATGACGATTTTAAAGGAGGAGAGATGGGTTTTGGGAGAGGATTCCAGAGTGAAGATCCCAGAGACCTGAAGGCAAGTCCAACAATAGTGTAGTTAAGAATTAATGGATGAACATGACGCCAGAATATGAGGAATAGAGAATTCTCAGAACATTGTAGAGAGGGAAGAGATCATAGACGATCGCAGAGGCAAGGCCATGGGTGGATTTGAATGCGGGAATGAAAATTCTAAAATAGAAACTTGTTTAGACTCCTACAGAAAGGTATTAATTAACTGGTTTATCTGCACTTTCCGAACATTTATTGGATTTTGAAATTAATATGATTGATATAGTTTGGCGAGTTGTGCCCAGGTGATTTAACATAAGAAGGGTGTGAAGCAGCACACTGCTTCCAAGATCTGAAGGATCAGGAACCATCGCCCACAGATGAGAGGATATAAGGAATTTAGAACTGAAAGAAGAAGCAATCCCTTTGCTTGGAGAACGAGAGTTGGGTGACATTAGTGGGTAATCGCGTTGGGTATGTATTCGGGGTTGGGCAGATAAGTAATCCAGTTGCGTAGGCAGTTGGGCCGTTAGGGGTGTGGTGGTGGGGAAATCGAATTGGTCCGGTTGTCAGATCACGTAGGTGGATAATCAGGTTGGCCCGGCTGTAAGGTCGTGTAGTTGGATACACAGGTTGAGTGGGTCGTTGAGTCAACTAGGTGGGTAATTGGGTTCAGTGGGCAGTCCGCTCTCTAGTTGGGCATTCAGGTTGGGTGTGCAGTTGGGTCGCATAGGTGGGTAATCGGGTTGAGCGGGCAGCTGGATTGTGTAGGCAGTCCGATGGGCATTTGTCAGTTTGATTCAGGAGTGACGTTGAGTCAGGTGAGTAGCCAGGTTGGGTCAGTAGACGGGTTAAGGAGTGCAATCGTGTTGGCAGGTAGTCAGTTTTGGAAAGGGCAGTCAGGTCGTGGGGAGGGCTGGGGGGTGGCGGGGAGGGGGTGGACTTGTTGGGAGGGAAGTAGCCGAATTGAAAGGTGTAGTCGGGGCGGAGAGAGGATAGTCAGGTGAGGTGGGCGATCAGTAGGGTGGGCAGTTGGTTCGGTACACAGTTAGGGTTGGGGGAGTAGTCAGATTTTTCGGGGGTTCGTGGAGTTTCAGCACTGGTTGTGGTGAGCAGTTCAGTTATGCTGCTTAGTCTATGAGCTAGATTAAGTTTTTCCCAACGTTCCATTCGCAGGGCAAGTATGCAGGCAAGTCCCCTGTATCTGACCCCCAAGTCTCTGACAGTGAGCTCAGCCTGGGAGATATTGACAGCGGATCCAGGTCAATGCAAAACAGCCAATCAGAAATTTAACCTCCCGAGGCAATTTCAGCCCGTGTGCACGTGTAAGGACATCCACAGTATTTGGGATGCGCAATAGCATCTTAAGTTAACTACAGAGATAAAAACAAAAAGCTAAAAGCTACTGCGGATGCTGGAAATCCGAAACAAAAACAGAATTGCCTGGAAAAACTCAGCAGGTCTGGCAGCATCGGTGGAGAAGAAATCAGTTAACGTTTCGAGCCTTCACGGCCCTTCGGCAGTTCATTAACATTGAAAGTTTTGGGTCCCTAGCTGTTATTAAACTGGCGCTTCTCATTGAAGTACCGGCCATACAAGGGAGTAAAGGCCAGTGCAGAGAGGTTTTACTCCAATGCAGAAACATGTTAATGGCTGTCCTCTGTGCACCCTGAGTGGCAAGTGCGCCGCTTTAGGAAGAAACAATTATAATCCCCATGGAATATCAGCAGACATAAAACACGTGACACAAAGTGGATCAGTGTTTTCTGATAACTTTAAAAAAAAACAATATATTGTCGTGGAAGCAGAAAGGCCTCCGATCAAAACAGGAACATTGGCTGCAATTTAATTATAGTTAGAACAGGAAGAGTTGATTTCATTTTGCATTTTTAAAAATCTATACCTGAATTATTGCCCGAGGAGATGTCACAATCTTCCTCAGCTCTTCCCTGAATTTAGTTTGCGTAGCTGCATAAATAAACGCGTTTGTGCAGGAACTCAAATACATGAGCATTTGTCTGGTTTGAGTGGCGATATATGCAGGAGCTGTATAATCCGGTAGTAAATGAATGACCAGACAACTGACTAACGTACAAACGATTGCTGTCAGCCACAATAATATAAAAGTACCCGATACAGTGAACAGTAATATAATCGATTTCCATCGGTTCTGTACTTCTGGATCACTCTGATTCTCGCTGCTGTGACCCCGGAGCTCCTTACGGGCTCGACTGGCTATTAAAATCTGTCCGACTGTCAAACAATTAAACAGTAATATCAAAGTGAAAGGAATCCAGGGAAATAAAATACTTTGTAGCCAAATGAATATGGCACCAAAAGTAGATGTATAAAATTCCTGGCTTGGTTGGAAACCCCAGTCAACGTTGTTAATTGTTCTCTTCGGGTCAAATGCAAACCAGTTTGGAATGTTCTATAAAATTGAGAGGAGACAGATTGTTGTTAGAACTGTAGCCGCAGTTCTCACTGTGCAATACCTTGTCTTAAACTTGTGGCTACATATAAACACAAACCTGTCAAATGTGAAGGAGACTGTAAACCACACCGATAAATACAGGTTGGTACTAATTGAGTACATTATGAACTTGCAAATGGGTGTATAGAACATGATTATATGTGGAACGTTCTTACTCAGGACTTTACGCACGAGAACATTGTTGAGCATGACCAGTAAATCAGCTATTGCCATGGACACCATATAGAAAGAAATACATTTTGAAAGCCGCAATTTCCTCTGGAGAGAATCACGATTAACATCAGGTTCGCTGTGGGAAAATGGAGAGAAAGTAGATAAAGTGGAAACTCAGGTACTTTCCACAGAATATTATGGGAAATTATGTGCATTTCTAGCCAGCGTTATATACACGTATACGATTAATAATATTGGCCAGTGTTGATGAAATTCGCAAAATAAATATTGAGATTAAACAGTTTCAAGGGCTTTTTTTTTTGACTACCCCCAGCTGAAACAGGAACAGGAACGGAAACTGATTGGGAAGTATAACAGGCTGGGAGATTGGATTTCAGTATAAGGTCAGAACAAGCAGGCGTCTAAATAGTTCAATTCTTTTTCAGCTGAAGGGCCGCAGTCCCAGGGGTTCTCGCTGAAGATGTGTGTGGGAGCAATCTTAAAGAACTCTAACTTGAGAAAAGCTATGAGCCACCCAGTCACGCCGAAGAGCTGAGAATTTTTTTTTCTTTTACCCAGAGCTGAACATACTGTATACGAGAGGGTTACTGAATGGTGGAGTGACAGTGCGTCTGGGAAAACTCCGCCATCAGAACTCTTGTGACCCGAGTGAAAGGGGTTCCAAAGAAGAAGGCCTTATTGATGATAATCATTTTCGTGAATCCGGATTGGGATCCAGTGGGTGATGGAGGCCACCTGAGAATTAGACACTGCGTTAAGGACAGTGGCTGAGCAACGCTGGGGCAAGACGGAATTGTGAGAGACTTTAGGACCGAACACAGTGCCGACTATGTGCTGAGGGCTAGCTGAGAAATGCGTGAGACTTATCATTGTTATATCAGCTACATCAATTATAATACATACTATTTTACCCAATACCATTAGCATTTAATTATATATTTGTTGACTTTGGTTTGAATTTTTTTTAAGATAATGCTATAAAAAGTGAAAACTTATCCATTATTTTCTTCCACCTGGGACCTTTGGGAAGTTACGTTCTTTCAGGGAATTGATCCTAAAGTGAACAGTAACACTGTCTATATGGACTGGGTCTCTGTCGACCTCCCGGTAAATCTCTGACTGATGTTTTCATAGTGCTGAGAGTAGGGTCCCTCGAATTCAGTCTGGAGGATGTTAACGGAGAGCAGCCCCAAACTCCACCCAGTCGCACCGCCCCTATGCATTGATAGCTCAACTGGGACTATTGTTGACTTCGGAAAATTGAGTAAAATTGGCTGAATAGGATCAGCCGTAGGTTGTACATAACACCCGATTTCCTTTGAAAGACCATCGCCCCATCTCTGGATTGAGGCTCAATGGAACTCAACAGTGCAAATCACCGCGAGTACCTTGCAGAGACAGGCCAGTTGCCTATATAAGCTTCGTGAAGGGAAAATGGGATACTTCCATAACTTGTTCAATTTCAAAGTCAAATAGTAAACAAATGTCCTTAACTACAACATTCCTGTTATCAAGCCATGACCCTTTGATACACCGAGTGAATTTCATAAATTGCCACTGAGGCTCCATCTTTCACTAAAAATTATTTTAAAGTCGGCTCATTCTGATTAGTTGGAGATGGGAATCTCGGGAAGGGCACCAGGTCCCACCGGTGTTCAATATGAGTCCTAATCCATTGCAGGAAGTAATAAATTCAAATAAAACTTTCATCTGAAGAAAAAAACTATCCGAAGTAATTCAAAACGTTGCCCTTTGTCTATTTACAGTCGCCCTGAAGGACCTGTTCAGGATATGAGCGGGGGCGGGTAGAACCACAAAGATTCTTTGCGAGGGAGGAATGAGGAGCAAGTCCATAATAATCCATTTAACTCATCCAGCTCGGCAATAAGCAGTGTTCCCTTCAGCACATACAATTAATTATAAAGCCCACCCTACCAGATATTCCCTTCAACCGTTCTAGCCTACTTATTTATAATGTTCCCTTCAGGCCATTTAGCCCATTTGCCCACAGTTTTCCATTCAATCCATCTAAATTTATCATTCGCCATGATTCCTTCTGCAATAATTACCTGAGATAAGGCCCCTGAATTTCCAGTGGTTTTCATGGTTGCCGGATTAATACTGATTGTAATTGCATTAACTGGCTCAAGATAACCAGGCCATGAACCACTCCCTCCACCCAATTCCCCTTCCACCTACACCCAATCCTTTGTCATCGAGTCCCTAGCTGGTTACAGCCGACACAAGGACCCTCTGACACCTCATCTCACCGACTGAATGATCGGCCTCGAGGCCAAATCAGGTTGTCGTTTCCTGATGAGTTCTGCCGACACCTTCACACTGTACTCATAGAAATCACAGAAAGTTTACAACACAGAAAGGGGCCAATTGGGCCATCGTGTCTGCGCCGGCCGAAAAACGAGCTACCTCGTGCAATGCGACTTTCCAACCCCTCCGTGACGGTGGACCGGCGTGCGGCCACCTCTGGTGGCTCTGGCTTGTTTTAAAATTGGTCGTATAATTCGGGGGAGTTGCAAGTGCAGCGAACTGAAACATGTTTCCGCCTGGTTCTCAGTCAAGGACTTTAGGCGATTAAAGCAAGTTAGGAAAACAGTAAATGATAGAACATATATCAGGCCAACAGCCGTTGTGATTTATGTAATTATCTCAGTAACAGACGTACAGCAACGCTGCTTCCCGGTGGGGAGAGCTCACTGTTATTTTGCCGCTGCTAGCTGGCATCGTAACAAGATTGTTCGAGAGAAGTTGGAATTTCAACAAGCTATAAGGGAAAGCATTGCCTACTCAGCGACCTTGTTTACGCGTCGCTTACAAGTAGCTCAGCAATAAGGTAGACGTTGCTTGGTCCGGTATTTTGTTTCGTTCCGGGCATATTTCAAAGTAATTTAACAACACATTAGGAGTACGTCGTGCAGTATTTTTTCAAAAAGACATGTGGAAGCAGCAAATGCTTTTTTTGCCTCGCCAGCAGTTGACTGAATGTAAAGGAATTTTCTCATGAATAGGCTTTGTGAAAAAGGTATTGGAAATAAAATGGGTTCCGGCAGCTGCACAGTCATAAACAGGGCCACAGCAAAATTCAGGGAAAAAGCAACTCAAATTTAAGTATTGAAAAATAGTAAAAATGTTCCTACTGGGGAATGTGGGCAGTCAAAATGGTTTCCGTCAATTATGGTAAGTCAAAGTTGGAAGCCAGTTTTCTGCTCCTTCAAAATTTCACCTCCAATTCATTTAAAAGTAAATTCATTGCTTAACAGCGCAGTTAAGCGGAACTCCAATTGTCTCAATAACAGGCGACAGTTACAGTTGAGAATAATTCCACAGATGAAAGGATGCACCAGGAGGTGAATTAATGGAGCAGGTAGGTAGGGAGTCAGGGAATAAAAGGAATAGCTGTAAACCCCCAGGAAGTTTTATCTCTGAATGAAAAGGAAGGTGCTGAAAGGTGAGGTGAATTCATTCTAATAAATTGGGACACATGAAGGCACTGTGTTGGAAATTGCAGGAAAAACCTGTTGGAATTATTGGGGGGGTGGGGGGGGGGGGGGGGGGGGGGTGGTGTGGGGGGTGGGGGGTGCAGACATGTTCTGGAAGTAAACGCACTGTGAATATTGGTGTTCAGGCACAGGAAAAAAACCCTGGTTTGTGTACAAGTAAAACCAGGAGAATGAGTGACAGGTAAAGAAGTTGGAATGTGTGCAAAATTTACCCAAGAGAATTATGAAGAGCAGTTTGTAAAAATGTTTAAAGATTTTGTGTGTGAAGGGAATGTCTTTCCATGTGTCCATGGTGGAGTAGGTAAGGATGTTAAAATTTCAGGAGAGACAGCGGCTAGTAAAGCATTACTGTTGTGGGATAGTGATGTTTGTTTTTCATACAGAGAATTGCAGGAAGAGGTCATATTGAGTGAGGTTCTTGGGGATGCTAAACATATTCCATTGTGGAAGGAAAATTTAAAAACTAAGTGAAAAACTAGCGAAGTGATTGTTGGGGTGGTGGAAAAAATGCCCATTGCAGAGGTTTAATTTATTTTGGTTAATGAGTCGCTGGATCACCAATGTGGCATTTGAGAAGCGTGTAGAAGCGTTTTTAACAGACGTGTTACAAGAGGAGCATCATGGATTGTTTCCAGAATATGTGATAATGAGATGACAGGCACAACGTTTGAAGCAAGAGAAACCAGATGGACAGGCAGTTCAAATGCAGGACGAGGGTATTGAAATCCAATTAGCCGGCAATGTATCTGATATTATTGTTCAGAAAGACACAACAGAATATATTTCTGCTGAAAGGTTTAATTCAAGGCAGTTAATTGAGATGCAGCAAAAGGTTTTGGGATTAAAACAGTTATATCAGACGGTTTATTCAGAAAGAGAGGCAAATGCATCCCAGAGTGTTATTCCTTTACGGTTGATATTTGAAATGCGAAATTGGAGGCTGGACCATGTCTCAGCTAATGAAAACTGCTGAGAGACACATCACATTGTCATCCCATTAGGATATAGAAATCAGATTCAGAGCATTGTTCATTAAATTCCAATGTGGAGGCATTTCGGAATTGGGAAGACACAGGCAACAATGCAGAAATGTTTTTATTGGCCAGGATTGCACAGGTTTGTCGTCACCTTCTGTAAACTTGTCACAGATGTCAGGTGATAGGGAAAACACAACTGTGATTAATCGGTACCGTTAATCTCAATACCAACATTTGATTAGCCTTTGATGAGAGCCATAATTGATTGTGTAACTCCCTTTCATAATATTAAAGTGGAAATCAGGATTTACTGACAATGATGGATGTGTCTACCAGGCTTCCTGAAGCGATATCTTAAAATATATATATACATAACGAAGGAGACTGTGGAAGGGTTGACTATTTTTTTTACGAGATATGGTTTATCTCAGGAAAAACAAACAGATCAGCTTTCAAATTTGATGTCACAGCTGTTTAAGGGCGAAAGTAACAGTTTAGGGAACAAAACAGTTTAAGTCAACAGCTTATCAACAAAGAGCTTTGGAAGGATTGCATCAAACTATTAAAAACCATGATGAGAGCGTTCTTCACCGCTTCCAAAGAGGTGGGAAAACGACAAAATTAGTTTTTAGTTGTGGTAGATTATGAAGAAGAATTAGAAATGCAGGACTCTGAAATTGATTTTCCATTGTTCAAAATAGATAAAGAGGGAATACTTGAGTACTTAAATGTAATATTGAATTGCCTTCCAAAATCTATCAAAGTGGTTTAGGTAAGCTTTTGCAGTCAAAAATTCTTATTTGTGGGAATGCATTGGGGAGGAAAGATTTAGCTGTGCAAGATGCCCCTGTAAGTGTTTCATCTTCGATAAGGCAACATTATTATGGATTAAATTCAGCAAGTGATCACAAGCACAGAAATAAATTGACTTCATGCTTCAAAATTATATCATTAAGTCTAGTTGCAGTAACTTGAGTTCACCCATTGTCCTGGCACCAAAATCAGGTGGAACACAAAGGCTTTGTGTGAACAATCAAAAGGTGAATGCGGTGACAAAATAGGATTCAAATCTAATAGAACAGTTGGAGATTGCATTGAAAAAGTGGGGCAAACAACATTTATCGCAAATATTGACTTGCTAAAAGCATATTGACAAGTATCATTATCGGAGAGAGCAAAGGAAAAATCGGATTTTGTGACGACAAATAGACTATAACAGTTTAAAATCATGCCATTTGGTAAGAAGAATGCACTTGTGACACATCACAGGATGACAAACAAAGTAGTTGCAGATCAATGAAATTATGCTGTTTATGTTGATGAACGAATCATTTATAGTCAGGCTTGGGAGGAGAATTTACAGCATCTGGAAGAATTATTTATTCGATTACAAGAAGTTAATTTAACGATGAACTTGTCTAAATGTGAATTTGCAACAATGCAAGTTATGTATTTAAGCCATACAATTGGAGATGGAAAGGTGGCTCCAAGAGGTGTGAAATTCATGGCTATCATGGATTTCCCAGTGCTACAACAAAATGGGAAGTTTTGAGATTTCTGGGCATGAGCTGGTGTTACTGGAAGTTTGTACCAAATTTAAGCCGTGTGCTTGCTTCACTAACTGAAGTAGTAAAAAAGAATGAGAATTTGCAATGTACAATGGAGTTTCAGAAGCCATTTGATAGTCTGAAAACTGTATTAAATGCGACGCCAGATCTGGCAGCACCCAATTACGCCAAGCAATTGAAGTTGGCCGTTGAGGAAGTGATGTATGCATTGACGTTTGACTGTTATAAGAAGATGACATTGAAATTGAAAAATCGAGAAGGTATTTTTTCAGGAAAGTCGAATGCACAACATAGAAGATATTCAAGGTGTTTATTTTTTGTTTACTAATAAAGCATCAGGTGGTTCTGCCCAGTCTGACTGAATCTGTTCCTCATGTTTCCTGAGGGACTGAAGTGACACCTCCATAAATTTGGCAGTGTGTTGTTTCTCCTGTCAGGAGGAAGTGTAGAGCGTGAAGACATACAATGAAAACCAGGCTTCAGAAAGCGTCTCCTAGCAAGAAGCAAATAACAAGCGTCATATAAATATTTTATTGATCCCCGCCATGTCCATCTGAATGAAGGTCAATCTGTCGGGATTGGATAGGGCTGAGGTGAAGGTTATTTTGGACACTCCCTCTGATTCGGTATCTGACTTACTTTACAACAGAGCAGTTTATTCGATTGGCCAGCGATCTAAAAGGTTACATCTCCTGCTCTCGTCACCGATGTTGACTGACCTGCTGAGTATTTCCAGCATTCTCTTGATATTACCTGGATGCTTGATTGTTAAAATGAGTTAATACAACTTCCCCTCTCTTTCTTAAGATCATTCTGCAGCAATATAGTCATCTACAATTCAAAGCTTTGTATTTCAATGCTTGCTTGCAGGTTGTCACCGCGGCTTATTTAGTGAAGGCGCCTGTCTATTAAAATGAAGATCCCAATTGTGAATCTCAGCAGTGCCTCTGTCTGTTTCTGCAATGTGTGGCTTTAAATTAATCCGGAAAAGAAGCGGGCATTTTCAACGCGGGAAGAAGCAAATCACGTGCGATTATAAGGAACCACGATTGGATCAAAATCATCTATGAAGCAAGCGGGAACCGTTGTGCTTACTTGCCGCGATCTCTTGAGTGTGTCTCAATGGTAATGGCGGTGTCCGGGAATGATAATCGCTTCGACGTTTTTTCTTGTCGTTGTCATAAAGCATTTCGCAGTTGCCACTTTCAGTTATCTCTCCAGCATAAGCTGAAACTGGTCTGACATGGTGAACCCTGTAGGGAGCAATTGATGGCCTAGTAGTTGAGAACAGTCACTGCGCTATGACAATCTCTGCCCCAGTGCTGGTTACCAGTGAATACCCTGTGAACAGGGATTAGAACCTATTCCTGTGCTGAAACCGTAAACTGTGATGATCAGAGGTTCAGTGTCACTAATGGAACCAACACTCAATAATATTCAGTAATTTATGCTCCATCCACGTTAAATGGACAGGACCATTCAGGCATGTGTTGGGGACGGACTGGCAAGAATGGATAGTTCATTTTAGCAAATAACAACTTTCATTGATATCACGGTGTTAACTTGCTAACATAGCGTCGTTGGGCTTACAAATGTTGTATTTGGATAAATAAGGAGACTGAGACAGATATTTAAATCACTAGGAAAAGAGGCCAGATGTTAGTTTTAATGACGACTTTAAAGGGGGAGAAATAGATTTTGGGAGAAGATTCCAGAGATTACATCATAGAGATCTGAAAGAAAATCCAACAATTGTCCAGTGAAGGAATTGGGAGATGAGCAAGACGCCGGAATATGAGGAATACATAATTTTCAGAAGGCTGTAGAGAAGGAGATCGCAGACGATGGTAGAGACAAGGATAAGGATGGGATTGATACGAGAATGAACATTTTTAAATAGAGGGGTTGCCCATACCAGAGTACATGTTCAGCGAGCGCTAGTGTTGTGTGATTGGGACTCAGTGCCAGTTGCATTCTGGCCATCAGGGCTTTCTCTGATATTGCTTTTCTGGATAGTGGACGGTAGAAGGCCGGCAGAGTAACAATGCATAAGCCAAGTCTGGAGTGACATCAACTTGGCGGGTGAGCTTAGCAGCAAAAAAGGCGGAGCTGCGCGACATTGTGTAATCGATGCGATTGGGGTGATACGTGGTCAGACGCTCATATCCTGCATGCGTGTGATCTGTGACTTTGACAAGCACCTATTCAGTGTTGTCGCACTGGATTCCAATGTGAAGTTCGACTTTTGAAGGATCTCAACATGAATGAGAACATGGCAGAGTGACGCTCAAAGTAAGCAGCTAATGACAGGCTATTCAAAACCAGTATAATTATATCGCTATTGAAGCATAAATGCTTTAATCAGGTTCGAGAGCATTGGAATGAATGTTTCTCTTATTGAGAACGCACTCCGTGCAATTTTATTTAAAATACATTTAAAGGCAGAAATTGCAGCGGCAGGTAATGATTTTATTTGGCGGTGGAGGCAGGTTGCAGGGCGGCGGGTGCGAACCGTGGGCAGATACAAATCTTCCATTTTTCACTAACTGAAATACTACGACTACATTTTTACACGTTGTTCTCACTCCCTCTATATAATAATTCCTATAAGTTTGCTTTACACAATTCTGTAATTGTTAAATTTCAATTTCATATCGTGAGAATATAATTTGCTTATTCTTATTCAATGTTGATAATTTCCCCTACTGAACAAGATTTTTTTACCAATCGGCCAAATGTATTAGGCCCTTAACTTGTTGTCTAATAGATAAATTCAATCTAGGTCAACATAATTGAAATTCTAACAATTGTTTATTTATAAAGCTTGCTATTCACCTTTATCATTGCTGCCAATTGAGAGGATGATTTATGACAAATGATTATATTTCTAGACCGTATCAAACGAGTAAACGTTTTCGAAGTTTATTAATCAGTGTGCAATAACGTATCTTTAAATAACTTCCATAAAACTTCATCCTGAAACTGATGCTTACTGCAGGGTCAGGACTGGCCTGATAGCCTCGTGTTGTTGCAAATTGACATATTATTCGCTACTTAGTATATAATGGCTAAAGATAGCAGCTACTACAATATAAAGAGAAAACAAGAGGATACAATGTGGAGAAACTTCATGACAATCTTATCAATGATAATCGAGAAGGTCTTCCAGTCTGCGTCATTTATTACAAGGCATTCCTGTTTTTTCTGCCTATCCAGTCCAGAGGAATGTGCCTGCAGGTGTTTGACTGGAATCTCTCCTGCACGGACGCTGTCATTTGGGCAGCTCCCACCTGTAAAATCCATTCTTCTCCCGTCAGTAGATGGAAGGACACAGGCATCTCTCACTGAAACATGTTAATTAACTGGTTCAACTGCACTTTGTTGAGATTCATTGGATTTTGAATTTATGTATGGTTGAGGACGAACGTCCACATATTAGCGAATGTAAGGAATTTAGGACTGAGAGAATAAGCAATCCCTTTGCCTAGAGAACTGGAGTTGGGTTTCATAGGTGGGTAATCACGTTAATCACGCCCAATCGGCAGTAGTCGCTTTGGATCAGGTGGGCCATTGAGCCGGGTGGGTAGTCAGGTTGGCTGAGTAGCTGGGTTGAGGAGAGCAGCCGTGTTGGCAGGTAGTCAGTTCGGGGAACAGCAGTCAGGTCCTGAGGAGAGGAGGGAGTGGCTGGGGGCGGGTTGGGAGGGAAATAGCTAAATTGGAAGGATTAGTCCGGGTGGAGATAGGGTACTCAGCTGGGCTGGGCAATCATTCGGGTGGCAGTTGGATCGGTGGACCATTGCGTCTCGTGGGCAGTCGGATCGGGTCGGCATGGTTGGGGGGAGGTGGTGGTGAATTGGAGAGTTGAGTTTGGTGTTTCGTTCAGTTCTGTTGGTTAATCCCTGAGATAGATCAAGTTTTAACCAGCGTAACATTCGCAGTGTGAGTATGCAGGCAAGTCCCGTGTATCTGACACCCAAATCTCTGAAACTGAGCTCAGTGTGGCAGACAATGACAGCGGGTCCAGGAGAGCGCAAATCAGTCAATCAGGAATTTAAACTTCCGGGGCAATTTCAGAGCGTGTCCACGTGTCAGGACGTCCGCAGTGTTTGGGATGCGCAACAACAACTTCAATTCACTGCTGTTGACATTGGAAGTTTTGGGACCTTAGCTGCTTATTAAACTGGCGCTTCTCATGCAGTTCCTGCAGTGGAGGGGAGTTAAGGCCAACACAGAGAGGTTTTACTCCAATGCTGAAACATGTTAATAACTGTTCTCTATGGCCCCTGACTTGCAAGTGCGCCGCTATAACAAGAAACAATTATAATTCCCGTGCGAATATCAGCAGACATAAAACACATGGAACAATGTGGAATAATGATTTCTGATGCCTTAAAAAACACAATTCATTGTCGTCGCAACAGAAAGGCCACCATTCAAAACTGGAACATAGTCTACAAGTTAACTATAGTTAGAACAGGAACAGTTGGTTTCGTTTTGCATTTTTTTTAACATTAACAAAATTATTGCCCATGGAGATTTCAGTATATTCTTCAGCTCTTCTCTGAATTTAGTTTGTGTAGCTGCATAAATAAAAGTGTTTGTGCAGGAACTCAAATACATGAGCATGTATCCGGTTTCAGTAGCGATGTATGCAGGAGCTGCATAATCGGGTCGTACATGAATGAGCATACTACTGACTAACGTACGAACGACTGCTGTCAGCCACAAGAGTATAAAAGTAGCCGATACAGTGAACAGTAATATAATTGATTTCCTTCGGTTCTGTATTTCCGGATCATTATGATTCTCGCTGCTGTGACCCCGGAGCTCCTTACGGGCTCGACTGGCTATTAAAATCCGTCTGACTGTCAAACAATTAAACAGTAATATCAAAGAAAGGAATCCATGTCAATAAAAGGCTTTGTAGCCAAATAAATATTACACCAAAAGGAGATGTATAAAAATCTAGGCTGGGCTGGAAGCCCCAGTGAGAATTGTTAATTGTTCGCAGAGGTTCAAATGCAAACCAGTTTGGAATGTTCTGTAAAAGTGAGAGGACACAGATTGTTGTTAGAACTGTAGCCGCAGTTCTCACTGTGCAATACCTTGGCTTAAACTTGTGGCTACATATAAACACAAACCGGTCAAGTGTGAAGGAGACTGTAAACCACACCGATAAATACAGGTTGGTACTAATTGAGTACATTATGAACTTGCAAATGGGTGTATAGGACAGGATTATATGTGGAAAACGTTTACTCAGGATTTTATGCACAAGAACATTGTTGAGCATGACCAGTAAATCGGCTATTGCCATGGACACCATATAGAAAGAAATACATTTTGAAAGGCCGCAATTTTCTCTGGAGAGAATCACGATTGTCATAAGGTTCGCTGTGGGAAAAAGGGAGAGAAAGTAGGTAACATGGACACTCAGATACCTTCCACAGAATATTATTGGAAATGTTACTGTGCATTTCTACCCAGCGTTATATACATGTGTCCAATTTATAACATTGGCCAGTGTTGATGAAACTCCGAAAATAAATAAACGAATATGCACTCTATTGTGTTTAAATTGTTTCAAGGGCAGTATTTTTGAGATTGGCCCCTCGCTGAAACAGAGACCGGAACCAGATTTATGGGAGAGGGATCTCTTCGTTGCACACCGGGATTCTGAGAAATGAATGTGCGCATGTAATTGGTAAGGGAATGGAAACTGGTTGGGAAGTGTAAACAGTTTGGGAGATCGGGTTTCACCATGTGGTCAGAACAAGCAGGAGTCTAAAAAGTTCAATTACTTTTCAGCAGAAGCCGCCAAGGCTCAGTGGTTCTCGTTGGAGTTGTGTATGGGAGCAATCTTAAAATACTAAAACCTGAGAAAAGCTATGAGCCACAGAGCTAATGATACTGTACACGAGAGCGCTATTGAATGGTGAGTGACAGTGCCTCTGGGAAAACTCCGCTATCAGGACTGTTGTGACCCCAGTGAAACAGGCCACACAGAAGTAGGCTTGCTTTCGATAATCATATCCGTGTAGCTGGATTGGATTCAAGTGGTTGTTGGAGGCCACTTGAGAATCAGACCTTACGTTAAGAACAGTGGTTGAGCACTGCTGGAGCAAGATTGAGTTGTGAGAGACATTAGGACTGAACACAGTGCCATATGTGTGCTGTGGGCTAACTGAGATATCCGTGAGACTTATCATTGTTGTATCAGCTACTTCAACAATAATCAATACTTTCTACTGAATACAATTAGAAGCTAATTATATACTTTTTGACTTTGGTTTGATTTTTTACAATATATGTTTTAAAAAGTTAATTTTTGTCCATTGTCTTCTTCCATCGGGGTCCTTAGGGGAAGTTCGGTTCTTTCAGGGAGTTGACCCTCAGTGTAGAGAAACACTGTATCGGGACTGGGTCTCTGCCGTCCTCCCGCTAAATTTCAGTCTGATGTTTTCATGATGCTGAGAGAAGGGTCACTCGAATTCAGCCTGGAAAATAGTAACGGAGAGTAGCTCCAAACCCCTCCCACTACCGCCGACCCTAATGCATTGATGCCTCAACTGGGGCCAATGGTGACTTCGGACAACAGTGTAAAACTGGCTAAATCGGATGAGCCGTCCGGCATACGTATCGCCCGATTCCCTTTCATTGACCATTGTCCCTGTCGCTAGATTGAGGCTGCATGGAACTGTCCAGCGCAAGTCAGCCGTCAGCACCTTGCAGAGGCAGTCCAGTTACCGATATAACTTTCGTAAAGGGAAAGTGGGATATTCTTATATCTTCTTGAATTTCAACAGTCAAATAATATACATATTTCCTTTCAAACAACCTTCCTGTCATCGGGCCGTTACCAAGTGATACACCGAGTGAATTTGATAAATTGCCACTGGGGCTCCATGTTACACTAAAAATAATTTTACAGTCGGTTCTTTCTGATTATGTGGAGATGAGAATCTCGGGAAGAGTATCCGATGCCAGCGGCATTCAATATAATTTAAAATCCATTACAGGACGCAAAAAATTCAAATAAAACCTTCAGCTGAAGATAAACTATCCAATGTAATTCAAAACGTTGGCCTTTGCTTCTTTATAAGCGGTCTGAAGGATCCGCTCAGGAACTGAACGGTAGGCGGTGGATCCGGAAAGATTCGCTGCCAGGGAGGAATGAGGAATAGCTTCGTATTCCTCAAAAAAAACTTCCCGCCGACTGCCGGGTGGAGGGCGCTGAAGTACTAGGAATTATCAATGTAATGTAGTGAATGGGCAACATTACATATGAGATGATGGCCATTGACACTAAGCAAAACATGCTTTAGTTTTGTGGGGGCGGGACATTAGCCTAATTCTCCTTCACTGTGAGGATCTGCTGAGCATTACCGCGGCTCACAGGCCCTGTGAACGGCTAGGGTTCCCGCTGATATTCAGCAATTTATCCTGGCAGTGAAATGACTCGGCAGTGAGACATTCCTTCAATCAACTACATAATCACTAACAGTGAAATCAAACAGCTATTAGACAACACTGACTTACCGGGAAGACCAAAGGCTGCGAGAATTGGATAGTAAACATCTGTTACTTGTAGAATCGTTGGCCGGGTCATTTTTTTTTAGAAGGATGCGAGATTTCACTCAGTTTTCTGATTGTATTTAAGAACCGTAATTGTTTCCCCCTTTATAGGCCAACCCCTGTTCGACTGATGAAATCAGCTCATTTAATAATTCGTGTTAGTTATAGTCACTTAACAAACAAGCGGCTAATTTACCTCGTCAGAGACCCCGGTCCGCCAATGGGAAGATTGACCAGCTCAGTTCCAGAAACTTCGTCAATTAAAATTAATGATCGGAAAGTAACCCCAGAGGTGATGTGTTCTGCGCTTGCCACCTTTGAATGTTGACAGGGACGTTCCTCCTGAAGAGTGTTGGTCTCTTGGAGCTTCATATTATTCTGGTGCGATCTGGACTCAGGCATTGCAGAATGTAAACCTGTTCTCGACTGTAATGTACAACTTAAACCTATTGTATTCTGTGTGGATACCTCGTGATGACTCGGCGTTATTATGACTGGCGATGATATTGCTCGAACGTTATCAATACTGGATATGTCCGTGTATTTATGCTTTTGCTGTCAGTCAATAGTACTAGACATTACCTACTATAACAATAATAGTAGGAAAATTTAGAAAATTATCGGTGCTGATTTTAACCTATCATTATTCATGAAAACTCCATTCAAACATTTGTATGCCCTGCTCCAAATGTTTTTGTCCTGAAATACAAACAGAAAATGCTGGGAATACTCAGGAGATCTTGTAGCATCAGCGTAGAGTGAATCAGAGTTTATCTTTCAGGCAATGGTCAGCATTGACCATTAAATTTCAGATATCGAGTATCGCAGCAACACTGGGGAAGCCCCTACACGAACAATAATAGTTGTGTCCGTGCAGAGAATCATTCTAACATTTCTAGCTGTAACACTATAATGTTACTGCGGAGGCCTGTACTCAAAGTAATTCGTGATAACATCCCTGACACATTGCTGGGGGTGATCCAGTGCCTCCAAGGATTTTTTTTTCTTGTTTTGTTTTATTTCTTTCCGAAATACGGTCGCCTGATTATAAGGTAATGTTCTGCATTGCCGGAGTTAATATTTTAAACTGCACTCTGGGTAAAATTGGGAAAGCCCCTATTATATGAAAGTGATGTTGCCTACAATCCTCTATTTCACTTTAGGAGCATTTATAATGCTTTGGCCAAGTATCATGGCACAAGTACCCTTGGGCATAAACAAAAAGAAATAAGGAAAATGAAAAGAAACTTTTAGGTTGTAACTGCGCTTGGAGAATGAAAGGGTGTCATGACATATCACTGAAAAAAATGCTATTAGGGCAGATAAATCTATTCCTCGCTCAAACTTAGTGCAGCAGGAACCATTTTATCCTTGAATATGCACAGTTCATATTGACGTTTACACCTTATAACTGGACACAAGGTTGAGTCACAAATTGAAAAGTCAAGCTATGGAGAATATTACTGCTTCCAATTGGCGATAGATCGATTATGTATCTCCCCAGTTGACAGCGAACAAAACAGTAATAATTCACCTAAGTACAATTGCCTTACGAAGGACAATGGTCGCTATCAAGAGGGGAGCTAAATGTGGTTGTTACACTTGAATGCAGATGCAAGGGGAAGATGCACCAATCTGCCAATAGCAATCAATGTTATCGAAGATATAGCGGGCAGGAGCACAAAACCCACCTGTGTCTCAATCATGACTAATCACTTAAAATGTGGTAAATTTGTTGTAAAGCAGCCACTTTTGGCATTTGACAGCAGTTAATTCAAGGACTCTGCTCTCTTTATCTCGCAACCAGATGGAAAAACACCTTATGTTTAAGAAGCGAGCGGTCACTAGTTCTTTCATTTAAATGATGTTTCTTCATTCTACCTGCCATAAAGCAAAGCCATTGTGAGTGGCGAGTGTCATCCGAATTTAACTTGCGTTTGCAGAAGTTGTTACTGGATTTAGAGCATCGGAGGTGACGCCTGTAACAATTACTGCGTCAATATAGTTTTCATTGTCAACCCTGCAGTGACGCATCGAGCTCGTAAACGGTGAACTCGCCTTGCACAATTATCATTGCCCGCAAAACAGGCCACAGAAACGAAAGATGACTGGCATTTCACTCCTACCAGGGTTTGTTCTGTAAAGCGACGAAGAAATGGGAGGGGGATGGGGGGCGGGTGAATCTTCCCTCTTTCTGAACCATACAGACTGGCCACAGCTGTCCTTACAGATATTTGTAATAAAATTAGAGGATGCTGGAAATCCTCCGCGGGCCTGGCAGCTTCTGTGAACAGAGACAGCAGAGTTAACGTTTTCAGGTTCTTTATACAATAGGGAATAATTTGCTTTATACCTCCACACAATTTAAGACATGACCATAATTTCTCCACCCGAATCGTCTAACCAATCTCTCAACTTTCTCTTCTCGAAGAAGAACAGCCCCAGCTTTGGCCATTTATCCACATAATTGAACTCTCCCATCCTTGGAATCATTCTCGTAAATCTTTTCTGAACTCTTTCTAAAACCTTCGTTTAAGTTGAACCAGAATTTTATGAAGTTTAATTACTTAGTTCCTTTCGTTCTCTATGCCCTGATTTATAAAGCCGAGTATTCAGGACGAAGGACTGCTTTCTAAAACTGCCCTGCCACCTTCAATGATGTATGCACCTGTACACCCACGTCCCTCTGCTCCTGCATCCAATCAGAATCAGGACCATCATTTTATGTCACCGCCCCTCGTTCACCTGACCACATTGTATCACTTCACATTTCTGTACATTAAATTTCACCTGCCTTGTGTCTTCCCATTCCATACTTCCCCTACCTATACCCTCTTGAAGTATATTATTATCCTCCTCACAGTTCACAATACTTCCAGTCTTGCACCATCCTCAAATTTTGAAATTATGCCCTGCACACCTATGTCTAGGTTATTGTTCTCAATCTTGAAAATGCAGTGGTCCCGCTACATACCGGTAGCCCCACCGCACCCCGCAGCCTCACGCCCTCCCTCCAAGCCCCAGTCAGAAGTAAGGAACGTTTCCTGTATGTCATGCTTTAATAGGCTTGAATTCAATTATTAAACTGTGGCACAATTGAATTCCAGCTATGCTAAAGACCAACGATGCACAACGCTACATGGTTGGAAATAAAATACTTCCTGGAACTAAAAGTTTTAACTACAAAGCATAGGTTTAATAATATTTGTGGAATCAAATGATTAATACAGGGGGAGAGAAGGTTAGAGTAGATTAAGGGATGATATGACAAACCCATTTGCTTAGAGCGCCTACATCTTCAAATCCCCCACTTCACCACTGCATTTCCATCAGTCATAGCGTTATTAATAACTACATCAAGTCGCGTTTATACAGAACCTCTAAAATAGTAGATGTGAGGTCTTTTGGACTCAGCCAGAAACCGTGGTTCCAAGTGCAACTCCAGGAATTGATTACCAATAATTAAATTTATTCAGTTACAGGCTGTGGGCTTGGCTGGGTAGGCCAGCATTAATTACCCATCTTTAATTGCCCTTGAGAAGGTGGTGGTGAGCTGCCTTATTGAACCGCCGCAGTCCTTGTGATGTAGGTACAACAACGGTACTTTTAGGAAGGGAGTTCCAGGATTTTGACCCAGTGACAGCGAAGGAACGGTGTTATATTTCTAAGTCAGGATGTTGAGTGACTTGGAGGGAAACTTTCAGCTGCTGGTGTTCTCATGTCGCTGCTGCACATGTCCTCTTAGATGGTCGTGGTGGTTTGTTTGAAAGGAGCTGGCTAAGGAGCCTTGGTGAATTCCTGTTTGCAGGGATAATGGCCAAGCTGGAGGATGAGGAGGAGGAGGAACCATCTCCCACCAGGACCGTATCATCCTCCACCAGTGGCACCGAGCAGTGCTCAGCATTAGTGAAAACCGACACTCTGTACAGTGACAGCGGAAAGGAGCCGAGTGAGGCAGCCAGAGGGAAGGAGGAAAGGCAGCAGGATGCTGAGACTCAACGTTTAACCCCCAGTCAGAATGATAACAGCCACATCAGGCCAATAAGACACAGAGCCCCTCACCAGCTGCTTTCACAGCCACATTCTGCTGGACTTCACTTGGTAACAGCTGAACTTACATTGGTGGGTAATGGACATGCGCAGTCGAGCATCGCAGATCGAACAACACTTTACACAGATCCAGACATTCCAGTTGTGAGACAGCGAGTGTGACAGACTGAAATGGAAGCCGTGAGACAGGAGAATGTTATCCTGTGTGTAGAGAACGATAGACCGCGCGCTTAATTGAACAGCTGGGCCAAGGTACGAGCATGTCCTCTGTGTGACAAGCTGGGTAAGAATTCTCTGTCCCATGCTGCACCCCACAAATCAGCAGCTTCCTCTACAGTGTGTGATTGCCGGGTCCCTGCACATTATGGTGAATTGTTTGAGGCGCCTGAAAACAGATGTGTGTGAATAGAGATCCTGATATTGAATGTAGTGAAATTCACGTTGATCATCCCCCCCACCCCGCCCCCGTTCCCCGGACCCCTCCACGGCTTCTGAAATTATAGCCCTTGGATTTGTCTGCAGAGCAAGATAATGTAATCTGCGAGTTTCCTCTTTACATTGAAGCTATGAATCCTGGAAAGCTACATCTCATGCGGGGCATTTTTGGTCCCTTGGAGGTCATGGACAGTGGCAATTGACAGCAGGTCTGAAAATGAAAAGTGGGTGAGTGTTTGTGGAACCCTCCCTCCATTATGTGAACTTAGGTCAAACTGAGAGGTCTAATCATGTTCTCACCCTCGACTTTCCCGAGAATATGCTCACAAGCAGTGGATCAGAGAGACTGGGGCCTACATTAATTTACTGGCCTTTTTCTCTGGTCATGTGACTGGATTAATAATCCAGGGAGGTTAATACTCAGGGGACGCAGGTTCAAATCCAACTACGGCAACTGATCGAATTTACAATCATTTAAGAAATTCTGGGATATAAAACTAATTTAAATAATGCTGACTCACATTAGACTATCATCGGTTGCTGTAAAAAAAACCATCAGGTTCATAAATGTCCTTTAGGGATGGAAACCTGCTGTCCTTACCCAGCCTGACCTGCAGAAATGTGGTTGACTCTTAACCTTTCTCAAGGGATGGGGATGCCGGCCTTGTTAGGGATGTTACATTGGAGAGAATGAAGAAAGACCTTGTTCTACCCGCTCTGTAAGGCATATAGTGGCCTGTCTAGTTCAGCCTCGAAGCTTTGAGGTTGATCGATGCCAATGAATGATTCTTGTCTCCGGTTTGGGAATTTAAATGAGAAATCGCAGCGATCAGGCTTTGACTCGCTCTTTACGATGGTTCAATGTCCATCATTGAAACATTTTTAAAAATATTTTACAAACAGACCAGCAGTTATTCCCAGCATTATGCAGACCTCAGGGGGTAACTGCCAATCAACCACACATGAATGCCGAAATTACAAAGTTACAGGGCCCTCAAGAATCCATTTTCACACAAAGGATACCTGCTGGAGGCAGGATTGAGGAATGGGAGTGGGAAAGGAGCTTTGACGCAAGTACAATTCACTCAGGAAATGAAAGCACATTGTCTAGTTTTCACATCCCATCAAGTTTTAGCAGCAACACACATTTGCAGCCATCGGACTATCAGGGTCTCTAATTAATTCCCTAACTTTCAGAACCCTGGGCACGAGAAGGTGGAACTGCAACATCGTCAAATGTGTTTTGAAGCACCGGAAAAATTGGAGACTCTGAAAAATGTAGAAAACAGAAAACTGGTTATAAGCCGCCTGGTGCGTGCACTCTTCACTAGTGATGTCCTGCACAAGTCAATCTGCAGGGGCGCAGCTTCTACAGCAGACGGGTGGAAGCGTTTACCCTTGAATGTCATTGAGACAGTCAAGGATGAGTGCATATATCAACCAGTAACCAGGCATTTATAAAGCAAGTGAATGCATTGCATGTAATTCCCAGGATCTGCTGGGTGGTGAACTAAACACTTGGCCTGGGTCCAAATGTTTCACTCAAAGAGACTCTGTCTTGTGATTTTAATAAGCGAATGCGTTACCTTCTCGGAGTTCATGAGACAGCACCATCGACAGGATGGAGAGCCAGTGACGGGAGAGACGGAGCTGAACCGAATAATAAACAGCTGCTGCACAAATGCAAGATGGCGGCCCAGCAGGAGGCTGGACACAATAATGACAGGGGGCGGGGGGAATTCCCCCATCACTGCAGGGTGAACATAAATATACTCACCTTTCATTTTAACATTTGTTTTTTTTCCCCCTCATTGGGTTCCTGGTCGGGAAATGTTTCAAGAGGAAAAATAAATCCCTATCATTATTAAGAGTCCCAAAATGGGGTCAGAAGGAGTGTTATTTTGCCAGCATTTGCCACAAAACAGATAACCTGAATTGATGATATTTTCATTGTCTCCGAACTCTCCTAGACTTTCACTGCAGGTGCAGAATTTACATTTTTTCCTCAGTCGTGCGCATTATTGAGCATAGGCGTGTGCCGCGTATTCACCGACAATTCCCCATATTGACAACTTCCCTGGAAGTTTGGTGTGAGTGTTACATCCGCGGATCTCACTGGCGGTCAGATTTTCCCATTTGTAAACCGAGACACTACATAAAAGATGAATGCTTCACGATATGAATGTGCTGATCGGAGGACAATTTAATTTCTTTCATTCTACAAATATCAATTTGTGGATTATTAAGCATTATAAGTTCCTGATAGCAATTGAACGACAGCGACTTCAATCAGAAGTCTCGGAAACAACTAATGGAAGCCCCCTCCAGTCCCATATTTTGCCACTTCAGCATTTTCATTTGTTACTGAGTGAAGTTAACCCCAGGTTTTTCCACTTTGTGCTGAAGTTTAGCAGTTCCTCGTTAGTATAGTCGTCAGTGTCCCCGCCTATCACGCGGGAGACCGGGGTTCAATTCCTCGAAGGGGAGTAGGCGTTGTCCTTCATAAGAGGAAATTGGAAATGTCTTGGGCATTGTTTCATATACAGGGGAGAGTGCAGATTTCGTCTCAAAAATTTAGGAATAGCGGTAGTTTTTAGAGATCCTGGAATATTAAAGATCCT
This sequence comes from Cetorhinus maximus, assembly GCF_964194155.1. Lineage (NCBI taxonomy): Eukaryota > Metazoa > Chordata > Chondrichthyes > Lamniformes > Cetorhinidae > Cetorhinus > Cetorhinus maximus. Next base: position 6,209,419 of record NC_135894.1, on the reverse strand, counting down.
TGAAAGGAAAGGCCCTTCACACCAACAGTCAGCCGACAGTTCCCTATGTGTCCGAACACCCGACTCTGGCTCTTTCACTAAAACTGGGCTGAATCGGAATTTTAGTGAAATCAGTGAATTGGTAGCTTGAACCCAGGACAGTTTGCTGAAAAAAGGTATTTTAAAACCGAGAGGAGCCGGCCACACTCGGTTTAGTAATGACTAACGAGGCAGAATTCATTAATAATCTGACAGTCAACGAGTATCTTGTAAACAGTGACTGTAACATGATAGAGTAATTTACATTATAACATCTGTCACCATTTTATTAATTTATTAAACTTATTTTTTCCCTTTATTTCCATTGTTTTTGGACGGCAGCTATTCAGGATCCAGCCACTCATCCCCGCCCCCTCGCAACTTTTCTTTTCTTATCCCATCTCCTCTCCCTCAGTGAACACGATGATTCTCCTAATTCCAGCTCTATGTTCTGTTCTTCGCACTATCAGCAGCTCCTTGGCACAGAGATTATTTTCTCTTTTGATTTTTCATTGAATAAAATTTGAAAGATGGTGAAGACCGTTCATATTCCTCTTTCTTCCTCGTCGCCAATCTTTCCGTTTTCTTCCTCTGCAAATCTGTTTGTCTTTTGAACTCACTCCTAACCCTCTTCAATTCCCGACATCAAACCAGAGCTCAGCCCCTACATTTAACGCACTGACCGTCCCTTTACCGAGATCCTTCCCCATGATTGCAAGAGGCATTCGATGCATTTTTTTGTAAATTTGAACAAGTAAGATCAGCGCAAAACTATTCCCGCTGACTGGGAATCTCGGACCCAGTGCCACCGTCAAAGAGTTAAAGTCAGGGTTTTTACCGAGGGAATTAGAAAAAAGAATTCTACACACAAAGTGTGCGAGAACCTCTGTACACGACAATTTATCTGCGTCAAAAGAACATAGGACAAATTGCAGTACTCCAACCTACAATCTTCTGATAACCTTGCACGACACAGGGAAGTAAAACGCCTCATCTAATACGACCACAACATCAACAATTCCAGAATTATCAATTATTTTTCCGCAACGTTCAGGAACCTGAATCAGAAGGTAGAGAGCGCAGATTGCCCACGTATCTGATCCCCTCCTGAATCTGAGTTATGATATGTTCTGTGAACCTTGTTTGTTATTGTGTTGTCTAAACACTGAACCACAATGAACTCACCAGGATCCCGATACTGGAGTTACTGACAGCTGTCAGTTCTCTCAGTGTTAAAAGACGGGAATCGGGCGGAATTGGAGACAACACATTCCCTGGGAGACCGAGTCCTCACTAAAAGACCGGGAGGGGGAGAGTCAGGAACAGAACAACTGTGACACTCCGCTCTGTTCACTGACTCTTCATCCCTCTCAGTGAACCCAGTGACAGGAATTATTGATATTAATGGTTCATGAACAGCAAATATCCTGCAGGGAATTATCCCAATTGGACGAGCTAAAGGGGCTAATGTCAGCTTTAAAGGGTCTCAGTCCTTGGCCACAGTCTGGGAAATTTTGGTCGGCTTCTGATTGCAGTGAAATGTGAAAAGTCCCGCAGCGACATAATGTTCCAGAGATACAGACACAGTAACAATCCTAATATTGAACAATAGTGGCTGACGCTGTATCCATTTTACACCTAATATCTCTGATATAACTACATGATATTAGACAGACTGACAGGCTGTTATCAGATGAACACTCAGTACTTGAACATCCTGAACATCGGCCAATTGCGGCCCTGCCTCAGCTTATCTGCTGCTGAAACCCTCACCCATGTCTTTGTTCACTCTCGGCTTGACTATTCCAGTGTTCACCTGGCCGGCCTCCCATCTTCCACCCCACACATACCTGTGCTCATCCAAAATTCTGCTGCCTGGAACTTCACCTGAAAACATGGGAAAAGTCCACTATCCCGGAAGACGATGGAAACAAAGTCCACGCCAGGGCGGGAACCAGAGTGAAGATTGTTAATGATCAGTTTGTTGATCACCCGTTTTTGCAGTTTGTTCAGTTGCTGAGAAATGCACATTTGTGTTCCTGAGCAAATCAAAATGGCAAATTCTCCCAATAGATCAGCACAGAGACCGCTGTTATGGTCACTGTAGCAGTTTTCACAGTGACATACTTTGCTTTAAAATTCTGGCCATGACAGTGACAATTGAAGATTGGAAATGGAGCTAAATTGCGAATGAGATGTAAGGCGGCCACTTCAGTGCCAACTTATGACGGGTGCTTCAGCGCGAAATGACGGAGTGCCTGTTCAATTTAAAGTTTGGTGCTGCCATAACAATGAAAGTGTTGGAGAGGAATGAACGTGTAAAGAATTTGCTGAAAGTTTGATATTCTAATATATGTAGAACATGATCAGTAGATCTGCTGTTTCCAGACACCATATAGACAGATAAATTTGAAAAGGCCGCAGTTTCTTCTGGCGAGAATCATGATTGTCAACAGGTTCGCCGTAAGAAAGAGGGAAACGAGATCAGTGATAGAGAGAGCCAGATAAATATCACAGTATGTAGAGGGAATGTTCAGATGTGTTTCGACTGAGTATTATGCGCCTTGATTCTTTCCTGTCATACATGCAGACACTTTTTCAAAGCATGAAAACAATATACGCTCAATATCCTTCCTGTACACTTCTTTGAGACAGTATCAAGGCAGCAGGGGGGCGGGGGTCACTCGGATTCTGTGTCTGGAATGGTACCGAAGAACGACCCAAGGACCATCGACACTCAGTCCTTGCTGACTGAACGCGCACCAGCTGGACCATTGGAACTATCGTCTTTGTAAATTGAAAGCTTCAGGTTACCAGGGATTTGGAAGGGAATGAGTTTTCCCCAGAGCTGCCTCATTGTTCCGATGTTCACAAAGCTGATCAGCAACTTCAACGCTCCCCTTCTGAATGTTCAAAATATTCCGCCGAAAGCAAACCTCAAGCTGAACACCTTCTCGCCATCAACAGGCTGATATGTTATCCAAACTCTCTTTTTCTATTTATTACATGAGATATGGATATGCCTCCACGACCAGTATAAGTTGCTCATCCGAAATTGCCTTGAGAAGGATTGCTAACTTTACAAAGTGAAAATACTTCAAACATTGAAGTAAAATTAGTTTTGAGATGTTGCCCTGTCCTCAGGATGATGCAAGTGAAGCTTGGAATTGGAACTGAATTGCGAATGAGAAGTAAAACGATCACAGTTTTTACGAATTATGAGCGGTTCTTTAGCGAGAAATGAACGAATGCCTGTTGAATTTTAAAGTTGGTAGTAAAAGCCGGGGAAGTTGCAAGTGCAGGAAACTAAAAGATATTTCCACCTGGCTCTCAGTCAGGGCTTTAGGCGATTGGAGCAAGTTGCGGAACCAGTAAATAAGAGAACAAATAACAGGCCGACTGCCCTCGGTGATTTAAAAATCTATCCCAGTAACAGTCATATAGCAAAGCTACTAAACCGTGGGGAGAGCTCACAGTAATTTTGCGTTGGGTTTGCCCTCTGCTGGGTGTCTTCGTCACTAGAATGTCTGAGAGAGATTGGAATTACGACAAGTTAGACGGGAAAACAATGGCTTCTCAGGGACCTAGTTTATCCGTCGCTTACAAGTCGCTCAGCAATGAAGTAGACTTGGCGCGGTTCAGTATTTTACTTCGTTCCGGTCATGTTTGAGAATAATTAACAACACATTAGGAGTATATTGTGCTGCTTTTTTAAAAGATATCTCGAAGCAGCAAATGTTTTTTTGGCCTCGCCAGCAGCTGACTGACTGTTGAGAAATTTGATAATGGATAGACTTTGCTGACAGATGCAGTATTTGCGTGAAATTGTTGTGAAGCGAGTTATTGTTGTCGTGTAGAGAGCTGTTGATAGCTTCAATGCAATCACTTTATGGTAGGCTAGTACGATTGGTTGCACTGACACTTGCAAACTGGCTCGAGGTAATTTGCCTGCAGCATTGCAGTGAACGGCAGGCATGGGCACAGTTAACAGCGATGTCACTGCTCGTCTGCAAGTGTTTCTCTGTACAGGAGAAAATATTTGTCGCCATGATGCTGACCGGTTTATTGCACAGAAGTGTGAAAAAGGACAGATTTGTCAGGACAAGAGGCAGAAATTTTCCAAAGGCAAGAAATGTGGAAGAGAAAAAGGCTCAACCTGCGATGCGGCAGGAGAACACGGTCCGATTCGAAATCCCATTCCGATGTGACAGTATAGGAATTACAACTGAACCTCGAACTATGGAACAGTAGAAGGACTGCAACTGAACTGGAATAGGGACAGAATTACCACACATCTCCCATGTCCCATTGTTCAATGGGGATCGAACCCGTGAACTTTAACGCTATTAGCATCATCCTCTAACCATTGGAGCTGACTGATCAAAACAGTAAGTGCTGGAAAAACTCAGCAAGTCTGACAACATCTGTGGAGGGAAAGACAGAGTTAACATTTCGAGTCCGTATGACTCTGAAGAGATTTTTCCAGCATTTTCTGTTTCTGTTTCAGATTTCCAGCATCCGCAGCATTTTGCCTTTATCTCGGAGCTAACTGGTCGCCAAGCAGCACGTTCCTAGTTTGATCAAATGCATTTAAAATCAGTCTAACAGTGAGTGGAGAATTCAGCATTCTTCCTTACCTGACAAATCCCGCACAGGCTGGAACTCTCGTATTTGCCCAGACAAAGCTTCAGGTTACCAGGGAGCTGTAAGGATATATTTGTCCCAGAGATGCTGAGCAGAGCGTCGTTTGCAAGTTATCCGTGGTACAGTAGCAAAGCTTTGCTGTCTTGTCGCCAACAAATTTGTGGCACAGAATTGTGAAAAGAAGGACGGATTTGTCAGAACTAGAGGAAGAAATGTTCCAGAAGAAAGAAGCATGGATGGAAAAAAAACACAGCCTGCAACGCTGCAGAAGAACTTTTCGAAACGCTCTTTCCATGTGACAGCGGAGGAATAACAACTGAACCGGGTCCGGGCTTTAATTACTTCTAACTCGAATAAATTACGTTGGCCCGAACGGGGTTCGAACCCGCGACTTTGGCGTTATTAGCACCACGATCTAACCATCTGAGCTAACCGGCCACCTGGTGAAGTTCCCCTAGTATCTGGTTTTCAAATTCAACGGGCAGTGAGTGGAGGATTCCGCAATCTTCCTCGCTGATTGATCGCGCACAGGCTGGAACTCCCGGATTTGCCCAGTTGAAAGTTCAGGTTACCAGCGAGCTGTGAGTGTATGTTTCTCCCAGAGCTGCTGAATGATCCGATCTTCACAAAGCTGTTCAGCAACAGATACCTTCTCCTTCTTGTCAATGATGAAAATAATCAGCTCAAAGCAAACCTTAAACTGCAAAATCTCCCTTCAATAGGCTGGTATCTATGCAATCTCTTTTCTATTTATTTCATGGGGTGTGGGCATGTCGCGCATGACCAGTGCAAGTTACTCATTCACAATTGCCTTCGGAACGATGCTAAATTATATAAAATACATAAGCACTTCAAACACTGAAGTAAAAATAGTGTGGAAATGTTGCAGTATCTCTAGGATGTAGGAATTGAAGCGTGTGGATTTCATGGCGAATTGGAAGGAAGTTGCTCACAATCGGGCAAACTCACGGCGGGGGCTTCAACGAGAAATTACCGAGTGCCTGTTGAAATTTACATTTGATGCTATCATTCGCGGGCGTTGCAATGTCAGGGAACAAAATATATTTCCGCCTGGCCCTCAATCGATGACTTGAGGCGATCAGAGCAAGTTGGGAAAGCGGTAAGTAGCAGGCCAACTGCCGCTGTGATTGATGTATTTACCTGATTAACAGTCATACAGCAGCGCCGCTTCACAAGCCGCAGAACAACAGTTTTGGGGGAGCTCAATCTTGTTTTGCCTCGCGTTTACCCTCTTCTGGCTGTCTTCATAACGAAGCGTTCGGGATTGGTTGGAATTAGACGGGGGCGGCATTGATTTCTGAGCCCAGGAGGTTATGTGTCACCAATGAACGGTGAGTGGTTATAATGCAAAGGTTTCAAATCCGTTGCACTGTTTTGCTGCAAAGATCATTGGTATTTGTTTATCGGGCTGCATGGCAGAGCCAATGGAGAACTTACATTTAAAACAGCGCCCGAGAATCGACGTGAATCCTGAAAACATCAGCGTTAAGGGTATTTGGGAGATGGATTTGCACCAACCAGATTTCTCCCCTGAAAAAAAAAAGCCACATGTATATTTAGCCGCGCTTTTCATGGCACATATTAACTATTTGGAAATATATATAGGGGGAATCTTCATGACGTTTTTATGCAACGAGAAAAGTGGCTGTGTTTGATAGTGAGGAGGTTTGATAGCAAAGAGATATCAATTGACTGGTTAGATGGTCAGAAAAATGCCAAATGGAATTCAACCTGGGGAGAGCGATGTAATGAAGCTGGGGAACTCAAACAGGTCGCAGGGAATACACAATTAATGAAGAGAGGATTGGGAGGTTTCGAGGAAGTGATGGACATTGGAGCGAATCTCCACAGATTCCCGAATGTTACATGAAAGGCCGATGAGGTGTTTAAGAAGTCAAGTAGAATCATTTCGTTTATTAGACGAGGCTTAAATATACTTGCAGGGAGGTTATGGTGGAGCTGTATGAATCATTAGTTAGGCCACAATTTGAGAACTGTGTGCAGTCCTGGTCACCTCATGGAAATTACCAAATTACAAATCGATGGTGGAGTTCCGGCATGATGAACGTGGATATCCTGTGGTTTCTGCTGCTAAAAATGGGAACCAACGTTAGATAAAACTCGTCATCCCAGATTCAGCAGTGACCCTCATCAATATTCCATAACCCGAGCTCTGACCGGAGTGATATATTAACTTTGAACGGATCCACACAAATTAATTTTGAAGCCCGCTCAACTGAACAACACAGCAGAATCTTCTATGTATCTATTGCATTTCACAAACTCCCCACCCTTCCCCTCGCCAATGTGCTTGAAAGGAGCGTTATATATCAACATTTAAAACGAAGTTTCACAAGGAGGTACTTAGGAAAATGACGAACTGTCTGGCCAAATGGGTAGATTTGAACGAGTGTTTGAAAGAAGAGGAGAGAGGTAAAGTGGGACAGAGCTTAAGGGAGGGAATTCCAGATGTCACGAACGTACAATAATTCTCTTAACATTATTGTGATTTATTGTAAAGGTAGGACATAGTGGGATTTGATTAGTTTCTCTGAGTGTTTGTGGGATGTAATTGAATTGGGGGCAGCTGGTCTGGAGTCATTGACTCATCAACTGAATCTAGGTTTGAAATGCTAAATGGGAAAACATGGCTGAAGTCTTAGAATGTGAGGTGAGCAGAATTTGCAGTTTTAGGTAAATCACAGTAGTTTTAATTTCAAAGAGATGGTTGGATGTTGCACCTAGCCGGAGAAGGCAAGCAATCAGCATGTTTATTTTTCCAAATGTTCCTGATAATATTAGCACTATGATTAGCAATATGATTCATATTATGAGAAAGGTAAGTTTCAAAGACTTATGGGAACAATGGGGATTACATTAAAAAAGACAAACATTTATAAAGGAGAACGATGGCAGGGAAGGCATTCTAAGGTCGACGGGAAGTGCAAACAGCCTTCAGTATTTGTGCATTAAGCCTGCTGTCTACACAGACCGAAGCTTGGAATAGCCACTTTGAATACTTCTGCCCAGTGTATTGTGTGGACTTGTTGGGGTCTGTTTAAATATATTTGTTTTTATTGTTTCCTTAACGGGAGTGTAAGTGAAAGCGAGGTTAATTAGGGGTTTTAGGAGTTAATATAGTAGCAATTTATAGACTTGTGCTGTGCTTGAAATCCTCTTACATGTATTACATGTTCGGCACACAACATCAGACAATTACCTGTGACCATTCGGTCATCACCTTCACGTCTTCAGCCATTTTCTAATCTCCCGGTCAACGCAGAAATTAAAGACGTGATTCATCAAATCCTGCAGCTCAGAAGGAGGCCTGTCGGCCCATCTACTCTGTGCCCGTTCTTGGAAAGAACTGACAATTTTGTTCCACAATCAAGCTTCCCACGTCACCCTGTAAATTAGTTCCCTTTAAATTCAGATTGAATCGGATTCCACCAACCTTTCAGACAGTAAAGCAATGCAACGTAATTGCTGGGAATATTAAAAAATAATCCTGGGAATACTCAAGCGGTCAGGGAGCACCTGTGGAGGCAACAGAGTGAACTGTGCAGAACGATGACTTTTCATCAGAAGTGAAGAAAGATATAAATATATTAAATGTTAATCCTGTGGAGAGGAGGAAGAGGCGGGATGTACAAAGCGAATGTCTGTGAGGGTGGAGGGAAGGAGGGAAAAGGTTTCTTGATGTAAAATCCATAGAGAGTTGTAATGGGCATGGTAAAGAAACAAAGGATATGTCTAGATGGGGCTGTGAATGGCTGCATTGCAACCGTCCGAAAGTAACATGAAGGAATAAAGATAGAAACGTGACAAAACTAAATCAGTAAAACCCAGCAAGACATCAACTGGAGGCAGATGTTATGAAGTTTACATCAACGTAACAAAGCCCGAAAAAAGCATTTGGGTTTACGTGCCAATATTAAGAAGCCCGAATGGACCAATATTACCTTTGGAGGTGTTTACTTAAGGAAGCACTTTGATTTATTCCGGGTTTAGCAGAGCAAGGGAAGATGTTGACTGGTCTATGTTACCGCACGTTATGCAGGAAAGAGTGGGGAGGGGTGCATGGTGAATCGTTTTAATCAATGCTCTCGGGCTTGCAGATCGATTTAGACACCTACACTTAGTGCTTCACACTATTTAAACTTTACTCCTAATGAGCTGTCTTGATTTCAAGGGGATGGTATTACACTTTCCCACATCAAACACCATTACAAATCATTTACCCACTCGTGAAATCCATCCCTGTGACTTTAGTGCTTCCCCCTTCAATTTCTGCAACTTAATAGCTCCCTGAAATGAATACACTCTTCAAACCTTTGAAGGTCTAATGCACAGAACAGGATAGCAGCAATCATCACATCTCATCCACTGGTTAGGAGTGAATAGTTGATGCAAGTTGGAAGGTTTGTGAAATGAAGCCAAAGTGACGCTGCCGGTCTGTCTGTGAGGGAAACGCGTTGTAGGGGGTGAAATACAAAGAAGGGAATGGAAAAAATAGACGCTGTAATGACTCTAGTTAGACAGTGAAGGCTGCTATGGGAAACATGCTCAATGGAGGCCGGATAGCCGAATCGGTACAGCATCAGACATTTAATCTGAAGGTCCATGGCTCCAGTCCTTATCCAAATGCATCCTTTTGGGACAAAGGGCACAGACCCATTGAAATGTCGGGAAAAAAAGAGCAAAGTATGCTGAATTATTCAAGAGAACAGAAGAGACGTATAAGTTTCTTCGATTTGCAACAAAAAAAAAACGTTGTTCTCGAAATTGTGGCGTTCTCGATGATTTTTAGGAATTATTTGCAGATTTCCAGCTACTCTAAGTGTGAAAGGTTCTTCCAGGCTTTTCCCTTGGTTTGCCGAGACGCTATCCCTGTGAATCAGTGCCAACAATATGTTCTGATTCAACCCCATTCTTAACGCCGGTGGAAGCAGCTTCTCCCCATTTAATCTCACACTAGATTCTAACAAGATAGAAACCTCGATCAAACCACCCTTCATTCTTCTTTTCTCAAGAGATTAGAAACAGGTAGAAGCCCTGCAAACGAAAGAAAGTTGCAGGAAACGTCGAGGGATTGACACTAGGTGATCGTCTCCTTCAGAGAAGCAGCACAGAACGGACAGGCACCTTCTGTGCTTTACCCATCCTATAATTATACAAATCTAGAATTATCAAAACTGAACTTCTAAAGTGACCTACTAAACTCCGGAATCAGCACTGCTTCCACTCCAGGGTCAATTTAATTCTGCTGCTTCCTCTGAGTAGCGTCTGGAGGAACATGAGAAATAGGGACAGGTGTATTATGTATTTCACAACTTCTCAATAATTCACGAACTTTTTGCCTGATCTCCTGCTTCAATTGCACCATCCTGAGAATCCTCAATTCGCACCTTCATGCAGCACCATCACAGATAAAGAATTCCTAATGCGTTTGCGGCCCCAGAATCATGTTCACAGCAAAATAGTGGGATGCAATTCACAATATTGCATTACAAAACTCGCTTGTAGCTTTTATGCCACTCCGTCTGTTACATAGATCTGCGTAGCTGCAGATTTAAGACAGTTGTCTAACTATCTATTGGAATGAGTGGCACCTCGGGTATGACAGCCTGGAAGTCCAGATCTTAAAATGATTGTTTGTGCATGTGCACTGGCGATTAGTGAGCCCTGTACCTGTAGCACGAAATCCTTTTGCTTCTCTACGGTCCCCTGTTTCTCACCACCTAGAAAATACGCCCATTGCTCACTGGATAAGCTCTTTGTGTACTCTCCACATGCTTAATGTCTGTCTCTACATCGACTGTTCAGCTGGAGGCACTAAAATCATTTGCTTCTATGTGCTTTACAAGCATCGTACAACAGGATAATAATTTATTGCGAATTGCTTAAACCACGTCCGAATGAAACAAAACACCGATATTGCAAAATGTACGTCATAGCTCAGATATTTGTCGGCGACACATAATTCACTAACTGAGAAACCAACGCTTTCGCCGTATAACGTTTTTGAATTAAATTTAACTCGGTTTCACTTCTTATGAAGAACACTCAGCGCAGCGCAAATACTAGCGGAAAGCAGTGAGAACTCTCCACAGTGTTGTCTTCTCTTTTGTCAAGCGGTGCTGCCACAAGCTGGCACTGAGATCAACGCATAAATGACAACTGCAGTTGGATTATTTTTCTTTCTGGTTAGTTGTTACCATATTTGCTATAAACATAACAAATCTCTGAATGAAAGCCAGGTAGAAAGATCTTCCAGTTCCCTCTCCTTGCAACTCCGCCGAATGCTGGGAGTGAATTGAAAATTCACCGCACAGTCGGTGAACCACTTGATTTTGCGCTGAATCGCGGTCAGTAATTTAACTAATTTCCCGACATGCGCTGCCAACTTCAAGACATTTCTCCAGCCCCTTCGGCTCTTGCATCTCATTTAGCAATGACTAGTGTACCTTATATCGTCATTCCTCGCCCTCCCTGAAGAAATGTACAACTTCACTCTTCTCCGCGTTAAATATTACTTCATGCCATCTGTTCCATCACCCTGCCTCTGTCCTCTGGACGTTGATCATTATCCTCCTCTGAATTTGACAACACTTCTGAGTTTTGTGTCATCCACAAGTTTTGAAATGGTGCCCTCCACTTTGACGCCTCGGTCCTATGTTGAAGAAAAACAGCATTGATGACTCTGCTGATGGCTGGAGAATCCCATTATAGAGCAATTCACCACGGCTCTTGGTTTCCTATCATTCAGCTGACTTGGTGCCCATGCTCCACTGACAGTCTTCATCCCAAAACAATCAAGTTAACTGAACGCTAACTGCTTTTAACACATCCAGACATGTTTTCCTGAATGAATCCGCACTTATCCATGTGGTAATACATTTTGTCTCTGGATATCGTTTCCAAAAGCTCTTCCACCACTTGAGGTTAAACTGGTGCGTGTGTGGTTTACAAATAATTAGCTACATTTTGTGAACAATGGTATACCATTTGCAATTCTACAATCCTCTAGCATCGTCCGTTAAAACTAAGCAAGATTGGAAATTTGTGGCCCACTGCCCTCCGCAATTTCCAAACTTACGTTCCTCAACACCGTGCCCCTGAACCAATCCTGGTGAATTATCAACATTTAATTAAAACCAGGTTTAAAATGCCTCCTCTATCTACAATTGTCGTCCACCCAATTTCACAACCATCTCGTGTTTCACTCTGCCTTTGGCAGTGTTTTTCTTTCTTGGCAAACACAATATAAGTCCTCTGGCTGCAGGCGCGAAATTCCGTTTTAGTCCCTATTCGGCCCGTTCCTGTTTTCGCAACCTTTTATATTTATATCCATAAAGCAAAAAAAAAAATCTGCTAGTCTATTCTCCCAGTCTCTCTTTTCTACCTGTATTTATTCTTCACTTCCCCAATGAATTTTCTATTATTTTCCATGGTTCTCACTTGCGGTGTAGTGTCCTCAGGGTCGTGTCCTCGGCCGAACCATCATCAGCTGCTTCATCAATGATCTTCCGTCCAAGATATGGTCAGAAGTGGGGATGTTCGCTGATGATTGCAAAAAGTTCAGCACCATTCACAACTCCTCGGATACTGAAGCAGTCCATGGCCAAATGCAACAAGACCTGGACAATATCCAGGCTGGGGCTGACAAGTGGCAAGTAACATTTACAGCACACAAGTGACAGGCAATGATAATCTCCATCAAGAGATAATCTAACCATCGCCCCTTGACGTCCGACTGCACTTCACTGAATCCCCACAATCAACATTCTGGGGGTTAACATTGACCAGAAACTGAACTGGACTAGCTATATAAATGCTGTTGCTACAAGAGCAGGTCAGAGGCTATGGATCCCGCGACGAGTAACTCACTCCCCTGACGCCTGAGAGCCTGTCTGTAATCTACAAGGCACAAATCAGGAGTGTGATGGGATACTCCCCAATTGCCTGGATGAGTGCATCTCCCAAAACACTCAAGTAATTTGATACGGTCCAGTTCCACGCAGCCCGCTTGAGTGGCACCCCACGCACAATCATTCACTCCCTCTACCACTGACGGACGGTAGAAGCAGTGTCTACCATCTACAGGATGCACTGCGGGGATTCATCAAGGCTCCTTAGGCAGCACCTTCCAAACCCACGACCACTACCACCTAGAAGGACAAGGGCAACAGATAAATGGGAACACCACCACTAGGTCGTTCCAGTCCAAGTCACTCACCATCCTGACTTGGAAATATATCGCCGTTCCTTGACTGTCACGTGGTCAAAACCCTGGAACCCCCTCCCTAACAGAACTGTGGTGTACCTACACCACAGGAAGTGCGGCGGTTCAAGAAGGCAGCACACCATCAACTTCTCAAGGACAATTAGGATGGGAAATATAGGCTGGCCCAGCCAGCAAGCCCTCATCAAGTGAAGGAATAAAAGAAAACAATCTGACAGCCTTTACTTCTTTCAATTTGCTCGATACATATTTCCTCATCGAAAACCTTTGGTTTTGTCTGGCCATCCTTTCCTAATCGTGGCAAGGAACCACGACTTCACCCAAACAATCTCTTTAAAGCCTGTCACTGCGGCTTTCCTGAAAATATTTCCTTTCAATTCGTTTGGGCCAGAATAGGAAGAAAGTGTGTTAGCATCAGTGTGCGTTTGTGTTTGCGTGTGTGTGCGTGTGTGCGCGTGTACGTGTGTGTGCGTGTGTGCGCGTGTGCGTGTGTGTGCGTGTGTGCGCGTGTACGTGTGCGTGTGTGTGCGTGTGTGAGAGAGAGAGAGGGGGACGGGTTGAAGGGGGGCGGGGATGTTGGGGGTTGAGAGGGAGAGATACATAGACAGCCAGAGGGAGAAAAATGGAAAGAGAGAGATAGAGGGATATCGAGGGAGAGAGAGCTGGAGAAGAGACAGAGAGGTTGATGCAGAGATGTTTGCTTTTCATTTTATCCATTCGCCCCGTGACACTGGAAGTGGCTGGGCCCTGTGGAGTGGGAAGCGGATAACCCAGAGAATATTGGTTGATGCCTGTGACTCATTCAGTTCAACATCAAACTGTGCTCCTTCATAAAATGAAAGCAGATAAAATTCTGGGGTCACGTCAGTAAAAATCACTTTGGCAGATGAATAAACATAGAGCTGGTGGAGCAAGAATAAGATGGCGGCCGGAGATGAAGTGTCGCCGTATCTTTGTGAAAAGTTAGAAACTTAAATCGTGCCCCCACCTTCCAAACCAGAGCTGTAATAAGGATAGTGCGTGAGGTTATTGTCATCTCTGCCCGGTGCTGAATAATTTACATTTACAGCGTTATCACAGGACGATATCGCATCGATCCAGAACTCAGGCGACTCTGAAACACCCCTGTCGACACCTTATGCTACTGTGACTCTGTGATCTGCCAGTAAATTCTTAATCAGGAGCGATCTGATGCTAAGTATGTTACCAGCAGTTGAGGTAGTGGAAGCTGGAATAGTCTTTGTTAAAGCTGCTGCAGTTATATAGTTGGCAGATGGATCTTGGATGGAGCTACTGGTCAGCACTGAGATGATGGAGCTCTTGTCGCAGCTCCTGACTCTGGTGTTTCCCGTGATGTTCTAAGCTGGAGTGTTCTGAGATTCAAATCTTACTGAAAATAAAGTTTTCAAAGCAGGCCGGTCACCTGAGTACAGGCCTAGCTTAAGCAGTCCCTCCTCACACACAATCATCTCCTCCCATGAACCAGTCCAATGAAGATACATTGTCCTTTCTGTGAAGGAAAGCTGCCCTTCCTTTGGTAAGGAGACCGAAACCCTGGCAGGTTGGATCTCTATGTTATTCTGCCAATCAGGGATCAGAAGGAAGTTCAGGACCGAGAATGCACTGTTCTGCCTGCAGTCGGAGATACTGCACCAAGAACCTGCTCTAGTTAAACAGAAGTGACAAGGTTTGGACCAGGCGCCTTGAAAGAGCGGGCATCATAGACTGGGGAGGTGATGATCAAGCAAGATCATACCTGTTACATACTCCAGAAGGTACAATCCGCCGGAACATGATTCTCCTCCTCATCTGTTGAGAAGAACCTCTTATCATACTGCTAAGTTAATCAGGTAGACACAGTCAAGTGGGTGCACCTACATCACATCCATTGCAGCGGTTCAGTAAAGCAGCTCAGCACCACCTTATCAAGGGCAATTGGTGATGGGTAATAAACACCGGCCTAGCCAGCCGCCTGCCAAATCCCATGAATGATTAAAAAAATGTGCCAGATAGAAAGGATATTCTGATTTTTCAACTCCAAACCAATAAAGCTGGCCCAAAACAACTGGGCCTACAACCCTCCAGATGTGACCAGAACGAGATCTAGTAGAATTGTCAGGCCTCCAGACTGTCTGAATTTACAAAGTCATAGGCTTGAAGAAGGAGAAAGGGTAGCTGTAAAAAATATTTTATGCAATTATGTTGGATTAAGAGTGGAGGGAACGGTACTGCGAGTACGTTCGGCATAGCAAGAGTTAATGTGAGACTGGAGAACAGCACTGCCCACAGCGTGATAGAAAGAGTGACATGACAGTATACCTAAGATAGACAGGTTAGCGCATGGGACAGGCATGATCAGGAGACTTGAGTAGATGTCAGTATGGAGATAGCTCTTAGTCTGGCCTATAGTTTGTACACAACCACACAAAAACACACACACACGCACGTATGCACACATACGCGCGCGCACACACACATACACACACACATACACACACACACACGCACCCACATACATACACAAACAGTTATGTGTTGCCAACAAACGGTTATTGTTCAACATTACAAGCCTCTGAACACCTACTGAAAAGAACTCTTACAACACAAAGTATCCAAGTTTACTGACGATGAAAAGTGACGGGAAAGTGTGTGTTGGAGATAACGCAGAAAATTTGCAGAGGGAGATGGATGGGCTGAGTGTGTGGGAAAGAACAGGGCAGGTGGAATACAATATGCCGAAATGTAAACAGTTTCAGCTTGGTAACAGAAGCTAGGAGAATTAAGTTCTACTAAGATTATGCGGGACATTGCACAGCTCCTGCCTGTTGCACTGAGGCAAGTTGGATCTCAATGTTCAAAGCGTCTATGGGACGTATTTTCTATATCTCAGAAGAGGGTTTAATGGTGGGCCGCCTCTTTCCGCCTCACCATTTGATTGTGGAAAATTTGGGGAGCAGTTAAGTTGCTGAAATCCGTAATGGATGGTGAATTGAGTGAAGCCTTCACTAGTGAATTGCGGGCCGTTATCGGACACCACCAGGTCCAGGATGCCAATGGGCTCTCCAGGTTGTTGGACTTGTTGTTGAACTTTCCTCGCACTAAAATTGTATTCCTTCTTAAATCAAAATAGGTATCGAAAGATTTCAGAACAGCTTCAGATTTACCCGGAGATTCATTTATTCCTTGGCTCACAATGACGTCATCGGTTATCGGACCTTCTGTTTCCAAAAGTGTTTTCAGTTCTTCAACCTGTGTCTCCTTATCTAACCCTAAAGCTATGGTATATCTTTTAAAAATGCCCGCCAACGTCACCAATTCTGTGCCTGAATTGCCCCTTGGATCAGCAAAGATCGACCTGTTAGCTCTGATTTATTATCCAAGGCTGTTTTTCTTTTAGCAGAGGGGAGTTCAGATTTAATTGCTGTTGCACTTTTAAAGATGGATCTGCAGAAACCGTTTAGTTCACTTCACCCCGCGCTTTTTGGGGTTTGGCGGGCTCCAGCGGCGATGTCGGACCCGACCTTAAAGTGATTTATTTTCTTTGCAGCAAGTCTTTGAATCGAACGTTTGGGTCTTCTCGTGAATTTCCCAGAGTAGAGTCTTCAATTCATCAAAGGGGATTTCCGGCTTTCTCTGAGGCGTCAAATGTTTTTATTTCAACGGATCTAGGCCGCCGACTCTGGACTTGGTCTGGGGGCGGTGACTGAAGAAATGGAATGTTCTGCCTGATTAATTCCCTCAATACTTTTAAAGACCCGTTCAGCCTTTGTACCTATTTTAAATATTATTCAGCTAACTCGCCCTTGCGATCTGGCTCGGTTATTTGACTCTGTATTGGATGGGGATTCACAATGCCCGGGGCGGGCTCTGCTGGAGTCCTTCAGCTACACAGTGGATTTCTCTTCTGCCCTTGAGCCTCCAGTTCTGCAATGGGGTTTCTTCTTAGGCGATCTTCATCTGTTCTCTTCAGTTTTGGTGAATTCGTCAGGTCAGGATGTGGTTCCTTTAGTTTTTCAGATTTTGGGGTCTTTCCCCAGCTTGTCTTGAGTTCTGGGTTCGGTCATTAGTTGCTACCAAGTTGTAAGAGTTCTGTCCATTGGTCTTACGAAGAAAGTTCAACTGCTGAACAGTCACTGTTTATTGGTAACACACAGCTGTATACATAACCACCAGTATAGCCCAGACTAAGAGCTATCTCCATGCAGTTTTCTACACGAGCGTCTCGAGTTCACGTCTTTCCGTTGTCCGAACCTGTCTATCCCAGGTTTACTCTTATGTGACTCTTTACATCACACTGTGGCGGTGCTGTTTTCCAGTCTCACATGAAATCTTGCTGTGGGAAAAAACTTTATCCTACACTTCGAACTCAGTTCCATCATATCAGCCATTAATATCGAATGTACATAGCTGAGACTGAAGTATTCATTCATCCAGCACCCCACTAATTACAACCTGCCAAGGTGAAAATGTCACTTTTCTTCCTACTCTCTGTTGTCTGTCCATTAGCCAATTCATTTTCCATGCTAGAATTGACGCCAAATCCCATAATTCCTAAGTTTGTATAAGAACCTTTAAGGATTCTTTAATGGATGCTTTCTGAAACTCCAAATTTAGTGCATTCACTTGTGTTTCCTTTATCCCCCTCATAATTACATCCTCAGAAACGCTGATAAGATCGCCGT
The DNA here is from genome assembly GCF_964194155.1 of Cetorhinus maximus. Lineage (NCBI taxonomy): Eukaryota > Metazoa > Chordata > Chondrichthyes > Lamniformes > Cetorhinidae > Cetorhinus > Cetorhinus maximus. The sequence continues at coordinate 6,191,809 of NC_135894.1, read as the reverse complement.
ACTCAATTTCCCCTTCACAATCTTGTGTGGAGTTTATTGAATAACATTATGATTTTCCAAATGTTCTATTAGCACATCCCGAAATGAAAGGGAAATATCATTTTGCCTGGCAGTGATGTGAAGCTAATAGTTCCCCGTTTTCTTTCTTGTCCTCTTCCTAAATATCGGGGTTTGTTACTTTCCAATCCTTGGGAACTGTTCTGGATTCTAAGTAATTCTGAAAGATCGAATCCAATACATCTGCTATCTTTGCAGCTACCGCTTCTGTCAAACTCCATGTTGCAAGTGGAAAGGTCTAGGAGATTGCTTGAAACTTACCTCCATGAATGTCTCCAGAATTCTTTCTTTCCTGGTACAGAGTTACACAAGTTCAATATATTCACTTGATATTTGGTTTCAGGTTTATTCTGAATCGTTTTTGAGCCAAATCCCGATTCCCCATTATAATTCCACCTTTCTCTGAGTCCAAAGGGTCAATGTTTACTCTCACAATTATTTTCTTTCATCTGCATAATTTATAGAAATGTTTACAAACTTTTTTTTAAAGTTAACCGTTGTGTAATATCATATTCTCTTTACTGTATCCTTGTAAATTGTAGATCCTCTTTGGCTGAAACCTAAAAGCTTTCGATTTCCGTGGTTTATTACTATGGTATCTTTAAGCACTCTTGTTCGTAACGGTTGCGCTGTTCTTCTTTGTCTTGTGGCTGATACAACTAAAATGGATGTATACGTGTTTAAAATTGTACAGTAAGTATTTTAATGAGAACCATTGTTTGTTCAAAATCATATCTTTAAATGTGGTGACCTAACTTACATTTGACAGCTCGAATTCAAAAGCTATTTGTTTGCTATTTTGAGACTCATCATGCGAGATTCAGCGTAAACCAAATCATTTACAAATACAAAATCTAATCTTCTACCTCATTATTTTCAGTCTCCCTTAGAAATCGCGTTCTATAACATTATTAATTAAACCGTCTTCATTGCACACTACTAGATCTAAAAGGGATCTAAACTAGATCCAGAACCTTTTTTGGGTCGTTGAAATGCTGATCCACCAAATTATCATGTATATATTGAGGCACATCTCCCCTGGGATTTCATTCTGATGATGAATTTCAATGGCAGGCGTTTTGTGGACTGACCTGCTCAACTTTGCCATTGCCGTTCTGAAGTCACTGAAGCGGAAGCGCTGTTTGTTTGTTAAGTGACTGGAACTAACGCCAAATGTTACGCAAGCTGCTTTTCTCAGCTGGGCACGGATTGTACTATTAAGGGGATCACTTAAGGATCTCAGATACATTCCAATGGGAACTGCAAAACAGGGCAGGAGTCGAAGATTCTTCTAAAGAATGGAAAGGCCAATAATTCTACAGATCAAGGATATTTACTATCCCGTGCTGGTAGCCATTGGTACTCCTGGTAAGTCAGTATTTCCTGCTGTCTGATAGCTGTTGAATATCTCACTGTTAATGATTATGTAACAGAATGAGAATTTACTCCTTGCTTTGACACTTGTCCAGCGGGATCATTTGATGAACATAAGCGGGAAATTTAGGTGTCCACCTCGCCGGTGAGGGGCTCTGCTGGTCGGCAAATTGGGAGAATCGATTTGCTCTCTATGATTTTCGCTACTCCATTATTTTATCAGAGCATAAAATCCAGTGACTTTATTTATTCACTCCTGGGATGTGGGCGCCGGTGTGGTCTGTCTGCAGATGGCGTTGACCAAGACATCCTCCTCCATTGTTTTACATTGTCTTGTAGTGAACTGGGACCGCACTCTCTTGGTTCAATTAGCATGGATCGATTGTTTAATGGAAAATCTTGTTCCACAAAATTGCTGTAGATTTTTTTAAAGAGCTAACCGAGATGGTTGATAAGGGCACCACTTTTGATATGGTGTTCATGGTCTTCCAAACACCATTTGACACAATATAACACAACAGACTTGTGAGCAAGTTTGCAGCTCGTGCAATAAAAGGGACAGTAACAAGGTGGAGATGGAACTCGCTGAGCGAAAGGAAACGGGAAGTTTTGGTGAATGGATTTCTTTGTGGGCTGGATGAAGGTTTGAACTGGAGTTCCCCAGGGGTCAGTGTTGGGACACGTGCTTTCCCTGATATGCATTAATGACCTAGACCCTCGTGTATAGGACAAAGTTTTAATCCTTGCAGATATAGAAACCCTTGAGGTATTCCGAAATGTGTGGAGGATAGTATAGAACATCAAAGGGACGTCGACAATTTGGTGGAATGGCCGGACAAGAGGCAGATGAAGTTTAATGCAAAGTGTTGTGAAGTGATTAATTTTGGTAAGAAGAAAATGGAAGGTCATTATAAAATAAAGCGTACAACTCTGAAGGGTGTGGAGGGATAGACAGACTTGGTTGTATGTGTTCATAAATTGGTTAATGCTGAAAAAAGGCATTTTGTCAAAGATTGTTGCCTTGCAATGAGAATGATAATGACAATCGCAAGACTACCAAAGTCAGGGAAGTAACAACTTTATACTGTCTGATAAGAGAGTGCTGAATGACTGGCAAGTGGACTCTGATTGGTAGAGGTGTTGCCGTGGAGAAAGCACTGGTCGATGGTTACTGAATTGTTTCAAAATTTAAACCACGTGGCTTGGAATTCACCAAGGCATTGCACCGAGGAAAGAAGGAACGAATGGCTATCACTTATTTTGTTTCGCTGAAACAGGCGCATTGTGTGTACATGTTCTTTCTGGCTGCAAAGAACACTGCTCTGGGTATTGATATATGTAGCTCTTTATACACACAGAGCCCAACTCACAGTCTTAAATTGGTTTTCAGCATAATTTTTTTCTCACTGAGGAATATTTAACAAATGTTGTCCAATCGCAGAATCACATCTAATTTGGACACTGTGTTTTGAGTTTTGCGAGCACGGGCTGGTTGGGTACGGTCTGTACCTTGCCCATTGTGAACAGGAGAAGGGAGATGCTGTTTGATAGGAGACCTATCAAATCGTATCAAACAGCACGTCACTTCTGCTGTCGGAACGGGCAAGGTACAGACCGTGGTTGCAGGACTCAAAATACAGTGTCCGACATTAGATGTGATTCTGTGATCGGTCAGCATTTGCTAAAAATTGCCCTGACATTGTTATTCATGTGATTGTCCGCATGAGGGCAAGACGAAAAGCATCGACAAAATGTCTTTTTTCAACAGTACTCAAGTTCTGTATTACTAAGCGACCGATTGTTCATGAATATTGAAGGGAACTGGGCATGTTGACAGTGCTCTGTCGTATCCTGGGGTTTATCAATAGAGTACAATAGCAAGAAGTTAAAGTTGCATTTGTACAAGGCCTCAGTTCGGCCTCAGCTACAGTATTGTGTCCAGTTCTGGGCGCCACGCTTCAGGAAGGATGAGAAGGCATCAGAGAGGTTGCAGAACAGATTGACTGGAATGGTTCCAGGGATGAGGAAATTTGGTTATGAAGATAGATTGGATAAGTTAGGACTGTTTTCCTTAGAGAAAGGAAATTAAGAGCAGGTTTGACGGAGGTGTTCGAAATCATGTGGCGTTTGGACAGAGTAGATAATTGTCCCATTCGTGAAAGGATCGAAGAGAGGGAAAATGTTTGGAATAATTACTAAAAGAAGGAGAAGTGGTATGAGGAGAAATATTTTGGTGCAGCGAGTGGTCGGGATTGGAGTGCACTGCCCGAGGCTGTAGAGGAGACCGATGCAATTGAAACACTCACAGTTAATTAGACTGTTATCTGAAAAGGAAGAATGTGCAGGGTTACGGAAGTAGGGGTGGGGGTGGAGGGGTGGAGGGGGGGAAGGTGGGATGCGGGCAATAATGTTAGATGGGTTGCTCATTCGGAGAGCTGGTGCAGACACGAGGGGCCGAATGGTCCCCTTCTGCACCATAACAATTCTGTGATTCCGTGTGATTCCTTTTCATTTAATCACAGCCAGAGCATCGATTGCAAGGGCTTCTCATCCCTCTTCTGTGCCATTACCTCTGATATCGAAACCGCCGCGAAGACCTATTCCTGTCCGCTTCCTATTTCCCATCAGCATGCTGCCACTCGTCGACATTACGCTCAAACAGAGCAATTGTTTTCACATGAACAGGGACTCAATCAGGAACTCATCCAGACTCCTTCGGCCGCAGCTTCTAAATCCACGACCATTTGGAAGCACATGGACAACAGAATCGAGGGAACAACACGACGTCGAAGTTCCCCTCCAAGCCACTGATCATTCTGACTTGGATATATATCGTCATTCCCTCATTGCCGCTCGCAATGGAACTCCCTCTGTAACAGCACTGCGGGTACACCTGCACCACATGGACTGCAGCCGTGCAAGAAGGCGGTTCACCACCACCTTCGCAAGCACAACAAGGGATGGGCCACAAATGCTGGCCTAGCTCAGGAACGAATAAAACAAATGTCCGCTGTTGACACCCAGATCTGCCTCGCAATCGAACCTGTAGGTTGCTCCACCTCGACCAATTCATCGGGCTGCTTATCACAGATCCAGCAGCGAATGATCCTAAATCTCCACCCATTAAAGATCAGGAAGACAGAAGCCATTGTTACTGGTCTCTTCAAAACTCCATTGCCTAACTTTGACTCATTTCCCCTGCTGAGAAATTGTATTGGACTAAGGAAGTTTGTTTTCAAACTTGGTGTCAGAATTTCACCAAGAGGTGACTTTCTGACCACAGTTCCAATGTATTTCGTGGCAAGTCTTTGATCATCTCCCTAACATTGTCCGACTTTGCCTTGTCTCAGTTGATCTGCTGTTGAAATCCTCATTCCAGCCTTTGTCACCTGCAGACTTTGCTATTCCAATGCACACCCGTCCGGCCTCCCACATTCTGCCTTCCATTAGCTTGTGGTCATAAAATCTCTGCTCCCGAACCCTTATCCACAACACCCATTACTCCCTGGTCTTGCCCATTGTTAACCTGAAATCCCCTGCAACCCCACAGACCGCGGTGAAATTTGCAATCTTCTAAATTTGGCATATTGGGCATCCGCAGTTTTAGTTGTTCCACGATTCGTTCCCGTATCTTTGGTGCTTAGGTCCAACTCTCTGAATTTCCCGCCAAATCGCCCCTTCCCCGGCCTCTCCACGTCTCGTCGGCCTTTCAAGATACTTGTTAAAGTTTCACTCTTTGACCAAGCTTTTCGCCACCGTCCTAAAATCTCCCCACGTGTTCCCTGTCTAGTTTGCTTTTACGGCACTTCCTTGAAAGCGCTAGATAAATATTTATTGTTTAGCTGTTGCTGTTCACACCCCATCTTTCCTTAATCGCACAGCTATGGAAGATATGTGGACTTTTTTGCAGTTTAATTGTGTTAAGCATGGAAAACAAATCATTGTAGAAAAATGACAGATAATTGACTGATCCCTCATGTTTTACTATATCGTCCCAAGTCGGTAAACCTCCGTCACCATCCCAGAGTGAACCATCCCCCTCCCCCCGCTGCACACCACGGCCCCAGCCCCCCGACATCTGCCATGTGTTATCAGCGTCTGGGCCTCAATGTTGTGGACCATTCTCTTTGACCATTCCCCTTCCTTAATCCGAACGAACCTGTTACCTCCTTAATGAAATGTGTTTGTAGGTAATTGAGTCTTCAATGATTTACTTGATTCAAAAGAAATGTCATCAATGCTGGCCGAATATTCTAAAAGGAAACCGTGTTCCCAATTGAAAGTAGCAACAAATCTGTACGTTGCCCCACAAATTGTGACCGGAGGTTTCTGAGTGCCACCCCCACGCCCCAACCTTATTTAACTCTTATTCCTCTTTCTTACAGTGAATCTTTTGACAATAGTGACCGTCTGCAGAGGAAAGTGCCACCTTCCAATAAGTATCTCCATTCACATGGTGGCCATGGCGGCTGTGCACCTACTGGCCACGCTAGTCTATAGAGTTGCTCATCAAATTCTCAGGGAACGTTTTCCATATTCATTCCTCTCCTACACTGTCATTTGCAAACTTATGGTGTACATGACTTGTACCAACGTCGGCTTGTCCGTGTGGATTACTGTCTGTTTAAAATTGGCCAGTTTGTAGCTATATGTTGTGAGAAACTGAAAACCAGGTATTGTACAGTGAGAACTGCGTCCATCGTCATAATAATTTTCTGTGATAATGTGTTTAGAGAACATCCCTTTCTGGTTTGCATTTGAACATAAAATAATAATGAACAACATTCAGTGGGGTTTCAGCCCCAATGTGGCCTTTTTCAGATCGCCTGCAGGCGGAGCCTACTTCAGATTACAAAGTTTTCTATTTTCATTGGTTCCTTTTGCATTGATATTGCTCTGTAATTGTTTAACGGTCAGACGCATTGTAGTAACCAATATTGCCCGCAGGAGACTCCGGACTCCCAGGACTGGGAATCAGCGCGATCCAGAGATGGAGAGCCGAAGGAAATCCATTATTTTTCTGTTCGCCGTGTCGGCCAATTTTATATTGTTGACAAAACAAAAACAGAATTACCTGGAAAAACTCAGCAGGTCTGGCAGCATCGGTGGAGAAGAAAAGAGTCGACGTTTCGGGTCCACACGACCCTTCAACAGAACTGAATATATTGTTATACTGAATATATATATTATATTGTTGAGTCTGATATCAGTGGTGAGTCAGTGGACTGGTGCCCTGGTCCTACGTATCCAACCAGTATATACAGATCCTGAATATATTGCCAATGAGACCGGATATATGCTCACCCAGTTGAAGTCTTCTATAAACACGTGCATTTATGCAGCGACACAAGCGAAGTTCGTGGAAGAGCTCATTAATGTTGTGAAATCTCCTTGGATATTTATTTTGTCCGTGGTTAAAAATATAAAAAAACAAAGCCAAACGACCTGCCCAAGTTAGAGCAGAATTACAGCCCGTGATTCCGTACAGAATGGCCACCTTCCGTTTGGATCAAAGGGATTTGTTGTCATTGAAAATGAACAGGCATCAGAAAACATTTCCTGACCTTAGAGCCGTGTGTTTCATGTCTACTCTCCGAAACTGTGCAGCTCAATTTCGTGCTGAAACCTTGCACCTTTTACCCCACATCCAAAGGGAACAGTCATACTTGAGGTTCAGATATGGAGTCGAACACGTGGGAGTTAGCGCTTAGTGCCTTCCACTCCAACTACAGGAATAATACTCTCTGTAATATTAAGTGATAGATTCCTTTAGAATAGAAGCAACGAAGTGGGTGTTGAAATCGTGGTTGTTTATAGTTTACCTGCAATATTGATGTGAATGTTACAAACCCTGGACCCCAGTAAGGTTTCACTCTCCATTGTTTCCAGAAGTAATAGACGAGCGTCCTGTCTCCTGATCAGTATCTAATTATAACGGCAGCAAGAACTTGGCTTATCGTATTAACTTCAACTCTCAGTTGGTCGTGAACATGTCGGTATTTTGTAACAAGGAAACAGATCATTCCAACCAGCCAAACCTTTTGTGCCTTTACCCTCCAGCCAAGAAAATAGTCCCAATAAATTTTAGCCGCCTTGTAAGAACATCACCTGCTTATTTTTAGTCACCAGCTTATTTATTTTCCTCTTTATTTTGGAATAACTTCTGAATCCGCGAATTCCACCATCTCTCAGTTCTCCAGTAAAGACCTTTCATCACCATAATTTCTAAATCGTTCTGTCATTTAATATTTTATATCTGGCGTTTAGTTCTTGATCCCTCAACTGACGCGCGCTATCTGCATCTATTTATCCAGTCCTCCTGAATATAATCCAGATGGTCACGACTCAACAAATAAAATCAACCTGATATCAATAACCAAACCAGTGAGTGTCAGGGAAGTGGAGTTAAGAGAGCTCATTCATAGCTCTGTCTTGCAGTTGGTTGTGATATTGGTTATACTGATTAATGTTAATATTAGCTTTCATAACTTAAACAGTACCCTAAACATCTGGGGAATGGAGGGCAAGATTCCAAACAAATGACTCCAGGCCACCCCCAACACCCCACCCCCACCCCCAACCCCACCCCCACCGCTATATTCTCCTAGACAGCCAGAAAGGAAGCAATTTTCTGTATTGAATATAATGATGTCCATAATCTTGAGGCTATCTATGGACACGCAAAAGTGAAACTATGATCACGTAGCGCCAAGGATGATTGAAATGTTTAAAAGAGCAGTTCCAATGTAAGACCATAACAACTAAATAAAATGCTTAACCTGGTTCTGAAGAGCGGAATTAAACAAACGAGCGGACGGAGGGCAAAGACATAATCTAGGTCGTAGTAAGTATATGATCTTGAGGAGATCTAATTTAGTGTTGAATTTAAATAATTTAACCTCAATAACAGGCACTTAAACAAAAAGGTTGATCAGACTATCCTCTGGTGCGTTCAAGCTATAGTAGTTGTCCTTTATTTTTCAGCTATATTAACCTTAATCTTTGCCGGTTACACGGGGAAGTAACAGTCTATAGAAAGTACTTTTGGAATGGCCTGAGCCGACCCTGCAACAATAGTCAGTTCTAGGATGAAATAATAAGGTATTTAATTTGATCCACCCATTGCCTATGATGTCAACATTTTAAGAGGACGGAATGACATCGCGATATTTTCACTAAATTAGTATTCAGAGACCTGGGGCAATGTTCTAGTGACCTGGGTTCGAATCTCGCTAAGGCAAATGGTGAAAAATAAATTCCTCAAAATAATCTGTAAGCAAAAGTTTGATGATGACCATGAAACCATTGCCGATCGTCATAACAACCCACCTGCTTCACTGATGTGCTTCAGGGAAGGAATCTTCCAGACATTAGCTGGTGTGGCCTACGTGTGACTCCAGACCCACAGCATTGTGGTTGACACTTAAACGCTCCCTGAACAATAAATGGGCAATAAATGCTGACCGAGACCCCCACACCGCATGAACGAATAAAAAAGTCAGATTTGAGAACCGTCTTGTGTGGTTCTCCTGAGGAAACACCTGAACCGTCACCGTTTTATGTAATATGATAGATACAAAAATAAGGACAGATTTGCTTTTAAAATCTTTTATTCTTGGATATTTATCACGAGTGAAATTATCAATAAATAAATATTTCAGCTTCAATGCAATCAAACAATGCATGTTAGGGGCATTGTCTAGTACGCGGAAAGAAACGTCCACTGACTCAAAGCTTTACTGTCTATTCGGCTTCAGATACTGAACTCAGCGCTCTGCTATGTTTGGGTCGCCCACCAACAGTAGCTCGGAGTGATTGCAATTTCAAATCCCCCCTTGTGTATTATTGCATCCTTAATAAACCTAAGGCAGATCACCTCAATGTTCAAGAATGTTATTGTAAACCTTACATGTACAATGGATTTTGAACTTCAATTGTGAAAGAGCTACATTTGTTGAGTTCGGTGACCTAACCCTTTACCAGTCACACTTTAATGTTCCACATAATCGTGAGGCTCTCCGAAAGCCAAAGTCTAGATTGTTGGCGGATCCCGTGGCGGCCAGACTCTGCCAATCCCACAGGCAGCCAGATTTGGGGAACTGTTGATGATCTTCTTTTATTTCTGCGCAATAACGACATTTTCCTTTAAGATAAAAGCAAAATACTGCGGATGCTGGAAATCTGAAGCAAAAACAAAAATTGCTGGAAAAACTCAGCAGGCCTGACAGCATATGTGGAGAGAAAGACAGAGTTAACGTTTCGAGCCCATCTTCTTTCGAACTAAAGAGGTGAAAATGTGGTGAAGTGTAAACTGTTTAAGGCGGTGGGATAGTTGAAGCTGGGTAGAAGGCCAGTGGTAGGTGGCGGCAAAGGAGAGATTGCAAAAGATGTAATAAGCATAAATCCGAAGTGGTGATACTGGCTAAAGGTGGTGCTAAAGGTGGTGTTAAAGGTGACATTAAGAGTAGAAAGCAGAATAAAACAACGAATACATTTTTTAAAAAGTAATTGAAATAGGTGGGGAGAAATTATATATATAAATTAATATAAACATATTTGAAAAAAAAGGATCAAAAAGGCGCGAGGTTGCAGGAGAGAGTTCATCATATGAAGTTGTTGAACTCAATATTCAGCCCAGAACGCTGTAAAGTGCCTAGTCAGATGAGGTGCCGTTCCTCCAGTTTGCGTTGAGCTTCACTGGAACAATGCAGCAGGCCAAGGACAGACATGTGGGCATGAGAGAAGGGTGGAGTGTTGAAGTGGCAAGCGGCATGAAGGTCTGGGTCATGCTCGTGTCCACAAAGCAGCCACCCGGTCTGCGTTTGGTCTCTCCAATGTAGAGAAGACCGCATTAGGAGCAACGAATGCAGTAGACTAAGTTGAAGAAAGTTCAACTGAAGCGCTGCTTCACTGGGAAGGAGTGTTTGGGCCTTTGGACGTTGAGGAGGGGGGAAGTAAAAGGGCAGGTGTTGCACCTGCTGCGATTGCATGGGAAGGTGCCGTGGGAGGAGTTTGAGGTGTAGGGGGTGATGGAGGAGTGGACCAGGGTGCCCCAGAGGGTACAGTCCATACCAAATGCCAACAGGGTGGGTGAAGGGATGATGTGTTTGATGGTGGCATCATGCTGGAGTTGGCGGAATTTGTGGAGAATGATCCTTTGAATGCGGACGCTGGTGGTTTGAAAAGTGAGTACATGACCTATCAAGGTTCTGGGAGGGGGAGGAAAGTGTTAGGGCAGAGGCGTGGGAGATGGGTTGGACACACTTGAGGGACCTGTCAACCACCGTGGGTGGGAAACCGCGGTTCAGGAAGAAGGAAGAAATGTCAGAAGAATTGTTTAGGAAAGTGGCATCATTGGAACAGATGCGACGGACTTGAAGTAACTGAGAGAATGTGATGGAGTCCTTATATGAAGCAGGGTGTGAGGAGCTGTAATTGATGTAGCTGTGCGAGTTGGTTGGATTGTAATGAATATTGGTGGACAGTCTATCACCAGAACTTGAGACAGAGAGGTGAAGGGAGGGAAGAGAAGTGTCAGAGATGGACCATGTGAAAATGATGGAGGGTGGAAATTGGAAGCAAAGTTGATACATTTTTCCAGGCCTAGACGAGAGCATGAAGTGGCACTGAAACAGTCATCGATGTACCGGAGAAAAAGTTGTGGGATGGGTCCTGAGTAAGACTGTAACTTGGAATACTCCCCATATCCCATAAAGAGACAAGCATAACTGGGGCCCATGTGGATAGTCATAGCCACACCTTTTATTTGCGGAAGTGAGGTGAGTTTAAGGAGAAATTGTTCAGTGAGAGAACAAGTTCAGCCAGACGGAGGAGAGAGGTGGTGGATGGGGATTGTTCGGGTCTCTGTTCAAGAAGAAGCGGAGAGCACTCAGACCATCCCGGTGGGGGATGGAGGTGTAGAGGGATTGGACGTCCATGGCGAAGAGGAGGTGGTTGGGGCCAGGGAACTGGAAATTGTTGATATGATTTCGGGATCAGGGGAATCGTGGATGTCGGTGGGACAAGACTGGAGAAAGTGAGAGAGAATGGGGTCAAGATACGAAGAAATAATTTCCATGATGCAGGAACAGGCTGACACGATCGGTCTACTGGGACAGACCTGTTTGTGGATTTTGGGGAGGAGGTAGTAGCGTGCTGTCCGAAGTTGGGAGATTGTGAGGTTGGGTGACTATGAGGTTGGAAGCTGTGTAGAGAAGATCCCCAGAGGTGTTCAGGCCAGGCACTGCCTTGGAAACAATGTCCTGACGTTTGGTGGTGGGGTCATGGTCCATGTGGAGGTAGGAGGAAGTGCCTTTGAGTTGGCGCTCAGCCTCTGTGAGGTAGAAATCAGTGCACCAGACAACAACAGCGCTACCTTTGTCAGCAGATTTGATAACATAGTTAGAGTTGGGCCTGAGAGAATGGAATGTGGCAACTTCAGAAGAAGACAGGTTAGAGTGAGAGAGAGGAGCAGAGAAATTGAGACGGCCGATGTCACTCTGACAGCTCTCAAAGAAAAGATCAAGAGTAGGTAAGAGGCAGGAGGGAGGGGTCCAGGTGGAGGGAGAATACTCAAGGCGGGTGAAAAGATCCTTTGAAGGTGGTGGGGGTGAGCGGGGGGGCGGGGGTTGGTGTGGGGGTGGTGGACTCCTGCCCAAAGAAGTGAGCACGGAGACGAAGGCGCCGGAAGAAGAGTTCAGCATCGTGCCGAGCCCAGAATTCATTGAGGCAAGGGCGTAAGGGTATGAACCTGAGTCCTTTACTGAGCACTGAACGTTCAGCATCAGAGAGGGGAAGGTCAGAGGGCATGGTGTATACACGGCCGGGGCTGGGATTGGAAGACTGGATGGGGCCAAAGGGGTGGGGAGGGGTGGAGGGTCCTGGCTGGGCTTTCATAGCAATGATTTGTTGGAGCTTGCGCCCCTTAGCACCCGAAATAGAGAGACAAGGTTTATTTTTAAGGCCTCAGATGAGGGGAAGAATACAATGAAACTGGGGACAAGGACAGCTTTGAGATAGGGTAAGTCGGTGGTGTTGGATGGAAAGGTCGGGTGTGATCATATAACAGCGCACGGCACTGAGTGTGGATCTCAGGATGCAGCGAGAACAGCAGCCCAAGGAGGGTTGTATGTCCCGGGGATACCTGTAACCCTGGGCGGTTTCAAAACATGAGGGACGGAGCTTCAGTTGGAACCACGAGGGGTAAATTGGAGGCGGGGACAGTCACTGAGGAAGGAAGAATGGCTGTGAAAGCGAGTTTTACTGAACACCTTGTCAAACACCAGAAGGGAAATGGAAAGCAATGAAGGTGAAAAGGGGAAAAGAGAAACGCGGAAATCCTGTCGGAGTGAAGAACAGTACTTCAGCAAGGTAGGCATTCCTGGAAGAGACGGCAGTCAATTAAACACTAAGTTAAACCTAAATACTGCGGATGCTGGAAATCTGAAACAAAAACAACAATTAGTGGAAAATCCCAGCAGGTCTGACATCATCTGTGGAGAGAAAGACAGAGTTAACGATTCGAGAACGTTTGACTCTTCTTCAGAACTAATGAGAAGTGGAAACTTTTTTTTCCCTCTCCACAGATGCTGTTAGACCAGATAAGATTTTCCAGCATTTTCTGTTTTTGTTATGTATAATTAGACATGGAGTAATTGAGACAAAGGGAGAGGGGACCAGAAGGAAACATGTCACTAATTTGCTGAATTTATGGCAGAAATTTCGTAATTATACGCAGATGAACAATAATGGGAGGGAAGATCTCCTGTTGTTCCTCGGTGCGGTAGCATTCCACGTCAGGTATAATACATCACAAATTAACTCCGTCAAATATTGAAACTGATGGAGCAAATGTAACCGCGTAACCAGCCGTATTTGAACCTACGCAGGGAAACCTTGATGGACTTGGTAGGCCATCGCCTTAATCACTCGGCCATGACTACGCTATGGGGGAGCGCAAATTACCCTGATATCGGCTCAAAACAATTCTCAGCGCGAGACTCGCGATGTGATTTTGACATGATCTGCTGGATCTAAATGCGTTTCAACACTCTGCTGCTTGCATGGATCTGTATTTTTCCTGATTTCGGCTGAATGTGGTCTGATCTGGGAAGATTTTTATAGTTCATTATTCTCGAAAACTGCATGTGTACCTGTGGGTTATTTTTCAATGTATTTGAAATGTAAAGGAGAATTAAATAGGTAGAAAAAAGCCCTTCCAGATTGAAGTCAGATGCAGCCGGATAAACGAACAAGAATAGAGGAACACGTAAACAGATCTTTAAAAAGCAGACTCATGAAATTAATTTTCATTTAATGCACAAAATCAAAAGCACATCCAAATGATCCTTTCGTCATTTCAACGACATTTAGGTATCCTTCCCTGCCGGCCTAATGGTTAGGATTTCCGCGGTTCTGGTTCGATTTCCATTCAGAAAAGTGCATTTTACAAAACAGTTAACATGTCAGATCACATTTGTGGATGAAGGACAATTGCATTCAGCCTATGAATAGCCGCCGCATGCGGAAGCAGATTTCTATCAAGTAATAAGGGGCCTTTCACGTGTCAGGCGAAGCTGATAACATCGACACGATGTAAACACCCATGTTTTTGGTCTCAGCTCGAAGAAAATGTTAAGAGAGGCAGTGAAATGTTGAATCCACTGCACTCACTTCAGCAAGTGTCACAACGTTCAAAGCCATACAAGTGACAGAGGGAAAAAATATACTTTACATTTTTTTAAATTCCTGACTCAACTTCCGAATTTCCTTCACGGAATTTTCGGCAGGAGATCACTCTCTTTCGGTTACATTTGGATGGAAAGCGACGGCCCTCCGGCTCCGGAAAGCTCTGTTCCAATTCTGTGAATGGGGTAAACTTTGTTTGGACGGTGTATTACGAGTTCCCATAACCACATAAATCTTATCAACACGACCCTAGAAGACGACATTCATGGACAAATTGACCAGGTTACACCGCTGACAGGTATACCCAGGCACTAGCACCTCTGAGCAGATATACACAGGGGGACCACGGATGCACACAGGAACCTAGGGCTACCACAGTGGAAGTAGGGGTTCCTACGGCTACCACAGTTGGACAGGGATACACAGGAACAACAACTGGACAGGGGTGCATAAAAACCTCGCACAGCTGGTTGGAATATTCAGGGGTTGGTTGAAACAAATTGGAGTCGATGCTTAAGGATTTTGGATTTTTAATTTTCTATCAACAAAAAATAATTATAAGATGCAAATAAAATTTATCACATTTCTATTCATTTTACGGGATGCCGTCATCGTTGCCAAGGCGATCATTTAATGCCAATCCCCATTTGCCCATGAGGAGGCAGTGGTGAACTGCCTTCTTGAACTGCTGCATTCACTGTAGTGTAGGCACATCCACAGTATTGTTAGGGACGAAGTTCCAGGATTTTGACCCAGCGACAGTGGAGGAACGGAGATGTATTTCCAAGTCAGGAATGCGAGTGGCTTGGGAGGGACTTCCAGGTGGTGGTGTTCCCATCTGTCTACTGCCCTGTCCAACTAGATGGGAGTGGTCGTGGGTTTGGAAGTGCTGCCAAAACAGCCTTCGCAAGTTTCTACAGTGCATCTTGCAGATGGTACACACTGCTGCTGTTGTTTGTCGGTGGCACAGGGAGTGAATGTTTGTGAAAGGTATGCCAAGCAAATCGGGCTGCTTTGCCACAGATGGTGTCAAGCTTCTTGAATGTTGTGCGAGCTGCACTCATCCAAGCCAGAGGAGAGTATTCCATCACACTCCTGACTTGTGCCTTGTGGATGGTGGACAGGCTGTCGGGAGTCAGGAGGTGAGTGACTCGCTGCAGGATTCATAGCTTCTGACCTACTGTTGTAGCCACAATGGTTCGCCCAGCTCAGCTTCTGCCAGGTATGACTCCAAACAGTGAAGCATTTTCCTCCTGATTCCCATTGGCTCCAGTTCTGCTAGGGCTTCTTGATTCCACACTCGGTCAAATGCAGCCTAGATGTCAAGGGCAGAAACTCTCACCTGTCTTTGTTGATCATCTTCAGAAATGCTCTGTCTTCACTTATACCCCCTCTATGATATCCAGAGCAAATGAAGCTTCACACAGTGCGATGACATATTCTGGTTCTATATATGTAGACATGGGCAATTTCCATTAATTACTTTGTACCCCATAACTCTAATGGCTTTGACGTAGATGCATGGTACACCTGTTCCTTTTTCCGGTTTAATTGAAATTAATGCATCCAACAGATTGATGGGATGTGTCTAATGTGTGGGTGAAGAGAGTGAGCATGCTTTCTGCTTTTGTGCGCTGAATGTTTTCTCATTTTCAGACCACACTGCTGGCTTACAACGTGTAAATCTCCCTCTGTCTGTGCAGGGCCTCTCCATGAGCAAGTTCTCAACTGTGCATCTTCCCAGTGACCATGGAAACGGGTTCCTCACAGCCACAGGCTGAAGTTTCAGAGAAACACAGAGCGGGTTAGCCCCAGACATGCCGTGTCCAGGCCCACTGCCATGTGGACTCAGGAACCGAACTCGCAGCTGTGGGACAATAGCTCCACTGCGATATGGATGCCTCGGGAGAGCTAAAGAATATGCGAATAACCCCTGTCAAAATATCTGGACTGGAACCCAAAGGCAGACTGATGTCTAAATATGGCACATTCCTGGCTACCTTTGCAACCAAGCTGGTGCCGATCGCAGTTTTCTACATTGATGCAGATTCAACCGGGGAGGTCAAGAGTCGCACCCTGCCGTTTGCGCAGCACAGATCTACATACATTTTGCCAAACCTGGATCCCTGGAGAGAGGGCACCCCATTTTCATTGCAGAATGTTAACAAAACACGGGAAACAGTAGCTATGAGTGATAACTCCAATTTGATTGCCATAATGAACGAGTGCTACAGGCAGCCTCTGGCGGTGGGATGGACAATCGTATCTCTCTGGTCATTCGCCACCCACCTCACATCGGGGAGCGCCCGACTACTAAGGTGCTGACCGACCACAGCCCAGCTGCTTCAATGGGTTCTTCTAGATTAGAGTCTCTCCACAACAAGTTGATAGAATCCATTGCACCAGGCAAATAAATGAAACAAACTAAAATATAGGAGATGTCAACTCGTCGATTCGCAAGCGGGAATGTCAGGACTATGTGCATGAATCAGACTGACAATTTGAAGTTGGTCGATAACAGATGCAAGATAGCTCTGATCGACATGCAACTTAATAGGCTGAACAACAACACAGCAGCCCACCAAGAGAGAGGCTCGCGGAGAGTGGATCAGTGTAAGGAAAACATGGCACGTTGACCTGGTAGCGGAAGTGCTCTGTAGAAACGTGTATTGAGAAACTAGACTTTGCTGCAAGGAACTTGCTACTCTCGATAATAGAACACACCACAAATGCGGCAGAATGTATTCTCTCGATTAGTTCCTGTGATGGAATCTCTCCTTTCAAAGCTTGTTTTATTTTATTGAGCCAGGCCCAATCTGAAAAAAGAAACAGAGAAAGAAATGTGATCCTCCCATATCCTAAGGAAACAAAAATTAAAACTGAAATTTGGAAACCAAACCTTCTGTGCAAACTGAAACTCGTTGGGGTGATGTAAAGGGATGCAGAGACATCCAGGTTCGGCTGTGGAAGTTGAGGAGTCAAGTGATTCAATGCGGAAAATTCTTCCCACACTCATTCCTCTCCTGCACTGCCGTCGGCAAGTTAAACATGTACATGAGTAATAATGACATATAAACGTCTGTGTGGTTTACATCTCCTTCAGTTTTGACCGTTGTGTATCTATGTGCTGTCAGAAGGTTAAAATTAAGTGTTGCGTTGTCAAAATTGCTACAGTGACATTAATAACGGCCTTTGTGCTGAACTATTTGGAGAATATCCAATTCTGGTTTGCCTATGAACACAAACTGATCATTAAACAATGTTCACGGGGGTTTCCGCCCAAGTTGGGATTTATTTTTTATCACCTGCCGGGTAGCGGACTATGGGATCGGAAGTATTTTCACTCTTTTACTTCCTTTTGTTTTCATATTGTTATTCAATTGACAATCAGATGCAATTTAACAGCTCCCAGAGCCCGCAGGGAACTCCGGGCTCACGACACTAAGAATCACAATGATCTAGAGGTGGAGAACGGAAGGAAATCCATAATTTACCTGTTCATTATATCAGGCAGTTTTATAGTGTTGCGGTTGACAGCCGCTGTCTGTTCTGTAACTCACAACCTAGCCGTGCATTACCGACCCGATTATATATGTTTCACATACATCGCTCCTCAATCAGGTTACATGCTGATGTTTTTGTGTCCCTGTACAAACACGTGTCTTCAGCCAGCTACACAAACTGAATTCAGGGAAGAACTGAAGACGGCGGTTCAATCTGTTTGGGCCGTTATTCGGGTATTGGCTAGAAAAGTGAAAAACCAAACCCATGTTTCCTGTCCTAACTCGAGTTCAATTAACCCCCCGGTTCTAGTTTATATTGACTGTATTTCTACTACGGCGAAAATAAATTGTTCTTGTGAAATTGAAAACATTTCGTCAACTTCCTGCCGTGCGGTGTCTGCTGCTTTCCCGCGGTGAACATCGTGTTTTCCTGTTAAAACAACACAATAACAAACACGATTCATAGAAAACAGTCAGAATTCAGCTTCAGGAGTGGATGAGGACTCGGGGGCAAAGTGCGCTACTTACAGTGTGACTCAGGGTCTTGAATGTATCGGTAACATTTATTCACAATTGTTTGCTGGAGGTTTGGCTTGTCTCATGGCCGAATAGATTCGGCTTTTAAGCCCCGTTTATCGTGCAACGTTATGAGGAGAATGTGGATTCGAGACCTATTGCGGTCGCTTTACACAGATAAAACTGAATGAAATCAAATCCCATTAACGTACATGAGCTGAAGGCGCTGCTTTTCCCCCCAACCTGGTTCTCTATTAAAATACATTTCAACCTATTTCTGACCATGTTGTTCACCGGCTTTAGAAGTTTCTTCAGTATCTAACAAATCAACATTATTCAACTGATCTGGATAACTTATTTGTATTTCTAAGCTTTGTGCCAATGAATTAAATGAAATGCATTCTCGAGTTAAGAAGCTGGTAGAAGAAGATAATAATTTCAATCATGGAGGCTGCGGGCAGTGTTTGAGCATTCACACCGAACCCCGTGGACAACTCTCATGTACAACAACTTAGACCCTCGGTCACCACAGCTGGACACGTGTAACCTTGTTACATGCCGGTACAAAACATCAGGCACAATAGTCGGTACAAAGCATGGGGGAACTGCCCGGAATCACTCATTACCTTCGCGTCTTGAGCCGTTTTCTAATCTCCCAGTCCGTGTAGAAATGAGACTCGTGAATCATAAAACCCTGGTGTTCCAGGAGGAGGCCTGTCGGACACTGTCTGATGGTCAGGACTGAGGTAGTGCCGAATTGTGAGGGGTCAGGAATACGGGGGCGCTGCTCTGTCAGAGATGAGGACTGCAGTTCCGCTGCATTGTCAAAGGATCAGGATTGAGGCAGCGCTGCAATTTCAGAGAATCAGGACGGCAGTACCGCTGCACTGTCAGAGAGTCAGGTTTGAGGGAGCACTGCATAGTCAGTGGGTCAGGAATGAGGGAGCGCCTCACTGTCAGAGTTTTGGGACCGAGGGAGTGCCGCACAGTAAGAGGGTCAGGAATGAGGGAGCGCCGCACAGTCAGTGGGTCAGGAATGAGGGAGCGCCGCACAGTCAGTGGGTCAGGAATGAAGGAGCGCCGCACTGTCAGAGGTTCAGGAATGAGGGAGCGCCGCACTGTCAGAGGTTCAGGAACGAGGGATCTCCGCTCAGTCAGTGGGTCAGGAATGAGGGAGCGCCGCACTGTCAGAGGTTCAGGAATGAGGGAGCGCCTCACTGTCAGAGGTTCAGGAACGAGGGAGCGCCGCTCAGACAGTCGCCGCTCAGACAGTGGGTCAGAACTGAGAGAGTTCTGCAAAATCAGTGGGTGGGGATTGAGGACCTGCTGCATACTCAGTGGGTAATGACTGGAGGAGCGCTGCACTGTCGGAGGGTCAGCTCTGAGGGAGGGCTGCATTGTCAGCGGGTCAGGCCTGAAGGAGCACTGCATTTTCAGAGGGACAGGCTGAGGGAGCGCTACCTTGTCTGAGGACCAGGACTGAGGGATTGCTGCACTGTCAGAGGATTTCGACTAAGGGAGCACTGCACTGTGTGTGAGGATGGAGGGAGCACTGCGTTGCTAGATGGTCAGGACTGAGAGCGCTGCACTGTCAGATGTTCAGGACTGAGGGAACGCTGCACTTTCAGTGGGTTAGGATTGAGGGAGTGCTGCACAGTCAGAGGCCAGGCCTGAGGTGGCACCGCAGTGTCATGGGGTCAGGCCTGATGGAGCAATGCACTGTGAGGGGGTCGGGAATGGGGGAGCGCTGCACTGTCAGAGGTCCTGGAATGATAGAGTGCTGCACTGTCAGAGGTTTACGCATGAGGGAGGGCTGCGTTGTCAGGGGGTCAGGAATCAGGGAGTGCTGCAGCATCAGAGGGTCAGGACGAGCGCTGCATTGTCAGAGGGTTAAACATGATGGAGGGCTACATTGTCAGAGGGTCAGGAATCAGGGTGTGCTGCACAGTCAGTGGGTCGGGACAGAGCGAGCTCTGCACTGTCAGATGTCAGGACTGAGCGAGCTCTGCAATGCGAGTGGGTCAGGGCTGAGTTAGTGCTGCAGTCTTAGGGAGTTACGACTGGAGGAGCGCTGCACTGTCAGAGGGTCAGGTCTGTTGGAGCGCTGCACTGTCAGAGGGTCAGGTCTGTTGTAGGACTGCATTGTCAGAGCTGAAGGAGCACTGCACTGCCAGAGGGACAGGGCTGAGGGAGCGCTACATTGTCTGAGGACCATGAATCAGGGAGTGCTTCACTGTCAGAGGGTTTGGACTGAGGGAGCGCTACACTGTCAGTGCATGAGGATTGAGGGAGCGCTGTGTTGCCATATGGTCAGGATTGACAGTGAGCTGCACTATCAGTGGGTGAGGCGTAACAGAGTCGTTCAATGTCAGTTGGTTAGGACTGAAAGAGCACTGCACTGTCAGATGCTCAGGACTGAGGAAGCGCTACACTGTCAGATGCTCAGGACTGAGGGAGCGCTGCACTGTCAGATGGTTAGGACTGAACGAGCACTTCACTGTCAGATGTTAAGGGCTGAGGGAGCGCTACATTTTCAGGGGGTTAGCATTGAGGGGCACCGCACGGTCAGAGGCTAAGCCTGAGGTGACACTACAGCATCATATGGTCAGGGCTGATGGAGCGATGCACTGTCAGGGAGTCATGAATGGGGGAGATCGAGCGCTGCACTGTGACAGGTTTGGTCATGAGGGAGCTCTGCTTTGTCAGAGGGACAGGAAACAGGGGGTGCTGCATTGTTAGGGGGTACTGACTGAGGCAACACTGCACTGTCAAAAGGTCAGTGTTGAGGGAGCTCTGCACTGACACGGGTCAAGGCTGGCGGAGCACTGCACTGTCAGAGGGTCAGGACTGAAGGAGCAGTGCCAGAGGATGTGGATTGTGGGAGTGCTAAACTGTCAGATGGCAGGGATTGGCGTAGCTCTGCAGTGTAAAAGTGACGGGGCTAAGGAACGCTGCACTGTCGAGCGTCAGGAATGCAGCAGCGTTTCACTGTCAAAGCATCAGGGCTGAGTGTGTGCTGCACTGTCAGAGAGTTTGGACTGAGGGAGAGCTTCACAGTTAGATGGTCAGGATTGAGAGATTGCTGCACTGTCAGACTGTCAGCACTGAGGGAGCGCTGCACTGTCGGAAGGTCAGGGCTGAGGCAGTGTTGCACTGTGAGATTCTCACGACTGAAGGAGCCCTGTACTGTCAGTGGGTGAGGACTCGGGGAGCGCAGCACTGTCAGAGGGTCAGGACTGATCGAGCGCTGCACTGTCAGAGGGTTACGCATGAGGGAACTCTGCAGTTTCAGAGGGTCAAGAACAAGGGAGCAGTATGCTGTCAGAGGGTCAAAACCGATGGAATGCTGTGCTGTCAGTGGGTGAGGACTCAGAGAGCACGACACTGAGAGTGGGTAAGGACTGATCGAGTGTTGCACTGTCAGAGGGTTAGGCATGAGGGAACGCTGCACTCTCAGAGGCTCAGGAATGAGGTAGTGCTGAATTGTCAGGGGATCAGGAAAATCAGAGCGCTGCAATGTCAGAGAGTCACGGCTGCAGCACTGCTGCACTGTCAAAGGCTCAGGATTGAGGGAGAGCTGCACAGTCGGAGGGTCAGGAATGAGCGAACGTTTCATTGCCAGAGGGTCTGGAATGAGCGAGCACCGCACAGTCAGTGAGTCAGGACGGAGGGAGTGCGGCACTCTTAGAGTCACGACTGGAGGAGTGCTGCACTGTCGGAGAGTCAGGACTGATCAAGCGTTGCAGTGTCAGATGGTTAGGCATGAGGGAACGCTGCACTGTCAGAGGGTCAGGAATAAGGCAGCGCTATGCTGTCAGATGGTCAAAACAGAGAGAGAGCTGCACTCACAGTAGGCCACAAATGAGGGACCGCTGTACTTTCAAAGCGTCAGGAAAACAGGAGCGCTGCACAGTCAGTGGGTCAGGAATGAGGGATCGCTTCACTGTCAGAGTTTTGGGAATGAGGGATCGCCGCACAGTCAGTGGGTCAGCGCTGTCAGAGGGGAACTGAGCCCTGGACCGAGCTCATAAACTGACCCTATTCCGCTCCTTAATAATCCCATTCTGAGCTGGAACACTGCCAGCAATTTTTTGACCATAAGAGCAATAGTCAGTGAACATTTCAGGAACTAAATTCAGACAGACAGAGAGAGAGAGAGGCCTAAATAGAACAACTGGAAGAAAGCTGAAAGCTTTGTTGAAGTCCAAGTAGACTACATCAATTGCATTGCTCTCATCTGCAAACCTGGTCACCTCTTCGAAAAATTAGCCCTCCCAATAATTAGCCCTCTCACAAACAGATTTCTGGTTAATCCATCTATTTCTAACCTATAACCTTCTTTTCCTAATTACTTGATTACAAACTGTAGATAACATACTAAAGGTATTAAAATTATCCAAATCAACAACACAAACCTTTGAGCGGCCCCCAAAAATACATTTAAAACCTTTTCCAGTAAAATGTGTTAACTGTTGACTTTGATTCATCCTCTCCACCTGCACATCACCTCACACAATTCTAAATTATTGGAATGTCCTAAGTACTTAAAGTTCAAACAGAAGTTTATGTATTGACTTTAAATATTCTCCAGCTCTCTTCAGCTGCATCCATCTTGTGGATATTTTCTAAATCAAAATCTCTTTTCATTTAAATTTTCCTCCTCCTGGTAGATACCAGTGTGTTTCATTGTACCCTGATTCTTCTAAAGTCATTTTTTCTGTGGAATATCTATTTTATGCCTTGGTGATTTATAATGTTTTATCACGCTACTGATCACATTAATCCATTCATGTGGTTCTGTTGCCAAGTATCTGAGCAAGTCTGGGGCCCATTCTTCAGTGCAGGAGCATCATACATTTCCACATGTTAGTAACTGCACATTAACATATCATAACTGCACACGCATACCGAAATGCCAATATCATGCCATCTAATACAAGCCACTCTTCACTCTTAGGTAATCTTACCAGAAGTTGTTCAGGGACAAGGGGGTGATGGGAGGAGGGGGTGGCATCTGCCTGGAGGTATTTGCTTATCTCCCTCGTGTGCTGCAATGCCCGAGGGAGTGGGCAGACTATCAAAAGGAGTTTCCTTAAATCATTCAGAGGCAAAGACACAAAGACCTCAAGATAAAGCACTGAACTTATTAGTTTCATCAACCCTTTCCTGACTTATATTAAAATGTACAGAGATCCATACGGATTGATATATTCCATTCAACTATAGCCAGGAAGAGTTATTCATTTCCATTTGTTGGTGTTATTTCCTATATTCTAAGTGTGACATCCCATTAATTACTCTTCTCGCTCATGCATGAGCCCTGGAGGAAGTTATCGTCCAATAATATTCATATAATCCGGTGTTTGACATCAGAGACAGAAGTGTTTGCAATCAGTTTAGGGATAACTCCCATATCTCCTGTTCACAAACAGTTTGTCCTGTAAGATAACAAATGGGATGAAGCCAAATCTTTAAAAGGGAAAGTTTTTAGTTCAATAATCACTGTCCTGTCAGTGGAAAGGGTGAACTTCTCTGCTTCTTTTCAAAAGGGTGGAGCAAACATTCCCAAATGTGCACAACTGTGTCAACTTTTTGTAATCAGGTAAAAGACAAACCAAAAACGATTTTAATCTTTGTTTTTTTCCAATCCTATAGGTATTATTCTCAGCTTTGCTCAAAAGTTTTTTTTTGCTCTTTCATCAGACACATTTCAAAATGCCTGTAATATTACTGAAAATAAAACTAAAACAGTTAGTTTGCACTGGTAGAGAAAACCGTCAACCTTGTTAGACCAATAAGAGTAAAAGCGGGTGGAGCTTCCCAGAGCTTGTGAGCTGCAATAAAAGAGCCCTGAATTTGATGCTGTGTCTGGCTGGTTTGTCGGTGGTTGGCCGGGCAGGGGAAGGGGGCCGAAGGGGGCGGCTGGTTGAGCGGGCAGTATCACAGATAGGCTTCCCACTGCATTCACGCCTGCCCGATCTCTCAGCAATTTAATGCTGGGGTGGACGAGGTCTCAGATGGGCTGCCCACACCTGCCCCAATTTAGAAACATAGGAAATAGGAGCAGGACACGGTCATTCGGCCCTTCGAGCCTGCTCCGCCATTCAGTATGATCATGGCTGATTCTCTATCTCAACGCCATCCTCCCGCTCTCTCCCCAGAACACTTGGCACCTTTAGAGTCCAGAGATATATCAATTTCCTTCTTAAATATATTCCCTTAACGGCCCTTTTCAGCCCAGCCTCAATTTTTAATCTGGCGGGAGGACTTCCCGAGTCTGGAGGAAGCCCGACAATGATCCAGTTCAGGCCTTGGGCGAGGGATGGGGGCGGAGTGAAGGTTCCTCCATCAGGGCTAGGTATGGTGCTGTAGTGGTATTGTCGCTGGAATAGTAATCCTTATTCCTAGGCTACTGCTCTGGGGATACGGGTTCAAATCCACCACAGCAGCTGGTGGAGTTTGAATTTACTTACACAAATTCTGGAATAGAAACTAGTCTCAGTGATGGTGACTATGAAACCAATGTCAATTGTTGTAAAGACCCATCTTGTGCACGAATGTCCTTTAGGGAAGGAAATCTCTCATCCGTCATCCTTACCTGGTCTCGTCTACATGTGACTCCAAACTCCTACATTACTCCAGAGTAATGTGGTTGACTCTTAAATGCCTTCGGAAGTGGCGTAGTCAGTTACTCTGTTCAGGGGCAATTACAGATGGGCAATAAATTATTTCTTTCCGGGGACACCCAAACCCCATGAACCAATAAAGAAAAACTTTGCCCCCACCCCTTAAGCCCGGTAGCTGCACGGCCGCCCCCCACCCGGCCTGAGGCCCCCAGAAATTACCTGTTGCTGCAATTTTGGGATTGAGTCTCTGGGAGCTACATCCAGTCCCGGTCCTTTCCACTCCTGGAGCCTCAGGGACCAGTGAGCTCTCGACCAATCAGAATAGCCAGCAGCTCTCTGAGGCGGGACTTCCTCCCAGTGAGGGGCGTAAATTCCACCTGCAGTCAATTGACGCTCATCCCAGAGTGAAATGGCTGGGGGGCAGTGGGAGTTGGCGGGAATGTGTTCACCACCAACTCTTCGGATGGCGGGAAGGGAATCCTGGCCCTGACCATATGAAATAGCGGAGCGGGCTGGACGAGCCGTGTGGTTTACTCCTGCTCCTATTTACTCTGTTCTTGTGTCAAATTTGTCTGTAACCCTCCTGCAACTTGTGACATTTTACTTTGTTAAAGGCGCCCTATAAATGGAAGTTATTGTTGTTGCTGTAGTTCTGTATCTTTTATGTTTTATTTATGGTCGTTAATGATGAAGTGAGGAGAGTGTCTGAACCGCCCTTGTGGATAACCATTAGGAAACGGCTGTTACTGGTCAGGGTCACTGATTCCTTCCTAACCTGGTTAATAATCTTAGAGACCATGGGAAAGAGAGCAGCAGTTCAGACCTTGTGAGTGTGACAATAAAACAGGATTAACAGGAAGAGTCCCAATCAGACAGCTCACAGGCAAGAAAGAAGCAAAAGTTCCTATTTACTGCCTAGTGTCATCCCCAAGACACCGGGGAAGAACAACCCAGGATGTGGAATCAGGAAAAGCCTGTCCAGCTCCCTTGGCCCATTGAATAAGGAAAGTCCCCGAGTCAGGACTTCTACAAGATCTTAACACACATCTTCTCACAAACACCCCATTTCTGACCATCCGGAGACAGGAAGAGTTGGGCCCATCGAATTTACAAAAGAATATTTCAATACCAAATAAGCAACTCTGAAATCAAAATAAAACATTATTAAAATAAAGAAGGCGAATGTTCAAATCTCTCTGTGGAGAAGCTGGATTATCTTTTCAGGTCTAGAGAAGGTTCAGGGCCCTGAACTGTTAACCCGAACTTCTCCACAGATGTTTCAGGATCAGCCTGTCCAGCATTTTCAGATTTATTTCATTTTATTCTGTTTGTATTTCACCCCCATTTCATTTGCTTTTATTTCGTGTGAAGCCATCAGCTTAGTTTTTATTCTAGTTGTGTTTGTTTTTTTCAGTCATGTAAACCTGAGAAATCAGACATAATGGTGCTTAATGTCTAGTAAAGAATAAAATGGTAAATTCACAATAATCCAAGGAGTGAAGCAATATCGTTATTATTTCTCGATTCTATTCATTTCTCACTATAAAATGTGGAACAATACAACATAATAAACAGACAGAAACTATTTGCTTACATTGCACAGTGTGGATGTTTTTGTAACACTGACAGTAAATGTGAATCTCAGCCGCTCTGTTACAGTTCTCAGTTCCGGCCAGTAGATGTTCCCACACTCCGGAACAATGAAGTTTACAGATTAGAGAAGAACACAACACAATAATTGTTCACATTGTATTGGACAGGGGAAATTTGGGAATAATAGGGAAGAAGATTAGCTCTAGGTCCATTACACAGGAGACGCAACACACAATAATTGTTCAGATCTGACAAAGAGAAAGCGCGGGTGTAGCACATGTTTCTTACTGATCTCTATTGAGAAGGAGCTGGGCCGCAAGTGCCATTTTCTTGTGGTCTCAGCTCTTTTAAGAGAGATGTGGTGATGCTGAGAAGAACCTCCAAGCTCAGAATTCAACAACTTATATATTTTTATTTGCATCTTTTTGAGCATTGCTTTCTTTGCCTTTGCCAATTTCGGCGTGGCCTTGACCCACCATGGGGGTTGGGGGGAGGTGGTTGGTCTGGCAACAATTCATCCAAGACTCATGTCTGCAGCCGCAGAAAGGCCAGCGGTCTCCCTGAACTACAGAATCCCCAATTATTGCACCTCCTCACCCCCGGACAGCTGAACAATCCATGGTACCATGGGTTTGGCTCTGGCTGCACTCCCCAGTTGACCCGTCATTCTCACCAGTATTCAGGGCTGAATAAATGTTGTAGAGCGAGATGCACTGAGGGGATTAGTGCAATACTGGCCTTGTCCTCCTTGACAGCCTGGCACTCACCCATTTCCTATTAGGAAAGCCTGGATAGGCTGGGGTTGTTTTCTTTGGAACAGAGGAGACTAAGGGACCATTTATTTGAGGTGTTGACAATTATGAGGGTAGAGCTGGAGTGGATCGGGAGGAGCTATTCTGTATAGTTGCAGATAGGGTCACCCAGGAACATTAATTACACAATTAATAGGCAGGTAAGTAGCACAATGAATGAGAGGCTGCTAACTCAGTCTATCACCGTCAAAAAGTATTCAGTAGATCACTGATTATAAAATTATAGTTTAGATCAGATTGGGGAGATTCATTTAAGAACCATTCAGGAATCTAATTCATCCATTCCGTAGTCTGTCGATCTAATACTGTTGATTGGAGAAGAGGTTTGTCTTGGGATTTTGCACATAACGGGGTATATAGTAAATCGTCCGGGTTTTTTGGACTCGGCCCGATTCTCTTTTCCATTGTTTGTTGCTTTCCCCGATGATGTGTGAATCCCTGGCGCTCTCTGTCTTTTCCAGTGGATACAACACATCCCAGCCGCTCTAGTACAAGAAGATATGGGGAGCTCACCGGTGTCTGCATGAACATTAATCCCCCAACTTGCTCCTCTGGTGAGAAACTGGCATTAGAAATCAGCGGCCTCACAGAAACCTTTCAATTTCCATTTCAAGAATCTGAAACACCAGTTTTACACCCGAGTGACAAGTTCCACCCACTTCCCAGCTGTGGCTGTTGCTGGTGAATTCACTGTAATTGTCGACTCAAATTACTCTGAGATGTCGCTGTTGGGGCATCTCCTAGAATGATCGATGTGACTGTTTGATAAAACTATGCGGAATACTCGGGCACTTCAGAGGCCGCGAACATGACAGTCAATCACATTGGAGAGTCTGGAGTCAGAGACAAAACAGGCCAGATAAGGACAGCCCGTTTCCTTTACAAACACTCGGGCAGATTAATGATCAATGACAACAGTTTCTATTTAAAATCCAGCTTCTGTTAAACTGAATTAAAATTCTCAAACTTTCATCTGAACTCATGTTCTCTAGGTTATCAGCAAAACCCCTGGATTGTTTGTCCAGCAACATAACCCAATACACAATCCACCCCTGATAGTTGAAATCGACTCCATTAAATGGGCCACTTATCTCATTGCAATTTGTGGGCTATGAGCGTTAATTGGGTGTCGGTGACAACACCATAAAAATGTGTAAAAGCCTTTACAAAGTGTGTTTTTTTGTCCCTGTTACCTGTTCTTTCCACTGTATCAGTATTAATCTCTCATTACTGCATGGTGATTATGTTGACATTTCTGAGTTGATTCCTTACATTAAACCATAGAGTCTTATCTCTCTGTCCCTTGATCTGTCAGTCTGTGGCCCCAGGAGATATCTAATACCAGATCATCTTTCTTGTGTGAGCCTGTTGTTCGAATCTGGTAATTACTGATTTCAAATTATTGGTTCCCTTCCTTGATTATTTGAAGCCTGATGAATACAGTAAAACTTCACAATTTATTGTACCAGAGTGAGGGGAGAATAAACAAACTGTATATGATGGGGAATGTAAAGTAAATCAGGAAATAATGTAATGTACAACAGGCCCATCAGTATCTGGAAAATAATATCAATCCAACAAAGTTACATCTTAAGGAACCTGACCCAGAACATCAAACTATCTTCTCTCTGTTTAAATACTGGCGATCCTGCTCTGTGTTTAGACCACAATCCATGCATTCGGCCCGCAGAGGTTCAGGCTGTGGGTCCCTACATGGATCCTGTCCATTTACTGCAGTGTAGTTTCCACTGGATCACTTAACTTCCACAACTTGTTACTCTTTGAGCGGGTGGGTGAATTTACCAGGTCACCATCTTTATTTGACACACTCCAGCCCTCTTTGTCATTCCAGCTGTTTAGAAACTCACCCTTCTGTGTGTAAATTACAGCAATATCAATAGGGCAGAGTCTAAATTCAACACATTGTTTCAACAACTGATGATTTCTTTCTTAGGGACGACAGAAAAGCATTGATACTTTCAGTCCAATCCCTCGGTTACAGAATCCTCTGGAACCTCCCCAATAGGATACTCTCTCTGGGACACCCCATGCAGTGGGTGTTTGTCTCTATTGGACAGTAGGATCTATCCCAGCTGAACAGACCCTGTACCCACCCTGAACCCACACAGGTTCACTTCCCAGCAGGGTCACTGGGCAGCGATACTGAGCGGGAGCCCTAGGGGCTTTACCCCCAATCCCAGGAATACTGAGTGTAATTGTCAATGTCCCACTGCAGCCCAGACTGATCCCCACCCTGGGCTCTCCCTGTCTGTACATTTCCCCAGTGCCCCATTGGGGAACATTCAGACCCGGATATCCTGCAAGAAGTAGCGCCTGTGGGGCCGGGCAGTTGAGTCTCGTGACCCTGTGGCTGGGCCTCTGACGTCACAATGGGAGATGACGCTCACTCAGCTCGAGCTGGAAACTGGAAAAGGGCCAATAGACCCTTTAAACCTGGAGCGCGGCCGGTTAAAAGGGAGGGAGAGAAATTCGGTTAAAAATGTTCCTATAATGAGAACAGGAATGTTTTTCAATCCTAAGGTTCGCATCTCACTCTCAGTCCAGATCTGGTTCCCTGCAGCACCTTCAGCTGATTTTCTCCATTTGGACTGAACTGATTGTCCCACAGCCTGAAAGAGATTAAAGATTAAACAGGAATAAACATATTGAACAACAGTGTCAATAACAGGGAGACTGGAGTTAATGGGCCAAATCTCCTGCTCACTGGGTCAGCAGAGACCAGACATATGGCTGAAGATTGGCAGCGGGTCCCTGGGATGTCCTGACCCGCGGGCCTACGTGGGAATTGCCCCAGAGGTTTAAATTCGCACTGGGCAATACCCCTGCTGCCCGGGACCCTGTGTGAATGTCTCTGACTCTGGGTTAGAATCGGAGACTTGGGACAAATCCACAGGACTTACCCGGGTAGTTACCCAAGAAATGTTAGACTGCAAAACCCGGTCTAATACCCGGGTAACTCTACAACCGAATCCCCCAATCACCCACCCCCCACCCCTCAATGACCATCATACTACACCCACACTACCCGATTAACCCCTCCAACCCCCACCTCTCACTGAACATCATACTACACCCACACTATCCGATTAACCCCTCCAACCACCCCCACACCCCACTGACCATCATACTACACCCACACTACCCGACTAACCCCACCAACCACCCCCACCCTCCACTGACCATCATACTACACCCACACTACCCGATTAACACCTCCAACCACCCCCACCCCCCACTGACCATCATACTACACCCACACTACCCGATTAACCCCTCCAACCACCCCCACCCCCCACTGACCATCATACTACACCCACACTACCCGATTAACCCCTCCAACCACGCCCACCCCCCACTGACCATCATACTACAGCCACACTACCCGATTAACCCCTCCAACCACCCCCACCCCCCATTGACCATCATACTACACCCACACAACCCGATTAAACCCTCCAACCACCCCCACCCCCCCCCACTGACCATCATACTACACCCACACTACCCGATTAACCCCTCCAAACACCCCCGCCAACCCGACTACCTCCTGACCCTCCCAAATCTGTCCTTGACCAAATCTGACTAAACCCCCGGCTCTACAGCCCGACCCAACAACGCCGCTGACCCAGCCCAATTGGCCGTCCACCTGACCGCCTTACCCCGCCGACCCCACCACTCTCCCCTGACCCGACTAGACTCTGCTCGGGTGGAGCTCCCCGGGGCGGGGGGGTCACTGCTGAAGGTCCCGGGAGGAAAATGAAGCAGTTTCAGTTTGGGAGAATCTTGTCGAGCAGCGGCAATCCGCTTTTCATTGCTGCTGTTTGATAGATTCAGGACCATTTATATTTTAAATCCCATTTATATTTTAATTATTACACTAAAAAGTAACACAAACACTCACTTGATCTGATTTGGAGTCCTACAGGTCAGGATGAGTCGGCTGAAAGCGGGGACAGATTGGTCTGTGAAGCGGTTGTATACCAGGTTCAGATCCGTCCGTGACCGGTTTGTACCGAGAGGGGAGGCGAGATACTCGGCACAAGAATCAGTGAGACGGTTACCCCATAGACTAAGGAAGAGGGGGAGAAAAATAACAGGAATCAGGGTAAATCCACAGAGTTTTAACGAATACTATTAATAATATACAGTAAGAGACATTCCAAAAGCACAACATCCATTTATAAAGGAAAAAGAAAACACTATTAATGCTGCAAATTAAATATAAATATAATATACTGGAAATACTCAGCAGATCAGGCAAGTATTTGTGAAGAGAGAAACAGAGTTAAACATAGAACCATAGAAACTAGGAGCAGGAGTAGGCCATTCGGCCCTTCGAGCCTTCTCCACCATTCATTATGATCATGGTTGATCATCCAACTCAATATCCTGCTCCCGCTTTCTCCCCATATCCTTTGATCCCTTTCGCCCCAAGAGCTATATCTAACTCCTTCTTCAACACATGCAATGCTTTGGCCTCTACTACTTTCTGTGGTAGTGCTCACCAATTTCTGGGTGAAGAAATTTCTCATCTCAGTCCTAAATAGTCTATCCCGTATCCTCAGAGTGTGACCCCTGGTTCTGGATCCCCTACCATCCGGAACATCCTTCCTGAGTCTACCCTGTCAAGTCCTGTTGGAATTTGATAGCTTTCTTTGAGATCGCCCCTGATTCTTCTGAGCTCTAGCGAATATAATCCTAACCGACCCAATTCCTCCTCATATGTCAGTCCCGCCATCCCAGGAATCAGTCTGGTAAACCTTTGCTGCACTCCCTCTATAGCAAGAATATCCTTCCTCTGATAAAGAGTCCAAAACTGCACACAATACTCCAGGTGTGGTTTCACCAAGGCCCTGTATAATAGCAGGAAGACATCCCTGCTCCTGTACTCGAATCCTCTGGCTATGAAGGCCAACATACCATTTAGTTTATTTGCCGCCAGCTGCACCTGCATGTTTACCTTCAGCGACTGGTGTACGAGGACACCCAGGTATCGCTGCACATTCCCCTCTCTCAATTTATAGCCATTTCGTATATAATCTGCCTTCCTGTTTTTGCTACCAAAGTGGGTAACCTCACATTTATCCACATTATACTGCATCTGCCATACATTTGCCCACTCACTCAGCTTGTCCAAATCACACTGAAGCATCTCCACATCCTCCTCACAGCTCACCCTCCCACCTAGCTTTGTGTCATCTGCAAATTTGGATATATTACATTTAGTTCCCTCATCTAAATCATTATTATACATTGCGAATAGTTGTGGTCCAGCACCGATCCCTGCGGTACCCCACTGCCATTCGGAAAAATACATGTTTATTCCTACTCTTTGTTTCCTGTCTGTCAACCTGTTTTCTATCCATCTCAATACACTACCCCCAATCCCATGTGCTTTCATTTCACATGCTAATCTCTTAGGCTGGACTTTATCGAAAGTCTTCTGAACATCCAAATAAACCACATCCACTGGCTCCCCCTCATCAACTCTACCAGTTACATCCTCAAAAAATTCCAGTACATTTGTCAAACATGATTACACTTTCGTATATCCATGCTCACTCTGTCCGATTCTGCCACTGTTTTACAAGTGCTCAGCTATTAAATCTTTTATAATGGACTCTAGAATTTTCCCCACTACCGACGTCAGGCTGACTGGTCTATAATTCCCTGTTTTCTCTCTACCTCCCTTTTTAAATAGTGGGGTTACATTAGCTACCCTCCTATCTGTAGGAACTGTTCCAGAGTCTATAGAATCTCGGAAGATGACCACCAATGTATCCACTATTTCTGGGGCCACTTCCTTAAGTACTCTAGGATGTAGATTATCAGGCCCTAGGGATTGATCGGCTTTCAATCGCATCAATTTCCCCAACCCATTTCCCTACCAATACCGATTTCTTTCAGTTCCTCCCTCTCACTAAACCCTGAGTTCCTCAACATTTCTGGTATGTTATTTGTGTCCTCCTTTGTGAAGACATAACCAAAGTATGTATTTAATTGGCGGCCACTTCTTTGTTCCCCATTATAAATTGCCCTGTTTTTGACTGTAAGGGACCTACATTTGTCTTCACCAATTTTTTTCTCTTCACATACCTATAGAAACTTTTACAGTCAGTTTTTATGTTCCCCGCAAGCTTACTCTCATGCTATATTTTCCTCTTCTTAAACAATTATTTGGCCCTTCATTACTGGATTCTAAACTGCTCCCAATCCCCAGGTCTGTAGTTTCCTCTGGCCAATTTGTATGCCTTTTCCTTTTATTTAATGTTGTCTCTAAATTCCCTTGTAAGCCATGGTTTGTCCACCCTTCCTGTTTTACTTCTGCGCATGCCAGGAATAAACAATTGTTGCAGTTGACCCACGTGCTCTTTGAATGTTTGCCATTGCCTATCCACCGTCACTGCTCGGTTGTGGATAATGGCTGTGATCTTGCTGGAAGCTATGAAGGCAACATCCCTGGTTTACTGATGTCTCCCTGGAGGCGCTTCCCCAGACTGCTCGGGCTCGGAGGGAGGTCTTGTTCCCTCAGGACAGGAGGAGGAGATCGGCCCATTCAATCCAAGCAAGCCTGGGTAGAGATTGCCGAGGGGGTGAGCAGGTGTGGGGCACGTGGTTGTAGTGACACAAAAGGATCAAAGTCCTGATGTGTTCTGGCAGGGTGAGTGCAGCACCAATGTTAAACGTACAGCCTTATACGTGACTAAGGATGCCCAGGAAGCAGCATTGACTGTCAGAGACATGTCAGCCTCTCTGTGGAAGGCCCTGGCCAGTGAGAGTTGACCCTGCACTGCCCAGACTGAGTGTCCACATGCGGGAGGCATCTCTGTGGTGAAATGATGGACAGCCAGGCTGACATCAGCATAGACTAATGTGTACCTTTGATGGGTGAGTAACCATAGAAATGGATGTGCTTTTAGAAGAGAGCACATGATGTCAGGGAAGGAGCCACTAAGAGTGCTGGCGTCCAGATCTTGCCATCCTTACACCAATGGAAGATGAAGTGCTGCAGCTGGGAGTCCTGAAGGCAGGGCGGATGGTTGGTGGAGCTGAGAGATCGAGTGGCCTAGTGAACGGGCACAGGAGAGCCTCTGGGGTCCACAAAACATAATACTTCTCTATCCATCACTGGCCACAGATTGTAGTCTGAAGAACGTGTTGGAATAAGAACAGAATAACTAGGAGCAGGAGTAGGCCATTCAGCCCCGAAGCCTTCTCCGTCATTTGATAAGATGATGGCTGATCCGATTCTGGCTGATCTGATTCTGGCCTGAACTCAGCTTTCCTGTTGGTCTGCGTAACCCTCAATTCTCTTGTCAATCAAAAATCTACCTTAACTCAGCCTTGAATATATTTAATGACCCAGCCTCCACTCGCCTCTTGGGAAGAGAATTCCACAGACTAACTAAATTTCTTCTCATCTGAGTCTTAAATGGGAGACCGCTATTTTTTAAAACAGTGTCCCTAAGTTCTCCTCCCACAAGAGGAAAAATCCTATCAGCACAAACCCTATCAAGTCCCCTCAGGATCTTCTGTGTTCAATAAGATCACCTCTCAGCCTCCTGAACACCAACGTGTATAAGCCCAATCTGCTTAACTTTTCATCATAAAATAAACCCCTTCATCCCATCAATCAGTCGAGTGAACCTTCTCTGAACTGGTTCTAATGCAATTTTACCCTTTCTTAACTAAATAGACTAAAACTGTATAGTTTACTCCAGATGCTGTCTGACTAAGGCCCTGTTTAGCTGCAGCAAAACGTCCCTACTTTTACAATGCACTCCCCTTGCAATAAAAACATATGAAATTGGGGCAGGAGCCAGCGATTCAGCACTTAGAGCCCACTCCGCCATTCACTGAGATCATGGTTCATCTTCCACTTCAACAACATTTCCTTTTATTAATCCCATGTTCCATGATGCTTTCAGTGTGTAGAAATCTATAAATCCCAGTCTTGAACATACTAAATGACTGAGCCTCCTCTGGGGCAGTGAATTCCAAATATTCACCACCCTCTGAGTGAAGAGATTCCTGCACATCTCAGGCCTAAATGGCCTGCCCCTTATTCTGAGACTGCGACCCCTGGTTCTAGACACCCCCAGCCTGGGGCAACCTCCTACCTGCATCTACACTGTCAATCTCTGTAAGAATTTTGTATGCCTGAATGAGATCACCTCTCATTCTTCTAAACTCAAGAGAATAGAGGTCCAGTCTATTTAATTTTTACTCAGCACGCATTGCTCCAGGAATTATTTTAGTGGAACCTTCATTGCACTCAGTTTAAGACAAGTATATCTTTCCTTAGGTAGGAAGACAAAAACTGCATAGAATGCTCCTGTTGCCATCTCACCAAGGCACTGAGACATCTTTACTCCTAAACTCAAATACACTTGTAATAAAAGCCAACATACCATTTAACTTTTTAACTGTTTGCTGTACCTGCATGTTAGCTTTAAGTGAGTCATGAACAAGGACATTGAAATACATTGGACGATCAACGCTTCCCAGTCTCGCACCATTTAACAAATGTCTGTATTTGTTATTTCCAGCCAATTTGGATAACCTCACATTTCTCCATATTGTATTCCATCTGCCAAATTTTGGCCAATCTCTTATCCTCTCCAGATCCCATCGAATCATCTTTGCATCCTCCTCACAACTCACACTTCCACTTAATTTCCAGTCACCCGCAAACATCTAAATATTACATTTGATCCCCACGTCCAAATCATTGATATAGATTGTGTATAGCTGCGGCTGTGATCCTTGTGCTACCTCACTGTAGCACATCCACGGGTCTCCCCTTATCTATTCTGCTGACTGCATCCTCAAAAACCCCAACAAGCATGTTAAACATGATTTCCCTTTCATAAATCCATGTTGAATCTGCCCAATGCTACCATTATTTTCTAACTGTTCTATTATCACATCCTTTATTGCAGAATCTAGCATTTTCCCAGCTACTTATGTCAGGCTAACAGATCTCTAGTTCCCAGTTTACTCTCTACCTCCTTTCTTAAACAACGGGGTTATATTTCCCACCTTCCAATCTGCAGAAACCATTCCAGAGGCTACAGAATTTTGAAATATGATCAACAACGCATCTACTATCTCTGCAGCCACTTCCTTCAACAATCTGGGATGTAGAACATCAGGTTCAGGGGGTTTATCTATTTTAGGTCCCAGTAATTTTTCGAATACTTTTTTTTTAACAAATATTAATATCTTGCAGTTCCTCGTTTACACTAGTCCCTTGATTCTCCTTTATTTCTGAGCGATTTTTTAGTATTTTTCTCTGTGAAGACAGACACAAAGTATTTGTTTAATTTCTCTGCCATTTCCTTATTCCGCATTGTAAATTTTCCTGACTTTGCTTGAAATGGAACCACATTTATTTTTACTAATATTTTCCTTTTTACATACCTACATAAGCATTTACAATCAGTTTTTTTGTCACTTGCTAGTTTACTCTCATATTCTATCTTTTCTTTCTTATTCCATTTCTATGTCCTCCTCGGCAGATTTCTAAAATGTTCCCAATTCTCAGGCTTTCCTTTTTCTGGCAACTTTATACATCTCTTCCCTTGATCTAATACAATTCTTGATTTCTTCCGTTGGGACACTTTGGTTGCTGGGTTTTTGTGCATCAAAGTATTTTTGTTGCAAACACATCACATTTCAAAGCCTTGAATGGAAATTGGGGTAAAGGCACCACTGAGATTCACACTCAGGATCTTCGGTTTACTAGACAGTCGTTGGAACTGCTTCAGCCACAGCATCCACAGAAACGCCAGCAGACCAATTGTCTCCCTAATCACTTGCTCCACTGCATGCCTAGCGATTCATGGACTGGGGCTCCCAGATCCCTCAGTACCGTACAGTCTGCAGTCTTTATCCATTCAGGTAAGACACTGCTTTTTTATTCTTACAGCCAAAGAGGACAAATTCACATTGTCCCACATTAAACTCCATCTGCCAATTTTTTGCCCATTCACTTCACCTCTAAATCCCTTAATAGACTCTTTATGTCCACTTGACAAGTTACTTTCCTACCTTTGCGCCATCAGCAAATTTAGCTACCATGCATTCAGTTCCTTCACCCAAGTAATTTACACAGGTATTTGAGGCCCCAGCACTGACCTTTGTGTCACTCCACTAGTAGCAGTTTGCCAAACCGAAAATGACCCTTTACCCCAACTCTCTGTTTGTTGTTAGCTAATCAATCATCTATACATACTAATATGCTACTACCTATATTACAAAATCTTATCTTGTTATCTTTTATATCTTTAATGTCACACCTTATCAAATTGCTTTTGGAAATCCAAGTGCACCAAATCTACAGATTCTCCTTTATCAATTTTCATGTTACTTCCTCAAAGAAATCTAATACATTCTCCCCATGTGATTTCAAATCTGCTGGACATTCCATGAATCTAGGGAATTTTGGAAGATCACAATCAATGCATCTACTCTGTCTGCAGCCACTTCCTTTAAGACCCTATGATGAAAGCCATCAAGTGAAGGGACTTGTCAATCTTTGGTTCTAATAGTTTCCTTAATACCTTTTCCCTCGGAACGCTGATTGTTTTAAGTTCCTCCTTTCTTTTTACCTCTTGATTTCCAAGTATTCTTGGGATGTTTCTTGTGTATTCTGCAGTGAAGGGGGACACAAATTGCCTGTTCAACACTTCTGCCATTTCCTCCTTTCCCAATATTAATTTCCCAGCCTCATTCTCGAAGAAACCTGTGCACACTTTAGTTCTCATTTCCTATATAAATATTTGGAGAACCTTTATCAGGTTTTATACTTCTAACTTGCTCTCATACTATGCTAATTATAGGCATCTTTACTAAGATGTCATTAATTAATCCAGTCTCATTGAACATTCCCAGGTCTAAAATAGCCGTTCTGTGGTGGGTACTAGGATATACTGACTAAGAAGTTGTCTTGAATACACTCTACGAGCTCATCTTCCAGGAAACCTTTGCCATTCTGCTTCATCCAACATGTATGAAGATTAAAATAACCCGCAGTTATTGCAGCACCATTCTTACAGGCGCACATGTTTTTTTCTGTGTATTCTGTCCGAAAGTGTGAAGGTATTAGGGGCCTATAAGCTACTCCCACATGGACTGCTGTGGTTCAAGAAGGCAGCTCACCACAACTTTTCCAAGGACAATTAAGGATGGGCAATTAATATTGGCCTAGCCAGTGATGCCTGGATCCCACGATTGAATAAAAAAGTGATATGTTACCTTTGCTAATTCTTATTTCTACTCAAACTAATTCTACATCTTGATCTTCTGAACTAAGGTCAGCTCTGACTACTGTGCTAATGTCATCAGTTATTAACAGAGCGACCCCAGGACCTTTTCCTCACTTTTGCCATCTCATCACTTTTTTCTTTTTCGCAAATTAATGGCCACAGTGACCGGGGACAGACACCCAACTCAGAGGAGGAGGGGAGACCTCGCAATATTCCCCTACACCCGAGATACAAAGATCTTTGGGACTGGCATCCCATAGCCTAGGGTTCAGAGAGAGAAAGAACATGAATCAAACTAAATGTTTCCTTTTATTCACAGCTCACACTAATAATAATGGACAGTGTTTTTTAATACTAGTAACAGTGCACAAATATATTGTTAAATATTCAGTTATTCTAAACACAATCTCACACTGTTTGGTACTTACTCCAGTTTCTGTATTTTACAGTCCGGTCTCCTCAGAGCTAAAGACAGTCGTTTCATTCCTGAATCTCCCAGTTCGTTAGCAGTCAGGTCCAGATCTGTCAGTGAGCGATTAAAAACAGAGGCAAGATCCTCAGC
Source organism: Cetorhinus maximus (assembly GCF_964194155.1). Classification (NCBI taxonomy): domain Eukaryota; kingdom Metazoa; phylum Chordata; class Chondrichthyes; order Lamniformes; family Cetorhinidae; genus Cetorhinus; species Cetorhinus maximus. The sequence continues at coordinate 6,152,788 of NC_135894.1, read as the reverse complement.
ACAAGAATCTGTCAGATTGTTGCCCCATAGACTAGGGGGTGGGGGGAGGGTTCGAGAGAGAAAAAATAACAGGAATCAGAATAAATTTCCAGTTTTTTTCAAAGAATGTAACTAATTAAAATAATAATATGCAGTGTGAAACATTCAAGAAACACAACTTCAAACATAAAAGCAATCTATAATTGATGCTGTGGATGTGAACTATAAAGGAAAGTTCTGTAAATAGTCAGCCTGGGAGACAGTATCTGTGAAGGGAGAAACAGAGCCCAGAGTCCCGCAGGCGGGCGCGTGCCTGGCTCAAGCAGGCGGGGAATCGGGCGAGATGATGTCGGACGAGCGTCCTGACGTCATCGCGCACTCGTGCCATATTTCGCTTGGCGGGCACGCGCAAACGTTGAAGAGCTCCCGCGGATGATGAAGCGGGAAATTAAACCCATTAACGTCCCAATTGTTCTATTGGGTGTTGAACCACGTCATATTCGCTGTAATGCTAGGGTCACGACCTCAAAGGGATAATTTCCCTGCTTGCAAGACACATCCACCGTATCCCCAAGTCCTTGCCCGGGATTGCTAGAGGACATGGAACATCAGTGATCAGGGGATGGAGTTTGTGGTGGGGATGAGGATAATGGCCGTGAGTGCTGCACACAGGGTGAAGCTTACAACTTCACTTATGGCTTATGATGAAAGTGAAATTGGTAGAAAGGTCATTCCCTCCCAGCCACTGGCAATGCCCAGGCAGCAGCATTGGCTGTTAGAGACATGTCAGCCTCTCTGGAGGGCCCAGTCAGAGTTGATTTGTGATGACCAAATGGCTCCATGCAGGACCCATCCCTGTGGTGTCATGATGGACAGTCAAGCTGCACCAGCTTAGGCTCATTCCGGACTTTGATGGAAGGTGAAGCGCTGGAGCTGGGAAGCCTAGAGGCTGGGCGGCAATTACTGATGGTGAGATGGGTTAGGGAGCTGGGAGAGAGAGTGTTTAAATAGATGGACAGAGGAGAGCCTCTGGTGACCACAAAACATCGTGTTCATGTGTGCATCACTGTTCACACACAATAATCTGAAGGGTGTGTTGTAATGTGCATTACCCTCGAATCACTCTTCTCGCTCTCACAAATCAAGGACTCCTGTGACCGGGGGACAGCCCACCTCTGAGGAGGAGGAGGGGTCCTCAGAGGGTGCACCATCACTTTATTCCCCAGCACCCTCAGCAGAATCATCTGTGGAACTGACATCCCATAGATGGGATTAGAGACAGAAATTACATGAATCAGAGTAAATGTAGATTTTTTTAATTAATAACTTTAAAACCGGCACTAGTAAAATTGGACAGCGTTCATTTAATATATCAGTAACAGGGCTGACATTGTTTAGTTTTCTATCCTATTATAAACACAATCTCACACAGTTTGTACTTACCCCAGTTTCTGTATTTTACAGTCCGGATCCCTCAGAGCCTCAGACAATAGATTCACCCCTGAATCTCCCAGTTTATTATGATCAAGGCTCAGATCCGTCAGTGACCAGTTTGTACTGAGAGCAGAGGCGAGATCCTCGACAGCAGAACTTGTGAGATCGTTACAACACAGGCTGAAGATCAGAGGAAGAAAGATAACAGGGATCAGTGTATAGTCAGTGTTTTAAAGACCATGAATGACAATAATAATATATAGTGAGAAATTCAAGAAACAACTTCCATTGATCTAGTAGGTAAAACGTTGGTGTAAATCTGAAATCGAAATAGAATATTCTGGAAATACTCAGCAGGTCAGGCAATATCTGTTCAGAGAGAAAAAGAGTTTAATGTTTCTGTCAATACACTTTCATTAGAATTGAAAAAAAAATAATCAGCGAATCAACAGGTTTTAAGCAACAGGGAAATGGGGATGGGAAGGTGGCAAGGAAAGGACAGTATGAAAAAGGATGATGATACAAAACAAAAGCACAGGATTCCCATGTCCTTATCCGGGTTGCTGGGGAGGGGCTTGGGATGGTCAATGGCTTGGGAATGGAGTTTCTGATGGGGCTGAAGATAATGACTGGAATTTTACCGGAGGCAATGAAGGCCTGATCAGATTGTAAGTGGGTGTTTGGACGGAGGGTCAGGGTAGTCAGAGTTACGAATACGATATTATCAGAGCTGTCAGGTGGGAGGAGCCGTCCACTTCGGGGGTGCAGACAAGGGACGTCCCGGTTCAGACAATGCTGGCGCCATCTGTAAAAGCAGCCAGCAGTACTTTCAAACACAACAGCTCTGGAGGGACCAGCGAGGGAGCCCTGGTTACTGAATGAAGAGCTGAAATGGCAGATGACAGATCAAGGGTTGCACGCTGATGAGTGCTGCATGCAGGAGACATGCATGTGGTGCCATGCGGGACAGTCAGGCTGCCACCAGTATAGGCTAGTGTGTCTCTTTTATGGGCGAGTTACATGAAGATTTCTATGCTTGCAGATGAAACAGCTGGCGAGAGGGCCTGAGCCAAGATGGGTCGCTGTGTCCCAGATCTTCTCAACCTTTAACCCATGGAAATTCAGACACATGAACTGGGAGATCTGGAGGCAGGGCGGTCAATCACTGATGTTGAGGTGCGTTGTGGAGTTGAGAGAATAAGTGCTCTAATGGATGGACACAGGAGAGCCTCTGCTGACCACAAAACATCTTGTTCATTTGTCCATCACTGGTCACAAACAATAATCTGAAGGATGTGTTTTAATATGCATTTCCCTCTATTCACTATTCTCGCTCTCGCAAATCAAGGACTTCTGTGACCTGGGGCCAGCCGTCCACCTCTGGGGAGGAGGAGGGGTCCTCAGAGGGTGAATCATCACTTTATTCCCCCGCACTCTCAGCACATCTATCTGTGGGACTGACATCCCATGGACTGGATTAGAGACAGAAATAACATGAATCTGAGTAAATGTAGATTTACTCAAAAATTAATAACTTTATCACTGGCACTAATAAAATTGGACAGCATTTATTTATTATACCAGTAACAGTGCTGACATTGTTTTGTTTACTATTCTGCTATTATAAACACAATGTCACACAGTCTGTACTTACCACAGTTTCTGTATTTTACAGTCCGGATCCCTCAGAGCCTCAGACATTGGTTTCATACCTGAATCTCCCAGTTTGTTATTACCAAGTTTCAGATCCGTCAGTGATCGGTTTGTACTGAGAGCAGAGGCGAGATCCTCGGCACAAGATGCTGTGAGATTGTTATGACGCAGGCTGAAGATCAGAGGGAGAAAGATAACAGGGATCAGGGTAAAGTCAGTGTTTTAAAGACCATGAATGACAAGAATAATATATAGTGAGAAATTCAAGAAACAACTTCCATTTATCAAGAAGGCAAAATACTATCGTTGTTGTAAATCTGAAATCTAAATAGAATATGCTGGAAATTCTCAGCAGGTCAGGCAATATCTGTTCAGAGAGAAAAAGAGTTAACTGTTTCTGTCAATGCACTTTCATTAGAATTGAACAAAAAAATCAGCGAATCAGCAGGTTTTAAGCAACAGGGAAATGGGGATGGGAGGGTTGCAAGGAAAGGACAATATGAAAAAGGATGATGATACAAAACAAAAGCACAAGATTCCCATGTCCTTATCCGGGTTGCTAGGGAGGGGCTTGGGATGGTCAATGGCTTGGGAATGGAGTTTGTGATGGGGCTGAAGATAATGACTGGAATTTTACCGGAGACGGTGAAGGCCTGATCAGATTGTAAGTGGGTGTTTGGACGGAGGGTCAGGGTAGTCAGAGTTACCAATGCGATATCATCAGAGCTGACAGGTGGGAGGAGCCCTCCACTTCGGTGGTGCAGACGGGGGACGTCCCGGTTCAGACAATGCTGGCGCCATCTGTAAAGGCAGCCAGCAGTACTTTCAAACACAGCAACTCTGGAGGGACCAGCGAGGGAGCCCTGGTTACTGAATGAAGAGCTGAAATGGCAGAAGACAGATCAAGGGTTGCACGCTGATGAGTGCTGCATGCAGGAGACATGCATGTGGTGCCATGCGGGACAGTCAGGCTGCCACCAGTATAGGCTAGTGTGTCTCTTTTATGGGCGAGTTACATGAAGATTTCTATGCTTGCAGATGAAAACAGCTGACGAGAGGGACTGAGCCAAGATGGGTCACTGTACCCCAGGTCTCCTCATCCTTCCACCCATGGAAATTCAGACACATGAACTGGGAGATCTGGAGGCAGGGTGCGCAATCACTGATGTTGAGGTGGGTTGTGGAGCTGAGAGAATGAGTGCCCTAATGGATGGACACAGGAGACCCTCTGGCGAGCACAAAACAAACATTTCCCTAGAAACACTATTTTTTCTTTCACAGATCGAGGGCTGTGACCGGGTGACAGCCATCCACCTCTGAGGACGAGAAGTGGACCTCAGAGGGTGCACCGTCACATTATTCCCCTCGCACCCTCCACCAGTGCAGGTACTATCACGTCGGGAGATAGTGACATTCCATTAGTAAAGGAGTCACAATCTGGTGAACAGCACAGACACGCCCGAGCAGCTGATGGAGACAGTAATAGCCAAGGTCACTCACACTCGGAGGGATCTGGGAGGGAAGGCAATGTCAAGCTTCAGGCTGATGACATGTCACCAGCGTCTTCAACAAGGTAGCAGATGTTGGAACTGCAGCATGAGGTGTGTTAACATAAAGAAGCTGTGTGTAACCAGACACAAAGGCTTTAGGAGTTAATCCAAGCGATGAGTATTGCTTTGTCCCAGGCATGAGTGTCCTAGGCATCCTGTACTGAGAGATTGGTGACCTTGATGGACAGTCACTCCAGCAGACCAACGATTGGAGATACACACTGACCTGCATCTCATCACCACCTCCATGAGCAATGGCTGGGTGAGAGGGGGTGAGGTGACTGGAGTCACCACCAAGTCCTCGGACTCCTCAGGTGAGCAGGGAGGGTCCAGTATGCCCTGAAAGTGTATAGGAGAGACTGCTTGCAGCATCTGGGGGCTCCTCTCAGAGTGCTCCTGGATTTGGCAGCGGGTCCTCCACTGCTCTGACCGGAACACCAGCACCTCACAAACCCACGATAACAGAGCCTATCTGTGCAGGAGGCCCTCAGTATGCTGGGGCCCTCCAGACCTCAGGCAACCAGAGGACAACCACCATGGTCATTGAAATCCTCGGAGGAGAAAGGTCAGCACCCTGCCTCCACCTCAGCTGACAGCGCAGGGGGAGTGCAATGTAAGAGCCCCCATCATCACTTTAAAAGGTTCATCTCATTGCACTTGGGTTTCACAGGGCTATATTTTATTGTGACATATCACCTTGCTGTGTATGTGTCTTCAATGAATTTTAAGATGGTGCATCACAAAATTAATCTTTCACCATTATTTTAAGGACATTACTGGGCCTTTATCAGTTCACTGCCTCCTGCAAAGGGTGACAATGGAAGGACAACACAGAATAAGGTCAATTCATTTCCAGCATTTTTGCCTCATGTGCTAACGATTCAAGGGAAATGTTAAAGACATTCAAAGAAACAGCAACAGAGCTGCACAAGGTGGAAGATTAATTATATTAAATGGGTGTCTTAGTAAAGACTCATATGGAACACGTCTGTATGTTGAATCTCAAGCTTCACTTGCACGTTTTGACCAGGTGACAGTGCAGGGACGGTGATATAGTTCCAAGTCAGGATGGTGTGTGACTTCGAGGGGCACTTGCAGTTTCTGATGCATCTGCTGACCTTGTCCTTCCAGGTGGTAGAGGCCACGGTTTTGGAATTTGCTGTTGAAGGAGTCTTGGTGTGAGGCTGCCCCAATGTGGGTCGGTGGTGGAGGGAATGGATGTTAAGTTGGTCAATGGGATTCTGTACAAGCATGCTCATTTACCCTGGATGGTGTCGAGCTTCTTGATTGTTGTTAGGGCTGCACTGATCCAGGCAAGTGGAGAGCATTCCTTCATATTCCTGACTTGTGGCCTTCTAGATAGTTAAGAGATTTTGGGGTGTCAGCAGGTGAGTTACTCACTGCAGAATTCCCAGCCTCTATGGGCTGGGAGGTGGGTGGAGGTGGTGGTGGAGCGGTGGTGAGGTTAGATTCTCTCTTGTTGGAGATGGTAATTGCCTGGCTCTTGTGTGGTGGATTTGTTATTTGCCACATATGAGACCAAGCCTACAAATTCTCAAAGTCGTGCTGCACAAGAACAAAGAAATAGGAGCCGGAATAGCCTGCTCAGACAATATGATCATGGATGACCGAGGGTTTCAACTCCACTTTCCCACCCACTCACCATGTTGCTCAATCCCATGAGGGAACAAAAACCTGTCCATCTCAGGCTTAGAATTATTTATTCAACGATGGGCATCCACAACCCTCTGGGATAGAGAATTCGAAAGATTCATAACCCCTTAAGTGAAGCATCAGTCTTTAAAGTTCAGTAGCCTATACTGAGACTGTTTCCCTGCTGACTGAAGTTAGGGAGCTAGGTAAGAAATTAGCAAGCGCAGCCTGAAAAGCAGTAATCTCTGGATAACTCCTTCTATCCCACACAAGTGAACACAGAAATAGGAGGGTAAGCAGATGAATTAGTGGCTGGAAAGATGGTGCAGGGGAAAGGGATTTAGAATTGCTGGGACTTTGTAAGCAGCTCTGAGGGAGGTGGGACATCTACAGGCCAGATGGATTGCACCTAAACAGAGCTGGAGCTGAGTTCCCGGTGAATTGCTCCTGGTATTGGGGAGGGTTTAAACTAACTTGGCAGGAGTGTGGGAACCAGCAGGTAATAACAGAGAGGAATACAAAGGAATACTGCGAGAAATATATAGCACTAGAGTAGGAAATAATAAGTTATTAAGTCTGTACAGAGTAAGGGAGAAGACACTAAAGTCTAAATCAGCGTTACAGAGCATGTTTGTGAATGCATGGAGTGTGATAAATAAGATTGGTCTGAATGTAGGGTATTCAGGAAAGATAGGAAAGGGAGAAAATGGAATGGGGTGGTTGGAATGATTAAGCAGAATATTTCAGTGCTGGAGTAAGGGGATGATCCAAAGACGACAAGGACAGAATTTATATGGCTCGATCTATGGAACAAAAAAGGTGCAATTACATTGCTAGTCTCTAGACTACCAACTAGGGGAAAGATGGAGAAGAACAAATTTGCAAGGAAATTCCAGAGAGGTGCAAAAATTATAGAGTAGTTATAATGGGGAACTTTAATTTTCCAAATATAGACTGGGATAGTATTAATGTGACAGGCAGAGAGGGGCCAGAATTCCTAGAGTGACCAGGAAATTGTTCTACAGCAGAGTGTTTCCAGTGTGAGAAAGGATGCACAGCTTGATATGATTCTTTGGAATGAGATGGGCCAAGTGGATCAAGTCTAAAGGAGTGATCAATGTATCATAAGGTTTAAGCTGACTATGGGATAAAACAAAGAACAGTCCAGAGTAACAATAATTAATATGGGGAAAGCCAACTTTAATGGTCTATGAATGGGTCTGACCCAGTTAAATTGGACTGTTTGAGCCATTAATCGTCAGCCGTGTCTGGCCTCCCCCATTGAGGATTGGAATATTGGTGGAGTGTTTTCCTCCAGTGAGCTGTTTAATCGCCCGTCACCATTCACAAGTGGATGTGACAGGTGTACAAAACATTGATCTTATCGGTTGGTTGTGGGATCATGTTCTTCTCCCATTAGTTGGCCTGCAAGTTATCCTGGGTTGTAGCTTCACCAGTTTGGTGCCTCATTTTTAGGTGTACCCAAGTCTAAGTCATTAACATATATCAAGAAATGTAATACTGCTCGTCCTGAAGCAACCGGTGGAGAGCTCCACTGTCTGCTTCCTCGAACTGAAAAACAACCATTAACAACTATTTTCTGTTTCCTGTCACTCAGACAACTTTATATCCATGCTGTCACAGTCCCTTTTATTACTTGGGCTTTAACTTCGCTGCCAAGCTAATTATGTGCCTATTAATAAGTTTTATTTTAAACAACACTATTCCCAATACCAATAATAACAACGTGTTTATGTTTCAGATTATTAAATATGGAAATTATTGTCATTGGCAGCTGCGCCTTGAGCTCTTCAGCCCCAAGCTTTGGATTTCCCTTCCTCATTCCTTCCACCTCTCTACCCCTCTCTTCTCCTTTAACACTCTCGTTAAAACCTTCCTCCCTGACTTGGCTTTTAGTTGCCTGTCCTAATATCTCATTTTCCACGCTGCCCAAGTCTGTTCGATAACACTCCTGTGAAGTGTCTTGGGACAATTAACTATATTAAAGCTGCTATATGAATGAAAGTTGATGTTGTTGTTGATGACACCATGACTGATACTAATGATACCGTACAGTGTTCGACATCCTGTTATCAGAAACAACATCTCACACAGTTTCTGAATTTTACTGTTGGGTTATTGGGAGCCACAGACTGTGATAGCTGATTCATTTTGATAGTTTATTATCTGCCTTACCAATATATTTGTGAATGTTTTACACTTTTATTACAAACTGAGAAGCTTTCTAGTTTAAAGATCTATAATGTGAATGTCTAATTAAGCTAAGCTAAAAATGTAAGAATACAATATGGGGGGGAATTTTACTGCACGGGAGGGGCTGTAAAATAGGATGGGCAGTTCACAATCCATTGACTTCGGTGAGGTCTGGAAAATCCCGCTGGCGAGAGGGGCCATAAAATTCCACCATGGGAATTGTAGAAGCAATAATCGTTTTGTCGAGTTTTTAATTCTGAATCATGTCTTTGAGAATGACTTTAAATGATTTTTAAAGGTATTATCCCTGAATTTTGCAGTTTGTCGTAACTCAGGTCCAGGCTCATCAGTGCCCAATTTGTGCTGAGAGGGGAGCTATGAATATGTGAGGCTGTTACTATCCGGCTGGAGATCAGAGAGAGAAACATTTCATGAATCAGAGTAAATCCGTGGTGTTTACTAATAACACTAATACTTGTAGTAATGATAATGTGCATTGTTTATTAGTGACACTATTACTGATAATCATAATACTTTACAGCATCAGACATGCAGTTATTATAAACATAATTCCACAGTCTGGTACCTTGCTGGGAGTGGGAGCGGACCTGCAGGGGCAGTCGGGAGCTGAGGAATGCCTACAAATAAAGACCAGGGAGTGCAGAGCGGCCGACCTTGCTGGGAGTGGGAGCGGAGCTGCAGGGGGCAGTCGGGAGCTGAGGAATGCACCGTTTCAGCTGCTGTCAGGCAGCAGTGGGGGGGTAAAGGCGATTGTGACGTCACAGGAAGCCAGTGCGTTGATTGGACGGTAAGTGCCCAGTGGGAGGGACAGTGTGCAGGCTTAGACTGGTGTGGGAGTTAAGGTAGATCTATAAATAAAAATAACTAAGACTTTGAAATTAAATTACCCGAAACTTTAAAACCTTGAGCAAGGCACAAAACAGGAAACTATAGGTATTTGTGGTGGGGAAGTTGTTAAAATTGATCATTAAGGGGGTGATAGCTAAACACTGAGAAAAACTCGGGTAATCAGGTAGAGTCAGCATGGTTTTGTGAAAGGAAAATCATGGGCAGAATGGGATGGGGGTTGCGTGGGGTCGGGCGCGATCCCGATGGGTGCCCCAGATCGAGGCTGTGCCGCCATTTTACGTGGGCCGGACAATTAAAGCCCACCCAGCGTGACGCACGCCCCCGAAGTGCTAAACGCTCCCTGTGGGGGCAGCGGGAGTGGGGAGGAGGGATTCCCTGAGTCGGGGCCTGCACTCTTTCACACATGCGCGGGTGACAGAGGCAGAAATCTCCCTGAGGCACAGAGCGGCCTCACCGAGATTAATTGTGGAATGAAAGTTTTTATTTAACACAAAAAATTATTTCGACATTTCCCCTCATGAGACAGTGTTTATCAAATGTTTAAAAATGTTTTATTTAATTAATAAACCCTTCATGAAACCTCATCCCGCCCATGGATGAGGTTTTATGAAAAATGTGAGGCCACCTGGACTCTTTGCCTGCCCCCCAACCTTAAGGTTGGACAGGCAGCATTCTGAACTACTTTCATTACTTTCTTAATGACCTCAATAGGCCTTTGACAGTTTGGCTGCTCACCAGCCAAACTGAAAATCTAAATAGCGCGCGGTGAAGCTGAGACTCCCGTCCGATGTCACCGTGCGTCATTTTATGTGATGGTGAGCAGGCCCCACCCACGCTCGCCAACCCGAAAATTCTGCCCACATTTAACCAGTTTATTGGGAATTATTTGAAGGAGTAATATGCACTGTGGATAAAGCGAGCTTGTAGACAGACTGTACTTGAATATCCAGAAGGCGTTTGATAAGGTGCCATGCCAAAGGTTACTGTGGATCTTAAACGCTGGTGGTGTAGGGGCTAAAATATTAGCATGGATAGGAGATTGGTTGGCTGGCAGAAAGCAGAGGATGTATAAATGGGTCTTTTTTACGAAAAGCAGGATGTGTCGAGTGGAGTCCCGCAGGGATCTGTGCTGGGGTCTCAGCTTTTTACAATTTACATCAATGATTTACATGAAGGGAGTGATGGCACGGTCACTAAATTTTCAGATGATACAAAGAATAGGTTGGAAAGTATGTTGTCAAGAGGATAGAAGGAGGTTGCAGATGGATATAGATAAGTTGAGTGAGCAAAAATCTGGCACATGGATTATAACGTGGGAAAATGTGAAGTTGTTCACATTGGCAGGAATAATAAAAAAGTAGAATATTATTTAAACAGAGAACGACAGCAGAATTCCGAGGTGTAGATGGATCTGGGTGTTCTAGTACATGAGTCATAAAAAGTTAGTTTGCAGGTACAGCAAGTATTTCAGAAGGCTAATGGAATGCTGTCCTTTATTAAAGGGAATTGAACAGAGAAGTAGGGATGTTATGCTTCAGTTATACGGGGCATTGGTAAGACCGTATCTTGAATAGTGTGTAGTTTTGGTCTCCTTATTTAAGGAAGGATGTAAATGCGTTGGAGGCAGTTCATAGGTGGTTTCCTGGATTGATACCTGGAATGAGTGGGTTGTCTTGTGAGGAAAGGTTAGAAAGACTGTGCTTGTTTCAACTGGAGTTTAAAAGCGTGAGGGGTGATTTGATTTAAGTGTATAAGATGCTGAATGGTCTTGATGAGGTGGACATGGAAAAGATTTTTCCTCCTGTGGGTGAGTCCAGAACTCGGGGTCACTGTTTTTAAAATTAGGGTTTTTCATTTAAGGACAGATATGAGAATTTGTTTTCTCTCAGACAGTTGTGAGACTGTAGATCTGTCTGCCTCAGAAGATGGTGGAGGCGGGGTTATTGAATATTTTTAAGGTGGGGCTGGATAGATTATTGTTAGGCAAGGGAATCAAAGATTATCAGCAGTAGATAGGAATGTGAAATTCAAAACACAAGCAGATCAGCCATGATCTTATTGAATAGCAGAGCAGGATCGAGGGTCCAAATGACCAACTCCTACTCCTATTTCTTATGTTCTTATGTACTAAACTCAGTTTCTGAATTTTACTACCTAGATTCCTCAGAGCTGCAGACAGAAGTTTCACTCCAGAATCTTTCAGTTTATTATTACTGAGGTCCAGGTTTGTCAGTGACTGGTTTGTACTAAGAGCGGAGGCAAGATCCTTAGCACAAGAAACTGTGAGAGAGTTGTTACACAGTCTGGAGATCAGAGGGAGAGAAAACAGTGGAAATCTGGACAAAATACAGGTAGGGGTGAAATTGGACATGAATGGAGCTGCAGAATAGTCAGCACTGCATCGGCCATCTGCGATATGGGTCTACTTCAATAGTCCTCAATATCAGGTGTTCCTATAGACACCAGAAAATGTGATTTTACCTGTTTTACATCCCTGCCATTTCCATGTCCATTTTCACCCCACTGATTAATATTAATCCTGTTACTGATACTCATAATAACGTACATAGTGCTATTAATAACCAAAATCCTGAAACCAAAAATAAAATACAGTGTCAGACATCCGGTTATTATAAACACAAACTCACACAGTCTGGTACTTACTCCAGTTCCTGAATTTTACAGCCTGGATTCCTCAGGACCGCAGACAGTAGTTTCAATTCTGAATCTCCCAGATTATTATGACTTAGTCTAAACAGAGAATGAGAAACACATTAAAACAGGCTGAATTTTCACAATGGAGGCAAGGAACAGGATTATTTTGGGTCCAAAACCCAGAACCGGTGGGAAAGTGATTAAAGTTATGATTTTTAAATGGGGACATCATTATTTGTCATGGAGACAGATTTCCTGTTCACTTGGCAGCCATCACTGAGGCTGCTGGTTGTCCTGAGGGAGAGATCAGGAGTTTGTACCAAAGCCTCCCACAGCACCAGAGGGAGGTGAGATGTCACAGGGAAGCCCGAGGCTTGGTACCCAGGGCAGGGAATCCCCTCACTTTATCGCTGCCAAACTGGAGGCCATGAGGGAGGGGGCGGGGGCGAGTTCCTCTTCCCCGAGGGGGGCAGGAGGAAGCCACCTCATCATGCAGCAGGGGCTCCACTTTGTTCAGCGTCCTCTCCCTTCACCTCCTCTCTCACAGCCTGCTGTTCCCTCGATGAGCTGTGTCATCCCAGTGCCTCATTCTCCTCAAGGTCCACTCCTCTCTGGAGAGCCATGTTATGGAGAATGCAGCAGATTCCCACACTGACAGAGACACTTGCAAGAGGGGATTGGAGGTCACCACCCGACTGGTCCAGGCACACCAGGGAGTGGGAGCCCTTCCTGTATGCATCTCCCTGGCCAGTCACTGGGTGCCTTGATGGCCAATGGGTACAATCAGTGATACCCTGCCCCTGGGGGAATCCCTGTGTCCCTGCAAGGCCTCCCTGTTATTAAATGAAAGCGCTGTCCAGCTCTGGCTAAAAGTGAATCCATGACCTGTGAGATGGCCTGGTGAGCAGCCACATGTGACATGTCTCTAAGGTCCACACCCGATCCTTGGAAGGAGCCAGAAGTGATGGAGTTCAATGCCACAATAACTGTGACCAGCGCTGCGAGGTATTCAGCATTGAGGACACAGATGTATGTGGGCACTGCCTGAAGGGTCACAATATCCACCATCACTGGGCCTTGATAGCTCCGTCTTCAGCAACAGTTCCAGTATTGAATGTTTGGCCTCTGTTACCTTCCTGCCCCACTTTCCTCTCCCGTGCCTTTCTGATGCCTGGGGTTCTGCCCTCCCTGCAGAGGGTGTTGCCCCTCATCCATCATCTGACAGCTGGAGCCTTCCTTCTTGGAAGGTGGCCTCTCAATTGTTCTTGGCAGCATTTCTCCCTCTTTTTCCCCCACACTGCTGGGAGTGCCAACCCCATTCAAATCCTGAGTTTCCCTCCGCACTGCTGGGAGTGCCAACCCCATTCAAATCCTGAGTTTCCCTCCAAACTGCTGGGAGTGTCAAGCCCATTCAAATCCTGACTTTCCCTCCACACTGCTGGGAGTGTCAACCACATTCAAATCCTGAGTTTCCCTCCACACTGCTGGGAGTGCCAACCCCATTCAAATCCTGAGTTTCCACTCTCCCTGCCACCTCTACAGCACCAAGCCACCTCTTTACTAAGTGCCTACCCCACTGACCTTCTTATCGGGCTGTGGCAGCCACGTGTGGCTCCCACTCTGTGCCCACTTTCCTTCAGATGAACAGGTAAACTGTCCACCCCTTTAGAACTTTAAATCTCAAACCTTATTATCTGCTGAACAAAGTTCTCAACTGTCTTACTTGAGATTCCTGTCCCAACCCGCCTACTCTTGGTGATTCATGATGAAACGAGCATCAGCATCTTGAAATTGACACACTGCCGGTGCCAGTATTCTTGGCAATTTCGCCTCCTCCCTCCGCTGCCTCTGTTTCCCTCCTTCGGGGAGACCCGAAATGTAATTACATTGAATTAAAACTCAATTCAGATTCAATTGTTTTTCCCAATATCACAGGAAACATGGAAGCAACATCAGAAATCAATGCAGAAATTTTACTGTTACTGCAAATTAAATCTATTGGGGGTAATTTGATCTTTTGTTGATAGTGTATGATGGGTGATACTGGATCACCCGCCCATACTACAGCTCACCCGATTTTCCTTTCAATTGAAGGGAAAAGGAAACAGTGAGCAGTGTAAACTGGTGAACAATTCACTATCACTAATTTAACTACTGGTGAATACCACTTTCACCCCTCTCAATGTTTATTAGACAGAGAGTTGTCTGTGTGCAGCATCTAAATGTCCCCCTGTTTGGCCTCAATCCCTGATGATCAGAATTACTCTCCTGAAGCTCAGTGACTGGCCCGCCAAGTTTGAGGAAACTTGTCTCATTTCTGTTCTTCGTTAATTCTGGGGCTTTTATAAGAACGGTCCAATTTTCCAAGAATTAAAGCAATGATTCCATGTCCTTCATAACTCTGTGCATGACATTACTCTGTATAACACCTCGGAGTGATTATATTGTGAAACTCTGCTAACTGTTGCTTTAAAATCCATCCCCCTGGATTTTATACAACAAGGAAATTTTATTCTCTCCCCTTAACAAAGTTGAAGTGTCCCTGTTCTCCTCGTTGACAGGAAAGGGCTGTCCCCCACTTTATTTAGCATTAAACAGGCTCTACCTTTACCGCAGGTGAGACTATTGCTATAGTTCAGAGAAATTTCCGGAGTTTTCCTAATCCCATCGATTTTATGCAATAACCTTTGATGTGGCACTTTAACAAATGCCTCTGGAAATCCAAGCACAGTATGTCTACAGGCTTCCCTCTATCCACTACACATGTCACTCCTTCAAAGAACTTCATTAAATTGGTTATACATGATTGCCCTTTCACAAAACCATGTTTTCTCTTCCCGATTACAATGAGTTTCTCTAGATGCCCAGCTATAACCCCTTTAATGATCGACTCTAACACTTTCCCCACTTCAGACGTCAAGCTAACTGGCTTATAGTTTCCTGCTTTCTGCCTCCCTCCCTTCTTGAATAGAGGGGTTATATTTGCTACTTTCCAATCTGATGGAACCTTTCCAGAATCTAGCGAATATTGGAAAATTAACACCAGCGCATCCGATACCTCATTAGTCACCTCTTTAAAGACCCTAAGATGAAGCCCATCAGGACGCAGAGACTTGTCAGTCTGCAGCTCCATCAGTTCACTCAGCACTGCTTCCTTAGTGATTCTAATTTCACCAGGTTCCTCTCTCCCTTCCACATCTTGATTTCCAGCTATTACTGGATATTGTCAAAGTGTGCTAACTGCTGCTGTAAAATCTATGCGCTGGATTTTAAGCAACAAGGAAAGTTTTTTCTGTCCTGTTACAAAGTTGACAAGTCCCTGTTCCCGTAGTTGATATGGGAGGGGTGTTTCCCACGTTATTCCCCATTAAATAACAACAACATTTACTGCAGGTGCAGCTTTTATGATATTTCCGGGAATTTCCGGGAGTTCCCTGCTTGCAGCAGTTTCACAGATATGGGGTGGATTATCAGAAAATCCTGTTGTAACTGTCCAACTGTCAGTTCTACCAGAGACTTTCCACTCTGTGTAAGAGCCAGTCAATGGTACAGATTCCTGAAAATTCCTCCCAGTTGTCCAGCATGTTTGTCTGCCTTCTGGGTATGAACGTGCAATGGGGGAATTCGAACTTTTAGGTCAGCAGCAGTTTTCCTCATTAAATGAACAGAATTGGGAGTAAATTTAAATAATTTGAATTTGAAAGGTCTTTTTTCGTAATTATCTAAATTTAAGATATTTCACCCTCCCGCCAGAAACAATTTGATTAATTATGATGATATATAGGACTTATTTTCCTTGTGATGAGTACAGCTTACAGTTGATGTGGTTTATAATTATTATTATTTAAGTTATTTTTATCTCCACTGGTGTTTATTATCCTTAGACTATCTATATTATTTTCCCTTTGTATATAATTAGCCCTATTTCTTATCAACAAAATCCCACGCTTAAACTATTTGATTCACCATTAAGTATCCCAACAATTTGTTCTCAAAAGTATTATTCTTATTTTCTAATTTGGAATTTCACACATCTTTTTTTGTAAAGTTTTTTCTGACTCTGCCTCTTTTTTCTTGAACTGGAATTTATTTATTTTTTCATTTATAAGATATTAAATTTTACTTCAATAATCAAAATACGAGCTCCAGGACCAAACAAGCAATTACCTCAAACTCTGATATTTGTACAGAATGTTTTCCAGCCGCTGGAGTCCTTCACACTGAATGTAGCACCTCTGTAGATTGAGGTGTTTTATTGTATCACAGAGTCCAAGGACATGAGACAGGACCACACAGTCAATCGGGGTCAGTCGCAATCCACTAAATGCAAGTGTTCCAACAGATCCCACCGTGGCCTGAGCCAGTGCTTTATTCTGAGACTCAAACAGGTAGTGGAACGTGTTCAGGAGGTTCCTTTTAACAATTTTAGTCCCTCCATTTTGAAGCTGACCGTGAACCTTCTCCTTCACCCAGTCAATCACTCGACAGGTTGTTTGATGAAGAAATGGACTCAGAAACTCCTCCAGGGGCCGAGCTGACTGTGGGGAGGAGAGACCAGCAACAAAACGGGGAAATATCTCAAATCTCCCATCTTCCCCACTGTACGCTTCACTGAGGAGTTTCTGGATGTCCTTGGGATCGGGAGTCAGGAATTGTGCGAGTGCAGCTACAAACTCTTGGATGGTGAGGTGTGGGAACGTGTAAACCACACTCTGGACAGAATCATCTCTCTCCAAAAGTTCCATCAGGAACCCAGACAGGAACTGGGAAGGTTGCAGATTGTACTTGATCAAATCTCCATTTCTAAACACAATCTTCTTCTCAGAGACTCCTGTGAAGGCCATCTCACCAAGCTTCAGGAACACATCACGGGGGCTTTCAATCTCTCGGCCATGGTTTTTCAGAATGTTGTAAATATAGTAGGAATATAGTTGGGTGATGGTCTTGGGTACTTGCTGCTGTTTCCTTTCTCTTTGTGTAAAGAAGGGGCCCAGTGACAGACCGAGGATCCAGCAGTAGGAAGGGTTGTAGCACATGGTGTACAGGATCTCGTTCTCCTCCACGTGTTTGTAAACAGCTGCTGCCACTGCCTGATCTTCAAAAAACTTGTTGAAATATTCCTTCTGTTCATCACCAACAAATCCCAGGATTTCAGCCCAGACACTGATCTCAGCCTTTTCCAATAAATGCAATGCAGTGGGGCGGCTGGTCACTAGCACTGAACATCCTGGGAGCAGCTTGTGCTGTATTAAACTGCACACCATGACGGACACTTTACACCTGCATTCAGGATCTGTGCACATGAACTGAGGTTCTGTATTTCTCCGATTGTCAGCAAAATCAATCCTGTCCTTGAATTGATCCAAACCATCGAATATAAGCAGCAATCCCTCTAGGTTCTTCCAGAACTCTCCCAGAACATTCCCAAAGTAAGGATAGAAAAACAGTATCAGATTCCTCAGGTTTATTCTGCAGTTAATGGTGTTCAAATCCCGGAGTTTAAAACTGAAAACAAATTGAAAGTCTGGGTATATTTTCCCAGTGGCCCAGTTATAAACCATCTTTTGTACCATTGTTGTTTTTCCGATCCCTGGGACTCCACTCACTGCTGCTGAACTCCCAGATTTGGATTTTCTCAGGGAAAAACTGCTCTGGAACAATTGATCAGTTCGGATTTTTTCCAGTTCTCTCCGGAGATCTTTCTTTCTCCACTCTTCATGGTCCCAGCCTCTTGCCAACAGTTCATGTTCTACAAGTGTCCGATCTCGAACATTAGAAATGATCGTTAGCTCAGCGTATCGATCAATCAGCTGGAAAATCTTAACCTTCTCCTTTATTAGGATAGTGTTCACTCTCAATGTTTCAGTTTGTACCCGGAGGATCTCATTGTGTTTCTGTTCAACACCTTCAATTAAAGTAGACAGTAATGTTAGTTGTAATAACATAAAAGGCTTCTCAATATCATTTTGCTGAATAGATTGATTCATTTTACGGTTTCAATCAAAGTTTCTGCTGGAATTAAAGCTCAATTATTGGAAACCTCGCTTGAAAGTGAGCAATGACCAAGAAAAATTTAAAGTCGTCACTTGGTTCTAATATTTACTGAACATGGAGATTTTATAAAGATGATATTTTCTCTCTGATGGTTAACACTTTCTGACCTGCCTTTACTCTGGACACCTCATTACAAATCCACAAAGGCCCTGGTTATAGGTTGGTAGATGTTCTTGTCAATCAGTTTATGAAATCCTCAGCGAAGCCAAACTTCAGCAGCAATGGTAAATAGGACATTGGATAGGAGTGGGAGAGGGAGTGAGTGTAATTGTTCAGGAGTCCCACTATTATTGTAACCTGCCTTCAGCAAGTTATCTTTGATATCACTGTGCACTTGGAGAGCAAGATTCCTTCTGGTATTCTATCAGGCTGTGGTCAGGTTATCTGAGATATTAGGGCCGATTGGCTCAGTTTTCTGGGCGGCCAGTGTGGATCAGGTTGGTGCCAACAGCATGGGGTTCGATTCCATTCCAGCTGGGGTAGATCTTGGACCTGCCTCCTTGCCCTACCATGGTTTAGCTGTGAGTCGGACCTGCCTTCGGACAGAGAACTCAAAAAGAATAATCCTTTTCCTGTTGTCCTGCGTTTCAGAAATCGCTAACACATTTTCAGGAGTTTTACACATGCATACATTGATTGTGTTTTTATAACAGTCCTGTCATCTTACTGATCAGAACCTGAAATAGAACAACTACCTACTTCACTCCATGTAACATTACCGCAGTAACATTCACAGTTCATTTGAACTGTTTACAAATAATTAGTTTTGCTTCTAGTTTCCCACAATGTAGTTTTGGGAAATTGAAAATATATTTATTGTAATTATTACATTGGGTTCAAACACAACCCGTGAATTGTAGGATTATTCTTTGAGTAGAATAATGTGCTCTCTTTCACCGCCATGAGGAAATGGGTCAGTAGATTCCCAGTCACCCTGAATATTCCCTTTTGCTCACATTTCTCCACATTAATGTTCTGTTGTGTGAATATCTGTAGATATTCTCATTTCGCATCAAAGACTTTCTGACCTCTCATCCTGTTCCGTGAAATCATAAAAATGTAATGTTTCAAATTTCATTAACATTATCCATACCATTTAAAAAGGGACAAATAGTGGAAGGGATAATAAGGAATGTTCTTTATGATCACTGGGAAAGGGAAGAGGCCATTAGAAATCACAACACAACTTCAAAAAAAATAGCTTGTGTCCAACAAATTTGGAGGAGTTTATTGAGGAAGTCACTAGGATAGGGCATGAGAGAAATCTGGTGGACATTGTCACTCTAGACTTTCAGAAAGCCTTCGATATGCATCCTCACACTAGGTTACTTCATTTGATGGAGTGTGAGTTGAAATTTGAAGCTCTGGTTTAGGAAATCTCTTCAATCCCGAACCTCAAATTTAATTGGAAGATATGTGACAAGTGATCTCTCCCGAGGGTTGGTCCTACACCCATGACTTTGACAATCTGTATTCATGATCTGGACCAGGGTGAAAATATGAATCAGAAGCACAAGTAGTAGGGTGTTAGGAGTACAATATATACGTTTTCAGATGACAAAAACATCGATTTGAAGATTAAGATAGTAGAGGGTGATCAAATCCAATAAAACGTTTAGATGTGCTACAACTGTGGACACACATTGGCAAACAGTGTTCCATTCAGATAACTGTACCTCATACATATTGACTGGGCCAATATTGAATACAAGCATCACTTGCAGGGAACAATACTGAGACAGGGTGAGATAAAAAAGATCTTGGTGCTACTGTGTACAGATCACTGAAAGTTCATGATCAGTGCAGAAAAACTGTAGTTAAAGCTAACAAAGTATTGAGTTTATATTGATGGAACCAATCAGTGTTAAACAAGGGCTATCACATTGCCTGTACAGGTTCCTGGTCAGACCACATCTCAATAGTGTGCACAGTTTTGGTTACCCCTTCGTGTTAGATAATATAGTGTCATTGGTAAAGTTCCAATGGAGAGCTGCAGGAATGATTCCCAGCTTAGAGAAGCTCAGCTACTCAGACAGGCTCAAGGATTTTAATTTGTTTAATTTCAAGCAGCAAAGATTTACGCTAATTTACAGAGGCCTTGTAAATACATGAATGCCTGGATAGAGTCCCTATTGATAGATGATGCTAGTTTATCAAATTTGGGAGGACTAGATTAAACTATGTAAGTGTAGGAATAAACAGCATGTTCAGTGTTTCTTTTCTCTTCCCGGAGAACTGAGAACCTTTGGAATGAGTTTCCAGTCGCTATGGTGGGTGCTGACACTGAAGAGTGAGCTGGACCAGTTCATGACTTGGACAGAGATCGCATCATGTAGAAAGTAACTGGCTTATAGCTAACAACTGGACAACGCGATTTCCTGAATTGGATTCGATGAACTGAGGAGGTCAGAGAAGAATACGAGCAGAATTGTACTCAAACACAATCTGTAACCTCATGGCCCAGCGTATCCCCCACTCTACAAATACCATCAAGCCAGGGGTTCAATGAAGTGTGCAGGAGGGCATGGCTAACAAGTAGCAAGTAACATTCACGCCACACAAGTGTCAGGAAATCCCCAGCTCCTACTGGAGAGAATCCAACCATCGCCCCTTGATGTTCAATGGTGTTACCATCATTCAATCCCCCCACTACCAACATCCTCGGGGGTTACCATTGACCAGGAACTGAACTGGACTAGCCACAAAAATACTGTGGCTACAAGAGCAGGTCAGAGGCTAAGAATCGTGCAATAAGTAACTCACCTCCTGACTCCCCAAAGCTGTCCACCATCTGCAAGGCACAAGTCAGGAGTGTGATGGAATACTCCCCACTTGCCTGGATGAGTGCAGCTCCCACAACAGTCAAGAAGATGGACACTGTCCAGGACAAAGCAGTCTGCTTGATTGGCACAACATCCACAAACATTCACTCCCTCCACCACTGACGCACAGTAGCAGCAGTGTGTGCCATGTACAAGGTGCACTGCAGAAACTCACCAAGTCTCCTTAGACAGCATCTTCCAAACCCACGACCACTACCACCTATGAGGACCAAGGCAACAGATAGATGGGAACACCACCACCTGGAGGTTGCCCTCCAAGTCGCTCACCATCCTGACTTGGAAATATATCGCCATACCTTCACTGTCGCTGGGTCAAAATCCTGGAATTCCCTTCAAACAGCACTGTGGGCGTACTTACACCACATGGACTGCAGTGGCTCAAGAAGGCAGGTCACCACCACCATCTCAAGGGCAACTAGGGATGGGCAATAAATGCTGGCCCTGCCAGCGAAGCCCACATCCCGTGAATGAATTAAAAAAAGTGAAATGGTTTTAAATGTCCATTTCATCTCTTACCTTTCAGGTGACTGGGCACTTCAGATAAGCCTCTTCCAATGTTCATGTAATCAAATGGATCAGAACCTGTTTAAAGCAATTAACTGTCATGAAATCAGATCTGTGTAATGTTATAGCAAAATCTGCAATGTTTGAATCTGAAATTGAATTCACTGTGTGATTTTACCGTACCAAGTTCCTGTATTTCTTTTATTATTTTATCCAACTTTGGGACCCCATGATGCACTTTCACAAAGGATTCCCACATCACCCTTCGGGCCCGAGAGCCTTTCTCCATCACCAGACTTAGGAGAAGCTTGGAACTCTCCGCCCGGTTTCTCTTCTCCGTGAGCTCGGTGACTTTCTGCAAAGAATAATAATGAATATATTGAGGATCAGAGTGAAAGATAAACACTGAGAATGAGAAGGAAATGATCTGCTCAGTGATGGCATTTCCAATTGTTTTGAGTCCAATAAACAGTCACTGGGCTGAGAACTAATACATAATGAACATTCACTAAAAATCATCTTCATCTCATTTCAGGCATTAATAGCAAATACAAGTGAATAAACTAAGCCAGAAGTCTGAAATACATTTTGTGGGGAGTGAGGAATCATTGACAATCTGCAGTATTTTAATGTGATCAGTGTGATGAGTTTTCTTTGTCAAATTATTGATTGACAATATGATCCACTTGTTTCCTCACACTGACTTCTTACTGCTACAGTTTCTCATTTACTCAGCAAGAAAATAGTAGCAAATCAGATCTCTGGTGGAGGGGAAGAGACAATTCTGGTCATTAAGTTATTTTCACAGAAGAATGGGAATCTTAAAATGAAAACTGGCAGAGAAATCACCATTGACTGAACCAAACCAGTACTGTTGATTTATCTGTCAGGAGAATCGACCAATATTAATGGTGAAAAATCCAATCAATCCGATCAATTTCCCCCTCAGTAACTGAAAGTTCAGAAGCTTGATATTTCTGCAAATTTGCTACAAATATGAAAACTTGGTAAGGAGTGGGAAGTGGATAGGTTTTGAGAGTGAGTGGGACCCAAGATAACTGAACACTGTGATGGTGTGAAGGAGAGGCTGCTCATAAGGCCAGAGTCAGAGCAATGGAGAATTCCAATGGGAGGTTTCAGGACTCGAGCAGCTTACAAAGAACGAAAGGGTCAAGGTCATTAAGTTATTTAAACAGAAGAATGGGAATTTTAAGTTGAAGGCATCTGAGTACTGGGAGATATGATAGGTTTGTGAGCACACAAGTGATATCTGGAACCTGGAGTGGTTCAGGGTAAAGACAGCAGAATCTGAGTAGTTTAACATTCCAGAGATTGCAAGGTTACCTTGGTTACCTCCACACTCAACTGTTCCAAATCCATGGATGAAGGTTGAGGAGAAGTGTTGAGATAGGGGGAGAGACTTGCAGTGTTATGTGGAGAGAAGTAGGACATTTTTGTGCTGGCAAGTTTGCAGCAAATTGAGTTCAGCTTGAAGCTGGACACTGAAATCCCAGATAGCCTGGCTAAGCTTTAGTCATTGACCAGGGGGAGAAATCCAATCAAGTGGTGAGTAGATGGAGTTTGTGGCTGGGAAAGCAGACAATGCGGTTAATTTTTCCAATGTCTAACAGTCGGAAAAGGGAGTTACGTTCCACACCAAGAGTATAGAGGCAGGAAATTACACAGTGAATGAACTCAATTACCTGATGTTCACCCATGAGGGGTGAATGTCAGAGCGAGAAACAGGGAAAGGAGTTTTAAAATATTCTTTGACGAGGTGTGGGCATCACTGGCTAAGTCAGCATTTGTCACTCATTCTTAATGACCCTAGAGAAGGGGATGTTGAAGGCTTTCCCACTATACCCTCCCTGTTCTCTCCTTTTCCCAGCCTCATCAAACTCTTTCCTTTTATTTATAGAGATAAACCTGAATCATTCCCCTATCCTTTTACAGATAATGATGGATCTGCTGGGTGTTTTCAGTTTCATATCATTGTGTCAGATTCACAATATTTGCAGTTCGATCCATTTTCCCATTTCTATTCTGTAAGATTTGGTGATTCCGTTATCTAATATGGGAACAATTCTCAGTGGCAGCATGGAAATCAAATTAGGTGTTGGGCTGTATTAAGAGGGCAATATTGAGCCAAAAGTGTGAGGTAATTTGCAACTTGCTAAAAACATTGGTGTGACCATACTTAGAATACTGTGTATAGTCCTGAATGCCTCAGTACAACAAGGTTATGAGAGCTACTGAAGAGAACAACTAGAACGATTGAGAGGATGGTGGTGTTGGGCGAGGATCTATTGTGTAAACTGGGCGCGTCCTCACTGGAAAAAGAGATTGAGAAGTAATATGATTGCTGTTTCCCATTGACTTCAATTTGTGAGGACACCATGATGCCACATTAGCTCAAATGCTGCCTGGATGTGAAGGGAAAGCACCATCACCTTTCCTCTGGAATTCTTTTGGCCATCTTTGAGCCAAAGCTGCGATTAGGTCTGGAACAGAGTGGTCCTGGCAGAACCCAAACTGAGTATTAGTGACAAGGTTATTGCTGAGCAAGGGCCAGTTCAAAGCACTGTCGATGATACCTTCCATTGTTTTGCTGATGACTGAGAGTAGGCTGATGTAATTGCAATTGCTGGCTCAGATTTGTCCTGCTTTTCATGGATAGGATATTCCCGTGCAATTTTCCATATTATCAGGGAGATGCCAGTGTTGCACTGAGACAACTTGACTAGAATTGCGGCTAGTCCTGGAGTACTAATCTCCAGCATTACAGCCGGGATATTGTTGGGGACCTTGTATCCAGTGAGCTCGGTTGCTCCTTTACATCATGTGGAGGGATTTAAATTGGCTGAAGACTTGTTTCAGTGCTGATGGGAACCAGAACCTAGTGGATGAATCATCCACTAAACACTTCGGACTGAAGATAGTTGCAAAAGCTTCAGTTTTATCTTTTGCACTCGTGCTGGGCTCCGCATCATTGATTATGTGAATGTTTGTGGAATCTTCTCCTCCAGTTAGTTGTTTAGCTGTTCACCACAATATTACTGGTCTGGCAGGAATGCAAAGCTATATGCACTGTTGGTTGTGGGATCACTTGCTTCTGAATATCACAGGATCACAGAGTGCCGAAGAGGCCCTTCGGCCCATCGAGTCTACATCGAAACGTGAGAAACACCTGCCCTACCTACCTAATCCCATTTACCAGCCCATAACTTTGAATTTATGATGTGCCAAGTGTTCATCCAGGTACATTTTAAAGGATGTGAGGCAACCCACCTCCACCACCCTCCCAGGCAGCGCATTCCAGACCTTCACCACCCTCTGGGGAAAAACGTTTTTCCTCACATCCCCTTAAACCTCCTGCCCCTCACCTTGAACTTATGTCACCTCGTAACTGACCCTTCAACTAAGGGGAACAGTTGCTCCCTATCTATTCTGTCCATGCCCCTCATAATCTTGTACACCTCAATCAGGTCACCCCTCAGGTCTTCTCTGCTCCAAGGAAAACCACCCAAGTATATCCAACCTCTCTTCATAACTTAAATTTTTCATCCCAGGCAACATCCTGGTGAATCTCCTCTGCACCCCCTCCAGTGCAATCACATCCTTCCTATAATGTGGCGACCAGAACTGCACATAGTGCTCCAGTTGTGGCCTCACCAAGGTTCTATACAACTCCAACAGGACCTCCCTACTTTTGTAATCTATGCCTTGATTGATAAAGGCCAGTGTCCCATATGCCTTTATCACCACCCCACTAACATGCCCATCCTCTTTCAGAGATCTATGGACACACATGCCAAGGTCCCTTTGTTCCTCAGAACTTCCTAGTGTCATGCCGTTCATTGAATACTTCCTTGTCAAATTACTCCTTCCAAAGTATATCACCTCACACTTTACAGGGTTAAATTCCATCTGCCACTTATCTGTGGTTTTGACCATCCCGTCTATATCTTCCTGAAGCCCAAGACACTCAACCTCACTGTTAACAACCCGGCCAATCTTTGTATCATCCGCAAACTTACTAGTCCTACCCACATTGTCATCTATGTCATTTTTATAAATGATGAATAATAGGGGACCCAGCACAGATCCCTGTGGTACACCACGGGACACAGGCTTCCAGTCACTAAAACATCCTTCTGTCATCACACTCTGTCTCCTACAACTAAGTCAATTTTGAATCCACCTCGTCAAATTACCCTGTCTCCCATGTGCATTTGCCTTCTTTATAAGTCTCCCATGCGGGACCTTGTCAAAGGCTTTGCTGAAATCCATATAAACTACATCAACTACACTACCCTCATCTACACACCTGGTCACCTCATCAAAAAATTAAATTAAATTTGTTAGGCATGACCTCCCCCTGACAAAGCCATGCTGATTATCCCTGATCAAACTTTGCCTCTCCAAGTGGAGATAGGTTCTCTCCTTCAGAATTTTCTCCAATAGTTTCCCTACCACTGACGTGAGGCTCACTGGCCTGTAGTTCCCTGGCTTCTCTCTATAACACTTCTTAAATAGCAGAACCATATTAGCTGTTCTGCAGTCCTCTGGAACCTCCCCCGTGGCCAGAGAGGAATTAAAAATTTGAGTCAGAGCCCCTACGATCTCCTCCCTTGCCTCCCTCAGCAGTCTGGGACACACATCATCCGGACCTGGAGATTTGTCCACTCTTAAGACTGCCAACACCTCCAATACCTTGTCACTCCCGATATCAAGTTGCTCAAGAACCTTGCAGTCTCTATCCCCGAGTTCGATACCTTCATCCTCATTCTCTTTTGTGAAGACAGATGTGAAGTATATATGTTATGGTGATGTGTTGTGGCCTCATCAGGTTGGCATCTCATGTTTATATACCCCTGATGCTGATCCGGCAATGCTCTGCTACACATTAATTGAACCAGGGTTGAGCCCCTGGTTTGACTGAAATGGTGGAGTGATGTGATGGATATACCTTACCACAATTCTGCAGCTGATGGCCCACAGCGCTTTGTGGATAGTGAGTTTAGAGACAGTAGATCTATTGTGTATCCATCACATTTAGCACGGTGATACTATCGCAAACACAATGAGAGGTGTCTTCAATTTGAAGACAGTACTTCATTTCCTACGAGGACTGTGCGGTGGTCACTCCTGTCGTGTCATAGACAGATGCATCTGCAATAGGTAGATGGGTGAGGACAAATAAGGTTTCACCTCCTGTTGGTTCTCTGGCCAACTGCTGCAAGCCCAGTCTGGCAGATATGTCTTTCAGGACTCAGAAAGCACTGTCATTAGTGGTGCTACCGAGCCATTCTTGATGGGAGAAATTAAGTCCCCACCTATAGTGAATTATCTGCCCCTGCTCTTTCTAATTAACCTGGAGGAGTCCATATTCATCAACTGAAGGAGGGCAATAATCAGCAGGTGGTTTTGTTGTCTATCTTTGGCCCCATGCCAAGAGATTTCCTGGGGTTCTGAGTCTATATTGAGGACTCTCCCTGGTTACTGTATACCCCTAGGCTGCCATCTCTGGTGGATCCATCTAGTGGGAAAGGGTATACCCAGGAATAGTAGCAGAAGAGTTTGGGATGTTGTTTGATGGTCATATTGACAGGATTATTCTTATGTCAGGCTGTTGTTTTATTAGTCACATTTGTTACAAGTCCTTCAATGTTAGTGGGGACTTTGCATGGTCGACTGATCTGTGACTGAATCCAATGCTGGGTGCTCTTATTACACCTTTTTATAGCTGTGTTGCATGTTGATCTAGACCATTTCAGAGGGCAGTGAAGAGTCAGCCATGTTGCTGGGTGTCTGGAGTCATATACAGGTCAGGATGAGTAAGGACAGCAGGTTTCCTTCCCTAAAGGACATGAGCCACCCAGATGGCTTTTGATGACAATTCAATATTATCTAATTACCTTAGATCAAATTCACAAACTGTCACAGTGAGATCTAAGTTCAGGTCTCTGGAGTATGAGTCCAGGCTACTAGTTTGTTAATTCAGTAACACAACCACAATGCTGCTGTATCTGTATGTGGTAAGTGTTGTATGCTTGGAAGAAACAGATCACTTTGGGTCTACGGTTCCCAAAGCTCTGAGGCTTTCCTCACCTCATGTTTGGTTCTGTTGTAGGCTAATTATTATAGGTTGATTTATTACCATTATCAGCATGTGACTGCCCGGGTGTTAGAAGATGATCTAGATAGATCTTGGTCTCCTATCATCCTTACATTCTGCAACTTCTGTAATGTTTAAATAACCCAAACTCATTGCAACCCTCCCACTTACCCGATGTTCTTTTCCATTGAAAATCTTCTCGTATGTTAACAAAGAGCTGATTCCATCCACCCCTTCTTCAATCGCCTGTTCTAGTCTGTCCCAGTAAAATTTTGTCAACTGGAACAGCTGGAAATCATCCCACTTTGTCAAGAACTCAGTGATTCTGGAGTTTGGATCTGTGAACACAAAATGGAGAAAAACAAACATCATTGAATTTCTAGCCACGTTGTTCTACTTCCTTTACAGGAAGCGACTGAATCCTCCTGTGAGACACATTATCAAACCAAGTGTGAAAATCCAGAAACATTATGTGATAGCATAGCTGATTTGTGACCAAATTCCTAACCTTGCCCCAAATCCCTTCATACCCATGGTTAACAAGAAGCTATCAATCTCAAATTTAAACCCAGCAATTGTCTTTATTGTTTGCTGGATGTGGGAGTCGTTGGCAAGGCCAGCGTTTGTTGTCTATCCCAAATTGCCCCAGAGAAGGAGGTGGTGAGACACCTTCTTGAATCACTGCAATATATCTGGTGCCTGTATGCCCACAGCGCTTCTGGGAAGGGAGTCCCAGGATTTTGACACAGTGACAGTAAAGGAACAGTGATTTTATTCAAGGTCAGGTTAGTGTGTAGCCTGGAGAGGAACTTGCAGGTTCTGGTGTTCCCATGCATTTGTTGCCCTTGTTCTTCTTGGTGGCAAAGGTCATGGATTTGGAAGGTGGAGTCAATGGAGCCTTGGTGAGATGCTACGGTGCATCTTGTAGACACTACACACTGCTGCCACTGTGCATAAGTGGTGGAAGGAGCTAAGGTCTTCACATTGAGGATACCTTCCCTCATCATGCTAATTGGGATAGATTTCAAACAGATCTAGCAACTCAAGGCAGGACAACCATGAGGTGCTGTGAGCGATCAGCAGCAGCAGAACTGTACTCAGCCACAATCTATAACCTCATGGCCCGGTATTTCCCACACTCAACCATTACCACCAAGCCAGAGGATTAATCCTGGTTCAATGAAAAGTGCAGGAGGGCACACCTGGAGCAGCATCTGGCATACCTAAAAATGAGGTGTAAACCTGGTGAAACTATAACACAGAACTACTTGTGTGCCAAACAGCATAAGCAGCAAGTAACAGACAGAGCTAAGAGATTCCACAACCATTGGATCACATCTAAGCTCTGCAATCCTACCATGTCCAGTCATGAATGATGGCAGACAATTAAACTACTCACTGGAGGAGGCGGCTCCACAAATATCCCCATCCTCAATGATGGGGGAGTCCAGTACATCAGTGCAAAAGATAAGGCTGAAGCATTTGCTACAATCTTCAGCCAGAAGTGCCCAGTGCATGATCCATCTCGGCCTCCTCCAGATGCCCCCAGCATCACAGATGTCAGTCTTCAGCCAATTCAATTCACTCCACGTGATAAAGAAACAGATGCAGGCACCAGATACTGCAAAAGCTATGGGCCCTGACAATATTCCAGCAACGGTATTGAAGACTTGTGCTCCAGAACTTGCAGCGCCCCTAGCCAAGCTGTTTCAGTGCAGCTACAATACTGGCACCTGCCCCTACAATGTGAAAAATTGCCCAGTTATGTCCTGTACACAAAAAGCAGGAGAAATCCAACCCGGCCAATTACCCATCAGTCTACATTCGACCATCAGTAAAGTGAAGGAAGGAGTCAACAACAGTGCTTTCAAGCGGCAATTGCTCAGCAATAACCTGCTCACTGACACTCATTTGGGTTCCGCCAGGGACACTCAGCTCCTTACCTCATTACAGCCTTGTTTCAAACATGGACAAAAGAGCTGAGCTCCAGAGGTGCGATGAAAGTCACTGCCCTTGACATCAATGCAGCATTTGATTGGCTGTGGCATCAGGGAACCTTAGCAAAACTGTAGTCAATGGGAGTCAGTGGGAAAACTCTCCAGTGGTTGGAGTCAGACCAAGCACAAATATAGATGGATGTGGTTGTTGGAGGTCAATCATCTCAGTTCCAGGACATCACTGCAGGAGTTCCTCAGGGTAGTGTCCTAGGCCCAACCATCTCCAGCTGCTTCAGCAATGACATTCATTCCATCATAAGGTCTGAAGTGGAGATGTTCACTGATGATTGCACAATGTTCAGCATCATTCACAACTCCTCAGATACTGAAGCAGTCCATGTCCACATGCAGCAAGGCCTGGGTGATATCCAGGCTTGGGCTGACAAGTGGCAAGTAATATTTGTGCCACACAACTATCAGACAATGAGCATCTCCAACAAGAGAGAATCTAACCATCGCCCCTTGAGATTCAATGCCATTGCTATTGATGAATTCTCCACCATCAATATCCTGGGGGTTACAATTGACCAGAAAGTGAACTGAACCAGCCACATAAATACTGTGGCTAGAAGAGCAGGTCAGAGGCTAGGAATGCTGCAGTGAGTAACTCAACTCCTGACTCCCCAAAGCCTGTCCACCATCTACAAGGCACAAGTCAGCAGTGTGATAGAATACTCTCCACTTGCCTGGATGAGTGCAGTTCCATGAATACTCATGAAGTTTGACAGCATCCAGAACAAAGCAACCCAGTTGATTGGCACCCCATCCACAAACATTAACTCTCTCCACCACCGACACAGTGGCAATAGTGTGTACGATCTACAAGGTGCATTGCAGGAACTCACCAAGGCTGCTTAGACAGCAACTTTCCACCCACAGACGCTACCATCTCAGAAGGCAAGGGCAGAAATAGATGGGAACACCACCATCTGGAAGTTCTCCTCTAAGCCACTCAGTATCTTGGCTTGAAAATGTGTCACCATTCCTTCACTGTTGCTGGAACTCCCTCCATAACAGCACTGTGGATATAGCTGCGCCATATAGACTGCAGCAGTTCAAGGGCAATTTAGAACTCAGGATGGGCAATAAATGCTGGCCTATCCAGTGAAGCCCACAACCCATGAATTAATTTTTAAAAATGTTTTAAGTGGTGGATGGGATGCCGATCAAGTGGGCTCTTTGTTCTGGATGGTGTAGATTTTTGAGTGTTGTTGAAGCTGCAGACATCTAGGCAAGGGGAGAATATTCCATTGCACTCCTAAGTTGTGCTTTGCAGATGGTGGGCAGACTTTGAGAAGTCAGGAGTGAGTTACTCTCCTCATAATTCCCAGCTTCCGACATGCTCTTGTAGCTACAGTATTTATATGGCGAATCCAGTTCAGTTACTGGTCAATGGTAACCCCCAGGATGTTGAGAGTGGGCGATTCAATGATGGTGATGCCATTAAATGTCAAGTGGAGATGGTTATATTCTATCTTGTGGAGATCATCATTGCTTGGCACTTGTATGGCATGAATGCTACTTGGTACGAGGTAGCTCTCGGAGGTGGGACATTTTTTCTGATAGCAGGTTAAGTCTTGTTCTGAGCCAATTAATGGCCCTATGGCTGTTAATTGGGCTCGGACACTCCCAGTCACATGGAGCTTGGTGCAGCTTAATTTTAATCCAGGGAGGTCATGCGAGTCACTGCACTGCCTTGGTGTGGAATTCTCCCCATGGCTCTAAGACTAGGGAGTTTAGTAAAAAAGATTGGAGCCAGACCTTTCAGGAGTGAGACTATAATAAAAACTTCAATACAAGGGAACCCTCTTCTGTAAGCAGCCAATTGATTCTAGATCTGAGGTGAGGTGACTGTCCCTGCCATCATGGCAGCATTTGACCACACATGGCACCAATGCCAGGTATCTACTCAACAGTTCCAGAACTCAGGGGCTCCCTCAACCTGTGACTGTGATGTCCCTTTAGAGGGTCACTCATTTAAATCCTTCTACTCGGTCTCTGTCCTGTTCCCTCTTCCTGTCTGAGCCGCAGGTTTTGCACAAGATATGGTCAATCTAGTAGCATAGAAATTTTATTCTGAAGTATTTTATGAACATACCTGTGCCCATTCTCATTCTTTTTGTAGTTGTTGGATATTCTGTCTCGTTTGGACCTTCAGCCATGGTGCTGACAGATGTTCCCAGATTAGGATGTTCTGTAATAAATCTTCGACGAATACAAGGATTAGATGGATATATTAAAATCAGAAGAACATTGGCAGCTTCAAACAGTGAGGCGACGCACAGCATTTATTTGCAGGATACCGTTAGAGATTTTACAATCTCACAAATGTCAAGGTGATACAGATGGTAGATTTTTTGACTGCTAGACAATGTGCGACCTGCTCTAATCCTTCTCCTCAAAAAATCCACGCTTGACCCCTTTGCCCTTGCAAACAACTGTCCTCCAGTCTCCTTTTCCCTCTCAAAGTCCTTGAACATGTTATTATCTCCAAAATCCATGCCCATCTTTCATGGAATTCCATGTTTGAATCCCTCCAATCAAGGTGCAACCATTCCACAGGATCAAAACGGCTCTTATTGAAGTCACAAATAACACCCTTCCTGGCTCTGACAGTAAGAAATGAAGCATTTTCATCCTTCCCGACCTGTCTACAGCCTTTGACATGGTTGACCACATCATCCTTCTCCAACTCCTCTCTGCTGTCACCCAGCTGGGTGAAAATGCGGCAAAAGTTCCCAGATCAATTCTTATCTATTAAATTGCAGCCAAAGAATCTCTTCCCACTCCCACACCATTATCTCTGGAGTCTCCCAGTGATGTCTCGTTAGCCCTCTTCTATTTCTCATCAATACGCTGTCCCTTGGCAACCTGGTTCCCCATGTAAACTGAGGACACCCAGCTCTACTTCATCACTGCTTCCTGTATCCTGATTCTAAACAAGTCTCTTTTACGAATCACCTGTGCCTACTGGTCCACGCTGGCTCCTAGTCTCACAACATCTCATTTTAAAATCCCCAACCTAGCATTTCAAATTTCTCCATGGCCCCTCTCGTCCTATCTATGTAACCTCGAACAGCTCTGGAAGCCATCGATATCTCTACCCTCCATCTCTCCAAGTCTGACATGTTTCACATCCGGATGATAATCGTCCAAAACTGGGGGCCAAGTTCTGAGCTCTGGAATTCCCTTCCTTAGCCTCTCAGCCTCTGTTACTTTTCTCTCCTCCTTTCAAATTCTCCTTAAGAACACTAACTCTCTGACCAAAGTTTTTGGTCACCTGCTCTGGTGCTCCTTCAGTATCTCGGTACCA
Source organism: Cetorhinus maximus (assembly GCF_964194155.1). Lineage (NCBI taxonomy): Eukaryota > Metazoa > Chordata > Chondrichthyes > Lamniformes > Cetorhinidae > Cetorhinus > Cetorhinus maximus. Next base: position 6,119,951 of record NC_135894.1, on the reverse strand, counting down.
TTTTCAAAAGGAACTGCACTGCTTTTGTTAAATAGCACGGGATGTTTTGTTAATGAAAGTTGCTATACAAATGCAATTTGATGCATTTTCTCCACTTGTTTGTCTCACTGAATGTCTGCCCATACCCTTGTGCCCAATCAAACTATCAGCCAGTGTCCTATCATTTCTCCACTGTCGAAGTATAAAAATGATTCAGGCTTGGATCAGTCTTTTCTCCAAATTACAAATTAAATTATTCTCCACGTTAATTTGTAAAGAAGTTTGAGACAATGTAAAATTTAGTTATCTGCTGTTTAACCCACATTACACCCACCCCCCACTGAACCAACCCTGAAAGCCCCACTGACTCAGCCCCGCACCCCCCACTGACCCAGCCCCGCACCCCCCACTGACCCAGCCCCGCACCCTCCCACTGACCCAGCCCCGCACCCCCCACTGACCCAGCCCCGCACCCCCCACTGACCGAGCCCCGCACCCCCCACTGACCCAGCACCGCACCCCCCACTGACCCAGCCCCGCACCCCCCACTAACCCAGCCCCGCAACCCTCACTGACCCAGCCCCGTACCCTCCCACTGACCCAGCCCCGCACCCCCCCACTGACCCAGCCCCGCACCCCCCACTGACCAAGCTTTGTCCTATCTTCATTCCATTTGCCTTCCTAATCACTGGCTGAACTAACATGCTAATCTTTAGTGATTCATCTCCCAGTGCACTCAAATCCCTCTGTACACAGAGCTCTGCAATCTCTATTAATTTAAATAATATTCTGCTTTTCTATTCTTCCTGCCAAAATGGACAAGTTCATTTTTTTTCTATATTGTACGCCATCTGCCAAATTTTTGCCCATTCACTTAACCTCTATAAACCCCTTCGTAAACTCTGATGTTCTCTTAACAACTTATTTTCCTACCTATTTTTGTGTCATCAGCAAACTTAAGCTACCATGCATTCGGTTCCTTCATCCAAGTTATTGATATAAACTGGATATAGTTAAGGCCCCAGAACTGATCCCTGTGGCACTCCACTAGTTGCAACTTGCCAGCCTAAAATTGAACCACTTATTCTGACTCCCTGCATCTTGTTAACTAACCAATCCTCTACCATGTTATTGTGTTACCCCCTCCATCATGAGCTCCTATTTGGTGCTGTAACCTTTAATGTGGCACCTTATCAAATGCCTTTTGGAAATCCAATGCACCACATCTACAGATTCCCCCTTATCATCCTTGCTTGCAACATAGAAAGATTACAGCACAAGAGAACAAAAACAAAAATACCTGGAAAAACTCAGCTGGTCTGGCAGCATCTGCGGAGAGGAACACAGTTAACTTTTCGAGTCCGAATGACTCTTCATCAGAACTAAGGAAAATAGAAAAGAGGTGAAATATAAGATGCTTTAAGGGGGAGGGGGTGGGGGGGTGGGACAGGTAGAGCTGGATAGAGGGCCAGTGATTGGTGGAGATTGCCAAAAGATGTCATAGACAAAAGGACCAAAGAGGTGTTGACGGTGGTGACATTACCTAAGGAATGTGCAAATGGTGACATTAAGGGTAGAAAGCAGGACGAGCAAGGTACAGGTAGCCCTAGTGGGGGTGGGGTTGGGAGAAGGGATCGAAATAGGCTAAAATATATAGATAAAACAATGGATAGAAATACATTTAAAAATAATGGAAATAGGTTGGAAAAGAAAAATATATGTAAAATATTGGATAAGGGGGGATCGGAAACGGGGTGGGGATGGAGGAGAGAGTTCATCATCTAAAATTGTTCAACTCAATTTTTAGTTCAGAAGGCTGTAAAGTGCCGAGTCGGAAGATGAGGTGCTGTTCCTCCTGTTTGCGTTGGGCTTCACTGGAACAATGCAGCAGGCCAAGGATGGACATGTGGGCATGAGAGCAGGGTGGAGTGTTGAAATCGCAAGCTACATGGAGGTCTGGGTCATGCTTGCGGATAGACCGAAGATGTTCTGCAAAGCGGTCACCCTGTCTGCGTTTGGTCTCTCCAATGTAGAGGAAACGGCATTGGGAGCAACGAATGCAGTAGACTAAATTGAGGGAAGTGCAAGTGAAATGCTGCTTCACTTGAAAGGGGTGTTTGGGCCCTTGGACAATGAGGAGAGGGGAAGTAAAGGGGCAGGTGTTGCACCTTCTGCGTTGTATGGGAAGGTGCCGTGGGAGGGGGTTGAGGTGTAGGGGGTGATGGAGGAGTGGACCAGGGCGTCCCGGAGGGAACGATCCCTGCGGAATGCCGTCAAGGGGGGGTGAAGGGAAGATGTGTTTGGTGGTGGCATCATGCTGGAGTTGGTGGAAATGGCGGAGGATGATCCTTTGAATGCAGAAGCTAGTGCGGTGATAAGTGAGGACAAGGGTGACCCTATCATGTTTCTGGGAGGGAGGAGAAGATGTGAGGGCGGATGCGCGGGAGATGGGCCAGACACGGTTGAGGGCCCTGTCAACCACCGTGGGTGGAAAACCTCAGTTAAGGAAGGAGGAGGACATGTCAGAGGAACTGTTTGCCACATTTCTGTCTTCACCCCTTCCCCTGTCTCCCAGAACCCTGATAGGGTCCCACGTGTCCTCACTTTTCACCCCACCAGGATCCATATTCAAAGGATCATCCCCCACTACTTTTGTCATCTCCAACATGAGGCCACCACAAAACACATCTTTTCCTCACCCCCTGTCAGCATTCCATAGGGAGCATTCCCTCTGTGACACTCTGGTCCACTCCTCCATCACCCCCCAAATCCTCATCGCCTTTCAATGGCACCTTCCCATGCAATTGCAGATGGTGCAACACTTCGTCATTTATTGCTTCCGTTCTCATGATCCAAGGCCCCAAACACTCCTTTCAGGAGAAAGGGCGCTTCACTTGCACCTCCTTCAATTTTGCCGACTGTATTCGCTGATCTCGAAGCAGTCTCCTCTATATTGGTGAGACTAAACGCAGACTGATGGATCGATTTGCAGAACACCTTCACTCAGTCTGCAAGCATGACCCAGACCTTCCTGTTGCTTGCCAATTCAACACACCACCTTGCTCCCATGCCCACATGTCCGTCCATTGCTCCTGCAATGCTCCAGTGAAGCCCAAGGCAAACCGGAGGAACGGCATCTCATCTTTTGATTGGGTAATTTACGGCCTTTTGAAGTGAACATTAAGCACAACAACTTCAGACCATGAACTTTGTGCTAGTGCGTATAGGAATAGGAGATAGAAAGGATGAATGCGAGGCTGAAGAGATGGTGCAAGAGGAAGAGCTTTAGTTTCCGGAATTATTGGGTCTGTTTCTGGCGAAGTTGGGGCCTGTACAAGTCGGAGAGTTGCTCATGAACTGGAACAGGACAAACATCCCAGGGTGTAAAAGAGGAGGTGCCATTGCCCTATTGATCAAGGGTCAATGGCTGCAGTCAAGTGGGATGGTATCATAGAAGATTCCTCAAATGAAGCCATATGGGTAGAACTTAAAAAACAAAAAGGGGGGCAATCTATTTGCTGGGAGTGTACTTTCGGCCTCCAAACATTCAGGGGGAGAGAGAGGAGCAGATATGTAGGGAAATCTCAGTGAAGTGTAAAAGTAATAGGGTAATAATAGTAGGGGATTTCAAATTCCCCAATATTAACTGGGCTGCTCATGATGTGAATGGTGAAATTCTTAAAGTGCATCCAGGAGAGCTTTTTGAGCCAGCATGTAGAAAGTCCCACAAGAGAAGGGGTAGTCCTGGCCCTAATCTTTGGGAATGAAGCCGGGCAAGTGGGAGAAGTGTCAGTGGGGGAGCATTTCGGCGACAGTGACCACAACTCTGAAAATTTAAGGTAGTTATGGAAAAGGACAAAGATGGGCTGGAAAGAAAGTTACTGAACTGGGTGAAGGCCAGTTTCAATACAATAACTCAGGATCCGGCCAAAGTGGAGTGGGAGCAGCTACTTGTATGAAAGTCCACATCAGAGCAGAGGGAGTCATTCAAAAAGGCAATAGTGAGAGTTCAGGGCCAACATGTTCCCCTGAAGGTGAAGGGTAGGACCAACAAGTCCAAGAAACCTGCATGTCAAAGGGATATAGCACATTGAATAAGTTTATAAAGGTGGCTTATGTCAGATACAGAGGGCTGAAAACAACAGAAGCCCTCGAGGAGTAAAGAAAGTGTGGGTGGGTGTGGGGTGGGGCGCAGGAGTAATTAAATATTTAGGAGAGCAAAACAGGGGCAAGATAAAACACGGGCGGACAAGATAAAGGAAAATCCAAAGGCATTTTATAAATATATTAAGGACAAGAGGATAACCAGGGGAAGAATAGAGCCCACTTGGGGCCAAAGTGGCAATGTGCGTGGAGCCAGAGAGTGAGGTTTTGAACGATTACTTTTCAGCCTTGTTCACTATGGAAAAGGACAATGTAGGTGTAGAAATCAGGGAAGGGCACTGTTATATGCTTGAAGAAATTAACATTGAAGAAAAAGGTATTAGTGGTTTTACCAAGCTTAAAAGTAGATACATTCCCAGGCCCAGGTGAGATGTACCCAAGGCTGCTTTGTGAGGCAAGGCAGGAGATTTCAGGGGCTCTGGCACTAATTTTCAAATCCTCTCTGGCTACAAGAGAGGCTGCAGGGGACTAGAGGACACCGAATTTGGCACCATTATTCAAGAAGCATAGTATGGATAAACCAGGTAATGACAGGGCAGTGAGTCTAACATCAGTGGTAGGGAAACTATTGGGAAAAAAATATGAGGCACAGGATTAATTTCCACTCGCAGGGGCAGGGATTAATCTGGGATAGTCAGTATGGCTTTGTCAGGGGGAGATCATGTCTAACAAATTTGTTTTAATTTTTCGAGGAGGTGACTAGTTTTGTAGATGAGGGTAGTGAAGTTGATGTAGTCAACGTGGACTTAAGTAAGGTTTTTGACAAGGCTCCAGATGGGAGAATGGGCAAGAAAGTAAGAGTCCATTGTATCCAGGGCAATTTGGCAAATTGGATCCGAAATTGGCTTAGTGCCAGGAGGCAGAGTGTCAGGGTCAAAGGTTGTTTTTGCAATTGGAATCCTGTAACGAGTGATGTACTGCAGGGATCAGTTATGGGACCTTTGCTGTCTGTTCTGTACATTAATGATATAGACATGAATATAGGAAGTATGATCAGTAAGTTTGAAGATGACGCGGAAATTGGTGGTGTTGTACATAGTGAGGAGGAAAGTCCTGTAATAGTGAGATATAGATGGGCTTGTAAGATGGGCAGAGCAGTGGCAAATGGAATTTAATCCTGAGAAGTGTGGAGAGAAAAGGGCGCATTTGCGCCTCTCCTGAGGAAAATGGAGCAATGAGAGGCGGGGAGAATGGAGAAAGGCGAAAGGCTGCTTTTCCCTCCTAGACCCAGCTTCACTCTCGCTCTGAAGATCGTGTCCCCCAGCCCAAGGTGAAGAATGGGAACAAATCCAAACAACATCACCAGGGCTGAGTGAGGAAATCGCTGCCATGTCGGCAATGCCGCCTTTCCAAGGTCCCAGAAGGTGAGGGGATCCTCCCAGTCCCGGGACTCACATTGAAAACCCGCAAACTATTTACAGGCGATTTAAACTCTTCCCGCCTTTTCTCCCAGGCTCCGCTTTATTGCAATTTCTGCCCGGCCCCGCCCACAACCCGGCCCCGCCCCAGCCCCGCCCCCTCCACAAGCCCCGCCCCCAGCCCCGCCCCCAGCCCCGCCCCCAGCGGCTCTCAGGTTAAACACACCTCGGCCAGCGGAGCAGGAAGTGGGTTGTAAACTGGGATCTCCGGCTGGAGCGGTTCCGGATGGAGTCTCTGCAGATCCAGCCCCCATTCCCGCATTCACATTGGGCCCCAACTTCCAACTCCCGCCGGAAATTGCTGCCCCGCTGAATTTACACTGAAAATAACCGCCTGCTTGCCGGGTCCGCAAAACTGCGGCGCCGCATCCGCTCCCCAGAGCCGCTCGGGGCGGAAAGGGAAAAGGCTCCTCGCGGGCCCAGCGCAGGCCCCTCCCCCGGTTACACACCACCCGCTGATTGGCTAAAGGGCCAGGGAGATTGACAGGCCAGTGACAAGCTCAGTGGGCAGGAATTGGTGGGGTGGTCATGTCTGGAGTTTGGGGGCGGGGGGGTGGTCATGTCTGGAGTTTGGGGGCGGGGGGGTGGTCATGTCTGGAGTTTGCGGGCGGGGGGGTGGTCATGTCTGGAGTTTGGGGGCGGGGGGGTGGTCATGTCTAGAGTTTGGTGGCGGGGGGGTGGTCATGTCTGGAGTTTGGGGGCGGGGGGGTGGTCATGTCTGGAGCTTGGGGGCGGGGGGTGGTCATGTCTGGAGTTTGGGGGTGAGGGGGGTGCTCATGTCTGGAGTTTGGGGGCGGGGGGGATGCTCATGTCTGGAGTTTGGGGGCGGGGGGGTGCTCATGTCTGGAGTTTGGGGAAGGGGGGGTGCTCATGTCTGGAGTTTGGGGGCGGGGGGATGCTCATGTCTGGAGTTTGGGGGCGGGGTGGATGCTCATGTCTGGAGTTTGGCCGGGCGGGATGCTCATGTCTGGAGTTTGGGGGGGGGTCCATGCTCATGTCTGGAGTTTGGCAGGGTGCTGCCCATGGGTGAGCAAGGCGGTGTGGGAGAGTCCGGGGTGTGGGTTGTGGGTCGTTCCGGGGGGGTGTTGGTGTGTGGGAGAGACCAGGGTCTTGGGGTGCGGGAAATTCGGGTCGGTGGTGGTGCGGGTGAGTCTGGAGTGTGGGGGTACAGGAGATTCCCAGGTGGTGTGGTTGCGGGAGAGGCCGCGGTGTAGGGGTTCAGGTGTGGGAGTCTCTGGCTGAGCTAGGGGTTCGGGGTGACCGGAGGTTAAGGGGGGTTTTTGCGGCTGTCCGGAGGTTGGGGGAGGTGGAGTTTGAGGGGGCCGGGAGGCTGGGGGCACCCGGATGTTGGGTGTGGATTTGTGGGTGTCCTGGTCGGTGGGGCTTGAGGTGTCCCGGTGGGTGGGTGCTGGTGTGCCTAAAGGGCGGGGGGAAGAGTGGGGATTTGGGAGGGTCTCGGCGTTGGGCAAGAGTGAGGAGTTGGATGTGTCTGGGTGGGCGTGGGGGGTGTCTGGAAGTCAAGGGTGTGGGGTTTAGGGTGTCCGGAGGCCGGGGGTGCAAATAAAGGGTTGGTGGTGTCCTGGGGACTGGAGGGTGGGGTTGGCGGTGTTTGGAGGTCGAGGGGCAGGGGCGGTGGGTTTGTGGGTACCTGGAGTTCGGGGCAATGAGAATTGAGTTTGTCCGGTTGTTGAGGGCTAGGAGTTAGGGTGCCCAGAGGTCGTGGGGTAGGTGTTGGTGGTGTCCAGAGGTCGGGGAATGTGGATACTTGTTGGGGTAGCTGGAGATCGGGTGGTGCTTAGCAGCCGGCAATGTCTGGAGAGGGGGGGGCGCGGCTGGTGGTTGAGGCTACCGGATATAGTGAGGGAATTGTCAGGGGGTGTGGTTCTGGAGATCAGGAGGAGGTTGTGAGGTCCAGAGTTTGGGGGGGGAGGGTTTGGTGGTCGGCTGGTGATGGGGTTTGGGTGTGTCCAGAGGTCAGGGGTTGGGTGTCACGGGAGGTAGCTGTTGTTTGGAGGCGTCTCGGTTGCTGTGGAGGTTGGGTTGTTTGCGTGTGAGTCGGGGGTGTCTGGAGGGGCTGCGGTTGTTGGGGGTGTCCAGGGTGTGCGGTGGTTGGGGGTCTGTCGGGGGGCGGGTGTCGGGGGCGTCTGGGCGGGGAAGGGGGCTGGGATTGGGTGTCTCAAGGGATGAGGGTTGGGCCCCGGGGGTGCTGTTTCCACGTGGTGATCGTTGTCTGGGTTGGTGGTGTCTGGGTGGAGGGGGTTGGGGGTGTCCGGGTGGGAATTGGAGGTGAAGGTGTCTGGGGAGGTATTGGGGGTGTCTGGGGGATTGGGGGGTTGGCAGTGTCTGGAGGGGTGAGGGTTGGGACCTGGGGGAGGGTGTTTGGGACTGTGTGTTTACGCGTGGGGTTTGTTTTCTGGGCTTGGAGAGTCCGGGGCTGGGAGTTGGGTGTGCCCAGGGGTGGGGATTGGGGGTGTCTGTGTGGGTGGGTGTTGCCTGAGGGGATTTGGGGGATTGGGTGTGTCTCTATGGGTGGGGGTGCCTGATGTGATTTGGGGGATTGGGGGTGTCTGTGTGGGTGGGGGTTGACTGTGGGGATTTAGGGGATTGGGGTATCTTGAGGTTGAGGGGTCAGGGTTGAATGTGTCCGAGGTGAGGTTGGGGTTTTGGGGTCTCCGTGGGACGCTGGGTGTTGGGCGTGTCCAGATTCTCGGGGTTCAGGGTATCTGGGGGTGGTTGGCGTTGACCGGAGGTCGGGTGTAGTGCTGCGTCATGGGGGTTTCTGGTGTGGGTTTCGCTGGTATCTAAGGGGGGTGCAGGTTGGCAGTGCCTGGGTGTAGTACATTTTGGGGTTCTCCGGGGGGGTGGGGGCTGGGGGTACGCAGAGTTCTGGGAGTGGTGGTGAGGCTTCAGGATGCCGGGGATGGGGGTAGGTCTAGAGGGAGTGCTGTGGGTGGAGGTGTCCGTTGTTGGTGGGGTGGGGAGCTTTGGGATTCGGGGTGTCCGGCGTCGCGGGGTTGTGGTTGGGTGGGGGGGTGGTTCTGGACGTCTGAGGGGCTTGAGTTTGGGGGAGGTCGCAGAGGCGTGGAGGCTGGAGGGCATCCGTAGGCTGGTTCCGGGTCTTGGGAGGTCAGGGGGGGTTTCGGAGGCTGGAGGGGATTCCAGTGGTCAGCAGGTCGCTGTTGTGATACGGAGGGAGAGGTGGGGGAGGTGGGGCAGTTTTCCGTTGGTCAGGATGGGTGAGGATGCCTGGAGATCAGGGGGCGGGGGTTGATGTTTGGGGGATTCGGAGATCAGGGGGTGAGGTCCAAGTTTCAGGGTTGTCCAAAGATCCGAGGGTGAACCCGGGTGGTACGGAGGTAAGGAGATCAAAGGGGGTGGGGCAGTGGGAGGGTCCTGAGGTCAAGGTGTGTTCGGGGCGGTGGGGGGTCCTGAGGTCGAGGTGGGTCCAGGGCTGTGGGGGGCTCCTGAGGACGAGTTGGCTCAGAGGTGGTGGTGGGTCCTGAGGTCAAGGTGTGTCCGGGGTAGTGAGGGGGTCCTGAGGAAGAGGTGGTTCCAGGGCACTGGGGAGCTCCTGAGGTCAAGGTGGGTCCAGGGCGGTGGTGGTGTCCTGAGGTCGAGCTGGGACCAGGACGGCAGGATGGTTCTGAGGTCGATGTTGGTCTGGGGCGGTGGGGGGGTCCTGAGGTCAAGGTGGGTCCGGGGCTGTGGGGGGAGTCCTGAGGCCGAGGTCGGTCCTGAGGTCTAGGTGGGTCCTGAGGTCGAGGTGGACATCATGCTGGAGTTGGCGGAAATGCCGGAGGATGATCCTTTGAATGCGAAGGCTGGTGGGGTGATGTGAGGACAAGGGGGAGCCTATCATGTTTCTAGGAGGGAGAGGAAGGTGTGAGGGCGGATGCGTGGGAGATGAGCCGGACACGGTTGAGGGCCCTGTCAACAACCGTGGGTGGAAAACCTCGGTTAAGGAAGAAGAAGGACATGTCAGAGGAACTGTTTTTGAAGGTAGCATCATCAGAACAGATGTGACAGAGGCGAAGGAACTGAGAGAATGGGATGGAGTCCTTACAGGAAGCAGGGTGTGAGGAGCCGTAGTCGAGGTAGCTGTGGGAGTTGGTGGGCTTGTAATGGATATTGGTGAACAGTGATGCCAATGATTGTTGCCACTTTCAAAAACAGTTCCTCTGATCACTTATCACCCCACCAGCCTCCACATTCAAAGGATCATCCTCCGCCATTTCCGCCAACTCCAGCATGATGCCACCACCAAATACATCTTCCCTTCACACCCCCGGCGGCATTCCGCAGGGATCGTTCCCTCCGTGACACCCTGGTCCACTCCTCCATCACCCCCTACACCTCAACCCCCTCCCACGGCACCTTCCCATGCAACTGCAGAAGGTGCAAAAACTGCCCCTTCACTTCCCCTCTCCTCACCGTCCAAGGGCCCAAACATTCCTTTCAAGTGAAGCAGCATTTCACTTGCACTTCCCTCAATTTAGTCTACTGCATTCGCTGCTCCCAATGCAGTTTACCCTACATTGGAGAGATCAAACGCAGACTGGGTGACCGTTTTGCAGAACACCTTCGGTCTGTCAACAAGCATGACCCAGACCTTCCTGTCGCTTGCCATTTCAACACTCCACCCTGCTCTCATGCCCACATGTCTCTCCTTGGCCTGCTGCAATCTTCCAGTGAAGCTCAACGCAAACTGGAGGAACAGCACCTCATCTTCTGACTATGCACTTTACAGCCTTCTGGACTGAATATTGAGTTCAACTATTTTAGATCATGAACTCTCTGCTCCATCCCAACCCTCTTTCCGATCCCCCTTTTTTCCAATAAGTTATATAGATTTTTATTTTCCCACCTATTTCCATTATTTTTAGATGTATTTCCATCCATTGTCTTATCTCTACCTTTTAGCCTATTTGGATCCCTTCCCCCAAGCCCACCCCCACTAGGTCTATCTGTACCTTGCTCCTCCTGCTTTCCACCCTTAATGTCACCTATTAGCACATTTCTTAGATAATATCAGCACCGTCAACATGTCTTTGTCCTTTTGTCTATGACATCTTTTGGCAAACTCCACTTATCACTGGTCTTCTATCCAGCTCTACTTGTCCCACCCCCACCCCCCTTAAACCAGCTTATATTTCACCTCTTTTCTATTTTCCTAAGTTCTGTTGAAGAGTCACACAGAGTCGAAATGTTAGCTCTGTTCCTCTCCGCAGATGCTGTCAGACCTGCTGAGTTTTTCCAGGTATTTTTACTTTTGTTTTTATTTTAGATTTCCAGTATCCACAGTTATTTGCATTTAGCTTATTCCTTCTTTAACGCCTGCTACACCTCGATGCTCACCTTCCGTGACTGGTGTACGAGAACACCTAGATCTCATTGCACATTCCCCTCTCTCAATTTATAGCCATTCAGATAATAATTTGCCTTCCTGTTTTTGCTACCAAAGTGGATAACCTCACATTTATCCACATTATATTGCATCTGCCATGCATTTGCCCACTCACTCAGCTTCTCCAAATCACACTGAAGCAGCTCTGCATCCTCCTCACAGCTCACCCTCCCACCCAGCTTTGTGTCATCTGCAAATTTGGAGATATTATATTTAGCTCCCACATCTAAATCAGTAATATATATTGCGAATAGCTGGCTTCCCAGCACCGATCCCTGCGGTACCCCACTTATCACTGCCTGCCATTCGAAAAAAAACCTGTTTATTCCTACTCTTTGTTTCCTGTCTGTCAAACTGTTTTCTATCTATCTCAATACACTACTACCAATCCCATGTGCTTTCATTTTACACGCTAATTTCTTATGTGGGACTTTGTCGAAAGCCTTCTGGAAGTCCAAATAAACCACATCCACTGGCTCCTCCTCATCAACTCTACTAGTTACATTCTCGAAAAATTCCAGTAGATTTGTCAAGCATGATTTCCCTTTCGTAAATCCATGCTGACTCTGTCCGATTCTGCCACTGTTCTCCAAGTGCTCAGCTATTAAATCTTATAAAATGGACTCTAGGCTGACGTCAGGCTGACTGGTCTATAATTCCCTGTTTTCTCTCTACCTCCCTTTTTAAATAGTGGGGTTACCTTAGCTACCCGCCAATCTGTAGGAACTGTTCCAGAGTCAATAGAATCTCGGAAGATTCAATCCAATGCATCCACTATTTCTAGGGCCACCCCCTTAAGTACTCTGGGATTTAGATTATCAGCCCTAGGGATTTATGGGCCTTCAATCCCATCAATTTCTCCATCACCATTTCCCTACTAATACTAATTTCTTTCAATTCCTCCCTCTCACTAAACCCTGTGTTCCCCAACATTTCTGGTATGTTATTAGTGTCCTCCTTTGTGAAGACAGCCAAAGTATGTATTTAGTTGGTCAGCCATTTCTTTGTTCCCCATTCTAAATTCCGCTGTTTTTGACTGTCGGGGACCTACATTTGTCTTCACCAATTTTTTTCTCTTCACATACCGATAGAAAGTTTTACAGTCAGTTTTTATGTTCCCCGCAAGCTGATTCTCGTACTCTATTTTTCTCTTCTTAATCAATCCCTTGGTCCTCCTTTGCTGAATTCTAAACTGCTCCCAAACCAGAGGTCTGTTGTTTTTTTTCTGGCCAATCTGCATGCCTGTTCCTTGGATCTAATACTATCTCTAATATCCCTTGTAAGCCATGGATTTTCCACCTTTCCTATTTTACGTTTGCGCCAGACAGTAAAAGTCAGTTGTTGAAGTTCACCCATGTGCTCTTTGAACGTTTGCCATTGCCTATCCACCGTCCTCCCTTTAAGTATCGTTTCCCAATCCATCATAACCAACTCGCGTCTCATACCATCGTAGTTTCCTTTATTAAGATTAGGACCCTAGTCTCAGAAGCAACTACGTCACTCTCCATCTTGATGAAGAATTCTATCATGTTACGGTCGCTCATCCCCAAGGGGCCTCGCACAACTAGACTGCCAATTATTCCTTTCTCATTACTCAATACCCAGTCTAGGGTGGCCTGTTCTCTAAAATAGGCATAGGGCAAATAAGATTAAAGAAACTAATGCGTGTTTCAAAGACTGGTGTGGGAGAAGTGGGGTTTGTGGGGCACTGGCACCAGTATTTGGGAAAGCAGGAACAGTACCGTTGGGGTGGTCTACACCTGAACTGTGCTGGGGCAGGTGTCCTTGCGAGCTGCCTAACTAAGGAAGTAGAGAGGATTTTAAACTGAATAGTAGAGGCAAGGGATCAAATTTGGGAAGATGTGGTAAACTAAAGAGTAGAGACAAGGCAAGTGAGACAGCTATTAATATGCGAAATAATACACAGGCTGAAACAGGAAGGGACACAGAGTACAATTCTCAGGAGTAATTCGGCAGGAAAAGCTAGATGCTGCAAAAATAATCAAAACTAAAGGCTCCTTCTCTAAACTCGCGTAGCATTCGAAACAAAACAGATGAACTGACAGTGCAAATAGAAATAATAATTATGATCTGATAGAAATTACAAAGACATGCTACAGGATGACATAGATTGGCACCTGAATATTGAAGTGTATGTGACATAGAGGGAGGACAGAAAATTAGGAAAAGGTTGAGGAGTGTTTCTGTTAATTAATGATGGTATCAGCACATTAGAGAGGGATGACCTAAGTTCAGTAGCCCAGGATTTGAAATGGTTTGGGTTGAGATGAGGAATGATAAAGGCAGGAAGTCACTTGTGCTAGTGGCGCACATGCCCTCTAATTGTAACTACACTGTAGGACAGAGTATAAAAAAGGAGATAATGGGAGTTTGCCAGAAAGGTACAACAATACTCACGGGGGATTTTTATCTACATATGGACTGGAAAAATCATGGGCAAAGGTAGCGTAGATGAAGAGTTCATAGAATGTTTTAAGGATAGTTTCTTAGAACAGCACATTCTGGTGCCAACCAGAGAGCAGGGTATACCAGACCTGGTATTGAGCAATGAGATAGGATTAATTGATAACCTCCTAGTGAAGGCACCCCTAGCTAGCAGCGATCATCGTTTGATTGAATTTTACATTCATTTTGAGGGAGAAATGAGTGCATCCAAGACTAGTATTTTAAACTAAAATAAAGGCAACTATGAGGGCACAAAAGCAGAGCTGGCTAAAGTAAACTGGAAAATGAGGTTAAGGAATAGGTCAATAGAAGTTCAGTGGCAGACATTTAAAGGGATATTTCAGAATATATACATTCCAATGGGAAAGGAAAATTCCAAAGGGAGGGCCCACCATCTGAGGTTAAGTAAAAAAAGTTACAGACAGTTTCAGACTTAAAGAAAAACCATATAGTTGTGCAAAGATGGGCGGTAGGTCAGAAGATTGGAAAGAATACACAGAACAGCAAATGATGACAAAGGTTTATAAGTACAGAAATGTTAGAGTATGGGAGAAAGCTATTTAGTAATATAAAGATGGATAGTAAGAGTTTCTATAGATATTTAAATAGGAAAAGAGTTATAAAGTAATAAAGTGAGCATTGGTCCTAGACAAAGTGGGTCTGGGGAATTGAAAGCGGAAAGGAGGGAAATGGCGGACAAATTAAACAGGTATTTTGCTTCGGTCTTCACTATAAAGGACACAATTAACATCCTGGAAGTAGCTGTAAATCAGGAAGTGGAAGGGAGGGAGGAACTCGGGAAAATTATAATCACAAAGGAAGTGGTATTGAGCAAATTGTTGGGGCTGCGGGCTGACAAATCCCCAGGTCCAAATGGACTTCACCCTAAGGTCTTGAAAGAAGTGGCTAGTGAGATAGTTGATGCACTAATTTTAATTTTCCAAAGTTCCCTAAGTTCAGGGAAGGTTCTATTATATTTGAAAATAGCAAATATATCTCCTTTATTCAAAAAGACAGGGAGACAGAAAGCAGGAAACTATAAGCCAGCCAGCCTAACATCTATCATAGGGAAAATGTTATACGCTATTGTTAAAGATGTCATAGCAGGGCACATAGAAAAAATCAAGGCAATCAGACAGAGTCAACATGGTTTTGTAAAATGCAAATCATATTTAACCAACTTATTGGAGTTTTTTGAAGGAATCACATGTGCTATGGATAAATGGAGCAGGTGGATGTCCTGTACTAAGATTTAAAGAAGGCATTTAAGAGTCAACTGCATTGCTGTGCGTCTGGAGTCATGTGTTGGCCAGGTAAGGGCAGCAGATTTCTGTCCCTATAGAATGGAACATAGGATATTGGCGAACCAGATGAGTTTTTACAACAATTGGCAATAGCTTTGTGGTCATCATCAGACTTGTAATTCCAGATTTTTATTCAATTTAAATTTCACCATTTTCCATGGTGGGATTTGAACCTGGGTCCCTCAGAGAATTATCCTGGGTCTTACTGGAATACTAGCCCAGTGACAATACCACTATGCCACCACCTCCCCCATTGAAAGATGATCTGTTGCTCCCTGATATTACGCTGAGCTTCAGTGGGTCAGAGCAGGAGGCCCAGGACACAGTTGGAGTGGAGACCAGAATTAAAATGACAGGAGATTGGGAGCTCAGGGTCATGCCCACAAACTGAATTGGAGGAGTTTGCAAAGTGGGCATCCAATCTGCATTTGCTCTTCCCCAATGTAAAGGAGACAAGTGCTGAAAGTAGCAAATACAGTTGCTAAACTGAAAGAAGTACAAGGACATCACTTTATCATCTGGGAGGAATTGTTTAGGAGCCTGGACAGTGAGAAATAAGGAGGTAAAAGGGCAGGTGTGGCATCTCCTGTTTACCTTTTATTTACTCTATCTTTCCTGTAGACCTTAAAACTGGGTATATTTAATTCCCAGTCCTGACCATCTTGCGGCCATGTCTCCATAATGGGTAGTGTGCCATAACCTCCAAGTTAAATATGCACCTGCAACTAACTGAATTTGTACTTTATACTCTGTGATTTCTACACACTAACCAGCACTTCTGTTCTTACGTATTTCTTATTTTTTTTGTCCTCATTTCATTTCGTTACATCTTTTATTTTCCTTTCATCTGTCCAGGTTTGAATGCCTGCCCCCATCGACACTGTTTCTACTGGAACTTCCGAACTTCAATACCATTGCCGACAAGGCTAATTCATCTCTGCAAACCTGTCTCATTGTAGAAGTCAACTCTACTGGAAACATGAATTATCCAGCATCAGCTCAGACTGCCGACCTCTGTGAAGGAATTCATCACTGAGCTTTTGATTCTGGACTCATGTGAAACAACAATACTTTGCTCTGTGGACTTTGCCCTGTAAATCAATCTTTCTCTATCCCTCATTTATTGTATGAATGCACAGGGAGCTACATAGCGACACCCCCCTCAAGCCTTTTGAGTGTGTGTAAATAAACTAATGCTCTGAGTTCACCCTTCCTCTGGGATTATTAATAGAAACTGCATCACACCAAAGCTGAGGGGTTGGGAAATACACCACTGCTTATAAAGGAGAAAATCAAAATCAAAACAGCTTTCTGTTCATGGACGGGTGGTGAGAGGAGAAATCAGGGCTGCTTAAATTCAATCCCCTCCTGTCAGTAACACTACAATTCTCAGAACCACATTTCAGGAACAATATCAAGGCCTTGGATTGGATTCAGAGGAAATTTACCAGGATGATGCCAGGAATGAGGGGCATCTTTTACATGGAGAGATTGGAGAAACTTGGATTGTTCTCTTTAGAACAGGGAAGTTGAAGAGCAGGCAGGGCAGAGAGATTCAAAGTGCAGGGGTTTTAATGGAAGAAGAGAAGAATCAAGCGAATGGCAAGTGTAGGCAACGATTTAAAGTAATTGGCAAAAGAACGGGAGGAGAATTGAAAAAGTATCAGTGGGTTGTTTAAAATCTGGGTGCACAACATGAAGGAGTAATGGAAGCAGATTTCAGAGAAATTTCAAGTGGCCAGGTCAGTGGGGTACAGGTGTGGGCTGGGTCAGTGGGGTGTGGGCTGGGTCAGTGGGGTGTGGGCTGGGTAAGTGGGGTGTCGGCTGGGTCAGTGGGGTGTGGGCTGGGTCAATGGGGTGTGGGCTGGGTCAGTGGGGAACAGGTGTGGGCTGGGTCAGTGGGGTGTCTTAAATTCACTTGTGACTGTGTTTTGTGACAGAAAATGATATCAGTTCAGGTTCCATTGTACGGCCTCATGCTGGATAATTGTGCTGGGTGGCCAGACTCTCTCAGTCTCATTCTCGCCAATTCCTGGCTTACCTTGTAATCTTTGTATACTGTCTACAGGACCAATGTTTATCAGAGTAAATAGGGCTTCCTCTCACCTTTCTCCCCAAGTCAGTCTATGACAACTCTTTGAATTGGAAAGGTTCTCTCCAGTTGGTTCTCTCTCAATCCTGTGCTGGTTCACCTGTTGCTCCTCAGTCTACAATCCCTGTTTACTTCCAGCTGTGTCCTTCACTCCATCATTCATTGGGAGATCTAATTATTACAGGATATAAAATGTGATGATAACTGACAATGTGAAGTAGAATGTCACTTTCCGCAGATCCCTGCCCTGTCCTCCTGGGCTTACAGCAAATAGCTAGAATTTGGGTGAAAATGTTTTGATTACTGTCCCGCCACTGGCCTCCCGCCACCTCCTCACATCTGTCAACCTCTGATCTTTTTTTTATTTTCGTTCACACGATGTGGGCATTGCTGGCTAGGCCAACATTTATTGCCATCCCTAATCGCCATTGAGAATGTGGTGGCGAGCTGCTTTCCTGAATCACTGCAGTCCATGTGGTTTCGGTCTGTGGTGATCTGTCTTACTCTCTGTCTCCCACATGTGCATGTGGTACTGTCTGTGAGGAGCTGTAGTCGAGGTAGCTGTGGGAGTCGGTAGGCTTGTAATGTATATTGGTGGACAATCTATCATCAGAAATTGAGACAGAGAGATCAAGGAAGGGAAGAGAAGTGTCAGTGATGGACCATGTGAAAATGATGGAGGGGTGGAGATTGGAAGCAAAATTAATAAATTTTTCCAGGTCCCGACGAGAGCATGAAGCAGCACCGAAGTAATCATCAATGTACCGGAGAAAGAGTTGCGGGAGGGGGCCGGAGTAGGACTGGAACAAGGAATGTTCCACATACCCCATAAAGAGACAGGCATAGCTGGGGCCCATTCGGGTACCCATAGCCACACCTTTTATTTGGAGGAAGTGAGAGGAGTTAAAGGAGAAATTGTTCAGTGTGAGAACAAGTTCAGCCAGACGGAGGAGAGTAGTGGTGGATGGGGATTGTTGGGGCCTCCGTTCAAGGAAGAAGCTAAGGGCCCTCAGACCATCCTGGTGGGGGATGGAGGTGTAGAGGGAATGGACATCCATGGTGAAGAGGAAGCGGTTGGGGCCAGGGAACTGCAAATTGTTGATGTGACGTAAGGTGTCGGAGGAATCACGGATGTAGGTGGGAAGGGACTGGACAAGGGGAGAGAGAAGGGAGTCAAGATAACGAGAAATGAGTTCCGTGGGGCAGGAACAGGCTGACACGATCGGTCTGCTAGGACAGTTCTGTTTGTGGATTTTGGGTAGGAGGTAGAAGCGGGCCATCCGAGGTTGGGCGACTATCAAGTTGGAAGCTGTGAGGAAGATCTCCAGAGGAGATGAGGTCAGTGACAGTCCTGGAAACAATGGCTTGATGTTCTGTGGTGGTGTCATGGTCCAGGGAGAGGTAGGAGGAAGTGTCTGCGAGTTGACGCTCAGCCTCCGCGAGGTAGAGGTCAATGCGCCAGACAACAACAGTACTACCCTTGTCAGCGGGTTTGATGACAATGTTGGGGTTGGACCTGAGAGTGCAGTGAGTTCAGAGAGAGACAGATTAGAATGGGTGAGAGGATGAGAGAAATTGAGACAGCTAATGTCACGCCGACAGTTCTCAATGAAAAGATCAAGAGAAGGTAAGAATCCAGAGGGAGGGGTCCAAGTGGAGGGAGAATATTGGAGGTGGGTAAAAGGATCCGTTGAACGGGGAGAGGACTCCTGCCCAAAGAAGTGAGCACGGAGACGAAGATGGCAGAAGAAGAGTTCAGCATCATGCCGAGCCCGAAATTCATTGAGATGAGGGCGTAAGGGTATGAAACTAAGTCCTTTGCTGAGCACTGAACGTTCAGCATCGGAGAGGGGAAGGTCAGGGGGTATAGTGAATATGCGGCTGGGGCTGGGATTGGAAGATGGGGTGAGGACGGAGGGACAAGCAGGGGTGGAGGGTCCCAGATGGGTGTTGGTGTCGATGAGTTGTTGGAGCTTGCGTTCCTTAGCACTTGAGAGAAAGAGAAAAAGTTTCTTGTTGAGGCGACGGATGAGGCAAAGAATAAAATGAAACTGGGGGCATGCGCAGCTTTTAAAAAGGGTGCGGCGGTGCTGCTGGAGGGAGAGGTCGAGTGTGTTCATATGGCGGCGCATGACAGTGAGTGTGGATCTCAGAATGCGACGGGAACAGCAGTCCGAGAAACGTTTTATGTCCCGGAGATACCTGTAATCCTGGGTTGTTCGAAACAAGAGGGATGGAATTTCAGTTGAAATCCACGTGGGGTGAGTCGGAGACGGAGACAGTCACTGAGAAAGGAGATATGGCTGTGAAAGCGGGTTTTAGTAAACACCTTGTCAAACACCAGGAGAGAAATGGAAAGCAATGAAGGTGAGCAGGGCAGAAGAGACAGTCGGAAATCCTGTCGGAGAACAGAACCGTACTTCTTCAGAGAGGGCATTTCTTGAAGAGAGGTGACAGTCAATTAAATACAGAGATAAAAACAAAAAGCTAAAAGCTACTGCGGATGCTGGAAATCCAAATCAAAAACAGAATTTCCTGGAATAACTCAGCAGGTCTGGCAGCATCGGTGGAGAAGAAATCAGTTAACGTTTCGCATTCCTTAAGGATCGTTCCCTCCGGGACACCCTGGTCCACTCCTCCATCACCCCCTACTCCTCAACCCCCACCTATGGCACCTATCCATGCCCACGCAGAAGATTTAACACCTGCCCCTTCACTTCCTCTCTCCTCACCGTCCAAGGGCCCAAATACTCCTTTCAAGTGAAGCAGCATTTCACTGGCATTTCCCCTAACTTAGTCTACTGCATTCGTTGCTCCCAATGCGGTCTCCTCTACATTGGAGAGACCAAACGCAAACTGGGCGACCGTTTTGCAGAACACCTGCGGTCTGTCCGCAAGAAAGACCCAAACCTCCCTGTCGCTTGCCATTTTAACACTCCACCCTGTTCTCTTGCCCACATGTCTGTCCTTGATTGCTGCATTGTTCCAGTGAAGCCCAACGCAAACTGGAGGAACAGCACCTCATCTTCCGACTAGGCACTTTACAGCCTTCCGGGCTGAATATTGAATTCAACAACTTTAGATCTTAAACTCCCCCTCCCCCCATCCCCACCCCGTTTCTCCCCCCCCCACCCCCCTTTTTTTTCAATAATTCATCTTTCCCCACCTATTTCCATTATTTTTAAATCTAAAACTAAAACCTTGTTAGACTTTTCCACCCCAACCCCACTAGAGCTGTACTTTGAGTGTCCTGTCTTCCATTCTTAATTAGCACTTTTCTTTGACAAATATCACCACCTTCAACACCTCTTTGATCCTTTTGTCTGTGACATCTTTTGATTATCTGCTCCTATAACTGCTTGCTTATCTCCACAATCACCACACCCTCAACTTCACTCTCCCCCCCCGCCCCCCTCCACCTTAAACCATCTTGTATTTCACCCCTCTCCTAACTATGCTTCAGTTCTGCCGAAGGGCCGTGAAGGCTCGAAACGTTAACTGATTTCTTCTCCACCTGCTGAGTTTTTCCTGGTAATTCTGTTTTTGTTTAGGCACTTTACAGTCTTCCGGACTGAATATTGAATTCAACAACTTTAGATCTTGAACTCCCTACTCCATCCCCACCCCCTTTCAGTTTCTTCCCCCTCCCTTTTGTTTTTTCCAATAATTTATATAGATTTTTCTTTTCCCACCTATTTCCATTATTTTTAAATCTATACCTGTAATACCCTGTCTGTCTTTCCACCCCACCCCCACTAGAGCTGTACCTTGAGTGTCCTGCCATCCATTCTTAATTAGCACATTCTCTTAGATAGTATCACCACCTTTAACACCTCTTTGATCCTTTGTCTGTGACATCATTTGATTATCTGCTCCTATCACTGCGTGCTTGTCCCTACAAACAGCCCCCCCCACCCAACTTCTCTCCCCCCCCCCACCCCCTCCGAACCCCCCACGTTAAACCAGCTTATATTTCACCCCTCTCCTAACTTTACTCAGTTCTGTTGAAGGGTCATGAGGACTCGAAACGTCAACTCTTTTCTTCTCCGCCGATTCTGCCAGACCTGCTGTGTTTTACCAGGTAATTCTGTTTTAGTGGATTTCCAGCATCCGCAGTAGTTTTTAGTTTTTATCTCCTTGTTTCTCTGTCTCCCCAATTCGCCTCTCTGTCCGTCTACCTCATCTGTCTCTCTCACTGTCTCCCATATCCATGTCTGTCTTACCTCAGCCATGTCTCTCTCCCCCATCTGTCTCTATCACCGTCTCATCCTTTGTCTATCTCAAATTGTCTGTGCCTTACACTCCCCACATCTGCCTCCCTATTTCTCTGTCTCTCCCTGTACCTCTGCACCTCTCTCTGCCCTATGCTCATCTGTATATCCCTCTTTCACTCCCATGCACCTCTCTCTCTCCTTTCCTTGTCTGTCTCTCCATCTTTCAACCATCTTCCCTGGCTCTGTATATCCTCCATCTGTCTCCCCATCATATGGCCCCCAAATACTTATCTCTCCACTCATGCTTCTCTTTCTCTTTGACTCCACCCATCCCTCTCACTCACTCTGCCCCCATACCCCCAGTATATCTCACATCTCTCTCTCCATGTCCCCCCATTCAGCTCCTCCATCTGCTTTCGCTTCCAGTCTGCCTCTCCCCAGTTGACTCCCAGTCTGCTTCTCTCTTTCTCCCCCATCTATCCTCCCACAATCTGTATCCACAGGTCTCTCTTTCTATCCCTCTGTCTGTTTCTTATGTATGTCTAGCCAGGTTGTCTTCACATTTCTGTCTCTCTTTCCCACCTGTCTGATTAAATCTTATTTAATAGTTACTGCTTGACTAATAAAATTGATTCTTTTTGATGGCATAGCAGAGAAGGTTGACAAAGGGAATGCAGTGGATGTTGCCTATATGGATTTTATGAAAGCCTTTGATAATGTAGCATAAAAAAGGTTGGTTAAATATTGAGGCTCATGGAGTAGGAGGGTCATTGTAAGCTTGGATAAAAAATTGGTTTAAGGATAGTACGTAAAAAGGTCATGGTAAATGGTTGTTTTTCAGAATGGAGGAGGGTAGTGTTGTTCCCCAAGGACTAGTGCGAGGACTACTGCTTTTTAGGTATAGAATATATATATATATATATATATATATATATATATCACTTGGGTATTGGAATATAGGGTAAAATTTAAAAAATTTTCAAATGTTACCAAACTTTGAGGATGTGGCAAACAGTGAGGATGATACCAATTGACTACAACAGGATATAGAAAGGTTAGCAGAATGGGCAGGCAAGAGGCATTTGGAATTTAATACAGAGAAGTGTGAGGTGATGCATTTTTCCAGAAGGGAAAGGGAGAGGAAGTATAGACTAAATGTCACAGTTCAAAAGAGTGTTCAGGGACAGAGGGACCTAGGGGTTCACCAGCAGAGATCTTCAAAACTGGAAGGATATATTGGGAGAGCAGTTAGCAAAGCATATGGGATCTTTGCCTTCATCATCAAGGTATTGAGTAAAAAAGCAGGGATGTATTGCTGAACTGGTTAGGTCACAATGAGTGTATTGTGTTCCAGTTCTGGTCACCACACTTTAGGAAGGATGTAAAGGTCCTTGGGAGGATGCAGTGGAGATTAACCAGAATGGTTCCAGGGATTTAGGTTAGGTTTGAGAATCTGGGGTTTCTTCCTTGGACCAAAGGAGGCTGAGGGGAGATCTGGTAGAGGTGTGCAAGATTGTGACAGACTTAAATAAGGTAGACAAAGAAAAGCTGTTACCCTTAACTGATGGCACAAGGACTTCGAGATACAGGTTTAAGGTTTTGGGCAAGAGATGCAAGGGAATGTGAGGAAAGGATTATTTATGCAGCCTATGGTAATAACCAAATTTAGCCAAAATTAGATGACTGAGCAAGTGAGTCTGGAAGGCATAGAAATTGTAGGCCAGTTAAGGCACAAGGGATTTTGGCAAGGTTGGATGTTATTTATTTTAATGCAAGGAGTCTGACGAATAAGGCTGATGAGTTGAGGGCACAAATTAACACATGGAAGTATGATGTCATTGCTGTCACAGAAACATGGTTGAGAGAGGGGCAGGATTGGCAGCTCAATATTCTAGAATATAGGGTCTTCAGGCAAGACAGGGAAGGAGGTAAAATAGGAAAGGTATCACAATATTGATTACGGAATCAATTACAGCAGTAAGGAGGGATGACATCTTACAAGGCTCCTCAAATGGAGCCATATGAGTAGAACAGAAAATCAAAAAATTGCAATCACATTGCTGGGAGTGTACTATAGGCCCCCAAACAGCCAGAGAGAAATAGAAGAGCAGATATGTAGGCAGATTTCAGAGAAATGTAAAAATAATAGAGTAGTAATAGTGTGGGATATCAACTTCCCCAACATGAACTGGGTCAGTCAGACTGTGATAGGTTTAGAGTATGTGAAATTTTTTAAATGCATCCAGGAGAGCTTTTAAGCCAGAACGTAGAAGGTCCGAAAGAGAGGGGGTAGTCCTGGACTTAATTTTAGGGAATGAAGCCGGGCAAGTGGCAGAGGTATCAATGGGGGAGCATTTTGCAGATAGTGATCAAAACTCCATTAGATTCAAGGTTGTTATGGAAAAGGACAAAGATGGGCCAGAAATCAGAGTTCTAAATTGGGGGAAGGCCGATTTTAATAAGATCAGATTTAATTTGTCCAGAGTGGACTGGGAGCAGTTACTTTTAGGCAAATCTGCATCAGAACAGTGGGACTCATTCAAGAAGGAAATGGGGAGAGTACAGGGCCAACATATTCCAATAAAGATAAAGGGTGGGACCAACATATCTAGGGAACCCTGGATGTCAAGGGATATACAGGATTGGATAAAGAGAAAAAGAAAGGCTTATGGCAGATACCAAGGGCGCAAAACTGCAGAAGCCCTAGAGGAGTATAGAATGTGTAGAGGGGAACTTGAAAAGGAAACTAGGAGAGCAAAAAGGGGGCATGAAAATACATTGGCAGGTAAAATAAAGGAAAATCCAAAGTTATTTTACAAGTACATTAAGAATAAGAGGATAACTGGGGAAAGATTAGGGCCAATTAAGGACCATAGTGGTAATTTGTGTGTGGAACTGGAAGACATAGGTAGGGTTCTAACTGAATACTCTGTGTCGGTGTTCACAAGTGAGAGGGTCGACGTAGGTATGGAAATCAGGCAGAAGGACTGCGATATAATTAAAGAAATTAGCATAGAAAGGGAGGAGGTTCTAAGTGGTCTGGCAGGCTTAAAAGTAGATAAGTCTCTAAGCCTGGATGAAATGTATCCCAGAATGTTGAATGAGGCAAGGAAGGAAATAGCAGGGATGCTGGCATTAATTTTCAATACCTGTCTGGCCACAGGAGAGGTGCCAGAGGACTGCAGGACAGCTAATGTGGTACCATTATTCAAGAAGGGAGGAAGGGTTAAAACAGGGAACTACATGCCAGTCAGTCTAACCTCAGTGGTGGGGAAACTATTGGAAGCAATCCTGAGGGGCAGAATTAATCTACACTTGGAGAGGCAGGGATTAATGAAGGACAGTCAGCAAGGTTTTGTTAAGGGGAGTTCATGTCTGACCAATTTGATTGAATTTTTCGAAGAGGTGACCAGATGTGTAGATGAGGGCAATGCATTTGACATAGTCTACTTGGACTTCAACAAGGCTTTTGATAAGCTCCCATATGGGAGACTGATAACGAAGGTAAGAGCCTATGTGATCCAAGGAAATTTGGCAAATTGGATCTAGAATTGGCTGAGTGGCAGGAAGCAGAAGGTGATGGTCGAGAGGTGTTTTTGTGACTAGATGCCTGTGTCCAGTGGGGTTCTACAGGGATCAGTGTTGGGTCCCTTGCTGTTTGTGTTATATATCAACAAGTTAGACTTGAATGTAGGAGGGTTGATCAGCAAGTTCGCGGATGACATGAAAATTGTTGGGGTGGTAAATAGTGAGGAGGATAGCCTTAAATTAGAGAAGGATATAGATGGGCTGGTCAGATGGGCTGATCAGTGGCAAATGGAATTTAATCCTGAATATCTTTATACAATCCCGTAAGTGTGTGGTGATGCACTTGGGCAGCACAAACAAGGCACGGGAATGCACGATGAATAGTAGGACCCTGGGAAGTACTAAGGATCAGAGGGACCTTGGCGTGCAGGTCCACCAGTCCCTTAAGGTAGCATGACAGGTAGATAAGGTGATTGAGAAGGCATATGGGATACTTGCCTTTATTAGCCGAGGCATAGAATATAAGAGCAGGGAGATTATGCTGGAACTGTATAAAACGCTGGTTTGGCCACAGCTAGAGCATTGCGCGCAGTTCCAGAATCTGCATTATAGGAAGGATGTGATTGCACTAGAGAGAGTGCAAAGGAGATTTACCAGGATATTGCTTGGGCTGGAGAATTTTAGTTATGAGGAGAGATTGGATAGACTGGCGTTATTTTCCCAGGAGCAGAGGAAATTGAGGGGAGACATGATTGAGATTTAAAAAATTATGAGGGGCAGAGATAGGTTAGACAGGAAGGAACATTTCCCCTTGGTGGAGGGATCAATAACCAGGGGGCATAGATTTAAGGTAAGGAGCAGGAGATTTAGAGGGGATGTGAGGAAGGATTTCTTCACCGAGAGGGTGGTGGGAATCAGGAACTCACTGCCTGAAAGGGTGGTAGAGGCAGAAACCCTCAAAACATTTAAGAAGCATTTGGATGTGCACTTGCGATGCCATGGCATACAAGGTAATGGGCCTGATGCTGGAAAATGGGATTAGAATAGTTAGGAACTTGTTTGACCAGCACAGACTCGATGCCGAAGGGCCTTTTTCTGTGCTGTCGACCTCTATGCCTGCCTCTCATCTCTCCCACACCCACCCCCCATCCCGGATGCCTCCCCGCATTGGTCTCTTTCTCTGTCCCCTTGCTTGACCCCCTCATTGTCTCTCTCTCTCTCTCTCTATTTCCTCTTCTCTGCTTCACCCCATCAGTTTGCCCCGGACCTGTCACTTTGTGCCTCCCACATCCGTCTGCCTCTGTCTGTCTCGACAAGTCTGCCTGTCCCCTTCCCTCAGAATTTCCCTCCACCAGTTGATGTCCCCACCATCTACCTCTTGTACTGAATCTGTCAGATTGTTACTCTGGAAATAGAGGAAATGGCTCAGCAAAAATAACTGAAAATGGAAATAACAAAAGCACCATCACGTGTGCAGAGCTCAGTAAGAGGGAGGTTAACCCTGAACATCCAGACAGGTGTTTTTATTTAACAATGAAGTTGTGATGCCAGTAATGGGATCCCTCCACAGACACAGCTGGACGAGCTTTGTTTTTCAAGGAGTTTATATGTTTATTATAAACAAACCGCTCACTGGAAATTCCCCGAATCGTGGCATGATGCAGCAACGCGCATGCGCGGGAGACTGATACACCAGCGCATTCGCAGCAATGTTTCGGTCCCGCCCCCTTTCCAGTGAATATTGATTGGCTACCAGCGCCGGGCATGCGCAGTCGGTTCTGTTGCTCCTCCCTCAGCTTTACGTTGAATATCACAGTCACCAAAACAGCAGAGAGAGAAACAGAGTGAATCCCACATTGACACAGATTAGAGAGTCTGACAGTAACAGAGATGGACAGACATTGAAATGTTCCAGCTCACAGGCAGTACCAGACACCGAAACATTCAATCATATAAAAGCAAAATATTACAGGTGCTGGAAATGTGAAATTGTAACAGAAAATCCTGAAAGATTCAGCAGGTCTGGCAGCATCTGTGGAGAGAGAAACAGTTAACGTTTCGAGTCCATGTGCCTCAGAATGAATTTCACACTTGGACATAGTGCAGAGATTGACAATTCCTTTAAGAAGGGAGTGAGGCAAAAGACGGGAAATTACAGGCCGATTAGCCTGACCTCGGTTGTTGTTAAGATTTTAGAGTCCATTATTAAGGATGAGATTTCAGAATACTTGGAAATGCATGGTAATATCGGGCAAAGTCAGCATGGTTTCATCAAGTGGAGGTCATGCCTGACAAATCTGTTAGAATTCTTTGAGGAGGTAATGAGTAGGTTAGACAAAGGAGAGCCAATGGATGTTATCCATTTGGACTTCCAGAAGTACTTTGACAAGGTGCCGCACAGGAGGCTGCTCATAGATAAGAGCCCATGGTGTTAGAGGCAAGGTACTAGCATGGATAGAAGATTGGCTGTCTGGCAGAAGGCAGAGAGTGGGGATAAGGGGATCCTTCTCAGGATGGCGGCCGGTGACTGGTGGAGTTCCGCAGGGGTCAGTGTTGGGACCACAACTTTTCACTTTATACATGAATGATCTAGATGAGGGCATCCTGGCTAAGTTTGCAGATGATACAAAGATAAGTGGAGGTACTGGAAGTATTGAGGAGGCTGCAGAAGGATTTGGACAGGTTAGGAGAATGGGTAAAGAAGTGGCAGATGGAATACAACATGGGGAAGTGTGAGGTCATGCACTTTGGTAGGAAGAATAGAGGCACAGACTATTTTTTAAATGGGGAGAGAATTCAGAAATCTGGAGTGCAAAGGGACTTGGGAGACCTAGTCCAGGATTATCTTAAGGTTAACTTGCAGGTTGAGTCGGTAGTTAGGAAGGCAAATGCAATGTTGGCATTTAATTCGAGAGGACTAGAATATAAAAGCAGGTAAAAGCAAAAAACTGCGGATGCTGGAAATCCAAAACAAACATAAAAATACCTGGAAAAACTCAGCAGGTCTGGCATCATCTGCGGAGAGGAACACAGTTAACGTTTCAAGTCCATATGACTCTTCAACAGAACTGAGTAAAAATAGAAGAGAGGTGAAATATGAGCTAGTGTAAGGGGGTGGGGGGGGGTGGTGGTCGGACATGTAGAGCTGGATAAAGGGCCAGTGATAGGTGGAGGTAAGCAAAAGATGTCACAGACAAAAGGTCAAAGAGGTGTTGAAGGTGGTGATATTATCTAAGGAATGTGCTAATTAAGGGTAGAAAGGACAAGCAAGATACAGATAGTCCTAGTGGAGGTGGGGTGAAGGAATCAAAATAGGCTAAAAGGCAGAGATAAAAGAATGGATGGAAATATATTTTAAAATAATGGAAATAGGTGGGAAGAGAAAAATCTATATAAATTATTCGAAAAAAAAAGAGAATTGGAAAGGGGGTGAGGATGGAGGAGAGAGTTCATGATCTAAAATTGTTGAACTCAATATTCAGTCTGGAAGGCTATAAAGTGCCTATTTGGAAGATGATGTGCTGCTCCACCAGTTTGTGTTGAGCTTCACTGGAACAATGCAGCAGGCCAAGGATGGACATGTGGGCATGAGAGCAGGGTGGAGTGTTGAAATGGCAAGCGACAGGGAAGTCTGGGTCATGCCTGCGGACAGACCGAAGGTTTGCCGCAAAGCGGTCACCCAGTCTGCGTTTGGTTTCTCAAATGTAGAGGAAACCACATTGGGAGCAGCGAATGCAGTTGACTAAATTGAGGGAAGTGCAAGTGAAATGCTGCTTCGCATGAAAGGAGTGTTTGGGCCCTTGGACGGTGAGGAGAGGGGAAGTTAAGGGGCAGGTGTTGCACCTTCTGCAGTTGCATGGAAATGTACCGTGGGAGGGGGTTGAGGTGTAGGGGGTGATGGAGGAGTGGACCAGGGTGTCCCGGAGGGAACGATACTTGCAGAATGCCGTCAGGGGGGTGAAGGGAAGATGTGATTGGTGGTGGCATCATGCTGGAGTTGGCGGAAATGGCGGAGGATGATCCTTTGAATGCTGAGGCTGGTGGGGTGATAAGTGAGGACAAGGGGGACCCTATCATATTTCTGGGAGGGAGAGGAAGGTGTGAGGGCAGATGCGCGGGAGATGGGCCGGATATGGTTGAGGGCCCTGTCAACCACCGTGGGTGGAAAACCTCGGTTAAGGAAGAAGGAAGACATGTCAGAGGATCTGGTTTTGAAAGTGGCATCATCAGAACAGATGCGACGGAGGAAAAGGAACTGAGAGAATGGGATGGATTCTTTACAGGAAGCGGGGTGTGAGGAGCTGTAGCCGAGGTAGCTGTGGGAGTCGGTTGGCTTGTAATGGATATTGGTGGACAGTCTATCACCAGAGATTGAGACAGAGAGGTCATGGAAGGGAAGGGAAGTGTCAGAGATGGACCATGTGAAAATGGGGTGGAAATTAGAAGCAAAATTAATACATTTTTCCAGGTCCAGACGAGAGAATGGAGCAGCACCGAAGTAATCATCAATGTACCGGAGAAAGAGTTGTGGGAGGGGCCCGGAGTAGGACTGGAACAAGGAATGTTTCACATACCCCATAAAGAGACAGGCATAACTGGGGCCCATGCGGGTACCCATAGCCACACCTTTTATTTGGAGGAAGTGAGAGGAGTTTAAGGAGAAATTGTTCAGTGTGAGAACAAGTTCAGCCAGACGGAGGAGAGTAGGGGTGGATGGGGATTGTTTGGGCCTCTTTTCGAGGAAGAAGCAGAGAGTCATCAGACCATCCCAGCGGGGGATGGAAGTGTAGAGGGATTGGAGGCCCATGGTGAAGAAGAGGCGGTTGGGGCCAGGGAACTCGAAATTTTTGATATGATGTAGGGTGTCAGAGGAATCACGGATGTAGGTGGGAAGGGACTGGACAAGGGGAGAGAGAATGGTTTCAAGATAGCAAGATATGAGTTCCGTGGGGCAGGAACAGGCTGACACGATCGGTCTGCCGGGACAGTCCTGTTTGTGGATTTTGGGTAGGTGGTAGAAGTGGGCCGTCCGAGGTTGGGAGACTATTAGGTTGGAAGCTGTGGAAGGAAGATCTCCAGAGGAGATGAGGTCAGTAACAGTCATGGAAACAATGACTTGACAGCATGGTTCAGGTCTAGACCGTCCCAACGGTATAGATCCTACTTTCCCCAATACTGGTGCTAGTGCCTCACGAACCAGGACCAGTCTTTGAGCCACATATTGATTTTTCTAATCTTATTTGCCCTATGCCAATTTTCATGTGGTGCAGGTTATAATGCAGAGATTATTACCTTTGAGATTCTGTTTCTTAATTTGGTATATAGGTGCTATGCTCAGTCAGGGCATCCACCCTGCAGCCCCCACTCTCATCCAAACAAGCTGAGGGAACCTCAAAGCTGCTGGACAATTGCAAAGGCTGAGCCCCTGCGCTCAGGGTTCCCTTAACTTCCTCATTCGCAGACATACTCTCCTGTCCCTGACCACTGCCCAAATCAGAAGATCCTGTCCTAAGAGATGTGACTGCTTCCAGGTACAAAGTATCCAGGTAACTCACCCCCTCCCTAATGTGTTACACTGTCTGCAGTGCGGCCTGCAGCTCAATGACTCTGAGCTAAAGTTGTTCGAGCCGCAAACATTTACTGCAGATGTGATTGCCATGGAGTTACGCGATTAGGAGGATGAGAATTGTCGGGCTGGAAGAGGTTACAGGGATAGGGAAAAGAGGGGCTTTGTAGGAATGTCAACAGGATGATGAGAGGGTTGTCCTATGATGGCAGGTTGAGTAAATTGGGCCTATTCTGAGTTGAGAACAATGAGAGGTGATCTCATTGAAAGATACAAGAGTCTGAAGGGGCTTGACAGTGTAGACACTGAGAGGTTCTTTCCCCTACTTTGGGAATCTAGAACATGGGGGCACAGTTTCAAAACAAGGAGTGGCTCTTTTAAGACTGAGATAAGGAGACACAAATGTTGCGAATCCTTGGAATTCTCTACCCGAGCGGTGGTGGATGCTGCATTGTTGAGTAAATTCAATACTGAGATTGAGATGTTTGATCTCTCATGAAATCAAGCAAAATGAGGATCGGGCAGGAAAGTGGAGTTGAGAAAAAAGAGCAGCCCTGATCATATTGAATGGCAGAGCAGACTCAAGGGGCCATATAGTCGACTCCTGCTCCTATTTTTTACATTCTTAAGTTAAAATCCAGGCATCTCCTGATTCAGAGCCAATATAGTAACACTCTAATAGACACTTACAATTCACTGCCTGGCAAACAGAAAGGGAAGGCATTGATGTCTGTGGAGGAGCAGTTAGTGTCACAGCAGTAATTGAGTGGCACACTGGGTCAGTCAGATTACAGGTGCAAATGGGAACAGCTGGAACAAGACAGAGATAGAGAGAGAGAAAGATCTTATAATGGAGCGCGAACAGTCTCAAAAACCACCTCCCTTCCTTGTCTGAATTTACAATCACCACCTTCTCCATTTCCCAAAATCAATCTGCAAACTTATCCTGCCACTGCTTTCTACTTATTCAATTAGAGATTCCAGATATGCAACTGATCCCTTCAAATTAAAAATAATGTTAATTTGAGGTACAATGTTAATGGTATTGCAGGAACAGCGACACCTGGGGGATAACAAACACAGATGTTTAAAGATAACACGACAAGTTGAGACAAGTGTTTTAAAAGCTAGGAATCTTCAGCTTCATAAAGAAATCTATAAATTACAAACACGAGGAAGTTATGTTAAAAGTTATGTTATCAGTCATCGGTTCCGCCTCAGTCGCGTCCAATTCTGGGTCCCTGGACCGGATTCTCACAACAGTACCAGGAATCAGGAACATTACTAAATGAACTGCAGCGGTTCAAGAAGCTGGTTCAGCACCACCTTCTCAAGGGTAATTAGGGATGGGCAACAAATGCTGACCTTGCCAGTCACATCTCATAAAAAAAAACTTCAGTTATGTGAAGACCCTGGGGAAACTAGTGCTGTTCTCCTTAGAGCATAGAAGGGAGATTGAAAAGAGAAGTTTAAAATGAACAATGTTTTGATAATGAGGGCGAAAGGATTTCCACTGACATAAGTGTTTCGAATGACATGGGTGGGAGGCAGATGACGACAGGTTAATGGCATTCTGTAATTGTGGTAAAAGAAGCAGAGGGAGGAGAGTTTTTATTTTAAACATTGAGTTATGATGATCTGGAAGGAATTATCTGAAGGAGTGAGGGCACAAGTAACTCCCCATCCTGTCCCCTCTCCAACTGCCAGCTCTGACAGAGGATTTTAGCGTGTTTAAAGGGATTGGTCAGAAGACAGAAACTTTACTCACTGGTGGGGGAGCCCAGGACAAGGGGACAAATATCTTAATATCAGAGTCAGGATATTGAGGAGAGAAAGTTAGGAACCGCTTCCTCACACAAAGGCTGGTGGAAGTGGGGAAGTCTCTCCCACATAAAGCAGCAGACAATAGCTGAGTGAATAATGTTCAGCCTGAGATGGGGATATTGTTGCTGCCCGAGGCTGTGGATATGAAGCCCAGGCGGCCGGATGGAGTTTGTCTCCCGGATCAGTCATGATCTGAGTGAATGGGCGGTTCAGGCTGGAGGGGCTGAATGGCTCCTCCTGTTCCCGCTGCCAGAGCTCAGAGCCCGCTTTACCTCCGGGGCCCGGACCCGGGGCCGGTGGGCGGGGGGGACATTGCCGGGACCTGGAGCTGGGGGTGGCCATTCGGCCGCTTTGATCCGGGACAGCCCACCTTTCAGATACTTTACCCCTTGTCTGATGTCGGTTACCTTTATGTCTGTTATTTTTATTTTAGGGTCAGGAACAATGCCCAGGTTCACAGAGACTCAGCCCCGGACCGTGTTGCTGGTTCCCCCTCCCCCGAGCTCGGACACTCTCAGTAACGGGGCTCCCGGCTTCCCCGACACTGAAAACAAGGCGGCTCATCAGCCGGGCCCGGCCCGTTGCTAAGGCAACGCGGCTCAGTGGTGGCAGGGCGCAGGCGCGGCGTCTCAGCTCGGAAAGGGGGTGTGACGCTGCGGCCGGTCACGTGGGGGAGAGAGAGAGAGGGAGAGAGAGAGAGAGAGAGAGAGAGTGAGCTGTCAATCAAAGGAGCTGCTGTGGGTTCCCAGTGAGCTTTCAACACAAAATCTGCAACTCTGAAATCCAATGAGAAATTTACAAAAATAAAGGGGGAAATGCAAATATGTCAGTGGAGAGGAAGATCAGATGAAACTTTCAGCTCCAAGGAAGCTGAAAGCTGCTGTGGTGATAGACTGTCCACCAATATCCATTCCAAGCCCACTGACTCCCACAGCTACATCGAATACAGCTCCTCACACCCCGCTTCCTGTAAGGACTCCATCCCATTCTCTCAGTTCCTTCACCTCCGTCGCATCTGTTCTGGTGATTCCACCTTCCAAAATGGGGCTTCTGACATGTCTCCCTTCTTGCTTATCTGAGGTTTACCCCTCACTGTGTTGACAGGGTCCTCAACCGTGTCCGACCCATCTCCCGCGCTTCTGCCTTCACACCTTCCCCTCTCTCCCAGAACCATGATAGGGTCCCCCTTGTCCTCACTTTTCTCTCCACCAGCCTCCGGATTCAAATGATCATCCTCCACCATTTCCGCCAATTGCAGCATGATGCTGTTAGGGGAAAGAAAGTAAATAAGAATTTATGGTAAGGGAGAATTCATTATAAGGGAATAAATTGCTTAAATTAGAATCTATAGTCAGGACAGCGCAAATCAGCTCAAATCAGTAAATCAATAATTAAACAGTTAATCCAGATGAACTTTATACACCCTCATACTTTGTACACCCTCAGGGTTTGCAATCACTAGCAAGGTCCTGGGAGTTAGACTGGAGACTTCGGTTGGAAAACAACCAAGATTGAATGTGCTCTTCAACAGATCGGGGAAGGACAGATGGTCCCAGCTTAGATGGGAGGGAAGGTCTCTGCCTGGGTGAAAATAGGAAAATGCATGTCCCAGAGATGTCTGTTTAATGTAAATCTGTATGTTGACGTGATCAGAATCTGGAAACTGTTCTTGTACGTGATCAATAATGTATAAATATACTGAACACTTGTAATTTAGCAGAGTGCTATCTCAAGCTGCATTGAGATGGCTCTCTCCTTGCAATTGCTTGAATAAACGATCGTGACCTGTACCTGAGACTCCTGTTGTCCATTTGTCAAAGTGACCAAATCAGTTTGGCGTAGTCGGCAAGATACTCGGATTGGACTCTCAGGAAGGCTCTGCAAAGTAGGTGAGTATATTTCATTTACCACCTGTAGTTAGTCCATTAAGCCTACCCGAGTATAGTCCGGCCGAGTATCAAATAATCAGGGGGAGGACTCGGGACAGGACAGAGATAGGAGGCGCTGAGAGGAGGGTGGAGACACGCAGGCGGCTAGCGGGGCCAAAGCCGCGCAGGGAGACCAGAGCACTACCCAAAATAGGAGGCGGAGCCGTGCTGGCCAGTTGCGGTTTGAAATATAACCAAAACCGAAGCCGCGCAGGAAGGCCAGACCCAAGTAAAGAGGAGGGGGAGCTGTGCTGGGGGGTTATGGTTTGAAATATAACCATAACCGAAGCCGCGCAGGAAGGCCAGATCCCAGTGAAATAAGTGAAACTGCACATACCGCAAGTAACTAAGTTGTAAGGGCCGTGCAAACGTTCCGCGCAGAGATAGACAGGAATAAGAACAGAGGGAGGTCAGGGAAACAGAATCATACTATGGAACTCGACTGGGGACACGTTGACTACATTACGAGGTTCATAGCGGAAAAACAGTCAAGACTAATCACAAAAATGCAGAAGGAGGGGTTGAATCCACAGGGAACCCCCGGAGAACTAAAACAGTGGTGGGTAGAACTAAGAACTAAAAGGATAAGGAAAAGAAAGGGGTAATGGATACTATTACCTTGTATAAGTGATCTAAGTTACAAGAGCTTGAGCTGTGCAGAGAGAGAGAGAAAAGGGAGTTAATAAACACTGACAGGCAGGAGCAGGGAAATGTGAGCTTTCGTCAGTTTGATGGTCCCTATAGGTGGAGCCTTCAAGATCTCTTTATTTCCGCCACTGCTATTTGAAGTTACGTTTAGAATATGAGAATTTTAAGTCATTAAGTTAAGGATACAGGAATATAAATACATACCTCTAAATATAAGTTTCTTTGTGTGCAAGGAAGCATTTGTATGTGAGTTTTAACGTGTTTTCTTACGTAACTTGTTATTTATGTGTGTAATTCAGCACTTTAGGGTTCAAAGCCCCATGTTAGATTAAAGGAAAAGTATACTGAAACATTCCAAAGTTTTGACTACAAGGTTTGAGTAGAGGTTTCTGCCGTAAAAAAATCGCAATTTGAAGGTATCATAAAGCTAAACAGGGTTAGATGAACCAACATTTGTACCACCCCCTTGCAGACTAGTATTACCAGCTTCCAACGGATTGGGATTGATACATACGAGTTACATTAACTCAGACGAGTTAGTTTTCTAAATTTCTGAGTGGAAAAATTACCTGAAGCGCAAGGGATTCTAGGAAAACCAAAAGGCATAAACACACGGCCTAGGTGGTTCCAATGGATAAAAAGAGGTTTCTTTTGAAGAGATGAATTAAATATGAAAGGAAATCCGCATCCCAACAGCACTGTTATTTGAATATAAAAACAAAAAACTACTGCAGATGCTTGAAATCCAAAACAAAAACAGAATTACCTGGAAAAACTCAGCAGGTCTGGCAGCATCGGCGGAGAAGAAAAGAGTTGACGTTTCGAGTCCTCATGACCCTTCAACAGCACTGTTATTTGAAGTTGGGACAAGGCTTGAGGTGTAAAGTGCAGTGTAGTTTAGAAGATTACTTTGAATAACGAGGATGTTATCCAACGATAGAGAATGTGTCGATAAACATTTGGGAATTATAGCTTGGTTACAAATCAATACACATAAGAAAGAGGTAGTTTTAATTTTGATAGCGTAAATTACATTTCTTTCAAAGTTTACAATTTTGAGGTTTGGTTCGTGATAAAGTTCTCAAAAGGAATTTTACATATTAAAGGGTTTTGCACAACAATTGGCAATAATTAAAATGCTGCAAGCTTTTGTATTTGTAAGTCTGTTCCCAAAATATGAAGCTAAGCTCAAGACCTTGACAAAGTTTGGCCGAAATCCAATTTTTGGCCGAGTTAATGAATCTGGGATAATTCTAAAAGAAATGGGTTAGACACAATTTAGTGGGTTACCTTTGAGATAATAAAATGTTGTTTGAGAAGTAGATAAGGAGCATGTCAATGCCTGATTTCTGTTTTTAAAACTGTTATGAGAATATTTTATTTAATTTAAAGTCTCTCCAGGCAACCTGAACAAGATAAGATGGTAGCTGTTGCATGTGTAAAATCTTATGAGGCAAATAGGAGAAAGGGTTAGGGCAAGGGGACACAATATAAAAACTGTTTCAAGGGAAGTGAATTTGATAATCTGGCCATCAACTGACACATTGGAAACGCACAGGGGGAGATAAGCAAGGATCAAGAGACAGAGATCCTCATTGACATAGAATAGTTAATATGGCCTAAAGAGCAAGGAAACATTATAAACGATCAAGGCAATAGAGAAACTGACACCAAGACAATCTTAGGATGATCATGGTCAGGGGAAAAAAACTTAGAGTTGTAACTATGTGGAATCTGTAGTTCAGGAATTGAAATGTAAGGGGGAATAATACTTAACAACAATTTACCACAAGATAGGTAAAGGGAAAGCTGGAAAAAGACTAAATAGATGTATCACTGATTGTATTAATGTGCCTGTGAGCTGCAAAAAGTAAGATCACAGGTTTAACACTATGATGACAGGCAGAGTTAAGCGGCTCCCAGAGAGAACAATCACTGGAAGTGAAGATACTGCGCCATTGAAAGATAAGATAAGAATTTGAATTGTAGAGTTGTGTTGGCAGTTTAAGCAATTGAGGTTCAACATGGAACAGCAGCAGGAGACAGTAGATTGGAAGGAGTGTGGGTGCCTATCCAGATGGGTTCAGATCAGGGAACTCATCTCACAGGAAGAGTCATTAAAGAAATGTATACATTTAAATTTAAACAGAAATTCCACATTCCCTACCAGCCACAAAGCTCGGGGATGTTGGAAAGGATGAACCTTACTTAAAAAAATCATCAATAGTAAAAGCAATTCAAGAGACAGGGAATAGCCCAATATTCTAATGCGCCTTAGGGCTGTCCCAAGCAGGACCACCAGGTTCACCCCATTTGAAATAATGACAAGGAGAACAATGCAGTTACCCAAGGGAATCTTAGTAGAAATGGGAGTTGTAGGACCACTAAAAGGAAGGATGCGAGACTATGTGAGGGAAATAAGTAAGCAATTGCATGAGTTAAGGAAGGAAGTCAGAGACCGACAGGTGATTAAAGATATGGAAACTGCTAAATCTAAAGAGCATCAATGGACCAAGTGGAGGATAAGCTGATCGTCAAGGTGAGCCCGGAGCGAACAGGCATGGACCATTCGAGGAAATTATGACAGGTGATACATGCACACTTGTAGATATGACAATGGGAAGTAAATGAACGCATTACACACAGTTAAAGATACATGATAATTGACCAAGCGGTAACCCGGAGAACGGGAGCCGATGTTAATGTCTCCAAAGAGCTACAATCCTGGTCGTGGGCGTATCAGTACTGGCAACAAGGTCGGGGATCATCACTGCTCATCCCGCATCGCAGGAGGAACTTTGGTCCAGCACGGACAGTGCCGAATGTGACACGCAACGGGGAATAATAAATGTAACAGTAGGAGAACAAATGCTTCCGAATTGTAGTAAGGGTTTGCTTTAGATCGGGCGTGGGAGGTCCGCCCAAAAGAGCCACAATCTAGCCACCTCCCACCTCTACTTCCACAGTCCGAGTAGAGATAATTAAAACTTCTCACACCACACTGACTGATCCACCTTGTCCAACTATGCATCCAGGACCGACGAATGGTTTGGTACTGGTTAATCAGAAGTTTTGTATGGACAATGTACACCTCGAGCTGCTACCCGTGGTCTTGAACATATCCGGAATTGCCACGCCCCAGTGGTGCTCAACTCATATTCGAAAACTATATACGGCTCTGATGGGCCAGCTGATGACTGAAGCATCTCAGTTCAACAGCGGGATGCGCTCAGGCTTGGGAGGGAACTCCGTTAAGCACAGCCTGATAAATGTTGCCGCTACGATATTCAATACAGGGACATCAGTGGTTAATTCAGACACTGGCAACTGTTGACCAGAACGTCCAGACCTTGAGCTTTAAGCTTAAGAAAATTTTAGAGCGGGGACAGAGAATTCATAACACCCAATTAAACACAGACCAGGACATGACATGGTTAATCCAAAACCTGGCTGCCATGCTCGAAAGTCATGCAGGGACTATCAATAAACTGATTAACATTGGGGAAAATATTTCAGACAAAGCAAGCAGAAATGATGTTTGCAACACATATGGATCCTGGGCACTGCAACAAGCCTGAGAGAATTTAAGACAGATTAATGAAGGGGTAGTTCCTTTATGGGTTACTATTGTGCATGTATTTAATTTTTCACAACATGAGGATCATGACTTGACCAGTTGCCAGCTCTGAGGTTTAGCACGCATATATAGAATGAATGTTGAATGTATAGTCAATAGTAATATGCTGATAGGCATTGTATTAGTAACACCTGTCATACCTATGTCAACAACCGGCAGGGCATTATATAGAGTAGAAAATATTGGGGTTATAAAGGGGCATTATTATATTAGGTATCATGACATTCCACCATACGCAGTAGACATAGAAGGAAATATAGTTCGTACCACATTAGAAGAGTGTAGGATAGAGACCACCGCAGTAGTAGGCACACCAAATATATGAGACAGAATGAGCTAAGTGCCAGTTTAAAGCAGCAACAAGTTGTACAATGGAAAGTATATGGGCTGCCAAGAACCGACCCATGTTGCATATACGGGGAATGGGAGATATTGTATTACCACGTGGCAGGAAAAGGTCCAGTACGGGAGCAACCGCATGTGCCCAATCCACAATCATTCAGTGTGCCTACACCCACAGGTGACGGCAAGGGTAGGGAAAGTGGAACTGGTCGAGATATCCAGGAGAGGAACGACTACTGTTTAGGTCAAGGAAAGTCTTAAGGATAACCTGACCCAGTATTTGAACCAGTTGTCCTATGAAATTCCCTTATTACCTAAGCACCTAACCACGATTCGGAGACAGGCTCAGCAGATATACTGAACTTACTATACACTGCAGCAACAGGTTAGAGCCTTAAAAGAGGATATCGAGCAAATAATTTCCTCCACATGATGGTGGTGGAACTAAGGCTCAAATGTACAAATACACCCGTGGATTCAAATGATCTCCTATGCCCTGGTGGTGATTCAGCTGATACTAGTTATATATTTAACATGCTTGATTCATTGTACCCAAAGGTGGCAAAAGAGGTGGTGCTGGAGGAGTTTTCGAAGCCAGAGGCCTGAATTGAAGGGCCAAATTATACAGATGGTCTGACGATACCTTTTACAACCCAAAGCTGAATGGCTGGCCAGCATCAATGGGCGGCGGTGTGTAAAGGGACAGACAGTACCACTGTCGTTGGCTACCTTGGGCTAGGCCAAGGGCCAAAAGAGGGGACCGTTAGGGGGAAGAGAGTAAATGAGAATTTATGGTAAGGGAGAATTCATTATAAGGGAATGAATTTCATAAATTATAATCTATAGACAGGCCAGCGCAAATCAGTAAATCAACAATTAATGAGTTAAAACATATGAACCTTATATACCCTCAAACTTCGTGCACTCTCAGGGTTTGCAATCACCAGCAAGGTCCTGGGAGTTAGACTGGAGACTTAGGTTGGAAAACAACCAAGATGAAGTGTGATCTTCAACAGATAGGGGAATGAAAGATGGTCCCAGCTTAGATGGGAGGGAAGGTCTCTGCCTGGGTGAAAATATGGACAGACGATGCATGTACCAGAGATGTATGTTTAATGTAAACCTATATGTTGACTAGATTGGAATCTGGAAACTGTACTTGTATGTCACCAATAATGTATAAATATGTTGAACACTTGTAATTTAGCAGAGTACTGTCTCAAGCTGCATTGAGATGGTTCTCTCCTTGCAATTGCTCGAAAAATGATCATGACCTGGACCTGAGACTCCTGTGGTCCGTTTGTCAAAGTGACCACAACAATGCCAACAACAAAAACATCCTCCTGTCAACCACCTAGTCAGCATTCTGTAGGGACCATTCCCTCCATGAGACCCTGGTCCACTCTTCCATCACTATTCCCTAACACCTCATCCCCTTCCCACAACACCTTCTCATGCAATCGCAGAAGATGCAACACGTGCTCCTTTACCTCCTCCTTCCTCACCATACAAGGGCATAAATACTCCTTTCAGCTGGAGCAATGCATCACTTGCACCTTCTTCAATTTGGTCTACTGTGTTTGCTGCTCCCAATGCAGTCTCCTCTACACTGAACTAAACGCAGGCTGGGTGACTGCTTTGCGGAACATCTTTGGTCTGTCCGCAAGCATCATCCTGACTTTCCTGTCAATTGCCATTTCAACATGCCATCCTGCTCTCATGCCCACATGTCCATCCTTGACCTGCTGCAATGTTCCAGTGAAGCTCAACTTATACTGTAAGAACAGCATCTGATCTTCCGAACAGGCACTTTACAGCCTCTGGACTTAATATTGACTTCCACAACATCAGGCCATGAACCCTCTCCTCAAATTTCACCCCTTTTTAAATCTTTTTTTTTAAAAAAAATATTTTATTTACTTATTTTGATTTTCATTCATTCATTGTTTTAACCTTTTTTAACCCCCTTTTTAAAAATCATTTTCCCCTACCCTTGCACCTCAGTTCCTGCCGTTACATGTCCCCACACTTCAGAACAATGAACTTTACAGGTTAGATTTCTGGGAATGGTGTGATTTTGGATATCGGCACTCTTAGTGAAAGATTAACAATTCTGATTTGATGACTGTTGGTTTATTGAGTGTTAAACAGCAGCTGGTAGCTGGAAAGTAGCATCTATATACTCCATATCAATAACTGTTAATTTTGAAGTCCCAAACATTGTGCAGAGACATCGCTATTCACAATTCATTTAGGATGTTTTTTTTCTGTTTAGTGTCTCTGTGCAGCTTCAAAAACAACAAGCAACCTACAAACTGTGACTGAAGAATAGATCCGAGAAGGACACAACATACAATAATTGTTCACATTTAATAGGACTGGGGAAAATTGGGAATTATGGGGATGTAGATGAAATCTAAGTGCATTTTGTTAGATCAAACAGTTGTAATATCATTTAAAATTTTCTATGTACTTTACAGTATTTTCCTCTTATATTTTACCAGTTTTGTACAACAAAAACTGAGTGTCTCAGACATTAATATTTCAACGGTCGTGGAATGAGGTTTGTAGAGATTGTCTCGTATATGGTACATGACTCCGAATTAGTGTGAATTGTCAATCTCTGCACTATGTCCAAGTGTGAAATTCATTCTGAGTCACACGGACTCGAAACGTTAACTGTTTCTCTCTCCACAGATGCTGCCAGATCTGCTGAGTCTTTCAGGATTTTCTGTTAAAATTTCACATTTCCAGCACCTGTAATATTTTGCTTTTATATGATTGAATGTTTCAGTGTCTGGTACTGCCTGTGAGCTGGAACATTTCAAAGTCTGTCCATCTCTGTTTCTGTCAGACTCACTAATGTGAGTCAATGTGGGATTCACTCTGTTTCTCTCTCTGCTGTTTTGGTGACTGCGATATTCAATGTGCAGCTGAGGAAGGAGCAACAGAACTCACTGCGCATGCCCGGCGCTGGTAGCCAATCAATATTCACTGAAAAGGGGGCGGTGCAGAAACATTGATGCGCATGCGTGGGGCGTGTATCTGTCTCCCGCGCACTCGTGTTGCTGCTTCCTGCTATCGATTGGGGGATTTCCAGTGAGCGGTTTGTTTATAATAAACATAGAAACTCCTGGAAAAACAAAGCTCGTCCAGCTGTGTCTGTGGAGGGATCTCATTACTGGAATCACCACTTCATTTTTAAATAAAAACACCTGTCTGGATGTTCAGGGTTAACCTCCCTCTTACTGAGCTCTGCACACGTGATGGTGCTTTTTTATTTCTATTTTCAGTTATTTTTGCTGAGACATTTCCTCTATTTCCAGAGTAACAATCTGACAGATTCAGTACAAGAGGCAGATTGTGGGGACAGCAACTGGTGGAGGGAAATCCTGAGGGAAGGGGACAGGCAGACTTGTCGAGACAGACAGAGGCAGACAGATGCCTCATTCAACAGCCTGGGATACATTTCATCCAGGCTTAGAGACTTATCTACTTTTAAGCCTGCCAGACCACTTAGAACCTCCCCCGTTTCTATGCTAATTTTTAAAATTATATCCCAGTCCTTCTGCCTGATTTCCATACCTACCTCGACCCTCTCACTTGTGAACACCGGCACAAAGTATTCAGTTAGAACCCTACCTATGTCTTCTGGTTCCACACACAAATTACCACTATGGACCTTATTTGGAACTACTCTTTCCCCAGTTATCCTCTTATTCGTAATGTACTTGTAAAAAAAACTTTGGATTTTCCTTTATTTTACCTGCCAATGTTTTTTTCATGCCCCCTTTTTGCTCTCCTAGTTTCCTTTTCAAGTTCCCCTCTACACATTCTATACTCCTCTAGGGCTTCGACAGTTTTGCACCCTATGTATCTGCCATAAGCCTTCCTTTTTCTCTTTATCCGATCCTGTATATCCCTTGACATCCAGGGTTCCCTGAATTTGTTAGTCCCACCCTTTATCTTTATTGGAATATGTTGGCCCTGTGCTCTCCCCATTTCCTTCTTGAATGAGTCCCACTGTTCTGACGCAGATTTACCTAAAAGTAGCTGCTCCCATTCCACTCTGGCCAAATCATATCTGATCTTATTAAAATCGGCTTTCCCCCAATTTAGAACTCTGATTTCTGGCCCATCTTTGTCCTTTTCCATAACAACCTTGAATCTATCTGCAATCACTATCTGCAAAATGCTCCCCCCACTGATACCTCTACCACTTGCCCGGCTTCATTCCCTAAAATTAAGTCCAGGACCACCCCCTCTCTTTAGGACCTTCTACGTACTGGCTTAAAAAGCTCTCCTGGATGCAATTTTAAAAATTCACTTCCTCTAAACCTATCACAGTCTGACTAATCCAGTTCATGTTGGGGAAGTTGATATCCCACACTATTACTACTCTATTATTTTTACATTTCTCTGAAATTTGCCTACATATCTGCTCTTCTATTTCTCTCTGACGGTTTGGAGGCCTATAGTACACTCCCAACAAGGTGATTGCTCCCTTTATGACTTTCTGTTCTTCTCATATTCCTCCATTTCAGGAGCCTTCTAAGATGTCATCCCTCCTTACTGCAGTAATTGATCCCTTGATCAATACTGTGTTACCCTTTCCTCTTTTACCTCCTTCCCTGTCTTGCCTGAAGACCCTATATCCTAGAATATTGAGCTGCCAATCCTGCCCCTCTCTCAACCATGTTTCTGTGACAGCAATGACATCATACTTACATGTGTTAATTTGTGCCCTCAACTCATCAGCCTTATTCGTCAGACTCCTTGCATTAAAATAAACACCATCCAACCTTACCAAAATCCATTGTGCCTTAACTGGCCTACAATTTCTATGCCTTCCAGACTCACTTGCTCTGTCATCTAATTTTGGCTAAATTTGGTTATTACCATAGGCTGCATAAAGAATCTTTTTCCTCACAATCCCTTGCATCTCTTGCCCAAAACCTTAAACCTGTATCTCGAAGTCCTTGTGCCATCAGTTAAGGGTAACAGCTTTTCTTTGCCTACCTTATCTATGTATGTCACAATCTTGCACACCTCCACCAGATCTCCCCTCCGCCTCCTTTGGTCCAAGGATGAAACCCCAGATTCTCAAACCTAACCTAAAACCCTGGAACCATTCAGGTAAATCTCCACCGCATCCTCCCAAGGACCTTTACATCCTTCCTAAAGTGTGGTGACCAGAACACAATACACTCATTGTGACCTAACCAGTTCAGCAATACATCCCTACCTTTTTACTCAATACCTTGATGATGAAGGCAAAGATCCCATATGCTTTGCTAACTGCTCTCCCAATATATCCTTCCAGTTTTGAAGATCTCTGCTGGTGAACCCCTAGGTCCCTCTGTCCCTGAACACTCTTTTGAACTGTGACATTTAGTCTATACTTCCTCTCCCTTTCCCTTCTGGAAAAATGCACCACCTCACACTTCTCTGCATTAAATTCCAAATGCCTCTTGCCTGCCCATTCTGCTAACCTATCTATATCCTGTTGCAGTCAGTTGATATCATCCTCACTGTTTGCCACATCCTCAAAGTTTGGTAATATTTGCACATTTTTGCAATTTTACCCTATATTCCAATACCCAAGTTATTTATTTATATATATATATATATATATATATATATATATCTAAAAAGCAGCAGTACTCGCACTGATCCTTGGGGAACAACACTACCATCCTCCATTCTGAAAAACAACCTTTTACCAAGACCTGTTCTGTTTACTATCCTTAAACCAATTTTTTTATCCAAGCTGACAATGACCCTCCTACTCCATGAGCCTCAATATTTAACCAGCCTGTTATGTGCTACGTTGTCAAAGGCTTTCTTAAAATCCATATAGGCAACATCCACTGTATTCCCTTCATCAATCCTCTCTGCTATGCCATCAAAAAGAATCAATTTGATTAGTCAAACAGCAACTATTAAATGAGATTTAATCAGACTGGTGGGAAAGAGAGACAGAAATGTGAAGACAACCTGGCTAGACATACATAAGAAACAGACAGAGGGATAGAAAGAGAGACCTGTAGATACAGATTGTTGGAGGATAGATGGGGGAAAAAGAGAGAAGCAGACTGGCAGTCAACTGGGGAGAGGCAGACTGGAAGTGAAAGCAGATGGAGGAGCTGAATGGGGGGACATGGAGAGAGAGATGTGAGATATACTGGGGGTATGGGGGCAGAGTGAGTGAGAGGGATGGGTGGAGTCAAAGAGAAAGAGAAGCATGAGTGGAGAGATAAGTATTTGGG
Source organism: Cetorhinus maximus (assembly GCF_964194155.1). Classification (NCBI taxonomy): domain Eukaryota; kingdom Metazoa; phylum Chordata; class Chondrichthyes; order Lamniformes; family Cetorhinidae; genus Cetorhinus; species Cetorhinus maximus. Next base: position 6,075,168 of record NC_135894.1, on the reverse strand, counting down.
GGCCATATGATGGGGAGACAGATGGAGGATATACAGAGCCAGAGAAGATGGTTGAAAGATGGAGAGACAGACATGGAAAGGATAGAGAGAGAGGTGCATGGGAGTGAAAGAGGGATATACAGATGAGCATAGGGCAGAGAGAGGTGCAGAGGTACAGGGAGAGACAGAGAATTAGGGAGGCAATGTGGGGAGGGTAAGGCACAGACATGGGAAATAGATAAAGGATGAGACGGTGATAGAGACAGATGGGGGAGAGAGACATGGCTGAGGAAAGACAGACATGGATATAGGAGACAGAGAGAGAGACAGATGAGGTAGACGGACAAGGAGGCGAATTGGGGATACAGCAAACTAAGGGGCTGGTTTAGAGAGAGACAGAGAGATGGGGCACCAGGCGGAAAAAAGAGAACAAGAGAATAAATGGGTAGATGGAGAGATGCAGATGTGAGGAGAGAGATGAGGGGACTGAGCGAACGTGACGGGCAGGGGAGACAGATAAAGAGAGAGAGAGGCAGATGTGGGCAGCTGGAGAAAGTGGTTAATGGTGCAAACTGATAGAGTGGGAAAGATGGGACAAAGAATGATAGTAAATCAGATCATGGACACACAGGTGTAGACAGATGGATGATATAGGGTATGTGCTGCAAGTGAGGGTAACGTGGGGTGAGATACAGGAAGAGAGAGAGTGATGCAGACAGTGTGGGAGGCTGACGAGGAGACAGCACCACATGCACATGTGGGAGACAGAGAGTAAGACAGATCACCACAGACCGATATCACATGTACTGCAGTTATTCAGGAAAGCAGCTCACCACCACATTCTCAAGGGCAATTAGGGATCGGCAATAAATGCTGGCCTAGCCAGCAATGCCCATATCCCGTGAACGAATATAGCCTTTTCTGCCGATTTACTCCTGAGAATTGGACTCTCTGTCCATTCCTGTTTCAGCATGTTTATTATTTCCCATATTAATAGCTGTCTCTCTTGTCTCTACTCTTTAATTGGCCACATCTTCTGAGATTTGATCCCTTGCCTCTACTATTCAGTTTTAAATCCTCTCTACTTCCTTAGTTAGGCAGCTCACAAGGACACCTGCCCCAGCACAGTTCAGGTGTAGACCACCCCAACGGTACTGTTCCTACTTTCCCAAATACTGATGTCCGTGCCCCACAATCCCCAATTCTCCCACACCAGTCTTTGAACCACACATTAGTTTCTTTAATCTTATTTGTCCTATGCCAATTACAGAGAACAGGCCATCCTAGACTGGGTATTGTGTAATGAGAAAGGAATAATTGACAATCAAGTTGTGCGAGGCCCCCTGGGGACGAGCGACCATAATATGATAGAATTCTTCATCAAGATGGAGAGCGACGTAGTTGATTCTGAAACTAGGGTCCTGAATCTTAATAAAGGAAACTACGATGGTATGAGACGCGAGTTGGTTATGATGGATTGGGAAACGTTATTTAAAGGGATGACAGTGGATAGGCAATGGCAAACGTTCAAAGAGCGCATGGGTGAACTTCAACAATTGGCTTTTCCTGTCTGGCGCAAATGTTAAATAGTAAAGTTGGCCAATCCATGGCTTACAAGGGAAATTAGAGATAGTATTAGATCCAAGGAACAGGCATACAAATTGGCCAGAAAGAACAACAGACCTCAGGTTTGGGAGCAGTTTAGAATTCAGCAAAGGAGGACCAAAGGATTGATTAAGAAGAGAAAAATGGAGTACGAGAGTAAACTTGCGGGGAACATAAAAACTGACTGTAAAACTTTCTATAGGTATTTGAACAGAAAAAGATTGGTGAAGACAAATGTAGGTCCCCGACAGTCAAAAACAGCGGAATTTAGTATAGGGAACAAAGAAATGGCTGACCAACTAAATACATACTTTGGCTGTCTTCACAAATGAGGACACAAATAACATACCAGAAATGTTGGGGAACACAGGGTTTAGTGAGAGGGTGGAACTGAAATAAATCAGTGTGAATAGGGAAATGGTGTTGTAGAAACTGATGGGATTGAAGGCCGACAAATTCCCAGGGCCTGATAATCTACATCCCAGAGTACTTAAGGAAGTGGCCCTAGAAATAATGGAAGAGAGGATTCACCTCGACCTCAGGACCCACCTCGACCTGAGGACCCACCTCGACCTCAGGACACCCCCCCCCCCCCCCCCAACCACAGCCCCGGGCCCACCTCGACTTCAGGACACCCCTTCCACCCCACTGCCCTGGTCCCACCTTGACCTCAGGACCCACCTCGACCTGAGGACCCACCTCCACCTCAGGACCCACCCACAGCCCCGGACCCACCTCGAACTCAGGACCCACCTCCACCTCAGGACCCACTTCGACCTCAGGACTCACCGCAACCTCAGGATCCACATCGACCTTTGGACCCCCGCCCCGCACCGAACATCGGACTTCACCCCCCGATCTCCGCATGCCACAAATTTCAATCCCCACCCCCTGATCTTCAGACACCCCGACCCATCCCGACCTACGGAACACCGTCCCCCCTCCCCCCCTCCCCTTCCCCCTCCACACCCATCCCCCTCCGTATCACAACTCCGACCGACCAACCCCCGGAAGTCCCTCCAACATCCAATACCCTCCCTGACCTCCCAAGACCCAGAACCAGCCTTCGGACGCCCTCCACCCCCAACGACTCTGGTCCCTCCCCCAAAAATAAGACCCCTCAGACGTCCAGAACCCCCCCCCCAGCCACACACCCCACGACGTCGGACACCCCGAACCCCAAATCTCCCCACCCCACCAACACCGGAAACCTCCACCCACTGCACTCCCCCCACCCGCACCCCCACCCCTGGCATCCTGAAGCCTCACCACCACTCCCCGACCTCTGCGTGCCCCCGGCCCCCACCCCCTGGACAATCCCAAACCCAACTACACCCGGGCACTGCCAACCTGCACCCCCCTCAGACACCCTCAAACCCCCGTCAGACATCACCAAAACCCACACCAGGCACCCCCATGACTCAAACCCTACACCCGACCTCCGGACGACCTCAACCCCAACCACCCGCAGATACCCTGAACCCACAACCCCAGACACGGCTGAACTCCACCCCCAGAATCCGGACACCCCCAACACTAAGCCTCCCACGGAGACCCCAAATCCCCAACCTCACCTCGGACACCGTAAAGCCCGACCCCTCAACCTCCAGACACCCCAATCCCCCAAGTCCCCACAGGCACCCCCACCTACCCAGACACCCCCAATTCCCCAAATCCCCTCAGGCAACCCCCACCCACACAGACACACCCAATCCCCCAAATCCCCACAGGGAACCCGACCCACGCAGACACCCACAAACCCCCAAATCCCCACTGGCAACTCCCACCCACCCAGACACCCCCAATTCCCCAAATCCCCACAGATAACCCCCACCCACCCAGGCACCCCCAATCCCCCAATTCCCCTCAGGCAACCCCCATCCACCCAGACACCCCCAATACCCCAAATCCCACAGGCAAACCCCACCCACACAGACACCCCACATGGTAGAGTTGCGAGCAAAATGAATTAAAAAAAAACATTATTCGTGTTAAGTTCTCCATTAAGCTCAGGACTGATAAGGCTCGCAATCTACTATTGCAAATTTAAAAAATATATATATTTCCTACTCAATGAATTAGTGTTGGATTAATAGTCACTAAAGTTAGAAAACTGCTAACCATTTATCCAATACTTACAAAACTGAGTAATATTTCCCTCGGATAGAACGTCCTGCTTCCTAGATACAAATGAGTTTAAAATCTTGATGCAAAGTGACATGGAGCGTAACGAGATTGATACTTGAGACCTGATATCTCATTAAATACACGATGATCCTATGTAAAAAATGTTGGGTATAAGGAAGAGGCTGACAAATATTCATGTTCACGTACATAACATGCATTAATTGCGTGTCTAAGGAAACTTGATATTAATTTCAGAATCTCCGTAAAAAAAAAATCAAATAATTTTCATCGGTTAATTCCCGGGAAGATGTGAGATCTTTTACTCTCCTCATTTTTCAGCGTGCAGTTGATACTTATTATAACCATAATTATACTCTCAAAGCCAATATTAATCTATCTCGATTTAAGTTTACTATTTGCAAAATTTACAGGAATTCCCAGAAGTCCAAAGCTGAAAACACGATTTTACAACTCACATCAGTCACACTGCACTACCGCTGACGAATATAGTTTTGAAAAATGTGCGCGTTATTTCAGTGGGAAGCAACTGCAGGTTTTACTGGGTTTCTACAGTCAGTGAGTGAACTTCCATCCCAGAATGTGATACATGCTATTCTAAGAGTGAAGGCGCTCTGCTTCGAGCAGGTTGGCTTTAACAAGATTTGCAATTACGCTCTGCTCTGTCTACAAGAGCCGCAGGGGTGAAATTAAACGAACCCTCTCGTTACTTGAGTTGGATTCTGGATGAAATTTAAATTTGATATGAATATTGTCGCGATGTCAAACTTTTTGTTCAGCAGATGCAAGCTGCACAATACACGTCACAATTGTAAATCGAATTGGATAAAATAATTGTTCTGTTAAAAGCCAAATGAACCGAAAATAAAACAGACCATAATATGTCTTCAATGAAATGTCTAGAAATTAAATAAGCCCTTTCAAATTTCGCTCCGCCTGAGACAACCTGTTCCAAATTTGAACAGAACAGGACTGCTTGTGTAATTTGAACTTGATCTGCGTTGGGTCTGTGAAAATTCGTCTGGCTAACATCAGTCTCCTTTCTACCCTGTGCAGAAAATGGTCATTAAATTACCGATACAATCAGGGTTTCCGAATTTAGGCATTTTTTTCTCTATCTTTTCTCATTAAAGTAAATAGCCAATGGAAATGATTTCCGGTAAATAAAATAGTTATCTAATAACAGAGCTGGAACGTATACCCTGTCAGTGAAACAAAATTGATTTTTGAATCTTCGAACTAGAAAGCAGCAAAAAAAAATTGCACGACCCCCTGCAAGGAGATCGAAAAAAATCATAATCCCCTTGATCCCCTTAACACCACACGACTCTGTGTAAAAGTTATCGGCAATGTGGAAGGAGGAGGAGAAATCATGATCATTTCCTTGAATCTGTACATGTAAAATCAATGAAGTCAAAGCACCAACTTCATATCAAATTGTCCTAATTATGAAGAAAATTGAAGCTAATCCAAACTCAGAGCAAATAAATAGAAACAAAAAGAACTAATTTACCTATGTTAATATTTTGGGATTGCAGTCAGTAATTTTACTGATGATAAATATTATTTCAAACAATATTGATGCTGAGAATGCTTAATATTTTATCATACTATATTCCAAAATTCTAGCCCGCCCTCTAATGCAGAATAAATTATTTAATTGTTTCTTTGTTTCGCTGTATCACCAGGAGGGTTAACAACATTTCCATTGAGACATCTGACTGATAGAAACATCTGCATTAGTTCATTCTGCAGCTCTGACTGATATTCTGTACTCCGTGAGTTAATTATCCCCCAGATCGGATACTCTCCATTATAACAGCGATGGGCTCGGCTCCTTATTTGCTGAATTTAATTAACCAGTTTAGAATGCAATGTTCACCCTTCTGTTCATGGACAAGAGGCGCAGCGGTCAAGATTAAAAAAAAAACTGCTGGGAGTGTGCTCACTTTCGAGCTTACGTCACCACGTCTCAGTTGCAATTGGAAATAAATTAAACAGCTGTAAAAAATAAATAAATCCCAGCTTACCGACAACGAAATCACTGGAGAAAATTTAGTGGTTTGTACTTGACGAATTTAAAATTAAACAAATGTGCAAATCATCTGCTAACTCAGAATTCCACACAATTAAATTAACTATTTCAAAACGCACTTCACGCAATCCCAATTAGTAGCAAATTTATGGAAAGAAAATTCCAGTTTTCTGCAAAAGCATTTTGTTTACTCCTGGATTTCTGATAATAATTTGTGGAACAATTTACAATATGTGCCTCCAGCAGTTCTTTGATTTACAGGACATTTTCCTTATATCAGCGGCAATACCAGGCGATTACTATGCATTCATTACTTTTTAAAAAGTAAACAGATTAATGGAACCATAAGCACTTTACCTTGTACCTGGCAACTTTGCAGCGAGGTTTTTCCAGTCAGTAAACCAACATATGTGATTGCAAATTGGATATTTATACAGTAATGGAAAAACACATGCTGGAAGCAGCAAAAAAGCTGAACCAAGGCATCGACATGAAACTCAGCAAATAATATTGGGCAGCTGCAAGGAAATGCAGGAATAAGTTTCGATATCTCAATTACCACCTCATTGGAGCGTGAAAGAAGTTAGAATATGGAATAAATTTCAGCCAACTTACTGATGACATGATTCTTCAAAAGCAAATAATTTAGTGCAATATGTACGCAAACTATGGAATAACATTGACAAAGAAAATTCCCCAAAGATTAAATAAATTGCAATACCAATATATTTGTAGAATGCACTTAATCATAACAAAACATTATAATATTAATTGTGTTCTTTATTCTTAATGTTAATGTACACAATTTAACGAACTTGCAAAACACTCAGGCAGAGCAAGATGTTATTAATGCTTTCGTGCCTGTCTCTATATTAGATGAAATTCAGACGGAAGTTCGACGAAACTGTGCTTGAGGAAGAGAAGCAGGGTTCTCAATAAATTCATCTGCTGTGGGAATTATGTTCAATTTCGGATTTTAATGTCTCTGATGTAAATATCAAGTGGACATTGAAACTATCATAATAAGATGTAATATGTTCTATATATAATTCAAAATGAGCGATTTCGAAAGATATTGAACTGCCTAATAGAGTCATAAAACAAGATTTCAGCTAAGTAAACTTACCAGTTCAATCTTCAATTCATACGATATGAATAAAGGACGTAACTAAATGTATAACTCCCGTTTTCAATAGATAACGCCCCGACTCCAGTACTATCTGGCGGGGAAGCCCTCTGAACGTAGTTTCCTCAGCCGGGATGACTTTCAACTCCTGTCGAACCAGCCGGCACAGGAATATCAGGTCGCTGCCGATAGAGAATATGGACCTTAGTTCACGGGCGAAGCCATCGCAATTTACAGCACAGAATGAGGGCCTCTGATCAAACGAGCCTGCGAGGGTCGAAAAATAGCTTCCGCCTAATCCCACTTCCCAGTTTTAACTCCTTGCCTTGTGAGCTGCTGCACTTTCAATGCGCAACCGAACATGTTATAAAAGTGCTGAGCTCCCATCCTCTCACTCTATATTATTATCCATCAATATTCCACGAGACACCAGGTAGAAGAGCGAATATTGAAAACAAGTCCACAACTGCCTTCGATAACATCCCAATATCTAAAGTAGTAAATACCAATCCCTGTCTTGATATGGTTAATTGTTTAATATTATTGGAAGCCTTAACAGAGAACATAATACTGATCATTGGTAATCGCTCAACGTTCAGAAGCTGCAGTGCACTGAGAGTCAGGATGGACCGCAGCAGCCTCCCGGCAGTGCGTTCCGGCGATGGGACTTGAGCATTAACCGAATGCGGTGCACTGATGCTTGGCTCTCCTCCCAACACCTTCCGAAACCTCGGCGGAGGCGGCAGTTAATTTGTTGAAAATAGTTTGTACAGAGGTGACTTCTTTCTTCCAATTAACCGATAGATGTTGTCATGTAAGAGCTCTAAAATGCCGCCTGGCAACACACAGTAATGCGATTGAAACGGCCCATTAATGGATACAATCTATCCATGTACCATTCCAACGCTATTTTCCTGTGAGGAAGGAAAGGAAATCAGTCACCAAACTGTACGGGATCATTGAATCGTTGACACTTACAGCAGAAACTTACAAAAGCAATGGGCTCTTACACCTGGCAGTCTTACACCTGCTGCGTCACAACTGTGGTTTTTCCTCCATAAGTCTGAAAATGAGCCGTCTTGTAGTACGTGCCCAATTGCCCTCCAAAAATCCAAGGAATATGATTACATCGTTATTTCTAGTAGTGCATTCCAGATCTTAAAAAGTTGCTGTTTGAAGAGCTTTCTGTTCAGCAACCATGTTACAAATTATTTTATGTTCATACCATCTAGCTAATGACACACAGCCAGTTGGAATAGTTATTCCTACTCGCCCATCTATGAAGTTCAAGAATATAAACGATTTCCACCAACCTCTTTCTCTGCGTGTGTGTGTTGATGCATGTTTTTCTGTGTTTCGCTCAGCCTGCCTTGCTCCTGGCTTACTCTCTGTGATTCATTGTCTGTATTTCTCTCCGACGTTCTCTCCAACTATTTGCTTGTTTTCAGGACTTTCTCATGCAGTAGTAGAAAAGAAACAAAAAATACGACGCTGGAGATGTGAAATAAAAAAAAGCCAGAATAATTTGCAAACATTTCATCATCTTTGGCAGGAAGCCAGTCACGTTTCATGTCGACATGACCTTTCACCAAAATCAGTTCTGGGACACATGGCAGGTCACTGCGACCTCAAACGTTAACAGATTGGTTACTGAGGGCTTTCGGATGATAAAGAAAATTCACTTGAAAATTAACAGACATTGTAAGACAAAGAGGATTATCGTATCCAGCTGGAAGTGGGTTTTAAAATGGAGAAGAAAATGCCTGCAGGCAATAATACATGGAAAGAATGAACACCATGAATTAAACGGGGTAAATTTTCCTCATCATTCTAAATATCAGAATCAAGGTGGGCAGCTCATTATTCTCATGATTGATATTCGGTTTTGTTTGATTGTTGTAAGGTTTTATATTTTAAACTTAGTGTGATGTACTCCCTGCAATCTCACTTTAATCTATGTTTGAGCGAGAAGAGCGTGCAGGACCTTGTGCCGTAAGGTCAATATTTTAATAAACACACGGAACAATAAAAAAATACTTGTCACACCGGTACATTTTCTCTAGAGGTCTTATCACTTGCGGAAAGCGATAGGCACAATCCACTCAAACATATATTTCCAACTTCTCTTTCCAAGGTGCAAGGCAGAAGGACCCAGTTTCAAAGGTTCTCAGGTAAATAACTCTGCGTGCATTTTTGGCGCTGTGTGTTTGCACTCTTATTTTTTTGTGGCTACATAGTATATGAATTATTGCATTGTCTGTAGTCCCAAAACCAGAATAATTTGTCACCGATGTCGAGGGGAATTTGAAGATGACTCTATGTAAGGAAATATTGGAAACATTTAAGATTCAAACAGCTGAACTGAGGGATAAAGCAAACTATTGATATTGAAATAACCCTAAATCTAAGCATATTGTGAATCTTCATTGGCTAAATTAATTGGGGTTCATTATTGTCATACTTTGTCAAATGCTTAATTTAAGAGTCAGTTGCTCGATTACCAATATCACCAATAACAGAGACCACCATTATTACTTGTGCAATTTCCCCCGAACGTGCATCTCGGAAAAAGGCCGCTCAGGAATCATTCCCTAAATACAGCAGAAATGCACTTGCACCTTTTTCAGTAAACATTGCCAATCATTTGAATTGAATAATGTTACCATCATTCAGCCCGATTCTTGGAGAGAAGTCGAGCCCACAGAAATGTTTGTTGTAAAAATATGTGTTTTCTAAAGATGAGCAATTAGTATTGAAGATGGCTGTGTGCAAACCCAAAGCAGCTCGCAGCCTGTAGAATCACAGAGAGCTCGCTGTTTGTTTAGCTGTTCTGCTGAGCGGACAGGACACACCTGTCGTTCTGGTTATGCCTGCACAAGAATCTTAGTAGCTGCTCGCTTCTAATGTTGACTTAATGCTATTGGGCATTGAACATGTCCAAGCCATTGAATCGGGCCAGTACATCTGGGTAACATCATTAATTCACGCGAAAAAAACCAACATAACAGAATGTCGCCAGCAAATAATCGTAACCAGTATCATAAATAGTTGGTCAGGGACCAAAATGTCGGTAATCTGTCGAGAGAATCCGACGTGTGAAACACACATCACGTCTACCTTGGTGGGTTTAACAAACTATTGTATATTCTGAGGATGTGGAAATCTACAGCCATAACATGGGAAGTTTCCAACTCCACCACCCCCCTCACCAAACCCCTCACACCAGCCTCCACGCCCCACCGCCCTCGAACCACTGGCCATTTAGGATTCTGTTGAAATACAGAAATTTTCCAGTAAGGGCAGACTCCACAGAGCAGTCCTGGGCACCCCTTTACAAAGAGTATTTGGATCCGGGCTAAAAACACCTCGGATAATGAGCATGTCTATTTTGTTTTGATGCTGGATATTTTTAATGATTGTGGGTCAGCGTATATGTGTTCTGTCAGTTTTAATTCTAATAGATGGCTAGATATGATGACAAGTGAAAAAAACTGGGGTATTTCTGAGATGTTAGGTCAGTTTCAGAGCACTAGGTTAGCTTTATCTACATTGTGTTCATATATTAGTGAGGGGTGAGTTGATGGGACCTGGTCACTTTGTTAAGTGATGAAGTCTAAATCAGTTCCTGGGTGCTCAGAAAATTGAAGATTTGGATACTGAGCTGAATTTTTGTGGCGTGTGAGGTTTTATTAATATCTTATCTGCTGGTTATGGTAGCAGTCGTGTGTGCGTCGAGTCATTTTATGGATGTTGATTCAGCAATGATTCATTGTTATTATATGTTATTTGAATATCCCGGTAGGTGTATCTTTCTGTTTGGCACCTATGAATATAGCATCAAAATGTATCGCATAGAATACCCCCAAGCAAGATTACATTTGCTATTTTTTGTTTTGCTTGATCAGTGTTCCTACATAATGCTGAAGGATTTAATGTTTCACTTGATGACGGCTGTTATTCCGAAATATGAGAAAGTTCCCCAATCACACACACATTCGGAGTAGTAATGTATTGCTGCTTCCACTAAAAATCATCGACCAATCATTATCACTGCCTGCCTTCTGTACCCCTGGCGGATTTTAGATCAGGTGATATTGCTACTTTGAGGACTATGTGGCGTTTAGAGACCCAATTTATCAATGTTGTTTCATATTCAATGTCGCCAATTGCTACTCATTTAATCCCACTTTAGCAAACATCTGTTCCTCAATAGAGACACATGCAAAGTACTAGTTTAGTACAACAATGACGCCCTCTGCCGACAATGGAATGTCTCTTTGTTCGTCCCGAAACATCTTGAACCACGCTTCAAAGGCCATTAAATGAATGTGACTAATGTTCAAACCACTTTCTCCTTACTCCTCAATAGTCCCGAACTTTCGTTTGTAGGCGCGCAATGACTTTGCCTGATGTGCATACCGTTTTCAAATTGGTCCACAATTGTCCCCGGCTTTCCTTCGAAGGCTATGCAACAACCTTGCCTTTGTTGACACAGTTTTAGCTTGTTTTTTGAATTGACGGTTGATGATTCAAAATGCTGACCCAGAGCATTCATACGTCCATCTCATTGGTGTGAGTCAGTCTGTAGAAAATGAGTAAGATTAATGAGAGAGCTTATTCAGTTACTGGGTTCATAGCAAACTCATGGATTGATTTATTATATTACTGATACATAGATCTGAGTGCTATTTGAGTACTCAATGTTACCGGATATTTTAGAGGGTCTTTATTATTTTTTTCAGCTCAATGAGTCATATAATGGACCCTAATGTTGTATTAAGTGATTATTCGCTATATTGGAATAGTTCAGTTAATTGATAGTGCATCACTCAGCAGGATTTTTAAAATTTCATTTTTAAATGAGTACAAGATTAAGTACATTGGCAGGGGGTCGGGTTGATATTCTTGAGCCACTTTGTTGTTTTTGGTTCAGTTTGCCATTGTTCATAGGCTTAATCCGCTAACAAGTTACCGGGAACAGTGTCAGTTTACGGGTGTTCCGGAACGTCATTGGTACATATTGCAGGTTCACAGTATGTGAGTTGGGCCAGTGCAGCTTGATTTTAATAGTATTGCTTAATTTTTTATTTCAACAGATAAGAATGTGCCTTTATGGATTATTCTGTGCTGGAAGAACGAGATTTACACTTTTTAGATTGCTCGAAATTAACGTTGTTTTATTGGTTTAAAGAGGGCTCGTTTGTGGGGAATTTTCCCTATTTGCGGAGTGAGGCAGTTAATTGTCAGCGGGTTAGTTCAATGGCAGTCGGGTAGCTAATGTCTCTGTGTTAGTTTGGAGGTGATCGAAAAGTTTAAATGCAGTCGATTATGTTCTTAAAATGGGGCAGCGCATCAGCAGTCCGACCATTTCTGGCTCTTCAATCATCTTGGGACGTGGATAATCTTTTGGTTTTTGTTTGCTTTGCAAAAACATGGCCAAAACGTTAGTATTGCGCAGGTGTGAAGGTTTTCTGATCACTTTAGGAATTGATTACTTATTTGCCAAGTGTCCGGTTACTTTCTAGTCACAATGTTACTTTATACATCATGATGCCAGCTTATGGCCGAGTGTTACTGTATAGTCAAACCGTCAGTTAATTGAGTTTTGGCTTTTCTATGAGCTTGGATTATAATCACAAACTAAATCAACTTGTAGTTTTTTTTGTGTTCATTCATTTACAATAACACATTATCCATAAAATGACAAAGTTGACGCACTCAATATGGCGTACGTGTCTGATATAGGCATCGACTTTGCAGAATCTGAGCATCAACTCTCAGACATTTCTTATACACCCCATCTGGACCATAACCACATCAAGAGGTACAATCAAGTCGTAGATTCCAGGCCTGCCACCGAACTCAAATCCAAAGAAAACCTTCCCACTACAGCATCTAAAGTTATGGTGCCCCCACTCCGTACAGCCCACATTTCGCTTCTTAATATAATCCTCTCAAAAAGGTCTGTCCTGTTATACCCACTAACTCCACATTTGCCTCCCCCGGTGAAATTATTTCTTCATACTTGTCTAGATCTTTCTCCCCATGGTGTAGAAGCCTCCTACCCAGCTTCGTGATAACTCTGTCGCCCTCAATCTCGTCATTAATTTCCAGTTGCCTGGCCCTAATCGTCACACTTCACAATGTACATCTTATCTCTCCAGACCTCCATCCGCCACACTGGCGCTTTGAAGGCTCTCAATTTCTTCAATGAACAGAGGGCCGATCAGTCCACATCCACCCACGTCCATCACAGCCTGGCTGAAGTTTATCTCTCATTGAGAAAACAAACGTTAAATTGTTTTTACTTTCCTTTCGTCAAATAAGAATCACAGAGTCACACAGCTGAAACATTACATTGAAGAACATTCGGCCCATCGTGACTGCTTCGGCACTATGGGCATTTTAATTTAGCGTAAACCTGCTGTCTATTCCCCGTAAACCTTCACGTTTGAGAAGGTCCCTGAGGGAAGACCGGTAGTGAAGGTAACGTCGCACAGGATCAGATGGCAAGATGGATACAGAATTGGGTCGGTCATAGAAGGCATTAGCAGTGGAAGGGTGCTTATATGAATGGAGAACGGTGACTAGTGGTGTTCCGAAGGAATTGTTTCTGGGACCTTTGCTTTTTGCAGTATACGTAAATGATTTGAAGGAAACTGTAACTGGGCTAATTAGTAAGGTTGCGACGACACTAAGTTTGGAGGAATTGCAGATAGTGAAGAGGTTTGTCAAAGGATTCTGCAGGATATAGATGGGTTGGAGACATGGGCAGAGAAAAGGCAGATGGAGTTTAGTCCGTGCAATTGTGAGGTGATGCATTTTGGAAGGACTGATACTGCAAATGGCAGACACCTTGAGTGCATCGACGGGCAGAGGGATCTGGTTTTACTGGTCCACAGGTCACCGAAAGTGGCAACGCAGGTCCACAGGTTAGTTAGGAAGGCATATACCATTCTTACCTTCATTGGCAGGGGTATTGAGTATTAAGGCTGGAAAGTCATGCTGCAGATGTATAGAACCTTGATTAGGCCTCTCTCGGCATAATGCGCGCAATTCTGGTCGCCACATTACCAGAAAGATATGGAGGCGTTGGAGAAGCTGCATAGTAGGTTTGCCAGGATGATGCTGGCCTGGGGGTTATTAACTATGAGGTGAGGTTGTAGAAACTCGGATTGTTCTCACTAGAGCGACGGAGATTGAGGGGCGACTTGATGGAAGTTTATACAACTCTGAGTGGCATAGACAGAGCAGATAGTCAGAAGCTTTTCCCCAGGGTGAAAGATTCAATTAATAGGGCACATGGATTTAGGGGGAGAGGAGGATACTATAGAGGATACGTGCGAGGCAAGCTTCTTTTACGCAGAGGGTAGTGAATGTCTGGAATGCACTGCCAGAGCAGGTGGTGGAAGCAGGTACGCAAGTGGTGTTTAAGAGGCAGCTTGGCAAATACACGAATAGGATGGAAACAGAGGGATACAGAAACCAGAAATGCTAAATGTTTTAGTTTGACAGGCAATATGATGGACGCAAGGTTGGAAGGACGAAGGGCCTGTTCTCTGTGGCGCTTTCCTTTGTTTTTTTGTTCCTTGCGGTTTCAATTGAAATAAACATCCAATAACGTCTTGAATGCCTCAACGGAAGCTTCCTACACAAAACTTCCAAGCAGTGCATTCAAAACCCTAACTTTTCATTATTTGAAAAAGCTTTTTTTCTCACCTCACATTTGCACTCACATAGGTGGGGGTATAGGTGGCAGCATGGACCAGAATTACAGCTGACTTTTTCGTGGGGGGGGGGGGGGGGGGGGGGGGTGTGGGGGGGGGGGGGGGGGGGGGTGGTCATGTTAGACGTTTCTAAATAAAGTTCTAATCAGTCCCAATCCCAGGCTTGGTTCTTTTTTCCGGAACATTGATGACCGTTTTGCTGCGACTTCATGCTTTCCCATGGTTAAAATAAAAACAATCAAACTTGCTTCCAATTGCGGACCTTTCTCACCTTCACATGATCCAACTCCGATTCTTCCCTTCCGTGACTTCTCTGTTTCAATTGCTGGCGATCGGCTGTGTACTAATATTATATACAAACCCACCGATTTCCACAGCTACCTCGGCTGAACATCCTCACATCCTGCTTTCCGTAAGGACTATATTCCAATATCCAACATTCCTGCCTCTAACATATGTCATGATATTAGTTTTCACATTTAAAATCCCCAAATAACTTCCTTCTTCCCCAGCCAACCAAGCTCCCACCTTTTGGCCCCTCGACCGTGTCCGATGCATATCCAGAACTTCTGCATTCATTATTTCCTCTCCCTTCCTGAAGCCAGGATGTGGTTCCCCTCGCCCTCCTTCTCCACGTTAGCAGCCTGCGTCACTTACACGAAATGTAGCTTGAGGTCAGGAACAAATTTATCATCCCTTCCCTAATCTGGCATCATTCCAAAGGAACATTTGTCTCTGTGACCACTTGGACCAACCCGCAAACAACGCTAAACCATCATTGCCGTTCAACCGTACTCTCACTTGCAATAGCTGGAGGTGTAATACTTGCAACTTTACGTCTTACCTCTTTACCATTAAAGCCTCAAGCAATCCCTCCAGGTGAAGCCGTGATTTACTTGTACTTCCTTCAATGTAGTCTATTACATTCACTGCACACAACGCTGTGTCTACATTGGGAAGGCCGAAATCAGAGTGAGTGTACTCTTTGCGAAAAGAAGTCAATGTTCTATGTCAGACATGAACCTTACCTTCCTGACGCTTGCTATGTCACTTCACCAGTTTTGCTCTCATGCTCAAACTTCCATCCTCAGTTTCTGGGAATGTTTTAATGAAGGCCAATGCAGGCTGGAAGGACAACAGCTTCAGTTGCAGTTAGGCAGTTGAAAGCCTGTTGGACTCAGCACTGAATTTAACATCTTCAGGCAATGAATTTTGTTCATTTTTTCTGATTTAATTCTACACACGTGCAAGTCTGTAACTTGTTTTTTTTTGTTGTTGTTGGTGTTGCTTTCAGACAGAGCTAGCGCGTTTGTTCTGCCATTTCCTGCTAATTCGTTACTCTGGCTCATGTGTTATCGGCACCTGGTCGAGAACTAATTATTAAACTTCAGCATGTCCTTGTCGTTCCCTTTGTCTTGTGTTTCAGTACATCTTTCTAATGATATTTCTCCTGCCCTCTCACATGTCCCTGACCTCTCAATTTGCTCTCCTGTCCCTTCTTTGTTTTATTAAAACAACATTAAACTGATCAGATTTCCACATCTCTCCCGTTCCTACGAAATAAGTAATATTGGACTCGTAATTTTATCTATGTTTCCCCCTTCACAGATGCTGACGGACCATCAGGTATTTTTTCACATATTTTCAGTTTTTATTAAAAT
Organism: Cetorhinus maximus; assembly: GCF_964194155.1. NCBI lineage: Eukaryota > Metazoa > Chordata > Chondrichthyes > Lamniformes > Cetorhinidae > Cetorhinus > Cetorhinus maximus. The sequence continues at coordinate 6,058,890 of NC_135894.1, read as the reverse complement.
AGCAATATGATATAGTCTTCATTATTTTCACAGATGACGAGATATAAGTTGACCATAAAACGAAGTAACTTATGTGTTTCATCTGTGATAACAGTGATTGGGTCATAGTTTGAAAGATGCTTTCTGAAGTTATGTTGATCGCATGATAGCAGGAGTAGATCGAATTGTCGCTCTGATGTAACACTCGCTCGGCAATGGTGAAGTGATGAAAATCTGAGATGGACAAGCGAGCAGTATTTGAGGAGTCGAGAGATCTCTGCCCATGTTTTTTTTGTAGCAGGTGGCGGCCAAAATGAAATAAGGCCACATGTAGGAAACAATTTCATTCAGAGAAAGACCTGTATAGAAGAGAGAGTAGACAGAAGGAGAAGGAGGCAGTGGCGTAGATGGCTATTTTTCAGTCTTTCTGATGCAGCCTTCCTCCACAGGGAGGACTTCTCCCCATTCATGGAAACAAGCGCCCACCTCCGGCAGCACTCACACAGTTAAACATTACCAACACAGAGATATCTCTCCATAAAGATCAGCCACCTCTCCCACTCTTACACAGAAACAGCCACAGGCTGAGTTTCTTCAGCAATAACAGACTCCGCACACATGCAAATTCGAAGCAAGAATATGTCATCGGACAATCTAGATCATCGCTGATGTTACTGTGGACTCTACTCCACATTTGACCTACCCCCGATCAGCTTCGGCTCCCTTGTTAGTTATGTATGCATTTACACCTGCCTTAAAAATAAATTACACAGGCCCTGATGCCACTGATCGTTGGACAAGAGAGAGCGAAACGTTCACGAAGATCTGAGAGAAACATTCGTCACACCTGCGTCTTAAATGTGAGAATCCATGTTTTTTCACTGATCCACCAAGTTCTAGACTCTCCGAAGAGGAGAGACGTCCATTCACCATTCACCCTGTCAAGTCCTGTCAGGATCTTATATGTGTATGTCCACTCATCCCTCGTTCTTCGAAATTGGATCCTGCCCAAGACTGTCCAAACTTTCTACGTAAGATAACTTGCATTTCCCATTTCCCTCAAAAAACAATTAACGTATCAATGTTAGTTGCCTTCTTTTCAAAGTGTGCGGTAATGGCAGAAAATTGGGTGCACAACACATCATTTCAAAATTTGACAATGACATAAAGGTTTGAAGTGATTACTTTGTTAAGACGATTGAGGTCAGTTTATTGAGAATCATGTGTATATTTTAAAGTGGGTCCGAGGCAGAGAGGGCTGCTTTTTTTCCCATAAATATGTGAAGCTGACAGACTATGATGTTAAAGCATACAGTCCTTCTGTTTTATAGCAAGAGAGGTGAAGCTTAAGGGCAAAACAGTCATGACAAACACGTGAGCAGCAATAATTCAGCTTCAGCTGCAGTGCTTTGCACAGTGTTGAACAGAACACGATAGGAATGACATGAAGGTATTACAGAGGAAGCACAGACGGTGGTTCAAAGTGGAAGAATTCAATTACCTGATTAGGTGGGTGAAATTTGATCTTTTCTCCTTGAAGAGGAGGCGATTAATTGGAGTTATGATATTGGTGTTCATAACAATGTGGATCCTGTGCAGGCTGTACAGGAAGAAAGTGTTCTCCTTCGTTAAGTTTATAGACGCTGGGAATAAAGCAAGGGCGAGCACTTCTGATCTGCAACACAATCATCTCCAAGGAACCAGTCCGGAGTGTGATGGTGTACTCTACATTTGCCTGTGTCAGTGTAAGTCTAACAAAATTCGAGAAACTTGGCAACATACAGGACAAAGCAGGCCGCTCTTTGTTTGCCTTTTCCACGAACATTCATTACATCCACCATCGACGCAAATTCGCAGCCGTGTGTACCATCAATAGGAAGGACTGCAGGCTCCACAACCCCCCTTGCATAGCACCTTAGAATCTCACGCCCACTACCGCCTACAAGTGCAAGGGTAGTAGGCAGATTGGAAGACCGCCACCTCCATTTTCCCCAGCACGACACACCATAATGACATGGAAATAAACCGCCATTTAATCACTTTCGCTGTGTCAAATTCCTGGAATTCTCCCTCACCGCACTGTAGGTGTAACTACACAACATGGAATTCAGCGGTTGTAGAAGGCAGCTCAGCACAAACGTCTCAAGGACAATTAGGAATATGCAATAACTGTTGGAGTTGCCAGCGACACCCAAAGCCTATGGATGAATAAATGGTTAACAGAGAGCACTGTGGACACAAAAACCCCCACTTCACAGCATCACCATTAACATAAATGGAACAGTCCACTCACAGAACAACCCCACTTTCACACGCCCCGCCCACCACTGACTGAGCTGTTAGATGATCAAGTAGCAGCTCAAGCTTTACCCACCGCCCCCCAAACCTCCTCCCCCACAATCCGATCCACCTTGCTGAGTTTGCTCTTCTGTGATGATGATTCAGTCAGTCACCACCATCACCATCACCAGGCTCCAGTGTACTTGGGCGAGGATCTCACACTGCTGGATGGCCATCATTCGAATCGAATATTCGCCCTTTTTGGATTAAGGTTGAGTGGGCGTTTTACATCGTTCACCAACTCCTCTCTGATTTAATCCGGGTAAGAATGTGAATACACGTGTTGGTGCAATTATTGTGACGCTGCAGAATTACTGCTTTGATTTCTGTTATATTAACAGTTTGTGGAAATTCGGATAATTGCTATAAAGAAGGTGGAATGCCGTTAACAGAATTAAACTGCCAGAAATTCGGAAAATTAAAATGATGGAATTCCTTCGGCTCACCAGCTCTAGTTCCTAGCGATCCTCTTTCTTATTGCAGCTCTGGAGGTTTCGTTGGATTCTACTGGAAACCACAATATGTCTGATCATTGGGAGATTGAGAAGCAAAATCGGAAGAACATCAAATATAAGCATGATGTGGGTGAAGTAACAATACATTATCAAGTTTACATATTGGTTCCCGTATAAAGTCCCATGAGACCATTTCAAAGCAGCCACCACGCTCACTGTTCCAAAATCCACAGCTTCAGTTTTCTCGGGCCAATACTTTGTTCTCACTTTTTCACAACAAATGGCCACGAATCGGTCAACGTTGAAAGCGACTGTGAACCATATGGAAAGCGGTGTTGCTTCAAAGGACAAGGTGATCATGAGGTAGCACACAGGAGTAATTTTCAGGAAGTAATCTAGGGAATAAAGCGCCCCATTCCATCGCAATATCGCTTCAGGTAGAACGATAGGGAGATCGGTCACAGCCTTTCCCAGCTGGTGCCCAGTGAGACATTTGGGCAGAAAGCACTTTCCTCGGGAAAGGATCGCATTCGCCGCCAAGTTAACTCTGGGAGGGGGAAAGATAAAGCATAGCAGTTATTGTTAAGATGTGGGGCCACAGCAGGAGGTGGAACCATCTGTGGTGGAACTTAATACTTTATCGCAGCATCATCCGATTCACACTGTTTTTTTGAACCTTTGATTGGGTTTTATTTTTAAAAACAATAATGATTCATGAAATCTTGAAACAATTTGTATCAATGTTATCGATTCCACAGAAAGGACAGAGTGACTCTGCAGTGCAGTGCCAGCCGAGAGGCGGAAGGCATTTTACACAGGCGGAATCCAACGTCTGAAATTGTCATTTGGGCTGGGTTCGAACGGGACGGAATTCCTTGCGACAACGTTTATTACAGCTGGTTTGTTCTACTGGTACAAGCGAATCAATCAGTGCTTTGCTCAAACAGTCGTTAAAATAAAATAAATAAACTCACACCAGAGTGAGTTGAAGGTTCTGGATACCATTGGAAGAGTGATTTGGAGGCCGAGACTGTGAATGATATATTTAGGAAGAGAGAGGAAATGTCATATCCGAGCTGGAAGGAAGACTGGAGCTGATGGATTTGGCAGTTGGATAAACTGATTAAAATCAGAGTAGGATGAGATAAAAAGGGATATCTTTCAGCAGAATAATAGTGCAAACATGTCTTTAACAGTTCAGTTAGCGCAATAAAGCATCATTACCTGTGCCCATTTGTGTTATGGAACCAGTAAGCTGGGAACAATACTTGTGTGATAAATTCCCTCAGCACATTTTCTTGAGCACTAAATTTAATTATGTTCTTGAAATCATGTTGTTTTTTTCAACCGAATTGTCAGATGGTATTTAAATCACGATAGTGAAGCTGTCAATTGTCATCATGGAAATGAAAACATGACCCTATTATGCCTAGCCTGCAGTAAGGAAGGAAAATGAAGCTTCAAAATAAACTCGCTTGAAGGCTTGACAGTTTTACCTCACACCGAGCAGATCCACCATGAATCCTCACTATATGTGGCACCATCATTTGTGCAACTTAAAATCAGTTTTGTCTCAATAATTGTTGTGAGCATATCAGCCGTCCAACCTTGTGCATGTTTCACACTGATGATAGCTTTACGTTATTTTGTCCTCTCTCTCTCTCCAACCCTCTCTTCTCTTTTTTCAATGATTAATTTAGCCATTACATCCTGCTTCTCCATTCTATTAGCCAGCCAGATTTCAAACCTTAGTATTCACAATCTGTGCTGATCAGCCGCGGTGAGCAGTTTAACATTTTGAGCAACAACGCATGTCTCCAACTGTTTATATCATATACAATGCAAAGAAAAATAATTCATGAACCTTCCAAGCAGACCTCACAAAAAAATAAATAAAAGCATTATCTTGCAATTGTAAAGTACAATGCTGGATTGTTCCACGATTCAATTAGCCGGAAGTCAATTTCATCTATGCTCCCAATAAGTTCACACTTAACTGGAAGGAACCATCACCGGACAGAAGCAGCGATCATCCCTACAAATACAGTGAACATTATACAACGCCCCATTAAAGTGCTTCACTTTTCAGCATGGTCCCGTTACAGTGAAATCATCCGAAATGCATTTGCGAGAAAATATGAAAAAGCGAGCAGAGAGTTCAATCGTAAACCTGAAGCTGTGCCGTAATGAAACAACATTCAACAGTGAGAAAATAAACAAAAGAAAAACATTGGAATCAAAGCTAAAACGGAAGAATGCAATTGGAGATGGAGGAATTTCAGCTGCTTGTTTTAGAAAAGGAAACTGTGATCAGCCTAATTCTGAAGCACTGGAAAAACGCTTATCAATATAACCCAAGACATGTAGCCCCATAATAAGACATTGTTCACACCTCCCCGTGGCCTCATTCGTGCTGTTAGCCCAGAAGCACGTTCCCCATACAATGATACAAAAATTAATCAACATTCATAAATTTTCAAAGCATTTTCAATTATGAATGCAGTGAAACCCCTGCTTGCACACGAACAAGGAGAGATCAAATCCACAGTGGGGCAAATCCAGCTTGGGTATTGGCAATTTGGTGCACAGTGGGAATTCGATGCGTAGGGGGCAGCCTTTTCTTTGCATTTTTTGCCAAATTCTTAAATTTTCCGAGCGAGGGTTTTGCCATACTGCATCAGTAGAGACTATCATGGAAAGAAATCAATGGTAAGTAGTGGGTAAGTTATTTACTATTTTAACCTCTGATAGTTTAAGGTGTTATTGTTGATTTTAGTTTGTATATTCTGTAGTAACGAAGATCAGGAAAGAAGGGCCCAAGAGTAATTGATTTAAAATGTTTAAATTAAAAGCATTAGGCATGGCAGGAGCCGTGGTGCCGTCCTCGTGCTCCATGTGGGAAGCCGGGGATATTTACAGTGCCCGGGAGCAGCATATGTGAAGGAGGTGAGTCCTCCTGCAGCTCCAGGAAGTGCGGGTTTCATAGTTGGAACTTTGTCTGGAGCCACTGAGGAGCATCCGCGAGGATGAGAGCATCATCGACAGCACGGTTAGAGTGGTCGTCACACCGAAGATGAAAGGACTTGAGGATGGAAGGGATGGGTGACCGCCAGGCAGTCCAAGAGAAGCAGGCAGGTAGTTAAGGATCCCCTAGGGTCCCGCTCGCAAATCGGTATTCCATTTTGGAGGCTGAAAAGGTCGCTGGGTCGCCCAGGGCGTGCAGACAGAGTCAAGCTTCTGGCGCCACAGGCAGCCTGTCTGAACAGGAGGGGGGAAGGGAGGAAGTAACATTGTAATAGGCGATTCTTATGTCAGGGCAACAGATAGGCGCTACTGTGGCCGTCAACGTGGCTCCAGGACGGTGCCAGGGTCCGGGATGTCAATGAACTGCTGCAGGGAATCATGAAGAGGGAGAGTGAAAAGGCAGTGTTTTTGGTACAATTTGGTAACAATGACATAGGTAGAAAGAGGGATGAGGTCTTGCACCAAGAATTCAGGGAATAAGGCAGTAGACTAAAAAGCAAGACTTCTCGGGTTGTAATCTCAAGATGGCTACCAGTGCCACGTGCTATCGAGCTCAGATAAGGAGAATAACGCAGATGAATACGTGGCTTTAGCGTTAGCGCAGGTGGGAGTTTTTAGATTCTGGGAACACTGGAACCCTTTCTAGGGAACTTGGAATCTGTACAACGGGACAGACTACATCTGAACGAGAGCGGGAATAACAACCTTACGGGTGGGTTTCCTAGTGCTGTTGTCAGGATTTCAAACTAATTCGGCAGGGGGATGGGACACAGCGTTATCAGGATAAGGACACATCATAATACTGTATAGAAATAAAGTCAGAGGAAATACAGATGCATTAAGCTTTCAAGGGAGTAAGGCAAGGCTGGTTGGCCTCTAGTTTAATGCCAGGAGTATTACAGGTAAAACAGACGAGTGGAGTGTGAGGATTGAAAAGTGCAATTGTGATATAGTAGCGATCATTGAAACGTAGTTGTGGGAAGGGCTGGTTTTCCTGTTCAACATTCAGGGATATGGAATGTTCAGGCGAGACAGGGGAGGGTTTAATTGAGGAGGAGGTGTTGCATTATTAGTTAAGGAGTCAGTTACTGCAGTAAGGAGATATGATATCTTGGAGGGGGCATCGAGTGAAGCTTTGCAATTAGAGCTGAGGAATAAAAAATGGGCAGCCACATTGTTAGGTGTTTGTTATAGACTCCGAGATATTCAGCACGAAATTGAGGAGCAAATATGCGCAAAATTTGCAGAGATGTGTAAAAGCAATAAGAAAACGTTAATTACATTAGGTGATTTCAACATTCCTAGATTTCAACGATGGAACAGGAGAAAAGTTGCTGCACAGAAGGAGGCCATTCGGCCCATCTTGTCCATGCCAGCGCGTGGACATCCACGTTCTCTTTCTAACCCCGCCTCACGCCACCAGTCCCATAGCCCTGCAACTAACAGCATTTTACATGCAGATCCAGATGTTTTTTAAAAGAGTTTAAATATATGAGCAACAAAGGGACCTTGGCGGGCGTTTCCATAGATCTCTGAAGGCAGAGGGTCATATTAGTGGAGTAGTGAAAAATGCATACAAAACACTTGCCCTTATCAATCGATGAATAGAATTCAAATGCCCGGAACACATGCTGGAGTTCTATCGAACCTTATGTGGGCCACAGCTTGGGCACTGTCTGCAGTTCTGGTTGCCACATTATAGGAAAGATGTGATTATACTGGAGTGGGTGCAAAGGAGATTCACCGCGATGTTGCCTTGGATTAAATATTCAGGTTATGAACAGAGGTTGGGCAGACTTAGGTTTTTTTCCTTGGAGCAAAGAACACTGAGGGGCGACAAGATCGAAGTGTACAATGTTATGATGGGCATGGACATGGTGGATAGTGACCAACAGTTCCCCATAGTTGTAGGGTAATTCACAAAGGGGCCTCTGTTCAACGTGAGGGGCAGCTGGTTTAGGGGGTAATGAGGAAAAACTATTTTTACCCAGCTGACGGTCTGGAATGCATTGCCATTACAAAGTATCTGGATGAGCACTTGGCACACCATAACTTAAAAGTCTATGGGCCAAATGCTGGTAAATGGAATTAGATAGGTAGGTCAGCAGTTTCTCACCTGTCGGTGCCGCCTCGATGGGCCGAATGGCCTCTTCTCGACTTCTGCTGGTCTGGAAACGGCACCTCAAGAAGGAACTCTGAAGGAAACTATTCAAGTGGCCCCCGATTAATACGCGGGATGAGTTCCCACCAAGAGAAATATGTTTGATTGTTGCTCGAAGTCACATTCACTTAAACAAACACATTCATTCAGCAGCTTTGAATTATTTCATTCAAAGCAGACTTTTCGAAATACAGGACACTACCTAATTCAGAACTATCCTGGCAAGAAATTCATAAGTCTGCACATTAAGGGCTGATCCCACAAAAATGAACAGGCACTTAGAATTTTTTTTCATTTTTGGATCCTTTTCTCTCCTTCAGTACTAATTATAAATATGACTGGTATCGCTGTATTACACTGAATCATAGAGCTGTGGAACCAATAACTGTGTGTCCCTGACACGGGGACATGTAAATATAATATTTAGGATCCCAACCAAGAGTTTGTTTTGAAAGATATTATGCGCAGACAATGACATTGTCCCAGTGACATACCCTTTCTTGCTGCTTCGCTGCAGAGTTTTTCTTCTTTTCCTTGATCAGAAAATTATCCAAGCAAAATTAGAAGTGTCCTTTTTACCAATGACCAACCATCCAAACTTTATCTTCTGTCAACATGTCCCGCACCAACGAGGTTCCGCTCCCTCACGACCCTTCCTCTCAATCACCCAATCTTTGTAATTTCCACTGCCATATTGGACTAGGGCTACAATCCCAAAAAGGGTTTCGCCTTTCCCCACCTTGACCCTCATTCCTAAGCCTGTGGCAAACCTGCTTTGATCTCTCCAAAAACCGGACAATGCATTATTTGGGTGGGGTTTAATTAATATTATGTCCTGTGGCGTCAGCGTCTCTGGCAGGTTGAGCCCTGCTGTTCACAGGTTGTCATCACGAACTGATTACCTCCTTGGCCTGCCGCCCCAACTCAAACCCCCCGCTCTTGCCCCCTACACAAAATAAAACACACACACACACACATACAGACGCAAGCACACACACAAACAAAATTCGCTCCCCTCCCAAAAAGTAAAGTTTCACTCACTCTGCATTCACGGCCTTGGCTTCCTGCGGGTACCGCCCCTAATGTTCGCTACTGCCAACTCCCAGTCTCCGAGCCAAGTGGTATAATTTAAATTCCGCCTCCCTTGTTTGAACCTCTCTTTGGTTAACTGCTACCTGCCTATTGAACCCAGTCCATTTTTATCTCTTTCCAAATCTCCATTCCCCATAACGTGAAAAAGTGCACGAAAAGCTCTACCTGTGTGAAAACTCAACAGAGTTTTGTAACTGTCGGAAAAGCTTTAGGAGGCTGGATGTTATTCCCTGAATATACAAAGTTGTGCGGTCGTGTGTTGGATTTCTTCAGCATTCTTGGTAAATCATGCATATTGGTGGATGTTGAGGCTCTCGGGTCGACCTCATATTCAGCTCATAGTTGTTAAGGTACATCTAGTATTCTGATTTGGAAATTCACTTCCAGTTTCCGTTACTCGGGAATGATGTAAAGTTATGTGAAAAAAACAGGCAATGCTGGAAAAGTTCCGCACGCCTAGCAGCATCTGTGGAGAGAGAAACAGAGTCATCGCTTCGAGCCCGTATGACTCTTCTTCAGAGCTGAAGAGAAGTGGGACCATGATGAAATTTAAGCTGTTTAAGGGGATTTTGGCACGTGAATCGGGATAGAAGGCCAGCGATAGGTGAGGTCAAAGGACAGATTGACAACAGTGTCAGAGCTACAAGGACACAAGGCGTCTTAATTGTAGTAGTACAGCAAAAAGCCGTGCTCATTGTAGCAAAAATATAAGAAATCAGAATGTGATAATAGCAGGGCAAGAGTAGCATTGAGTGAAAGAACAACATGTAACAAGTAACAAATGACGCCTTTGGGGATGGTATTGGGGGAGGGGGCAGTGGTGCGGGAAAGGGATAGATAATGGGAAAGAAGGGTGATAAAAAAAGTTTTACAACCATGGCCAAATGACGAAAATAAGTAGAAGAAATAAAAGTGAGTGTAAAAAAAGGGGATTATACATGTGGGTAAATTTAATGGGCAGAAGTTGTGAACTTAATCTGAAGTTCAAACAGCATAAGGTGCCTAGTCAGGAGATGAGGTACTATTCCTCCAGTTTGCTATGGGTTTCAGTGAAGCATTGCAGGAGGCAAAGAACGGACTTGTGGGCATGAGAGCAGAATGGGGTGTTGAAATGGCAAGTGGCTGCGTTATGCTTGTAGACAGAATGGAGGTGTATTGCAAAGCCGTCACCCAACCTGGATTTGGTATACGTTGTGTAAAGGAGATCACATTTGGAGCAATGAATGCAGCAGACCAAATTGAAGGAGGTGCAATGGAAACACTGTTTCACCTGCATTCATTGTTTGGGCGCTTGGATGGTGATGAGGGAGAAGGGAAAGTGTCAGATGTTGCAACTTCTGAAATGCAATGGAAAGTGCTGTGGGAGCGGGACGAAGTGTTTAGGGTGATGGAGGAGTTTACAAGAGTATCGCAGAATGAATTATTCCGATGTGATGTTGACAAGGGGATGCATGGTAGCTGTGTTAGGTGTGTTCATCATGCTGGAGCTGGCAGAAATGGCGCTGAAAGATTATTTGAATGTGAAGAGAGTACGGTGAAAATTGAGGACCAAGGGAGTTCCATCATGGCTCTGGCAGGGAGAGGATGGAGTGAGGGCAGAAGCGCGGGAGGTGGTGAGGGCCTGGTTAAAGGCCCTGACAACCACAGTGCCTGAGGCACCTCTGTTAAAGAAGAAGGGGCACATGCCCGAACTTCCGATTTTTATTGTGGAATCAAGGGAACAGGTTTGAAATTGTCGAAAAAACTGGGAGAATGGGATGGAGCCATTACACGAAGCAGGGTACGGTTTTGAATGTGTGGAGGATTCTTTGAGAGTCGGTGGGCTTGTCATGAATATTGGTGTGCATTCTATCAACAAAAATGAAGACAGGGGAGTTAAATAAGGGTCGGGAATGCCGGAGATGGGGCATGGGAGACGATGAGTGGTTAGCAGTGGAGTGAAGATCTCAAGAGGATAAAAGGTAAGTGACAGTCCTGGAATCAATGGCTTCATGTTCCGTGGTGGGACCATGCTACAAGCGGAGAAAGGTAGCATTTTCTCGGAGTTGGCGCCCAGCTTCTGTGAGGTAGTGGCCAGTGTGCCAGATAACAACATACCACCCTTGATGGCAGGTTTGCGAACACAGTTAGGTTTGGACGTAAAACAACGGACAGTAGCAAGTTCAGAAGGAGACAGCCTAGTGTGTATGAAAGGACCAGATAAATTGAGTTGGCTGATTTCGCACTGATGATCTCATTGAAAAGATCAAGAGCAGGTAATATACCAGAGACAGTTCACATGGTGGAGGGAGGATACTCGAGGCGGTAGAAGGTGTCCGTGCAATGGGTGGCGTACTCCTTGCCCAAAGAAGTGAACACAGAGTCGAAGGTAGAAGAAGAAGAGTCCAGCATGGGGCCGAGCCCAAAATAAATTGTGGTAAGTAGGTTCGGTCATGCAACTGAGTCATTTGCTGGGTACTGAAAGTTCAGTGTCACAGAGGGGAAAGCCAGAGAATATTGTGACTGCATGGCAAGGGCTGGGATTATGAGACGGGATGGGGTCAGAGGGACAGGACGGGTGTGGTTTCTGGTTATCAAGTACTTGTTGGAGCTTGTGTTCCTTAACACCTGAAAAGAAGCTAAAAATATTCCTCTTAACTTGTCAGATCAGACGAAAAATAAAATCAATCAGGGGCCAGGGCAGTTTTGAGTTAGGATGAGTCGATGCTGATGGGGCGGGAGGGCACGTGTATACATATGGCAGCACAGGTCACTGATTGTTGACCTTGGGATGCGGACAGAAGTGCATTCCGGGCAACGTTTATGTCGTGGATATACCTCTAATACTGAGTGGCTTCGGAACATGAGGAATGAAAGTCCAGATGGAATACACATGGCGAAAGATGGAGGTAGACACGCACGCTGAAGAAGGAAATGTGGCTGTGAAGGCGACATTTGTTAAACACCTTATCAAACAAAAGGAGAGAAATAGAAATCATTGGAGGAGATCAGGGAAAATTTGACAAACAGGAGGCCTGTCGGAGGGAAGATCAGCACTTCGTTAAGGAAGGCATTTCTGGAAAAGCATTGCTAGTGATTTAAACACCGAGTCCTAAGCAAATGACTGCGGGTGCTTGAAATCTGAAACAAAAACAGAACAGATTGGAAAAACGCAGCCGAACTGAGAGCATCTGTGGGTGGGAAAAAAAAAGCTGAAGTTTCGAGTTTGCATCTCTCTTGTTCGGAGCTAAAGCGAAGTAGAAATATCAGGCCATTTAGATTGTTCAAAGTGGGTGGAGCAGGTAAAGCTGGATAGAAGGCTAGCGATAGGTGAGGGCAAAGGAGAGACTGATAATGATGTCATGAACAAAAGGACAAAGGGAGTGTTATTGTTACTGTTACGTGCAAGAAATGTGCTAATATTGGCAACGCTCAGAAGGCACTTTGAACTGCTCATCGTCTTTCCAGCAAGTAACAATAATTACGACAGTTTAGGATTCTGGTAGAAACAAACCAAGTCATTTATTCATTCTCCAGGGACTTTCTGATCCAGCGAAGCAGCAAATTGTTAGACCTTCCATTAATTAGATTAGTGTAAATTCACTTATTTTATCTGCTTCACGCAAAGTCTTTTAAAGTGGATTTGCCGAGACTTCAATAGGTAACATCACCCATTGTGCAATGGACATGGGGTTCATTGAAAGCCAAAATATTCTTGAAATCTCTTGCCATTAACATTCTTCTCCACTACCACACTTGACACTGTTATTTCTTGACAAGCATACACCGATATATTTGGCAGCATCGGCGGAGAAGAAATCAGTTAACATTTCGAGCCTTCATGGCCCTTCGGCAGAACGTTCAGTTTTGCCGAAGGGCCATGAAGGCTCGAAACGTTAACTGATTTCTTCTCCGCCGATGCTGCCAGACCTGCTAAGTTTTTCCAGGTAATTCTGTTTTTGTTTTGGATTTCCAGCATCCGCAGTAGCTTTTAGCTTTTTGTTTTTATCACCGATATATTTGATTGTTCCTGTTACGTTTTTTTGGAAATACACTTGAAGGGCGATTGGAATGGAATTCCTAACAGCGCCAGTACACAGAGGGGTGCGGACCGCGCGATTGCGAGCAATTGAACTCATCGAGAGTCGGGAGATCACCATTGGCATCTCGCATTGTGAAGAGGTCATAAGGACCAGTTTGCGGCAGAAAGCAATCAATGGCTTCATTCTGAACGTCACAATAATTTCCCGGATGATGACCTGGGATCAAATAGCGATTTATACTGAAGCCAAATGTTAACACTGAGCCATCCGGAATCCAGTTATGAAGTGCAAATCTGTCAGGGATTTGCAGGTCGCAAAATATGATCAATTTTGGCCTTTAGGTAAAGTGAGATCCGAACGGTTAGGGAATATTGGACTGTGCCTTGTGTTGATGGGTTACCTTCAGATTCCTAGTCATAAAATACATACTGAATCATAAACCAAACTGCTCACGCACCTCCTATTTTCCTGCCTTAGAGCCCAGGGAATGTTTAGATTAGTATAAAAACAGGAAATTCTGGCGAGATTCAGAAGGTCTGGCAACATCTGTGTAGAGAGAGAAACAGCTCCTCTCCTTCCAGTGCTTGGCCTGATCTCCAGCCGAGACGCAACACATAATCAGTCAGAGATCCACAGCACAGCTTTCACCACAGATAACAAGTTTCGGCAAATTAACTCTGGATGGTGCAGATCCACGAATGTTATCTTCAACTAGTGGAAACAGATGCAGCAACAAGTGATCATCTTGTGTATCTGCCCTCCTCCTCTGCGTGTCTGTGCTGCAGAACTGAACTTGTCAAATGTTACTGGATGTTTGTGCTTCAGTTATAATAGCCTGAGCCAGTTTCCTTTTGCCTGGATGATTTGTTTTCACCCTAAGTTGCAATTTTTGTTTCCTCATGAACTGGGAGAGTTTACTTTCCTTTCTTTGCTGCCATTTGAACCTCTATCTTCAGTGCCTTATCTGATCACGGGTCTGCCTCAAAAAACAAAACCTTGGCATCTCTGCATTTGATCATACTCTCTAATTTATTTATTTATATATATGTATATATAAATACAAATATAAATACATACCACAACCCATACAGATTCTCCAATCCATACTGTAACTAACATAGAGAAACAAAAGCTGCACCTTCAAAGGATACACATCATCCAACTGGTACCTATTCTCCGACCGGTAGGTGAGTTGCAGGCTATCTGTGAGTTCCAGGCTATCTGTCGCCAGGCGTCCCTAACTACACTGACACTTCAACATTTATGGAGTCTGCAAACAACGCAGATTCTCCAAACAAGAAATATCCCCCAGCCGATCCAAACTCGACAACAGACTAAGAAACTTCAAACATTGAAGAACCTCCAAAAATCTCAAAAATTTCAAATGATAGTCCTCGTTCAACAAATCGACAATTTGCAACTGAGACAATCCTCCAACTCATACAGACCCTCCAGCTTACGCAGAACATCGAAGTAACACATCCCAATGAATAGAAACAGTTCCTGAAGCTGTCACAAAGCCTCCAACATATACAGCTGATTAAAACAATACAAACACTCCAACTAAAACAGACCCGACACCCATCGCGAACCTGCAACCATTGCAGGTATTCTAAGAGAGGAAAACACTAAAATTGATAGAGACACTCTAAACAAGGGAGATCCTCAAACTGTTACTGCCGCTGCACTGCTAAATTCACACGAAGGCCGTGAATGAAGTCGCTAGTGAGAAAGTTGATACACTGGTTTCAATTTTCCAAACTCCATAGATTCTGTGAAAGTTAAATTAGGTTGTATAATAGCGCATTCTCGATTTCCTTTTGGCTTTCATTCTCTCTGCTTTTCTCTCTCTTCCCCATTTCACTACCAGTCTCCCTGACGCTGTGCCTCTGCTTTCCTTTAACTTGTCCTCCAACATTCCCTTCCACTCTCTTTCGTTTTTTGACATGCACTTGTTACTTTGTGCTCGAACACACTCTTCCGCTCTTTTCTCTTCTCTGTTTGTAGATATTATCCTGACACATCCAACTCGCTCAGTCTCTCCCTCCAACAATCATCTCCCTCCCTTTATCACCTAACCGTCTTTCTCGACCCCGACCCTAGCCTCTGCCTTCATCCTCGGTTTCTCCTTTGACCTGTATTTTTCATCACTTACAAGGAGTAGGAGTAAGGCACTCGGCTCCTCGTCCCTGCTCCGCCACTCAACCAGACCGTGGCTGACATCTAAGTAACTTCAGCTTCTATTTCCTTTCCATACCTTGTCTTCCCCTCTCTCCGGTTTTCCTCTGTCTCTGTTTCTCATCTCCTCTCCTCCCCTGTCGTCTCCACTCCGCTCCTCTCCTCTACTTTTCTCTCTCCTCTCCACTCATCTCATCTCCTCTCTTCTCTGCTCATCTCCTCTCTTCTCTTTTTTTTCTCCTTTTCTGCGTTCTCTCTCCTTCTCCTTGTCTTTCTCACTCTCTTTGCCCCCCGCTGCATCCCCAGTACAGGTTCACAGTTGTTATTGCTCAAGAGGTTTCTCTCCCTCTCTCTCTGTCTCTCTTTCTCTCTCTCTCTCTATCTCTCTCTCTCTCTTACACTCTATCTATCTCTCTCTCTGCCTCTCTCACTCAGTCTCCCCCTCTCTCTCTCTCTCTGTCCCTCTCTCTCTTATTCTCTCTGTCTCGATCTCTGTCTCATTGTCTCTCTGTCTCTCTCTCTCTTTCTCTCTCTCTCTCTTTCCCTCACAGTCTGTCTCCATTTCTCTCTCTCTCTCTCTCTCTCTCTTTCTCTTTCTCTCTTTCTCTCTGTCTCTGTCTCTCTTTCTCTCTCACTCTCTGTCTCCCTCTGTCTCTGTCTGTCTCCCTTTCTCTCTCTCTCGCTGTCTCCCTCACTCTCATCTCTCTCTCTCTCTCTCTTTCTCTCTCTCTTTCTCTCTCTTTCTCCATCTCCCTCTTTTCCTCGCTCAATCTCTCCCCCCTCCATTTGTCTGTCCACACACCGACCCTCCTACATTCCTCCCTCAATCCGGCCAAACCTACACAATTACAGATGTCATTGATCGCTCGGGTATTGCTGGAGTTGTGGGGTGGGATGCGGTTTCGAGTAAGTATGCTTCCTTCTTCTGCAAGGAGATGAATGAGGCCCAGCCATGCGTAACAATTGTGAAGCTGAACCACTCGAATATCGGTTTAGCAAATGTCAATTCAGGCTTGGAACTCTCGGCAATGCATTCGATAACCTCCAAATTACTGAAACTTTCTCCTTGACAACTTAGAGGCGTCATATTCTTTCTGATGAAAAAAAAAACACTTCTTTGACCTGCGCCTTTCACCCAACAAGACAACTCAACAAGTTTTACTGGCCATGAGGCATTTATCGAAAATGCTGATTTGATTGTACTGTAGGAAACCCAGTACCCAATTTGGAATGAACAAAATCCCTCAAACAGCAATGTGACATTGTGATATCATCTGTTTTCCGTGCAACTAATTAATGGATACATGTTAGACTCAGGATCATTGGGGGGAGCTCGACTGCTCTTCTTCTGTTTAGAGCTGCAGATTCTTTCAGTCAAGCTGACGGCGTAAACTCTGCTTCATCTTCATAATTATTCTATAGATAAAACTGCAAGAGTGCTTTGCTGCATTTTACTGATCTTCTGATATCACAGCCTTACTTCAGTACATAAAATAGAGCAGTTCAACACTCTTTCAATCCGGATGCTCATTCTATCCAACGGTCATTGAGCATTGAGCATCCAATAGTCCAAACATCTCCCAACAATCCCTTTCTGACAGCGCTGAACGTGCTCAATAATGGGATACGGTAATTTCAGCACTCATAGTGCTGAACGACCGGCTTTGCGATCTCGCTCGGTTCTGAGATTAAAGTGAAACACTGTGCGTGCTTGAAACATAAAATTTTAAAAAAAATAGGAAATGCTGGAAATTTTCATCAGTTCTAGCAGCATATGCGGATAGAGAAACAGAGTTAACGTTTTAAATTCGTATGACTCTTCTAGTACCTAACTAACGATCTAATTAGCTAATTAACTAACTAATTCTATGAATGAATGAGTGGATGGATGTAACAATGAATGAAGGAATGCATGAATGAAAGCATGAATGAATGAATGAATGAGTGGATGGATGCAATAATTAAAGGATGAATGAATGATTGAATGAATGCGTGGATGAAAGAATGAACAAAAGAACGAACGAATTACAGTTAAACGTGTCATTGAATAAAGCATCAATTATCCTGCTCAAAATTGAGGTGATTGGAACGTGAAGAGGAAATCATCAATTAACAGCCAAAATGCTGCGGATGGTGGAAGTCTGAAGCGAAAAAAAATGGGAAAACTCAGCAGTCCTGACAGCAAATGTGGAGAAAAAGACAGAGTTAACGTTTCGAATCTGAACGACCCTTCTTCAAGTCAACAATTTTCGCACTGGAACCAAACAGTAAGAAAATTTGTTGTTTCTATTGGAGGTGAGGCGGCGGGTGGGGGGTGGGGGGTGGGGGGGGGGGGGTGCGGTGTGTGTGTGGGGGGGGCGGAGGGGTGGGTGGGGGGAGGCATCTCAGCCAAGGACATCGCCTTAGGTTATTGTCAACTAAATCCAGCCAAACCATCTTCAAATGCTTCATCAAATGACTTCACGACAACCTCAGGAAACTATGAGGATTTTCACTGAAAATTGCTTTCTTCAGTATCATCATTCAGCATAAAAGGAAATGCCAGTCAATGGCTACAACAGATTTGTGTTCAATATTGCACCTCAATGACGTTCAGTCTTACTCGCTCAACCACACAACACAGGAGCACATTGATATCACTGTTTTCCCGCTAAGGATGCTCTGCATCAAATCGCCTGGGCTATTTGGAAAGATCCTTCCAAAGCCAGGATGCTGAAGTTAGGGATTTCGAAAGTGGTAATAACGTTAAGCAGCAAAGAGAGCTGGTTAGATATTTTTTCTTTGTAAATGGTCATTGCAAACAATTAAGTGGCGTTAGTATCACTTGCTAGTTATCAGCCCAAACCTGAATGCTCTTCAGGTCTTGTTTCATGAGGACAACGAACGCTTTTGCATCTAACGAGCAATGAATGAATCTTAACTCCACGAAATTAGCCGCGTGCTTAACAATTATGCGATTCCCCACTTGCCCCTTTCTGCCACCATTCCTCGTTCTTCTGCAAACTCTCTCTTTCCCCTTCTCCCCCTTTGTGCCCTACCCACTCTGACATGGTATCTCAGAAGATGGGCGGATTGTCGAACTTCTGTCTCATAATGCCTCCCCGAATCACATTTTCCGTCTCCCCTTCCCTCGCACAAATAGTCTTTCTCCTCGTTCATTACCCCATTGAAGCTTACGTCCATGTCGCAAAACACTTGCAACCAAGCCAGTAGACCGGACTGGCTCCTCAGTCAAAATCCAATGGCAAATCACGAATAACTAAGACATCATTGGGTGAACATTTTTTTTTTGTTGTTGATTAAAGCTTCTTGTTACATTCAGCAGGTTTTTCCCTCTTGCATTGCATTTCAGGGTCTTATATCTGCATATCAAGTTCAATAGAATGTGTTAGCAAATTGGAGATTAATGTTTAGATTTTCATAACGTGCTACCAAGCATTTACGACACAGTAACAGTCAGTTCGTCAAAGCAGGCCCAGGCTAATCTTTATTCTTCACAGCAGCTAATTATTTCCTCTCTGCACATCACCCCATCAACATATATTTCTATTTATTTCATCCTCATGGATGCATCAAAGAATGGTAAAACACCGCGACGTGGAAGTGTTTTAAAATGTAGTTCCTTGGATGTATACATCAATGGCTGGACAAGCAATTATCCCCCATTCTAAATCTCCCTTCTTCAGAGGGGATTTTTAAGAGTCAACCATAAAATTTTGCTCCTGGAGTCAGATGTTGGACGGAGCAAGTGGCAACCGCAGATTTCCTTCCCTAAGTGACACGAATGAACCAGATGTGTGTTTACGACAATCAACATTTTCTGGAATGTACTGAAAACACTGGTATCAGCCTCTTTTTAGAGTGATATGTTTCTGTCATTGTAATACTTTGTTGCTCTGTAACACCTGTAACTACAGATCCGTAAGAAATTATCGTCAGAGTGCCCTCAGCATGGCTGATTGTAGAGGGTTACCTGCGGCTCGTTAAGTTACACAGCTTATCTAACTCATGTACAACAATGTGTCAGAGTATTGTTGAGAAATAAACATTGACCAGGAATAGGTGCAGCCAATAAATCACGTGGTTTAAGAGCAACGCAGAACCTAGAGTTTCTGCAGAAAATAACTTCCCAAAGCGTCCGAAAAACAATGTTCCAAAATCTGCAAAGCTCAAGTCAGGAGTGTGATGGAATGTCCCCCAAATCCTATTTAAGTCCAGCTTGAAAGAAACGCAAGAATTTCCCCAAGAAGAATTACAAAACAGCTTGGGTCAGCACTACTCTAAACAGTGCTAGAAAAAAGCTGTGGCCCCGCAACCATGTCATCTTCAGTGCAGCCTGTACCTCCGACAAAATTACGTTCATCAAGATGCCAAACATACTTGGAAAGCAAATTGAAAACCTAAGATGTTGACGTCCGAAAAGGACAAAAACAGCAGCTGTATGCGGACACTAATAGCTGCTAACTCCCGTCCAAGGCATGTACCCTCTAAACTTGGAATTTAATCAGTCTTTTAATCATTGAAGTTGGGCAAAAAATCCCGGCTGCTCACTTTCCCGCCAGAATTTCCAATGGTGTACCCAGATCACTTGGACTGTAGCGGTTAAATAAGTGGGCCATTTGCGATGATCAATACATTCTGGCTCTTCCAGATTCTTTCTACTAAGGATGAGGTAAATAATGGAACATTGATAGACAGATAGTTAGACTGAAGCAGGCAGGTTTATAACTAGAGCAATGAAATTCTCTGTAAGCATTGCTGTTGAGAAGTGAATAATCAAGAACCTTGGAAACGAGTCACAATCAGGGAGTTTAGCTGAACACAAATTATTCCACAAAAACGCAGGTCTAATTGTAGAAAATCTAATTGCCTTTGCTGCATTTGACTCCATAATTGAGATTGCTGATCATGCCATGCAGCACATGTGTCTTTCAATCTAACTGTGTCCTTTCACATTGTAATAGTCACCATCATTTTGCAAAACGTGCACCTTCAATTTTAACAGTACAAAAACCAAATCATGAAGAGTGGGCTTTTTTTGTCAATGCTGATTGTAGCAGCAACAAATCTGCCCACCATGCACCGCCCAGAGATGTCGTTTTCCCCCACCGTCTCCTTTCTCGTCGCAATTTATTTCACACCTAATCTTTCACTGTTTCTCTACCTTCTCTCTCTCTGTTTCTCTCTCTCTCTCTCTCTCCCACCATCCTCCCCTTCACCGCCCGCCTCTCCCTCTGTCTCTACCAATATTCCTCCCCAAACCGAAGTGTTCTCTGCGGGAAGGGGTCAGTCTCCTTTCCTCTGTTATTCTATTCGAGTTTCAGTCAGCTCAGACCATGGAGTGAACACAACGCTGTTCATGAAAGCACAAGTATTGGAACCTGGAATGTCTGGCCTTTTCCAAAAGGAGATGAATAGATTTGTCGTGATGATCTGTAATGTACACCCTAAAAAGGCGATGGAAACAAATTCCGCGGAATTTCAGAGTAAGGAAGCCAGTCAGTCCAGCTCTTTGTCGGTTTTTATTCTCCCTAAGAACATTCAACAACAGGGGTCGTACAACATATTTTCCAGTCTTGTTCAATGTATAGGATATGACTTCAGGAATATTGAGCTAGATTGATTCGAAAAACCTATCTATTCTACTAGTGCACTTTCACATTCCTGGTGACTGTGTTACAGGAAGAACGTGATCAAATGAGAAAGCGGACGGAGGAGGGAAATGGGCGATTTTGTCACAAATATAAAATGATATCTATGAGGAAAAAGTTGATGTGCTGGGGCTGTTAAAACATCACAGACTATGTGAAGGTTTAATTGAGCTCTACGAAACTATGATGAAGTTTTATTGTGGCAAATATAGTGGAGAGGAAGCCCATATTTCTCATTGAAACATTGTCAATAACGAAGGGGCGTATACATAAATCAAAACATAATGAACGAATTAGAATTTAGTTGAGGTGAACTACTTTCTGCCACAGGTTGGTGAGTATCCGGAATGTGCTGCCTGGATTTATTCTCGACGCATAACTTCTCATCTCATAACAAAAAAAATCATCTGAACTATCGAAACCTTGGGGCTAAGGATGAGTGTTGAAAAATAAATTACGTTGCATAGCTCCATTCTGGCTAATAAAAATCATGGTTGGAATGACTCCCGACTGTGATGTATTTTTTATGTTATTATTTTTAATATTTGTATGAGAAATAGTGGAAATAGAATTCGATGCGGTAGTCGTATTATTGTTGTTACGATGATGATGATAATAATTGTTATCATCATCGTTATTATTATTATCATTGTTATAATTATTACTATTAATATTATTATTATTAATTGTATTTGTAGCATTAGTAGTGGTATTAGTAGAACTAGTAGTAGTATTAGCAGTAGTAGAATTAGTGGTAGCAGTAGGAATAGGATGTATTAACTCTAAGGATCTGAGCTTCGCTGGAAACTCCGCCATTTTTTGTCCACACCTGACTGCAATTTCGAAGGTTGACCACATTGATGTACCCCATTAAGTGTAACTATGGTGCACTCTCAGTGATTTAAGGAAGTATTCTCTAAGATGTTGGTGCAGTGACAATGAAGACATGGTAATATGTACACTAGTGATGTTGCTGTGCGCCTTCGAGCGCAACATGCAGCGAGTTGTGGACTCATGTTTCTGCTGCCCTTGAGGTAATTGTCGAGGGTCTCCATGCATCCTGTGGATGGCACTCCTTGCTGTCAGTGTACGCAGGCGGTGGAGAATGAGAATGCTTCATGTAGTGAGTAAGGCACGCTTTGATTCCAATCCTCTCGAGCTTGTTATGTGTTGCTTGAGCTTGGCTGATCTAGGAAAGTCGGAATTAGTCTATGGAAATGAACAGTTCCTACTTATTGATGGTTGAGCAAGCATTTAGGATGAAGGTGATGAATTAATCGCCACAGTATATTCAACCACTTACCTGGACTTGCCAGCACAATATTCATATTGCTCGCCGGTTATGGAACTACATATTAACATTCCTTAGCATATTTTAGGTGGAAGATTTGTTGGTGTTGATGGCACTGTAATGTAAGAGGAGATGTTTCGAATTAATTTTGTTGGAAATTACCTGGAACCGGCATGGTGAAATAGTCTGTTGCCACCTATCAGTCAAAGCGGGAAAGTTGTCCAGACATTGTTTTATATTGGAATGGATGGCTTCAGAGCCTGTTGAGATAGGAATATTGCTGAATATTGTGCAGCCTTCGGCGAAAATCAACACTGATAGCTTTATGTTGGAGGGACGATATTTATAAAGGACCAAACGATTGTTGGGCCTAGGAGACAAATGTGACCAATTACATAAACGCTGCCCTGGGGTTCAGAGGGTTGTCCACCGTAAACAGAAAGGACGCTGGTTTTTGTGTGAGGTGCGACTAAATCCCATGGAGAGTGCGCAACACCATCCAACAACTTCACTTCGTCTAAATATCCCACCAAACTCCACGCCGTCGACTGAATGTTTTGACTGAGATTTAAAGAATGTCCGAAGCTAATTATTCAGAGAAAACTTTTGGCAATATCAATGATCCCATCGCATGTACCTTGCTTTCAGAGGAGAACTCGTATCTACGACAATTATTTAAAATATCTGTTTCCAGGCAAGCATTTGTGATGCGAGGGGGCTTCTGGAGGAAGATAGGATCAAATGCTTCATCCCTGTCATTTAATAATCCTGGAAGCGGATTGGTCAGCGTGGACCAGCCTCAGAATGTTAGTTGTTTTATTACCTACGACCATTATCGATAGATGTGGCAGGCCTACAGAGTTTTGAGCTGATCCATTGGCTTTGGCATCGCTTAGCTCTGCACATTTCATGCTGATTCCGCAATTCAGCATGCAAAGAGACATGTGCTGTCACTTCACCGTGTTGGCAGCTCCATTTTAGTTGTATGTGGCTGCTCATGACTCATGTCCTTGAATCATGAACATTTTCCTTTGAACGATTGGTAGAGTGAAGTAGATTTCGAGGCTGCATGTTCGAAAAATGTGGATGAATACTATTCTGCTGTCGTGATGATTTATATAACCTACTTGATGTCCCAGTACTGAGCTGTCATATCTGCACTGAGGAAGAAATAGGAGAAGGTGTAAGCCATTCAGACCTTCGGGACCTCCCGTCAACCAATGAAATAATGGGTGATATTCGCATTCAACACGATTTTCCTGCATTTTCTTGTATCCCTTGATTAACTTTAGAAACTTATTGACATCGGTGCGTTGAATACGCATTGACTGAGCCTCCACAGCCCTCTAGGGCAGAGAATTCTAAAGATTCTCCACGCTCTCCTTTCAGAACTGCCTCCTCATCCCTGTCCTAAATGGCCTGTTCTTAATTGAGATAATGCCTCCCCTGTTTCTCGACTCGCGATCCAGGTGAAAAATCCTTCCAGCATCAGCCTTGCCTAACATTGTTAGATTTTTTTTTGTTTGAATGCGATCGCCCAACACCTTCTAAACTCTGGATATTAAAAGTATTTTTTATTTAATATTTCCTCATATGACAATCCCTCCATTTAATGAATTAATTTGGTGAAACTTCGTTGCCATTCCTATTCTGCAAATATAACGATCAAATTACATAAATAAATATTTTACCTTGCACTCAATTTTTTTCCTTCAAAAGCCAATGTGCTATTTAGCTTCTTTACTGCTGGATGTGCCTCCATGTTAGCTTTCAATGACTCATGAACAAGTATACCCAATGGTACACTTCCCACTCTCTGAACATTTTAGCAACACTCGGTATTTCTCTTTTTTCCGACGAAGGTGGATAACATCGTGTTTCTGAAAATGGTATTCCATCTACGGTACCTACACCCACTCGCTTAGCTTCTGCAAACCACCTTGCATCCATCTCAAAATTGCGACTCCGACCTTGTTTTGTGTCATCTGTAAATTTGGAAATATTGCCTTTAATCCACAGATCCGAATCATTGATATAGATTTTAAATAAGTGGATCCCAGGGAATTAATCTTGCAGTTCCAAATTAGTCACAGCCTGCCGACCTGAAAATATTTAATTATTCCTGGTCTCTGTTTTGTGACTCTTAACCAGTTCACAATGCAGGCTTTAATACCACACCCCCTCCAACCCCCACCATCGCCCCACCCCCGCAATTTCATGCATCTAATTTTGCTTACCAGCCTCGCGTGTGGGAACTTACTAAAGCCTTTCTGAAATTCTAAACATTCCATTGCAGAGCATCACCGTGACCTGTTCTGCTTGGGCACATTCTCAGAAAATTCCATCAAATTTATTAATCGCGATTTCCCCGTTATAATTCAATGCTGACTCGGGCTAACCCTCCGATTATTTCCTCGGTCTATAAAGTTCACATTCTCCATTAGGAATACTAGAATTTTCCTTACTACTGATGTCAGGCTAACACCTGTAGTTCACCATTTACTCTCTCCTAATTTTCTTAAATAACTTGGTTACATTCGGCACATTCCGATCAGCAGATTTCATTCCAGAATCTATAAAATTTGAATGATGATCGCCATTGCATCTCCTCTCTAAGCTACATCTTTCAATTTATTTGGATGCAGAACTTCAACTCAAAGGGAACCATTTTTTTTAAAGGCCAGTAATTTCTCCAGTTTTATTTTCAAGGCGAATATTAATATCATGAATTTCCTCGCTAAGAGTAGTCCCCTGCTCCTCCTGTGTTTCTTGGAGGTTTTAATATTTTCCTCCATAAAGACATGCACAATATATTTGTATAGCTTCTGGGCCATTTCCTTATTCTGCATTATAAATTCTCAATAATCCTTTGGTAACGGGCCCATATTTGACGTTTATTCACAAGTATTTTCCTTTATGCTTGCCTGTAGGATGTTTAACAATCTATATTTTAATGTTTGACGCTACTTTTGCCTTATAATCTTTTCCCCTTAATTAAGCCAGGTGTTGCTCACGTACCAGTGCAGATTCGATTGGCCGAATTGCCTCTTCTGCACTGTGTCATTCTGTGATTCTGTGAAGATTCTCTCTGTTTTTGTTTCCGCTTTGCGGAATTTAAAATGCTTCCAATTTTCAAGCTTACCATTTTTGCAAATTTGTACGCTTCTTCCTTTGACACAATGTAATCCTATATTTAATAAATTAGCCACGGCTGAAACACATTCCTTGATTGGCCTTATTGCATTAAATGAATGTATTTTTCTGGTAAACTATGCACGCGTTCCTTAAGTGTTAGCTATTGACTGTCTATAATCATGCCTTTTAACAAAGCTTTGCAATAACAAAGTCAACTTGAAAATCGTTGCAATCACATATTCCTTTGCCTTTTAGACGAATATCCCATTGAACAAAAACACGTTGTGAATCAAGACTTGTTTTTTTGCGATTTATGGTCTCTCCTTCCTAAAGGGTAGTTTACAACAAAAGTATTAATTCGGCAAATTAATTGCACGATACTAGATCTAAAATTGCCAGTTGTCGAGTCGGTTCTTCAACGTGCAAGTTCGGGAAACCACCTTACATACACCCCAATATATCTACCTACACAACATTAGTACTGATTAGCATTTCCCAGTTTATTAGACCTCGAACATCCTCATGATTATTGATATAAGCCAGGAAAGAACAGGCCAGTGAGTCTCAGGTCAGTGATAGGGAAACTGTTGGAGAAAGTTCTGAAGGAGAGTCCCTGTTTCCACTTGGAAAGGCAAGGTTTACTCAGGGACAGTCAGCATTGCTTTGTCAGAGTGAGGTCATGCCTAACAAGTTTGATTGAGTTTTTTGAGGAGGTGACCAGATGTGTAGCTGATGGTGGTGTAGTTGAAGTAGTTTAAATGGATTTCAGCAAAGCTTGTGACAAGGTCCCACATGGGAGACTTATAAAGAATGCAAATGCACATGGGATTCAGGGTTATTTGATAAAGTGGATTCAAAATTGGTTAAGTTGAAGGAGGCAGAGCGTGATGACATAAGGATGCTTTAGTGGCTGGAAGCCAGGTCCACCCAGTGGCGTACCTCAGGGATGTGTGCTCGGTCCACTATTTTTTGTCAATAATATGAACGACATATTTGATTTTGCGGGGCTTAGGATTAGTAATTTTGCGTATGACACAAAGATTGGCAGGGTGGTTAACAGTGAGGTTCAGTATCTTGTGGTACAGTAAGATATAGACGGGATGGTCAAATGGGCAGATAAGAAACAGATGCAATTTAACCATGAAAAGTGTGAGGTTATACACATTGGAAAGATGACTTTGTCAAGGAAGTATTCAATGAACAAAATGTCACTAGGAAGTTCTGAGGAAGAAAGGAACCTTGGCGTATGTTTCTATAGTTCCCTGAAGGCAGAGAGGCACTTTATTGGGACTGTGAGAAAGGCATATGGGAGATTTGCCTTTATAAAACAAGGCATAGATTAGAAAAGGAGGGAGGACATGTTGGAGTTTTATAGAACATTGTTGAGACCACAGCTGGAGTACTATGTGCAGTTCTGGTCGCCACATTATAGGAAGGATGTGTTTGCACTGGAGATGGTGCAAAGGAGATTCACCAGGATGTTGCCTGGGATGAAACATTTAAGCTCTGTAGAGAGGTTGGATAGACTTGGGTTGTTTTCGTTGGGGCAGAGAAGTCTAAGGGACGACATGATCGAGGTGTACAAGATTATAAGGGGCATGGGCAGGTTGGATTGGGAATAGATGTTCCCCCTAGTTGAAGTCTCAAGGGGGCATACGTTAAAGGTGAGGGATAGGAAGTTTAGGGGGGGTTTGTGGAAAAACTTTATTTTTACCAGCGGGTGGTGTCGGTCTGTAATGTGCTGTCTGGAAGGGTGGTGGTGGCGTGTTGCCTCACGTACTTTAAAAATTACCTGGATGAACATTTGGCACGTCATAACATTCAAGGCTATGGGCCATTTCTGGGAAATAGAATTAGGCTGTTAGTTCTGGTTGTAATCGTGTGTCGTTGCAGACTCAGTGGGCCGAATGGCCTCTTCTGCGCTAAGATGCTGTGATTCCGATTCCGTGATTATGGTATTATTCTTGTTACACGCACTAAAAATGTCCTGATTTATATTATGATTTACATTACAGTTACTGTTTATTGCATCGTTTTTGGAGCTTGCTGTTTGTTAATTCCACCTCAGTTACTTCCATGCATTTATATTCGGATCCAAGGTTATCTCTCACTATAGTATTAATACTGTTTTATTAACTGTGCTATCTACCACATCTGCCTGTTCTACCTGAGTGTTCAATGCCATTCGATAATCAGGTCCCAAAGTTTCTTTCCTTGTAGCCACGTCACTGCAGATTTTATATTGGAGCTGGAAAACGTCAAACACAAACAGGTAGTAGTGGGGACAGGAAAGAATATAATTACTGTCACAATTTGGATAACAGACAATGGAAACTATTCATTACTTCAGTTTTTAAAAAAAAATATGCACCTTATAAACTAAATATGCCCCTTGAGTGACTCCTGCAATTTGACATACATAGCAGCACAGTTCAATTTCTTTTAATGCATTACCGTGTCTCAGGCAGCCTTGAAAACCAATTATATTCATAGTTCTTACTTCATATCAAACATTAGTTTTTGCTTTGCAATACAGCGACCAAGTAGAGGGCACAACATAACAGATAGCAAGATGCCACCTTCATTTAAACAACAGAACATGTTCGAATAATTTCCGTAGTTCTGGCAGCAACTGTTCAGATAATAAGAACTCCGTTTTTTTTGGCACTCTGAATTCCAAAGAAGAAACATGTTGGATGGCAACGTTAACTCTGTTCCTCACTCCACGGAAGCTGCCAGTCCTGCTGAGCTTTTCCAGCATGTTTTGTACTTATTACAGGCCTCCACTGACTGCACTAAATTGCTTTTAAATTCCATACATAATTTGCCACGTTGCTGAGTGACAGATCAGTACAACGTCTAACTTTGATACAAAATGGCTCATTAGTGAGTTGTAGTAATATCCGCATGTTCAATGAATGAAGTATAGGAAAGCAGAAGCAGTACCACCAACATGACTACTTCACCAGGATGGAATTGTTGTTGCCCTGAAAAATGAAAAGCGAACAGGGAAAGAGTGTTCTGCATGTACCGCATGTGGATGAAATATATTATTCCTCTACGGGGGGCCCTGCAGTTTCGTGCAGAAATAAAGCTGAGTCCCGGAGGTAAAACGGTCCACTTATGATTAGCGAAAGAGACCAGGCGACAAAGAAAGTGCATTTCCTGACGTAGTAGGTGCAAATTGCAAAGACAATAAAATAATTGATCTTTTGGGTTGTGGAAAGTGGGTATAGATGGGAGTCTAGCATGATGCTGATGCAGAGGAGCAGGTCGAGGGCGGAAGTGCAGGATATGGGACCGTCATGGTCGAGATCCCTGTATGCCCCAATGAAGCGGACTTTTGGGCAGAGCAGGGAGGAAGGAATTTCTATAGTAGCGCTGTGGAACATGGCCCGATTAATACAGATGTGATGAAGGCGGAGGAATGTGAAAAATCAACTGAGAAATTACAGGAAGCAGAATGGCAGGAATTATGATAAAGATTGGTGTGCATGATGGTAGCATTGTAGCATGCACTGCAAGCAGTCTATCCCCAGAAATGGAAATGAGAAGTCGAGGGAGGAAGCGGGAGGCCTCACAGATGAGTCATGCATAGGGAGTACAGGAATTGAATTACTTTATATAATAGATAGGTGGTCTATTCCCAGTCAACACCAGTAAAGTAAAGGCAGAATAACATAGCAGTCAAAATATCAGAAATAATGTTCCCTTCACGTAAACACAGGGATAGCTAGGACTCTTAAGAATTTCAATATAATTATTCTGATTTCGTTGGAGAAATGCTGTAGATGCAAAGGTGATTTTTCCAATGAGAGTACAGTTTCGACAGATGAAGTTTGCTGCTGTTACAAGGCAATTATTTGGACGGACGTATATGAATAAAAAAGATGGGTCGTATGCGTGGCGGTGATGGGAGCAGCGGTGAAGCAATCCACAGAATTCCCAGTAAGGTTGGAGGGCAAATATCCACTTGTAATCTTGGTGAATAATAATGAATAGAGATGTGGGGGAGATTGATGCGATCCGTTCCGAGAAGAGGCAGAGGAGTTTTCTGTCAAAATGGCTTCTCCAAGTATTGTGCTGCACTGGATATGAACGGAAAGCTGAGAGATCGTCGTCGTGGGGCACGTGCCAGGCTATCCTTAACAGAAGCTGAGGTGTTAGAGGGAATGGATTTCCTACTGAGTGATAGAGTTATAGTGCGACTTAGTGTATTGGTGAGGGATGAACTTGCAGAAGGATTGATTGTTCCGATGTGGTCTGGAGAGGTAGAGGGAATGGATGTCATAGAACAAAGAAAAGTACAGCACAGGAACAGGCCCTTCGGCCCTCCAAGCCTGCGCCGATCATATTGCCCGTCAACTAAAACATTTTGCAATTCTGGTGTCCGTATCCCTCTGTTCCCATCCTAATCATGCATTTGTCAAGCTGCGTTTTCAACACCTCTATCCTACCTGAGCCTGTGGAGTTCGCTGCTACATGAATTAGTACAGGCCAAAACATTGCATGTTTTAAAGGAAGAGTTGATATAGCTCTTGGGGTGAAATGGATCAAAGGATATTGGGATAGAGCTGGAGCAGGATATTGAGCTGGATAATCAGCAATCATCATAATGAATGGCGGAGCAGGCTCGAAGGGCCATATGGCCCACTCCTGCTCCTAATTTCTATATTTCTATGTTCCTATGTTTCACATAAACTCTCTCCCTATCTCTCTATCTCTCTCTCACATGCGCAAAGAAACACACACTCACACAAACACACACATAAATACACACACAGTCAGAACACGCACACACACACAAAAAGTCACAAAAACGCACAAATGCACAGACATACATACGAATGCACTCATAGTCACACAAAAAATGATGCACACATGTTCACAAAATTACTGTCACAAGCAGAGATACTCATGCACACCCACAAGATCTCACAAGCACCCCCTTACACACAAACACACAGAAAAGCACACACGCACAAACTAACAGCAATACACATAAATCAGGTACATAAACACATGTGAATTTTCACATTCGCAGAAATTTTAAGACAAACGCACGTTCTCACACACAGTAATTTAGACAGGAATAAACACACACGCCTCTCCCTCTCTCTTCCACACACACATTCATGAACACACAAATGAACATGCACACGCATGCACACGCAGGCACATACACACACATTAACTCACGCACACAGCCAATCAATCAGCCAAGGACTTTCAGGCACCAATATGCAGGATGATCCGCCAATGCACATCACCGTGGCTATACAATCAGATGGCTCCGTAAGCATCTATCCTCTGCGAATCCCCACTTCCTGTGACCTCAGCAGCCCGAGCTCCACATGCCGAGGAGGGTATCACTGCCACATAGCAGGACCACTAAAGCAGGCCGGGCACCTCCAGGTCTCGGCCCTCCAGAGGTCACCCGTCAAGGTAAAGACAATCAACAGGCTGTGTCCACCTCTGATCTGGATTTTGGGGTCTACCAATACGTATGGGCAGAGTTTGGGATGTTAGGGAAATGGACTTGCACAGCCTGGGCAAGTGTATTATCCCCTTCTAATTCACTAGTGCAAATTACCTCCCCAGAATGTGCCTTCCCTGTGTCTCTTTGTTATGATGAGCAATGTTTGTGTCACTCGGATGTGAAATTGGATTGTCTGTATAATTGCAGCAAGAAATCCCCCCTCCTTTACTCGAATCCTCCAGCTACGAAGGCCAACACACCATCCAGCTCCCCCACCGACCACTGCGCTCGCATGCTTACCCTCAGCGAACGGTGCACAAGGCCACCCATACCTCGTTGCACACTTCCCTCACTCAATTCAAAGCCATTCAGATAACGATCTGCCCTCACATCCCTGCGACCAGAGTGGACAAACTCACAACCATCGCCAGCAGACTGCTTCTGGCATGCAGCTGCCCACCCACTTACCCTGTCCAAATCACACCGAAGCATCTCTGCATCCTCCACACAGCTCAGCCTCGCAACCAGCACCATTTGCAAATTCAGAGACACCACGACCAGCTCCCTCATCCAAATCATCGACACGCACCGTGAATAACTGGGATCGCAGCAACGACCCCCACAGCACCGCTGTATTCACTGCCTGCCATTCGGTAAAAGACCTGCTCATGACCGCTCCCTGATTCTTGTCTGCCAACCAGTCTTCTGTCCATCTCTGACTCTGTCCGAATCTGCCACTGCTTCCCAAGGGCTCAGCTAACAAATATTCCAAAACGGAATCCTGAATTCTCCACAGCACCGATGTCAGGCCGACTGGTCTACAACACCCCGTCTTCTCTCGAACTACCCTTGCAAATTTTGCCGTTCCGTTAGGTAAACTCCAACCCGCAGTAACTTTACCCAACACTATAGCATCTCGGAAGATGACCACCAGGGCATCCACAACTTAACGGGCGACCTCCCCAATTACACAGGGACGTAGACCATCAGGCCCCGGGATTCAACGGCTCCTCAATCCCATCAATCCCCCCAACACCAATTCCGTGCCCATACTGGTCCCATACAGCTCCTCCCTCTCACTCTATACCCTGCTCCCCAACATTTCTGGCACGCCACCTGCGTCCTCATTTGTGAATTCAGAACCAAAATACCCATCTAGTTGGTCAGCCACCCCTCCGTTCCCAATCATAAATCCCCTGTTTCTGACTGTAAGGGACCCGCACGTGTATCCACCAACCCTTCCCTCCTCTGTAGAAACGTTAACAGACAGCTGATATGTTCCCGAAAGCCTACTGTCACACTCCACCCTCGCCTAATTAATCAATCCTCTGGGGTCTTCCCCTGATGAACTCTAAATTGCTCCAAATCCTCATGACTTTTTCTTTTTTTCCCCCCAACTTGTCTGCTTCTTCCTTGGAACCAACACTATCCCCAATTTCCCCTGTAAGCCATGGTTCGGACACCATTTCTATCTCTCCCTTGTGCCAGACATGAACAAACTACTGCTGCAGCCCACAGAAGCGCCCCCCGAATACCCGTCACTGCCCATCCACCGTCATCCCTCCAAACAACGTTTCCAAATCCAGCATAGGCAGGGCGCACCCCATACCATCGTCGCCTCCTCCATTAAGTTTCAGGGCCCTTGTTTCAGAATCAAATACGTCACTCTCTATCATCATGAAGAACTCCACCATCTCATAGTCGCTCATCCTCACTGTTGAAGAGTGAAAGTGTAGAAGGACTGAATGTCTGCGGAAGGAGAAATGTAGAGGGACCAGATGCCAAGGGTGAGTGAGGTGGCCTGGACAGGCTAGATTTCCGGCTAAGTAATGGGAATGCAGACATACTGTGTGCCTGGCTGAGGGATGAAAGTGTAGAGGGAAAGTGCATGCTGTTGAGCGTCGGATGTGCAGAATAACTGCATGCCCTGATGATGGATGGAGGTGATAAGTGACTGCCGGTCGTATTGCGGGATGGAGGTGAAGTGAGATTGGTCTTCCTGGTGAAGATGAACGGGTAGAGGTTCTGAATACCCTGCTGGTAGACGGAGGTGCAGAGGGAGTGAATTTCCTCGTGAGGCATGGAGAGGTGGAAGGACTGTGTGCCCTGGAGAGGGATGGAGATGTGGAGGGGTTTGATTTCCAGCTGGGGCATTGAGGTGTAGAGGAACATGATATCCTGGTGAGGGTATGTTACACATAGGAACTGCAAGGCCTGCCGAGTGATGGAGGTAAAAAAGGACTGAATGTCGTTGTGCGGGATGTTGGCATAGTGAAACTGGATGTCTTGTTGAACAATGCATGTTCAGAGGGACCAGTTGTATCGCTGAGGTACGTGTGTGTAGACAAACTGGATGTCCTGCTGATGAACGGATTTGCAGGGGGAATGAATGTCGTCGTGATGGATGAGGCTTAGAGGGATTGGGAGACCTGGTGAAGATAGAGTTGTAGGGGGATTGGCCGTTCTGCTGAGGAAAGAATGTATCACTTTTTTATTCTTTCGTGGTATGCGGGAGTCAGTGGTAAATTCAGCATTTGTTGCTGATTCCTAATTGCCCTTTAATTATAGTGTTGTAAGGAAGGGAATTCCAGGACCCTAAACCATCGACAATGAAGGAACGGTGATACAGATGTAGTTCAATGTCCTGGTTGTTGTTGGGGAAATGGATGTCCATTGTGAAACAGATTTAGTGAAGGCCAGGATACTGGATAAAAACAAAAAAATTGCAGATGCTGGAAATCCAAAACGAAAACAGAATTATCTGGAAAAACTCAGCAGGTCTGGCAGCAGCGGAAAAGCCAGGATACTGGAAATGGTTAAACATGTTGCGTAATGTCGGAAGAGAATTTTAAATGTCTTTCCAAAGATTAGTGATAGGAAGAAGTGGGAATGATGTGTCGGACAGCGACACCATTTTTATAAAGGCATTTGCGTGATCTTGCATCACTAGCTAGGCCACTATATCCTGCCCATTGGCAATTGCCCTGATATTTATGGTGGGAGCCAAATTCCTGTGGTGTAGATACAGTCTCTGTGCGGCTCGGTGGGATTTCCAGTATATTTGCCCATTGGCAGTAAAAGAACGAAGAGCGTCTTGAGTGTTACGGAAATTTGGAAGGATGCGGAATATGCTCGAGTACAGTGTGGCGTGAGGGTGAATTAGTTTTTTGTGAGCATAACTCCAGCGTACATGGCGTGTCGAGAGTGTCTGGGGAAGGATGGCTTGATGCCAACTATTGGTGTCTCGCTACAGGTGAAGACTTGGACGAAATTCCAAACTGCTGGTGATTTCGATCCGGCAGCTGGAAGATTGGTATAAAACACCAAGTGCGATTATTTTTCCACTAGCCTTTCAGAGAAGGAAGAATTTTGGCCCTGAGCGTACAGAGCACAGCAAGTTCACAGGGACAGAACACAGAGTGCTAGAGCTGAGGGTTTACTTAATCACTCCGGCCCATGACCCTTTCACAGACAGGAAAGATGAGCATTGCTTCTCTCTCAGTCTATGGTATCTCATTATTTGAACATTTTTTATCTATTTTGTGCTGTATTTATTGTAATGGTGGCCCACAGCATGTGGTCATGCCTGATACAATCGCCAACCTCATGGAACCATAATAACTGCTGCTGGGGATAGTGCACGGTGAATTGTTTCTCCTGAGTCAGTTAGCACTGAGCTCCAATGATGGGTAACTGAATAGTTATTTTATAGAAATAAAGTATTGGAGACATTGAATTCTGATTGTTTTCCTGCCTCCCTCCAGACTCGATAACCCGAGAGTTATATGTTGTGCTGTCAAGCAACATCGTGTTGTTTTGAGCTGCTATGAGAATGCAGCTCTCTGTGTATCCGGTATGTGGCAGTCTAGAGAGAAAGTACACTAAATGGATGGAAAACAGATATTCCATTTATTTCCCTATTCTAATACTTCTTTTTAAGGCATTTGGGAAAAAAAAGCAAATCATAGAAAATGGAACTGAAATTAACTTGTAATGATAGTCATCGGTTCTTCAATTCTCTTGATGGGTTGTGTTGTTGATACAGCGGAGTGTGGTACAGTTTTATTATATACATGAAAATGCGCGAAAAAATCCCTTTGTCCTACAATTCTGATTAGACAGTATTTATTCATACTTTTTAAGATAATTTATAGATTTAAGAAACGAATCTAGATGTCTCCACACAAGGTAACGTTTGCTTTTTTTCTCAAAACATGTTTATGTCGGAAAGGTAAGCATCTTCGAGATGGATGTATTTTTTTGAAAACTTAGGGCGTTCCCTTATATTTTACACAGCGAGTCACACGCCTGGGGCTTCGCATCCACGATTTGTCGATGTATTTTACCTGAAAGATGGGTTAAAATACTATTGCTTTAGAGAGAGTGTTGCAACTATTTCCACCATCATCGAAATGAAGGCCATGCATTCATTTTCTTCTTCAGAATATTTCCAAATCAACTAGATTTTTTTTGTTGTTGTTGTTGGTTCTAGAGAAACAAAAAACAGCAAGTTATCATTGATAATTTCAGCATCATTAAAAGCATCAGAACAACTCCATGTAATGACATGGTAAAAACCAGAGAGGGCTGCATACTCCCCAACTATGCGGAACAAGCTTGTAGCCGGTAATGAAGCATTGGCTTTACCAGTTTAATGTATATGTTGTAAAGTTTGAGCAACACCCTCACTGCTTTCTGGGGACAGATTGGGTGGGCTTGTGAATGTTTCACAGAGGACATTGCCATTCATATCAGGAATGGGAGGGGCCGATAAGGCGTGATCAAAAATAACCTGAGTGTTATGCACCTAGGATGAACATATTATTGGTTAATAATGGGCTGAGAGCAGGTGCATTTCCGGTGTCTGGTGTGTGTGTGTGCGCGACTGAGCATGTG
This sequence comes from Cetorhinus maximus, assembly GCF_964194155.1. Taxonomy (NCBI): domain Eukaryota; kingdom Metazoa; phylum Chordata; class Chondrichthyes; order Lamniformes; family Cetorhinidae; genus Cetorhinus; species Cetorhinus maximus. Next base: position 6,023,187 of record NC_135894.1, on the reverse strand, counting down.
CGTGGGTGTGTGACAGCAGCATGAAGAGGTTAGAATTCATTTATTCATGAGTGAAAGAGAAATGGTGTTTATTTTTGCCCGGGCTGTGTTGTGCCGCTGTGAGGCAACAGACGACGTCCTGCAAAGTCCGATGTTTCATGTTTAGCACTCGACGTATTGCCGCTTGGGGTCTGAACAAGTGAGAAAACCACACCCAACAGCATTAATTTTATTAATGACTAAAGCCAACTCGAGCCCAATCAGTCTACTCTCCATCATCAGTAAAATCAGAAGCGTCTCATGCTTAGCCATCTCCAGCTCAGTTACGATCAGTATGGGTTTTGACGGGGTCATTGAGCTTCATTATTATTTTCGGCCTTGGATCAAACATGGGCAACAAATCTGAACTGCCAAGGTGAGGGGACAGTGACTGCCTTTGAAATCAAGGCGTTATGTGACCGAGCGTAGCCCGAGCAAAACTGGAGTTTTGGGATCCAAGGGTATGAAAAAAAATAACTCGCCGTTGCTTGGAGTAATATATACCACACAGGAAGATGGCTGTGGTTTTTGGGGGCCATGCATCTCAGTTATAGGGCGCCACTGCAGGAGTCCCTCAGAGTAGTGCCCTCGGCCCAGTCATCTTCAACTGCTTCATGAATGACCTTCCTTTCATCAGAAGGTGAGAGGAGGGGTTGTTCGCTGTAGATTGCACAATGATCATCACCATTCACAACAGCTCAGGTTCTGAAATTGTCCATGATTAAATGCAGCACAATTTACACAATATCCACTCTTGGGCTGACATGCGACAAGTAGCATTCACTCCACCAAGGTGCCAGACAATTACGATATCCCACAAGAGAGAATCTAACCAACACCCCTTGACATTTAATGGCATGCTCATCTCTGAATCCTGCTATCAAAATCTTGGGGCTTACAATTGACCATCAATTAAACTGGAATAGCCAGGTAAACACTTTGACTACAAGAGCATGTCAGATGCTCGGAATCCTGAGGCGAGCAACTCAACTCCTGACTCCAGAGAACCTGTACATAATCGACAAGGCACAAGTCAGGAGCCTAATGGAATAGTCTCCACTTGACTGGACGATTGCACTACCAACAACACCCAAGAAGCTCGTCAACCTACAGAACTAGGAACTCTGCTTGATTTATACCCCTTCCACAAACATTCCCTCCCATCACATCGACGAATAGTAGCATCAATGCGCACCATCTGTAGGAGGCACTGCAGAATCTCACTAACGCCCCTGTGGCAGCACCTTCTGAGCGCCGGACCAGGGCCATTTAGCACGACACGGGTATAGCATACATGAGATCACCAGCATTTGTAATGTTCCTCCAAGTCACAAGCCTTTCTGACTTGGAAATTTTTCGCCTTTCCTTCTGTGTCGCTGGCTCAGAATCCTGGAATCCTGTGTCCAACAGCACTGAGCAGGTACCTACAATAGCCGGGCTACAAAGCTACAGGAAGGAAGCTCACCACAACCTTCGCAAAGACAATTGTGTTTGGGCAATAAATGCTGGCCAAGCCAGCGACGCCCATATCCAATAAATTAATGAAATAAATGGTATCACCTCAAGAGGAGCATACACCAAACAAATGTTTGTTCCATCGCCAATATGAATGAACTTTAAAACAGATCCAGTTCATTCCGCAAATGTGAGCAGGTGAGGGAAGGAATACTCAGAAGTCATCATCTTCTCCGAAGTCAGTGGCGGGAGGTGGAGGAGGCCGATTTCTCCCAGAAGGAGGAGGAAAATCAATTCAGGGATGTTTCCAACGCATCCCTGAAGATACACAACTAACCCCGTGACTTTTCTGAGAACGCTGTTGGCCGCAATCCAACAAACACAAACGTGCATATACTAAGTCGAGATGATGGATGGAGCGCACAACCCTTCGAACAAACTGTCTACCCAACCTTTCAAACAGCACGTATCCCGTTATTGAGAGACTCCGCAGATCATCCAATGGACTATCAGGCATTTCAGAACCGATATAAGCAGAGAGTAAGAAAGTCACCAACAATACAGAGGACAGGCTGAGAAGATAAATAAATCTCTATCTCACCCAGAATTCACATATCACCGCCGGCACTTTTCCGTGTGAAGAAATCATCATGAACACTGTCCAGCAGCAAGTGATCGCCCTTTGAATCATTGTCTGTAGTCTTAGCATCGTCGTATTCGCGGAGAGCTGGGAGGAACAAACGACTTTCATTGAGATGAATTACTAACAATGAACAGTTAGAATAACATTGAGACGTGTCAACAAAACAATCAGAAGAGAGGACAGTGGTTCTATTGCGCTTCAGGGGAGGGAGCTTAAAGTGTGGAGAATTTTTGGAACCATTCGCGTCACAGCATTTTTGTTTTATGTTTTGATGTCACGTGTCTCACTGACCCAATGATCTCGACAGCGTGCGTGCGTATTTCACATTTCACAGATTACTGGGCCTTGTGATGAAACTAATAAAATGATATGTACTCTAAATGAAACTATTTCACGCCTTTATATTATTGAGTACAATCACATGATCTTGATATGATATTGTATCAGCCTGAAAGTATTTTAGAAGCGTTTTTATCTAAAGTCACTGTAATAGCTGATATCATCGTCCGTGCAACTTAATGGTGTATTCGTTCCTTTTAATACTTCATATTAGATTGTACATATTACTGAGTGTGAAGGATGAAAACCAGATGGTTGGAAGTAAAAGTTTACCCACCCTGAATACTGGAGGAGTTCTCGTCAGGATTTTGCGATCCAAGACTTTTGAAATCCAAAACATGGCTGGTGTAATATTCGATATGATTGAGCGAATCAATGGAAGCAGAAACTGTTAAAGAAAGGGGCAAAAAATACTTTGGTTCTTGGAGTAATTATTTATGTCATTATAGTGTCATCACGGTACAGACGTAAACAGCCCTTTGGAGTAGAGGTTAAAATAAGTAACCCCCTCCCCAAAACTCCGCTTTCCATTTCATTATCAGAGACGTTACATCCGTCCTATTTGAGGGAGGAGAAAGGAACTCATGGGCAATGGAACCAAAAAGAGACCAACAAGCATTTTTTGATCCTTATCTTCAGCATTTTTGGATTCCTTTTGCTCCTAACACGGTTTCCATTCTTGTAAAGTGCTTTGAGCCTCATCAACTACTCCTCTATATCTTTAAAATATGCTGACCAGAACCCTAAATTATACTCCAAATTCCCTCTAACTAATGTTCGAACGAGGTTCAACAGAATAATATTGTTATTTAAGCACATCTATCCAGAAATAAAATATAGTGTTTGTTTTGGCTTTTTACAGCCTGATCATTCTCCATCGATTTACTTTCTTTCTTTATTTCCCTGAACTCCTGCATTCCACGATTTTAACATTTAATTCGGATTCATTGTTACAGACCGAAAATTAATTCTTAGTTTATATACTAGATTGTAATTCCCCATAATTACTTATGTAGATATTCATTTGCCAATCGTATGTTCATTGCCGCAAATTTAATAATGTATGTTTTTAAAATGCTTTCACTACCCCCAGCCCAACACAATTTGTTCAATAGTTATATTTCGAGAAAATATCATTTTTATCCAAAGTCTGAATCATTCAGGTTAATTTAGAACAACAGTAATCCCAGCAGAGACGCGTTTTAAATACCCATTCCCACTTTCCTCCCCCAACATTACTACCTTGTGTACCACTCTCTGTTTCCTGTCTTGCAGGCAGCACTCTACCCATTCTCATAGGTGTCACTTTACTGCATATAAATGTGATGAATACAAGCAAACAGTGATTTTCAAGATCGCCAGATGTCCAAAGCTTTTTTACAGCTAATGGATACTTGTGATGTATCATCACTATTTAAATATGTGAAATGCAGCAGACAACTTGTACACAAAAAACTTTCCACAGGCAATCACAGCGATGTGCTAATTAGCAGATAAACTGACTTTGTGATTTTGCTCAAGAGATACATATTTGTCAGTATACCAAGGGCAGGTCTAAATTCTCCAGGAGAAGACATTTTGGTCACCACTTAAACAACGACTCTGAAAGAGAACACGGCCAAGAAGGCATCAGCCGCTCATTTCTGCACCACAGTGTCAGCGTTGAAATTTCTGAACAAGTACTGGAGTGGAACTGGATGCCGGAGGATATTGATTCAGAGGCAAGATTGACACCCACTGGGCAATAGCTGAGAGGTTAGCACTTGTCTTATCCATCGGAATATTAAGTGCACAGTTCCAAAAATTATTTATCAAATCCACAGATTTTATGTCCTCACTGCTAACCTTATCTATGCTGTTAACTTTTTCAGCATTTTGCTGAAGTTGCTAATGTGACAGTTCCCATTATGGATTATTTGCTGACTGCGCTTTTGGTTGTTTGATGCCAATTTGTACCCTTTTCCTCCTTTGTATCAATTTAATTAGTTTTTCTCCCACCAACGTTCAGATAACGGATCATTCTTCCCTGGAAATTTTCCTTCTCCATATTTAATTGTACATTTAATATTAATTATCTGCCAGGATCGTCGCACTACCACCGCTTGAAATTAATTGGTTAATCACTGTAATTGTGCCTCTGCTATCTTATAATATTTTTCCATAATGATTGGATGCAAATTGTTATGACTCGTGCTTTTTTGGTAAGATTTTTTTTAACTTTCTTTTTAAGTTGATTTTAAAAGAAATTTTGTCACTCCTAACCTAATTTTCCAAAGTAATTCCCTCTTACCCCTGGTGAATACTAAAATAATGTCATTGATTAATATTTCTGATATTTCATGAATGTTGCTCTATTCTTTCAGTTCCTTTTTGGAACACGGTCATACCATACTGACCGACCATTTCTTTGTGCCGTTAAATATTTTACTAACTTGCTAGACGGTCCACGATCATTTCATTGATTAGTCATTATTATCACCGTAATTACATTTGTCGTCTTTCTTCGTTTTCTCCCTTATGCTGCTTTGCCACCACGCCACTTCCCATCATTGTTATTCTTCGCTATTTTATCGTTATTTCTTTTTTTCTGTGTGCTCTTGTTCCCAATGGTTTCCCCGGTATTTATCATATTCTTATTAGTTATTGAAATATGGTCCCCTGGATTCGGTTGAAAGTAGTTTGAATGTATTTTCTTTTTCATTATAGATATTCATAATGTTGGATCAATTATTCCCGAATGTGATTCCCGGCCCCTGAGATCAGCTGCCCTGTAGACTATCATAGTTGGGGAGAGTGGATTGCATTTTCTGTTCAATAATCCTCTCTTTGTATAATTTAGTCAGTCAGATACCTAATGGAGGCAGTGAGCGGTCCCTTGGGAAGTTGGAAACACCGATCTGCTCCCTATTTTCCGCCAAACGGCAAAACACCCTTTGAGCAACACAGAATTTTGGGAAATTTGAGGAGCTCATCACTCTTCTCACATAACAGAAGCACACGGAGATCGGAAACTTTCACATGAGTAAAGTGAGCGGAATGCCTGTCGGGCCCATTCATTGCCCTGACTTTTAAAATGGGTAAACGGAAATGGAATCCCCCAGTGCGGATTGGCTTTGCAATGGAAGTTACAAACCTGAGCCACGGGTCAGAGCGGGATCCTTGACAGGCGGAATATCTTCAATTTCTTCATAAATTGCTTGGTACAAATCAATTGGTGTGCCCCAACTGCCAGTGACATAACCTGATGGAGACAATGCGGAGGGATTAACAATTTGTTTCGTTTTACCTTTGTTTAATAATAAAAGCGTTTGCAAATATTAACACAAAACTGATGGCGAAAGTGAATGCAGAAAGTCAGTGAGCTGGCTATGAAGGATCTTTTGTTAAGTAGTTTTTTTTTTTATGTGAGAGCGCGTATCCATACGTGTGTGTGAGAGAGATAGAGAGAGATAGACGTTATGTGTGTGTGGCTGTGTCTGTGTGGGTGTGTGCGTGTGTGGGTAACCGCATGGACACGTGTTCAACTCCACCAGACTATGGAAAATGTAATTAAGGTCGGAAAAGACGAAACTAGGCGTTTTCGGGAGGAATGAATTCCAGCTGAAAACTCTGTTGTGAGACCCAAGGGGATTTTAGCTGAAGAGAAGCTGGAGAAAATGAATGAATTCTGCTGACAGCATCAGGTTGGAAAGACGAGTGAGGAGCTGACGTTTCTTTTATGTATCGCAACAGTATTAAAATTAGTTTGCTGTGCGCATCGAACAGGAGTGTTATGGTTGTTCAGATCAGAGTAGTTAGTTAAGTCAGGGTACACAATATTCATAAACTGGTGCTTAAAATCCCATCAAAGTCTCCTGCCTCAAAAGGGTGGATCGATTCTGGCTATGGAGCTCGAGATTGGGCATCTGGGCACGGAAATGGAAGGACTGGAGGGACACTGATTGGATAGACTTCGATTGACGGAAACATCATGACTGGGCACTAAGTCTAAAATGCTTCAAATAACCTTCAGATCGATGGCTACAACAATTGATTGACCTTCAGACACAGTAGCGGTGGAACAATTAGGACTGTGAATGTGGACAATCAAGTGACTCTTCCATTTAAATGACACATTTCACTATTTGACCGAGTACTTTGAACGAGAATACTCGCTAAATCGGTTAACATTAGTTTCCAACATGATAAGTGACATTCAATGGAAAAGGGCAATAAAGTGAGTTCTCGTCGGCGTATCAGGCATGAAGGCGCCTGAAAAAAAAACTGGAGCCAATAGGATTCAGGGGGAAATCTTCGCTACTAGAAGTCAGAGTGAGCACAAAACAAGGGAGTTGTGGTTGTTGGAGGTCAATCATTTTTCAGTAAATGCACATTAATACAGCTGCTCCTCAGCATAGCGTGCTAGGACCAACGATCTTCACCTGTTTCATCAATGACCATCTCTTCATCTGAAGGTCATGAGTGGGGATGTCCGCTGATTATGGCACAATGTTTATTACCAGTCTCGAATCCTCAGCTACTGCAGCAGGCCATGTCCACATCTAGTCAGACATGGACCATATCCAGGTCTGACGTTCATAGTGGTGAGTAAAATTTGCGCCTCACTAGTGCCAGGAAATGGTCATCTACAACAAAGTGTGATCTAACTGTCAGCCTTTGACAATCAGTGGCATCACCATCACTGATTCCCCCGATGACAACATCCCGGGGGTTTCCATTGACCAGAAACTGAACTGGGCTTGTGATATGAATGATGTGGTGACAAAAGCAGGTCAGAGGCAAGGAACGCTTCTGAGGAACTCAACTCCAGACTAGGCAAATCGTTTCCATCATCTACAAGGGACAATCAGGAGTGTTCCTGAATATTCTCCACTTGCCTGTTTGAGTGCAGCTACAACAAAACTCTAGAAGTTTGCCCCAATCCAGAATAATGTTTTCCGCTTTATTGGCACGATATCCACAACCAATCACTCCCTTCACCATCGACTTATAGTGGCAGCAGTGTGTACTGTTTACAAGATGCACTTGAAGAATCCAGCAAGACTACTTAGACAAGACCTTCCAAAACCACATAAACAACCAAGGATAATGACAAGGGAAGCAGAGACATGGGAAAACAACTTCCTGGAAGTCACCCTCCAAGCCTCTCACCATTCTTATTTGCATATTTGTCGCCATTCCGGCATGGTCGCTGCGTCAAATCCTTACACTCCCTCTGTAAAAGCACTGTGGGTGTACCTACGCAACATGGATTGCAACGGATCAAGAAGACATCTCATCACCACTTTCTCAAGGGCAATTATGGATGGTCCATGAATGCAGGGCTGCCAGCGAGGCTCATTTATCATTCATGAATTGAAATAAAAAATAAAAATATACGAGATTTAATGTGAAGTCAGTGGTAATATTTGACCTCACCTTTCCTTGATGATTGTCTCCGCATTACCACAATTAGTGCGATGAACTCACAGATCAACAGGATCCCGATTGTTATACCGATCACAAGAGGGATGGAAGTGATATTGTCTTCATGTTCTTAATGAAATGTTAAAGAAAGATTCAACTGGGACACAGGATGCTATGTATTGTTAAATACTCCAACATTCTTAAACACTAAGATTAACTTCAGAATTTTTTTATAAAAACAAGCAAATGTCAATCATATCAGATCATTCTGGACATTAGCCTTGACATGAGTACTACTTATTCATAAGACCAACCTGCGGGTGTGAATGGAGAAGCAGCCGACGACAATTCGGGACCTATGGGTTATTATGCAAAAAAAGATAGAACTTTAATTTAGAAAATGATCTGTTGTTCATCTTGAACCCTTATTTCACTCGATTTCTGAATATCTCGCTATTTTATATTGATTATATTGAAAAAAATGCTGTAACTCCTCAGGAGGTCTGGCAGCATCAGTGGAAAAAGAAACCAAGTTGACTTTTAAGAAAGACATTTCACAGAAGCTCAGCCTTCTGCTGCTGAAAGGCCTGTAAGTACCTGGGTTTTTCAAGGATGGAATAATCCAGAAATCCCATGAGCGGCCTCTTGCCCTGACCAGTATGTGAACTGCAATTCTATGAAAACGTTGTTAAATTAACACAATTTCGCACCAAGCTGTAAGGCTCCTCCCGACACCACCTCACCTCCGCCTCACAACACCCCCCGACCCGCGCTAACAACACACTCTCCCAACCGTGCAGACAGAATTTCCTATCTGAGAGATAATTGAGAATTCTGTCGTTAATAAATGCACAGCTAACATGCAAGTGTTGTTTGTTGATCAGTTCTGTCCGTGCCCACTCTCTCCACGTTAGCCCTCCAGTGTTAAGCAGTTAGGTTAAAAGAACTCGAGGAACAAGTGACGTATATTCACACCACACTCCTTACTAGATATTTCTATGTATGATCCTGTAAAATTGAACTATTTATTCACCTGAACACAGAACTCCGACGCCGACACTCTCATTGAGCGAAGAATTCATTGCAAATGAGCTGCAGTTGCGGAGATGCAATTCGTTTCCTCCACACTGGACATCATTCACCCACACACGCACTTCACTCTCTCCATAATTTGAAAAGATATAAGCGGCAATTGCGACACCAGATCCAAGTTGCCTGCAGACCACGTTAGCATCATTTATTTCCCAGAGGCTGTCCTGTACTCTGCCCCAGCGACCGATATGGTAAATTTCCACCTGACCATCACAGCGGCTTCCCCCATTTGTCAATTTCAGTGACAAACTTTCATCTACAAGAAGAAAGCCGTTGAGAGCAAGGGTTAACGTTCAAAAAAAAATGCACATTTGATTCAACATAACCGGGGCAATAATTATTCAAGTAAATGTTGTGACCGTGGTGCCAAGGTGAGGCAGATCACTGGGACCCTGCTGAGCCCTCTGATGCGGGAGGGTGAGCAGTGGCATTCGTGCTCCGTTAGTGGAGCAATTTCAGAGGTAGGAAGAGGGGTGTAGTCCTGCAGATGATTTTTAAGGATATTGCAAAGAATCTAGTAAATTGCCATCGACGGAATAATATCCTGATAATATTAAAATATCCCAGCACAACGCACGAGCGATAGAACTGATGAACGTCGCCGGATAACCGGTGCATGAGAGCGCTAATCAAGCTCATGTGACTTTGTGATCTGTTCTCATGGACTCATAAACTCAGTTCTGTGAAGAAAGGACCAATGGATGTTTTCATGTGTTTCAGATGAAAAAGTCCGAGGGCAATGTCCGTCTGGTTTGTTTGTTGGACAGTTCAGAACTAATTTGGCTGGGATATGGGAACGGGCAGATAATGTTAGAGAGAAAAACCAAACTGCACAGAAAACTAGAAAAGAAAGATTGCAATAACGGAGGAAATAATGTGGTGTTATTCAGGATAAGAGCAATAGGGGTTGTATAAGGGCCTCAATTATATTTACCATTCAGGTGTGTGAACATACATTGTAATAAATGATTTCCGTGACGTGCAGGCTCTTTTGCAGGTGCAAAAATGGAAAATTGGCTTAGACACATGCAGGACGATGCAAAAACTCCAAGGCTCCCTGGCTGATTAAAGAGGTGGGGATTAAGGTGAAACAGAACAAAATATATGCATGGGATATTGAATTTGGATAATGCAAGTGAGATCCAAGATTAATGTACAATATCCAGACCGTATAAGAGAGTCCCACTAACATAAAACGTGATCTTACCGTCTTATATAGGCACAAAACCGACACCAGGAAGGACATCGGTATATAAAGGCTGATGTTTTGGCTCAGCTGCTGAGTGAGCATTTTGAGTATGTTTTTGCCAAGGAAGAAAACGCTGCTCAATGGTGGACAAAGAACAGGCAGAAGAAAAAAAAATGGAATGGCTAGATATTTATAAAGATGACAAATTGGCTTGGGCAACTGATGTTGAATTTGACACGACACATGGATTGGATGAGATGTATTCAAGGTGCATGACCTGAACTGAAATCGCCAGATAATGGTCATAATGTTCCCATCCTTCTTCAATGCCGATAACTGATGTTTCCAAATATTATACCCTTGTTCAAGAAAGGGTGTAAGGATAAATGCAGTAAATTCAGACCAGTAAGTTTAATATTGTCTTTGGGAAAGCTTTTTTTCCTTGGAAAATATCCCTTGGAGCAGAAGTAACAGCAAGTTATGCTTGAAAACATGTGGATTCATTAACAAACTAGGGCGGATTTGGTAAGAGACATCGCATTGCACGGACTTGCTAGAGTAAATAAATGAGGTTACAGAGAGTGTTAATGAGGGTCATGGGGAGGATGTGGTTTTTATGGACTTTCAAATGACCTTTGGAAAAGGGCCACGAATGATGCTTGGCAGAAATGTTAGCGCCTGTGGAATAAAAGGCTAAAATGGCTGCTTGGAGATGGAATTGCTCTTTGAAAGGGAACAGGATGTCGTGTTCAAGATTTCTTCTTTTCCAGGCCAGAGGAAAAGAACATTCCACACGGATAGCAACCCTAATTTTCCACTAATATATAAATTATTCCAGTAATATATATTATTGGTTGTAAGAGGAACAATTTAATGTTTTTTTTTCACGGAATTTTTAAGTGTTGTAAAATGTTGAAAGGATAAAATTCAATCGAACACAAACAAGCTGTTAGAACGGGCCGGAAAGTTCCAGATGAAATTTAGCTGAGGGAAGCATTGGTTGGCTCACTTTTGTCGGAAGTAAATAAATGTATATTTAAAGTTGATAAGTGTTTTTTTCAAAACTACCGGATGTCTCAACGCAAGTTACAGGCATTTATTTGCATTGTGTAATGTCGTCACTGTTGCAATTTAAGGAACGCCGCAGCCATAATGGGCGCAGTAAAATCGCACAAACAGTCATGTGATAATGACCAGATGAGCTACATTGTTTGATGTTGATCAAGGGATAACTTTGGAAAGGACAACGGGGAAGACTCTCTCGTTTCCCTCAAAGTAGAGCCATGGTTCACATTTTTATTAACGTCCACTGATGCAGATATGGCATCGATTACCCCTCTTACCTGGAACACGAAGTATTATAGAGGGCAGCATTCCCACAGCACTGCACTTCATTCACAGACTTGACTGCTCTGGTAAATAACTTGAGTCATTCTTGTACCTGGCCTTGTGCTTTAGAAGTGAGAGTGTTTTTAAGTGAAATAAGGCTGGCAGACGAAGGACGAGTAGAAGGAATAATAAAGAACGGGATCATTTCAAAATGAGTTTCAGCAGCTGATGAATCTCGGGTGCATTTCTACAAACAATTGTACTTGACAGCGCAGGTTGCGAAAAGGCTACTAAAGTTTTGAGTTCTTTGGTGTATAACTAAGGCACTGAGTACACGGCAGGGAAGATGTGATGATTCATGTCGGCCTCATCTGGAGTAATCCTTCCATTTTTGGGCTACAAACTTTAGGGAGGGTCTGAAGGCATTAGAAAAGATGCAGAAATGCTTCATAAGATCATTATGGTGATGATAAACTTACTTTTTCTACATAGTTTTAGGGAGCTACGAATATTCAACTTGGAGCGGGAATGCTCAAAACCTCCGGGATCTGGACAATATGACACAGAAAAAATATTGCCATTGGCGGAAGGGTCATGAATGGTCAGTACAGATTTATGGTGATGGACAAATTGGAAATGGTGACGTAAGGATGTTAATTTTGCATGGTGCGATTAATCAGGTCCTGCAATGCACTGCCTCTGAATGTGGAGGATGAGGATCTGCAATGCACTGACTGAAATTGTAGTGAATGAGGAAATGCAATGGAATGTCTGAGAAAATGCTGGATTACGATCTGCAATGCACTGTCTTAGATTGTGATGGATGAGGATCTGCAATGCATTGACTGAGAATGTGGGTGATGAGGACCCGGGATGCAATATACGAGAATGTGGTGGATGACAATCTGCAATACACTGCCCGAGATTGTAGTGGCTGAGGATCTGCAATGCACTGTCTGAGAATTTGGTGGATGATGGTCTACAAAGCATTGGCTGAGAATGTGGTACGTGAGGATCTGCTTCACGCTATCTGACAAAGTGGTGGATTAGGATTTGAAATTCACTTTCCGAGATTGTGGGGGGTAAGGATATGAAACGCACGGTCTGAGATTGTGGCCTATGTGGATCTGCAATTCACTGCCAGAGATTGTGGGGGATGTGGATCTGCAATGCATTGCTTGAGAATGTGGTGGATTTAGATCTGCAATGCACTGCCTGAGAATGTGGGGGAATGGAGATCTGCAATGCACTGTCTAAGAATGTGGGTGTTTGATGTTCTGCAATGTACTGTTCGAGAATGTGGATGATGAGGGTCTGCAATGCACTGCCTGAGAAAGCGAAGGATGAGGACCTGAAATGCACTCTCTGAAAATGATGATGATGAGGATCTGCAATTCATTGTCGGAAAATATGGTGCTTGAAGATATGAAAAGCACCGTCTGAGGATGTGGCGGCGAGGATCTGAAATGCACTGGCTGAAGATCTGGTGGATGAATATCAATCGGAGATTTTAAGATATATGTGGTCAGATAATTGCATGGAAAATAATACCGGATTATTGAAAATTGCATGGGTGTGTGAGTGGGTGAGTTACTTTTGCAGAGAACCTGCACGGACAGAACATGCTGAAAGGCCTCTTTCAGTTCTGCAGGGAGATTATTTTAATCCATGATTACATCGACTGAGAGGATCACCTGAACAGATGACACTCGCGTCATTTCCATGTGAGCAGTTAAAACTTTCCCCGGATGTAACCGGACAATCTGTCAATCGGGATTCATTCCCGCGGCACCTGTAATTTTCCTTCCACACGGGGCCAGTTCCCTGCCCAAAGTAAGAAACCCTCGGGATTGCCTTTACAGCCCCGCACTGAAGGTGCTCACACACCACACTGGCGTCTTGTAAACCAAAGTGAAAATCACACAGCGTCCCCCACTGCCCTCCGTGCAGCACTTCCACCCGGCCGGAGCACCTGTTCTCACCACCAACCAATTGGGGTCCATGCTTCCCTGTTTTTAATAAAAATAAGGACGAAAACATTTTGTAAATCCACATTTGAATATAGACATGGCGAAAGATAACAAAGGAAAAGATGAAATTGGATAAGTTTGTGTTGCACTGCACTGTTTACACATCTTATTGTTTGAAACTCACCAGACTGCGAAAGCCTTTAAACGAACGCGTCTATTTGCTCAAAGTAGAGAGTTCATCCAACAAAAAGCTAATGGAATTTTGGACTTTGTCACATCAGCTTTGAAATTCCAAAGACAGGACGTGACGTTTCAGTCATACCCAGTATTGGCCAGAACCAACCTGTATAACATATGTCAGATTTGGACAGGGCACTCCGGAAGAAAATATTCGTCTTGGAGTGGATAAAACGTAGATATGAAAGATGTATAATGTAATTAAGCATTGTATTATGATCCCAGTTTGAACAAAGATGACTTGAAGCTATTTAATCTGGAAGAATTAGGGCTGATAAAACTATGTTAAAAATCTTATATTGATTTCAAAGATTTGATAAAGAGTGACGGGTGCAGTAACCCAGAACAAGGCCACTCAAAGGATGAATTTGTTGTTGACGGGGATAGGAATATATTTGACAAGGTTTGCATTTATTACTGGTTCCTACACTCCCCTGCAAAAACGATTGAAATCCATTCTCTTGAACTGCTGACGTGGGCAGATTGAACGTAGACTTGCAATGCTCCTACTGAGATAATCCCACTATTTTGAGCGAGAAACCAGAAAGGAAATGTTCTCCTAATTATTTACCTCATTTGGGTCAATTCATTGAAACGCCTCTCTAAAATAACGCAACCACCGTTAATTAATGATTCGCCTACGTTTGTAATTAATGAAGTCTGCCTCAGGTTTGGCAAACAGAACACGACTTGAGAGTTCTTTCGATAATGGGTGTTCTGGCAAATGTGAATGAAGAACCTATGCATGGTGCAAGCATTAATTTAGCAATAATAACGTGCTATTTTTAGATAACGTAGAAGTTACTGACTTACACATAATTGTGTTATTTCAGAATCGTAAAAAAGGGACAGTGAACTATAAAGAAGTGCTTGGGAATGATCATGAAAGAAGGAAATATCAATGGCTTTTTCTCAGTTTCTGAAAATTTCACCAGAAAACTTATTTTGTCATTCGGATTCGTTTTACTCACCGGAACAGCTCACGCTGACATCGTTCATGTGGATGCAGTCGTTTTCATTTACTGGAGAGTTTGGACAGTCTGTCAGACTTCTCTCATTGCCTTTACATTCAAATTTATCGCTCCGTTGAAGTCCAGTGCCCTTTACAAAATAAGCCCCTTTTGCCACAGACACAGCGACTCCACACTGAAGATGATCACAAACCACACTGGCGTCATTCCAATCCCAGTGAAGATCACACACTGTTCCCCAGGTTTTGCCGAACTGTATTTCCAGTCTGCCCGAGCATTGGGAATCCCCGGAAACGAGTCTGGGAAACTGTGATCTGAGGAAGAACAATTCATGATAGTCGCAATCATTTTCAATTTTGTGAATATCTGTTTAAGCAAAACCTGTCATGATGACTCCTGATAAAATTTTCATTCTGGCATAATCGCGATTAAGCTAAACCCTACATTGCTCCAGAAGTTATTGCTTGCAAAATGGCCATATGCAACCTTTAATATACTTAGATTTATTGCTACCTCAGTACCGTGTTACAAACACGCACTATATCTACAGAGGGAACTTGGCTAAGCATATACTGAAAGAGATGTGCACTTTGACGTCAAACAATGTCTACTCTACCCGCAGCCAACTTTCTTCAATCCCATATCGCTCTTATCCCGATTCCCGCCCTGAAACTATAGACCGAAATGCAGCCTATGAAGAACACTGAAATTCTGTCTACACTGAATGACAAAAAGATAATGCTACCCTTTCCCTCCAACCATACCATCTTTCACCCCAACACACGTGCACACCTTCGAGGTGCAGTCGATAGATCTCATTAATGAAGACCTCCCAGAATTCGACTTTTCACAGCTGGTATTACATTGGCACTAATTTGCAAATATAAACTACATCAAGTTGCATTCAGGCACCTCCCCTCCTCACCCCCATCTATCCCTGCGGGAAAACATCTGATCACCAAAAAAAATCCCTTTCCCTTCCATTCTGTATTTTCTATCGGGTTGTATTTAATAATTTTATTACAAAGCTATTCTCAAAGTCCCAATTTATCTACTTTTACTACCTCTGGCCCCTCACGTTTCAATCCCTTCTCTTGAAATTATAAGACCCACTCTTCACAACATCTACTTATATGGAAGCGACAGCAGCGTTCTGTTCATAATACTTTCAGGGCGTAACTCTTCCCTGGCACCTATTGCACATACTGTGAAAGGCCAGAAAATTAGTCGG
This sequence comes from Cetorhinus maximus, assembly GCF_964194155.1. Lineage (NCBI taxonomy): Eukaryota > Metazoa > Chordata > Chondrichthyes > Lamniformes > Cetorhinidae > Cetorhinus > Cetorhinus maximus. The sequence continues at coordinate 6,007,307 of NC_135894.1, read as the reverse complement.
ATAAATCCAGGAACCCTGACTTGTCCTCGAGTGTTTAGAGTCTCCCATTTGATCTGCTGGCGTTTGTCATTTCGTCAATGGAGCACATTGACGAACACAGACACGAAATAACCTCAAACATTAACTGTTTGATTCCACACTGCCTTCCTAGTGAAAAGTTCCGAACACTGGAAGCGCAAAGCAATGTTAAGAGCCCTTTTGAATCTGTCAGTAAAATGTAACGGTCACATACAAGGGGAAATAAATGGCTCGTGCTATTTTAGCATTTTTAACATATTGACAGCTAGAATCAAAAGGAACCAATCACCGGATAACCATGTACAGTTCTGTGAACCAAGCCTTGGTTTGAATACGCTGATCATGTAAGGAGTGCATTTAGAGCTCCCCAGAATGTTCCTCGTCTTTCAAGTGCAAACTTGAAAGGACAGCTTATGTCGATTGGTTCTTGTTCCCTTACATCGCCTTTTGATTCCCGAAGCTTTAGGGAGCCTCTTAAGGCTATGATCGACGAGCAAATAAATGGGGAGACAGTGATAGTCCAACAATATTCTCTCTCATCGTCACTCGTCCCTCACATCTAGTTTAATCAGGACAGTGAGAGGTGATGAAGAAGCAAACTCATTGCAACCGAATAGTCTTCACGGGCCTTGGAAATTAATGTCCAGTAACCTTCCATCACGTAGCCTAAATTACATCGTACAATGTAGGGGAGAAGAGATAAAAACAAAAATGACCCTCAATAATTAAGGGTCATTTGATCCAGGACAGCAACTGCACTGCCGGATGCATTCAAACGTTTGGATAACAGATTATCAGATCGCTGCCTTCTATAATGGTTACCAACGTTGTTTATGGATCGTTTGACCATTAACGAATGTCGTCTCTGAATATCGCTTCCACAGTTTTAGTGCCAGAAGCTACTGGTGTGAAACGTGAACATTGTCTCTCCACAGGAACCTCTTAATCAAATCATTGGTTTTGGCATCTTCTGTTTTTTTTTAATAGTTACATCGTTTCCTTTACATTTAACAGTAGACTTTCTGTACTGTCGTGCAATAGAGAGAAAAAAACAACCTCATTCCGTGAGAGACGATGTGGAGCTAGCGGACAGCGAGCAGAATTAATTCCAAACTGCATAGCAAACAGAAATCAATGATTAGGGATTGAGGGTAGATATTCAGACCAGCACAAAGGTAGTACATTGTGTTCCAGCAGGACGGATGTCAGGAACAATATTGTATACCGTTTACAGAAACAGATTATCCACAGGAAACAGTTCAAAATTAGTCTGTGAAGTCAAATTCGAAGCTCAGTTGAAAATCAGGAAATATGTGAGGAGGTACTTACAGAGACAGAATAAACAGTAAATGCAATAAATTCACAAAATGTGCACTTAATTTGCAAATGAATGTTATAATAGTTAAGGACAATGCAGTACTTTTGTTAGAATAAATTCAGAGCTCAAGTATTCATTGGAAAATGAAAGTGCAAATTAGTTAGATGCGCCATCGGATGGATCTCAGTCTCGGCCTTCATTTTTGGAGGGAAGACATTAAAAATCTTGATAGTTTCATTATATTTCGGTCAGCCCACTCTTGCGCTCCCGGCATATTACAGTCCCGCCGAAGTCAATGGACATTTGAATAGCTCACCGCCATTTACACCCACGGCACCGTCGCAACGGGGCAGTCAAATTCCAAGAGATGCGAGAAAATTGAAAGTTATTTAATTGGATTTTGACAGTTCTACGAGGAAGGTCGGGGGAAAGGAAGTTAATGGCTTGGGTACATTTGTTTTCACTAGGGAAGGTAGCCCGAGCACTGAAATGATAAAGATCTTTATGACGATTGAACGAATTGACAGGATAGATGATCGTTAACTGTGGTCTATGGCCAAACTTGCAAACATAAAAAACTACTAAAATTTGCAAATGCATTCAGAAGAAATGTTTTTTTTTACCAGACTGTTGTTAGAATGCGGAACTCCTGGCCACAGAAGATGAGGTGATTGACATGGATTTATTTATGACTGATGAACAGATGGGGGAGAATGGAACCTCACGTTATATTGATGGAGATAGAAAACGTGGTGTTGATTTGGCGGGAGGCTAAATTTGTTGGGGAGCGGGGGAGGCTCGATTAGATCATTAACCCTGAGATTGACCGGTTGTCCTATGGAGTAAGTAGCTTTATCGTCGAAAATGTGTGATTCTGTGTAATGTTTCCAACAGATTTACAGATGTGAACTTCGCTAACACGACCTGTATTAAGTGTCCTTCCAATTTTGCTTGAGAAGATTATTTTGTGTTTCATAAAAGAAGCTGCCTTGTGTGTGGTGAACGGGCTACTTCATTGCTGTTAGATTGGGAGTTCATGGAATTTGAACCAGCGAGAAGAAGGCCGTTTCTTTGAGAGATGGAGAAGAGAATGTTTTTAGAGGGGCTGCCGTTCCCCCTGCACATAATTAAGGAATCATTCTTATTACCCCACTGAGGAAGAGAATCGTGGTTGATGGCGGTGATTAAACATCCAGTCAAAGAGACAACTTCGTCTGAGGATGGGAAGTCTCCTGAACAGTGCCTCAGCAGTGCCTATACAGGTCAAGTGCAGATTCCACAATGAGCAATGATTCGGGAAATAAGAAACTCTGGTGAGACAGTTGAAGACCGAAACTCACAGAACATTCAGCCTCTGGCCTGCTGAAGATGCCACAGCATTTCATTGGGTATTGCAAATGAAAGTTCAGTCAACGGTGTTCCCGAAGTTTAAGATGGTCATGGACTGTTACATTGTAAAGCAACTGAATGTTAAGTGGAATCTCTCATTCTTTGCTGTCGTTAGCCGTTTGCAGACACACGTGTGGTGCACTTATTACTTGTCTTTTATCATTTGAGGCATGGATGTTGTGCAGGATTTGCTCTGTGTGCTCCTGGGCTGCTTCCTAATTTGAAGAATTGCGAATGGAGCCGAGCACTGAGCAGTCATGCCCAAACAACTCGTCTTCAGAACATATAACGTTAAGAAAGACATGACTGAAGCAGTTGAAAAAAGTTCGACATCGATCAGTAACTTAGAAAATGCAGTTTCCGTTTAATCTCCATTGAGTTTAGTTTTAAAAGACTGATTCAGTTTTATAATTGCTGCCCTTTGCAACAAAATCCTACAAAGTGTTAAATTGCTAATGAATCTGTTCTGAGGATGGCCAGGTTAGGTCCATGTGGTCGGATTTCTTGGGTGCGGTGATGGTGAACTTTCCCCTTTCTTCCAGTACTATAACGCTGTTAAGATTATTGACTGCAATTGTGCCGTGCACTGCACTTAACATATTTGTTTGAAATGCAGCACTTCTTCCGATCTCAATATAAATTAAATATTGAAACGAATGGACTGTGCAGTTAACATCGGGATTCTGTTTGCAGATTAGACCCGTGCTGCCCCATGACTTAGACTCTCCCTACGCACAGAAACCTTCCTCCCCAATTCCCGTTTAACAACCTGTAAAATATCAGCCCAAATATTCCGTACTAGTGACTCTCGGAAACCTAAGGAATGGCAGAGATGAGCATGCGGCCCCTGCGGAAGTATTGGCGCCTTGAACTATGTGTGAACAGCCCGGGAAGTTTCAACTTCATCTGGGGAATTCCCCTGCTCTCTGGGAGACTCCGCAATGGAGCTGAATGAAAGACACGTGCGCGCTCCGATGTGCTCCCCAAGGTCGTTACACCAGGGAATTTATACAGGGACGGAGAACATAAATCAATGATCTAACAGCCGGGCAACTGAACAACTGGACTCTGCAATCGCTCTCACTCATTCCCCCAAGAGCATCCCGAACCATCCGGGCTAGTGGCGAGGGAGAGGGTAGAATGCGTGCGGGATTTTCCGGTCATTCTTCCCTATCCTCGGATGGTCCGGGTCACCTCACAGCAAGAAGCCAGCAGTGATATAAAGCGGGGTGCAACCTGCCATTCCGGTGTGAGCTTATTTTTTTTTTTAAATTAACACAATTATTGACATGAAGTTATGACACACAATGAATCTGATTGAATATAACATTAACTCCAAGTGGAATATCCTGCCCTAAGTCTCATTCTTCAGCAATCGGCTGTCCGAAAATAACATCTCCACCTTTATTCCAGGGGGAAAAAATCAGACCCGGCGGCGATGAGAAGCAGAAGAAATATTTGTACCTGAGCAGATCGCGCTGGCATCATTGTCGTGTGACAAGGAATAGTGACCCCAGGCAGCTGATTTACAGTCTCGCAGGGCGGCCTCGTTCCCGCTGCACTCAAAATAATACATCACAATGGGCCCGGAGCCTTCCCCAAAGTGAGCCCCGCCCGGTGCAGAGACTGCGGTCCCGCAGCCCAGCTCCCGACACACAACGGCGGCGTCCTGCAGGTCCCAACTGTTACCATTCACAGTCCCCCACTGTCCCCTGTAGTGAATCTCCAATCTTCCTGCGCACCGACTGCCCCCATTCGCCAGTCTCAGTTTCACCGCCTCTGTAAAATACAATAATAAGCGCAGAATTACAATCCATTAAATCCGCGAGACCCAGCTAACAGGTCTCCACTTTCTGCAGGTCAGAGCAGAAGAATTTGGAATATTGGCCTATGCCCAATCTCCCATTGAATCCCGATTTAAAAATAAAACCTCTTAAACACAAGGGTATAATTGTATTCAACCCTTTAAACGAGCCGGTTATAAGTGGGAGAGATGCCCCTTCTGGGACAGTTGGTCGATACGTTCAGAATATATTCCAGTCCCCGGAGATCTGGAGATGGACGTGACTATAACAGCGAACTCACTGATTGGCGGAGACTGAGGTCCATTCAGAGCACCAGAGCACAAATGCAATCTCCTTCTCCCAGCCAGCCCTTCCCTCCCCCGCCCACCGGAACTGGAACGTCATGTAACCTCTATCTCTGTCTGGATGTAATTCGAGAATTGGCAGCCCATTTGGGATCGGCAGCAGTATCAGTGGTTATTGACATTCCCCTCTCCGGGACCCAAGTCATGGTCGCTCTGCATTAGGCAGCAATTGTCCCTCAACAGGGTTTAAATATGTTCATTGTCAGAGTGCAGGAAACATCCCATTCCTCCCTGACAGGCACATGGAGAGCGAGTTAATCAATGATCAAATCGGTACCGCAATTTTCTCCGACAGTTAGTTTTAATTCACGTAGATTGGACAGGAAAATATCAGATACTATGAAAATTAAGAGTTATTACCTGATGGATCAGCCTGACTGCTCCCAGTTCTGCCTGAAATGAAATGTTGAGAATTAAAGTTTCATGGTTTAAGAGGACGATGAAACGGCCAGAAACGTTATTTGTGCAAAGCAACCGCGAAAATATTTTGTCCTTTTTTGAACATAATGTTTTCAGGAACTTTATGTTAAAAAAATTCAACAAACACCCAAGTTTCCATCATTATCTGAAGGTAGATTTCCCGTCGCTTTTCGGAAGAAATAATCCAGCGGTTTGTGATTTCATCTGCTTTCCACTCCTAATGAAGCATCCAGTACAGGCTCAGGAGCAAGTTCATGTTATTAACTGGTCAACGTTTACCCAGGAGATCCCGAGAATACCCCATTGCACAGATCACCTTCTCACCATCTAAAGTCCCTCTAACATACTATCGATGGTATGTTTACCTCATTCACGCTCGGTGCTCGAAGACATGGTGGCCTGCATGTTTCTTGGTCACTTTCCATTTGTTGGTTTCACACCATTGACTGTGCGTTAACATTTTCCAAAATTGGCTCGGGTTTTTATTTTAACCAGGAGGATATTCTGGTATCTCTATATTCCCTGTTTGACGTGTTATAAAACATCTTACATTGGTTCCCACCCACAGTTGGATTTCTGCAACCCCTTACATGATTTCTGCCAGTCCTGCACAAAGCGTGCACCTACCTCGAAAATATTATTCAGGAGTTTGTTGGAATTGTCTGTGATTGCCTGGGTAATGGAAGTCGCAACAATACTCAACAAGCTGCGCACCAGCAAGTTCATAGCAACCCCCTTGAGCGTCAGCCCAAACATGTCCTCTTTAAGTACCTCATGTACAAGGTGCACAAGATATAAATACCACCTAAAGCCTGATACAAAGCGACATAAAGGAATGCAAGTTTGAGAGTTGAGATCTGATATCTCATTAGCTACAACATGATCTATTATAAAAACATATGAAGCATGTGGAACAGGCTGACAAACATTCAGGTTCACATAAATAATATACACATAAATGTTTGCCTTAGGAAAGTGATTTAATTAAAACAGATTTCAGGCCCCCAAAAAGATACAAATAATCAAGCATGTTTACAGGTTAATTCTCGGTAAAATTTGAGATCTTATGCTCTCCTCACCTATCAGCGTGCAATTAATACTCATTTTTACCATAATTATCCTATCACAACCAACATTGATCAAGCGCAATTTACAATTTAAATTTGAAAAAAAACAGTCATTGTCCATCATTCCAAAGTTGAAAATAGTATTTGAAACCTTTCAGCTCATGAAAGCACACAACAGTCACAAAGCTCTACCACTGATAAACATATGTTTGAAAAATATGTGCACGGGTTCAGTTGGCAGTAACTGAAACTTTAACAGGTTGGTACAGTCAGTCATTGACCTTACATCCCAGAATGTGATTCATGCTTCTCCAAGAGTAAATGCGCTCTGCTTCTAGCACTCTGGGATTAAAAACATTTGCAATCGAGTCTGCTTTGCCTGTGCAAGAGCCGCAGGGGAGAAATTAAAACTAACTGCCTCGTTTTTGAAGTTGTATTCTGGATTAAATCGAAATGTGATATCTATTTGGTCAGGTATTCAAAGTTTATGTTAAGCAGATGCTAGTTAATACTTAGATGTCACAGTTATTAATAGAATTGTATAAATTAATTTCCCTGTTTGATGACGAATGAACGGAAAATAATACAGTCCATAATATGCACTCAATGACATTTCCACAATGTAACTAAACAATTTCAAATCTCGCTCCATCTAATCACACGCATTCTAAATTTTAACAACATTGGCCCGCTTTTGGGGATTTAAACCTGATCTGCGCTTGGTTTGTGAAAATGATTCTGGATAATATTAATTTTGTCTTCTGTCTCCTTTCTGCGCTGTGCAGGGAATGTTCGTTAAATTAGCGACACAGTTAGAATTTTAGAATTGAAACTTTTAAAAATATTACTTTTTTAAAGAATTAAATTAAATAGCCAATGTAAATATATTTCGGTAAATGAAAAATGTATCTGATAACTATTCTCGAATTTATTCCCTGACAATAAAACACAATTTATTTTAGTTCTTTTTACTGACAAAGCAGCCAAAAAAAAATAATCCTCGCCCCGATGCAAAGTAATTAAAAAAAAAATCCAGAGATCCCCTTAACTCTACATAAAAGTTATCGGGAACTTGGAAGGAGGCGGAGAAAACTTGTTTATTTTGTGAATCTGTACATAGAAAATGAGCGAAACAGAAAATACAACTTCATATCAATCAGCCATAATATTGATGAAAGTAAATGCTAAACAAAATTCTGAGCAAATACGTAAATATAAGAACGTTTTTAGCTAATTTATTGTTTGTAGATTGCAGTTAATAATTACACATATCGTAACAGATAATTAAAGCAATGTTGATGCTGACAATGATTAATATTTTATTATACTCTATTCAAAAATTGTGTCCAACACTATACTGCTGAATAAACAATTTGCATGTTTCTTATTTCAAAGTATCACAAGTAGGTTTGACCGCATTTCTACTGAGGAAAGTCAGTTACTGGAAATCTGCATTGGTTCATTCACCATTGAGTGCTGCCCTGACCAGGATTCTGTACTCATTGAGTTAATTTACATTCCAGAATTTGATCCGCTCCTTTCTAACAGCGACGTTTTACGCTCCTTATCCAATAAATTTAAATAACCAGGTTCGAATTGCACGTTCAGTCTGCGGTTTCTGTACAAGAGGGGCAGAGGTCAAGATAAAAGCAAACTGCTGGGAGTATGATCACTTTAGACCTTTTGTCACTCAAGTCTCAGTTGCAATTGGAAATAAGTAAAACATGTTAGCCCAGATAACGGCCACCAAAAGCAATGGTCAACATTTGGCCTTTTGAACTTGGCGGATTTAAAATGAAACAAATGAGCAAAGAGTCTACTAGCTCAGAATTCAACACTATTAAACTAACTATTTCATCCCAAATTAATTACCAATTTAAGGAAAAATATTCCAAATTTCGACAAAGAATTTTGTTCATTCCGGGATTTGTGAAAATATTTTCCGGAGCAATATATAATACATGCTTCCAGCAGTTCTTTGATTTTGAAGACATGTTCTTCAAATAAATTACAATGCCTGGAGTTTAGTGTCAGTCATTTATTTCTAAATAATTAGAAACTGATTGGGAGAGCCATGTGCGTTTTACCGTGCACCTGACAAGAATGCAGCGAGGTTTCCCTGTCACTAAGGCAGCATTTCCTATTTCTAATAAGAGATTTAGAATTTTAAATGAAGACACGCACTGGAAGCAGCAACAAATTTCAACCAAGGTATCGACATAAAACTGAACAATAATATCAGACCGGTGGAAGGAAGTAAAGGCACAAGTCTCGATACCTCATTAAACACCACATGGGACCTTGAAAATCAGTGAGAATTCGGAATAAATTTGAGCCAACGTACTTATCACATAACCCGTGAAAACAAATAGTTCAATTGGAATTTCAAACTTCATACAATGTGGTCATAACATGGAAGGATGTATTAACAAATTAAACAAGAACATTGATAAGTACCATTTCCCATGAGTTAAAGAAGTTGCAGTAACTATATATTTGGAGAATGCAATTAATCGCCAAAAGAAAACATTATAATATTAATTGTGCTCCTTCTTCTTATTTCAATATAAACTATTTATCGAACTTGCAAAACACTCGAAGGCAGAACCAACTGTTATGCATGCTTTAGTGTTTGCGCTTATATCACACATAATTCAGGCGGATCGTCGACTGAGAAATACCCCTGAGAGTACTATGTGTGGAGGCTCACACGTTAGTAGGTGCAGTTTCATACTCAGTTAATTGACATAAACCAGGACTGCGCTCCATGATATTCTAACAGTGACGGCTTTTGTCGTCGTACCATCTCTGCTGAAATTGTCTGATCAGAGTGTTAATCTTAATAAGCTGTGTGTAAGGAAGAGTAGCAGGAGACTCAATAAATTCAGCTGCTGTGTTATTTCTGTTCTCTTTCGGATTTAAGTCGTTCTGAACTAAATATCACATTTAAAACAATCACCAACCAGGTGCAAAACCTTTCAAATATGATTCAAAATGATATATTTATAAATCAATTGAAATGCCTAAAATATTAACTGGATAAAATTTCGGCAAATAAACTCGACTCATCAATCCTCAGTTCATACGATCTTAATGAAGCGCAGAAATAAATGTAAAAAAGTCCGTGTTCAATAAATAAAGCCCAGACTGGACTATTCTCTCTCGGCAAATCCATCTGTTTTATATTTGTACAACTGTCTCAGTTGGCAATGTTTTCAACTCCAAACTAGCCAGCCGGTTAAGGGAATTCAGGTGAACGCTGATAGAGAACAGGGACCTATGCACACGGGTAAAGCCATAGCAATTTGAGGCTCAGAATTAGAGCCTTCGGTTGAATGGGCCTGCGCGGGTCGAAAAATCGGATACCGCCTAGTCCCACTTTCCAGTTTTGGCAGCTTGTTTTGTGCGCTACCATAATTTAAATGCGCAACCGAACATGTTTTAAATGTGATGAGGGTTCCTGCATTCACCGGCCTTTCAGGCAGCGAGCGTCCTTCGATCTGCGTATTATTATGCAGCAATATCCCATTACACAATAGGCAAACGTGTTAATATTTGAATACACATCCAAAATTTACCTTACAAAATAGCTCAATGTTTTCTGCAGTAAATATCAATATCTGTATTGATAAGATTCATTGTTGAATAACAGTGGATGCCGCAATGTAGAACTGGATAATATTATTTTTAAAAACTTAAATTTCAGAAGTTGCAGTGCAGTTATAGTTAGAAAGGACTGCAGCATCTTCCCGGCACTGGGATCCTGCGCTGGGAATTGAGCTTTAACCGAATGCTGTACACAGATGCCGGGCTCTCCTTCGAACACCTTCCGAAAACCCGGCTGAGGCGGCAATTAAGTGTTTGAAAACAGTTTGAACAGAGTTGACTCTTCCTTCCAAATAAAATAGAGATGCTTTCATGTGAGAGCTCTAGAGTGCAGTCTGGTAACAGACCAATGAGAATGAACATGCCCATTAATGGATAAAACGAACCCAGGGCCCATCCACCGCCTTTTCCTGTTAGAATGGAAAGGAAATGAGTCAACAACACTGTATCAGATCATTCAATCATTGAAACTTACAGCAGGAACTTACAAAGCAGTGGGCTCTTACACCGGCTGTGTCACAACTGCTGTTATCCCTATGTACATTTGCAAATGAGTTCTCTTAAAGCACATGTCCAATTGCCTTCTAAAGAATCCTGTGGAATATCATTACACCATTATGTTTTATGGTGTATTCCAGATCTTAGTCAGCTGCTGTGTGATTAAATTTCTGTTCAATAACAATGTTGTCAATTTATTTAAGTTCATAACATCCAGTTAATGACACATAAGCTAATTGGTATACTTTTCCCTACTCGCCCTGAGATATATCTCTTTATGTGTGTTTGTGTGTGTGTCTGTGTGAATGTTTGTGTTTCTCTGTATCTGCCTTATTCCTGGCTTACTCTCTCTAACTCAGTCTCTGTCTTTCTAACCACCAGACTCTCTAACTGTCTCTCTGTTTCTTTGCTCCTATTAGATGGCTTTCCTGTTTAGTACAAAAAACGGGAAAAAAATGTGAGGCTGTTGACGTAAAATACAGACAAAACAGAACGCTAGAATGTACAGCCAGTGATGCATCAACTCCGGAAAGAAACGGTTATCGTTTCATGTCTAGATGACCTGTCATTTCAACCAGTTCCCAACCACATGGAAGGTCATTTCAACATGAATCGTTAACTCTATTCGTTACTGATGGCTTTGGGATGAGATATGAAATTCACTTGAAATTCAACAGGCATTGCAAGAAAAAAATATGATTTTTCTTTCCAGCTAGAAGTCGGGTATAAAAAGGAGAAGAACATTCCTTCAGACTGTAACAAAGAATGTAAGGAACAACAAAGTGTTTATGTACTCATTTATCATTATTATTCTAAAATCAAAATCAGAGTGGCCAACTCAGGAGCCTCATGAGAGCTATTCGGTTACGTTTGAAAGCTTTAAGGTTCTAATTTTTAAGATTAGTGTGATGTATTTTTTGCATCCTGATTATAATCTGTGTTTGAGCTGGGGAGCGTGTGGTTTACAGGTTTCAATGTTAGACAGATTGCAGCTTAATTCTTACATTTATTAAACGTGTTAAACAATTAAATAAATGCTTATCACACTGGGACACTTTATCGAGAGGCCTTTTCACCATAGGATAGCGATAGACACAATCTATTTGCAAACTCTCTTCCTCAGGTCCAAGACCGAAGGACCCAGTTTAAAAGCTTCGCAGATAAATAATTCTGTGTATATTGATGACACTGTGTGTTTGCACTTGATTATTCTGTGGCTACTACTTATATATTTCAGTGGGTTGTCTGCAGTCCCATAACGAGTTTAATTTGTCAAAGTTGTGGAGGAGAATTTGGCGGAGATTCCAAATAGGATGATAGGGAAAACATTAGAAATTCAAGCAGCTAAATTTGGCGATTTAGCTAACTATTGAGAATGAAATAACCTGAAATCTGAAAACCGGCTTCATCTCCATTGACTTCTAAATTATTGGTGCCCATTGTTGTTAAACTTATAGAAAATGCTTCATTTAAAGGGCAGTTGCTTGATTTCCATTATCACCAGTATGAGATGTGTAGAGACCACCATTATTTCTTGGGCGGTTTTCCCAATTTACCCAGTCGGATCTATGCCGCTCCTAAATTATTCTCTATAAACTGCCGAAATGTACTTGCACCTTCTTTGGGAAATATTGCCAATCATTTGAATAAATGTTTTTCCATTAATCAGCGCTAGTCTTGGGGAGAAGTAGAGCCAACAGGGATATTTGTTGCGACATGAAATGTATTTTTATTTTAAGATGAGTAATTACTACTGAAAATGTTTGTGTTTAATCCCACAGCAGCTCGTAGTGTGCAGATTCACAGAGCACTCGCTGTATGTTTTGTTGTTGTGCAGAACTGACAGGAAACACCTGGCGTTGTGGTGATGTCTGCACCAGCAACTTCGCCGCTGCTCCCTTACAATATTGACATAAGGCTTGTGAACATTGAATATATCCAGGCCAAAGAATCGGGGCATTATATCTGGGTACCAGCACCAATTCACGGGAAAAACATGACAGAATGTCACCTGCAAATTGTCCAAACCAGTGACATTTAAATTTGTTCATGGAATAAGATGTCGGTAAACTGGCGAGACAGTCTGGCGTGTGCAACAAACAATACGTCTAGTTTGGCGGCTTTAATCGACTATTGCCAATGCTCAGGCTGTGAAAGTCTACAACCAGCATGTCGGCATTTATCACCGCTCCCACCGCGCCCCCAAATCCGTCCTTAACGTCACCCTCCTCAAAAACTCCGCCTTCAAGCTACTGGCGGCCAGGGTTTCTGCTGAATAAAATAAATGATTCGGTGTAGCCAAACTCCCCAGAGCAGTCCAGGGACAGCACTTTACGGATAGGATTTCGATGAGGGCTATAAATTACCTCGGATAACGAGTATGCCTCTTTTTGTTTGGGTGCTGAATATTTTGAATGATTTTTGGCCAGTCTGCAGTGTATCACTTTACATTGTAATGGATGGTTTGTTAATATGAAAAGTGATAAACACTGGAGAATTTCTGAGATGCTAGGTCAGTTTCAGAGCACTTGGTTACCATTTCTACATTGTATTCGTTTATTAGCGAGGGATGAATTGATGGGTCGTGGTAACTTTGTTAAGTGAGGATTTCTAAATCAGTTGCTTGGTAATCAGTAAAATGAATATTTGTAAGTTGAGGTGATTGTTGTAGCAGGTGTGGTAAAATTCTTGTAGCAGGTTCTATTTTTTAAACAGTCGTGTGCTTCGAGTCATTTTATTGATTTTGAATCAGCAAGGAATAATTATTTTTATGTATTATTTGCAATGTCTCGGTTTATATAAATTATATTTTGCCAACTGTCAATTTACCTCAAAATGTATCACATAGCAAACCCCAATGCAAGATTTAATTTGTTATTTGCTGTCTTGCTTGATCACTGCTTATATACAGTGCTGAAGGATTTAAGGTTTCACTTCTGATGATGACTGTAATGCCTAAATATGAGAAAGTACCCCTAACACATACACGTTCGGGGCAGTATTGGACTGATGCTTCATGTAAAATCAACGACCATTCAGTATCGCTCCCTGCTTTCTGACCCCCTGGCGGATTTTCGGCCAGTTGATTCTGCTGCTTTGATTAATGGCTGGAGTTTACCTATATCCAATATGTGAATGTGTTTCAAATTCAAGGTCGCCAATTTGTTCTTTCAACCAGTTAGGAAAAATCTACTCTCCAGCACAGACAGATTCAAAGTAGGTGTTTAGTACAAAGAACATGCGCTCTGCCGACAATGGAAATTTTATTTGTTAGTCCCAAATCATCCCGAGCATTACTTAAAGCCAGTTAATGAATTAAGATAATGTGCGAACGATTTTCACATTAGTCCCAAATAATCCCGGGCCTCCATTCGAAGGCCACGCAATGCCTCTGCCTCATGTTCAATCCGGTTTGAATTTGGCCCACCCTCGTCCCCGGCCTTCCGGCGAAGGCCGTGCAACGACCTTGCCTGTGTTCGCACAGTTTTCGCCTGTTTTTTTGAATTGGTAGTTGATGATTCAATTTCCTGATGTCGGGCATTCATACACCCAGCTGATTGATGTGAGTCAATCTACTGAAGTTGAGTAATGTTTAATCAGGAAGCTGATACAGTTAATGGTTAAATTCAGGTTAAACCAGTGGTTGAATTACTTCATTATTGACTTTTCTTTATGAGCGCTACTTCAATACTCAATGCTACTTCACAATGTTACTGTTCCTACATTTTCAATAAGCTCAATGTGTCATGTAATGTTACATACGTTTCTAATTACAGAGTATTCGCTTTATTGGAATAGTTCAGTTAATTGATAGTGCATTGCTTTTCAATTTTTTTTTATATTAAATGAATACACGATTAACTACATAGACAGTGGTACGGGTATATATTGTTGTTTTTGTGTCGGTCTGCCATTGCCCATAGGTTTATGGCGCTCAGTAAGTTAACAGGCGTAGTATAGTTCACGGGTGTTCCGTCAGATTACTGGCGAATATTGCAGGGCCCCAACATGGGGGTTGCGTCAGTACAGCTTGTTTTTATCAGTGGAGTTTCATTTTCTATTTCAACACATCAGACAGAGGCTTTGTTGACTATTTGCGTTGTTAGGCCGAGAGGGTTGTTTTTGGACTGGTCGATGTTAATGTTATTTTATAGGTTGGACGAGGGTTGATTTGTGGGGAGCTTGTCCTTTTGGAGGAGTGAGGGAGTTTATGGGTAGCGAGTTAGATAAATGACAGTTGGGTATATAATATCTCATCGCTAGTTTGGAGGTAATCGAACGGCTTAAGTTCACATGATTTCTAGCTAATCATTGGGGCAGTGTATCTGCAAGGCGACGATTTCTAACTCCTCAAATCCTTTGCGACACGGATAATCTCTTGGTTTTTGTTTGTTTTGCTAAAAGTGAGTAAATATGTTATTTTTTGCTCAGGATTGAAGACAATGGGTCACTTTGGGGTGATTATTAATTTTCCATCGTTCTGGTTACTTTATATTCACAATGTCAGTTAATAAGTCATTATGCCAGTTAATGGCCGAGTGTCACTGTAGAATCATAACGGCAGATAAATTAGCTTTGTCTTTTCAATGAGCTTGGCTCAGAATCACAGTCTTCATCAACATCTAGTTCTGTGTGACTGTGTGTTCAGTCATTGACATTGATACAATGTACGAAAAAGCAAAGTTGACAAACTCAATTTGGTGCGCATGTTGTCTGGCACACCGTCCTCTACCTTGCAGAGTCTGTGGACCTAAACTCAGACACTTCTTCTGCACCACATCTGGAACAAAACCCCATCAACAAACATCAAGCTATAGATTGCAAGCCTGCGACTGATGTCAACTCCAAAGTAGACCTTCCCTCTAAAGCCTCCAGCCTCATGGTGCCCCAACTCTGCAGCCCACTTGTACCAACTTTATATATATACTCCCAAAAAGGACTTTCCTATTAAACCCATTGTCTCCACCAGAGCCTACCCCGATGGAATTATTTCTTCATATTAGGCTTTATTTTTCCCCCTACTGTTTTTAAACATCCTACCTAACTTTGTGATTATTAAGATCCCCTACATCACCTCAAAATTTTCCAGTTACATTGCCCTGATCGGCACTCTTCACTATGTACATCCAATCCCTCTAAGCTTCCCTACTCCACATGGGCGTGTTGAGGACTCTCGGTTTGTTTAATGAACATAGGCCCGAACATTCCTCATCCACCACCACACACCACAGCTTAGCACAACTCGTTCTCTCATTGAGGAAACAAACATTAACTTGTTTTTATTTTACTTCCGCAAAATAAGAATCACAGAATCAAAGAACGGTAAAGATTTAGAAGGGTGGCATTAGGCACATCGTGTCGACATCAGCTCCCTGGACATTTTAAATCTGTGTCAATCTCCTGCCTTTTCCCTGAAGCCCTGCACATTTGTTTCAATTTAAATAATCATCGATTGGCATTTTGAATGCCTCTATTGAACCTGCCTCCGCCACGATTCCCGGCATGGCATTCCAAACCCCAACTACTCACTGCGTGAAAAAACTTTTTTCTCATGTGACATTTGCAATCACATCGGTGTGGGTATGGCTGCCAGCATGGACCCCAGTTACATCTGCCTTTTTTGTGTGTGGTCATGTTCGACATTCCTGAATCTAGTCCGACTTAGGCCCACTCACAGGGTTCATTTTTTTTTTCTGCAACATTGAAGTCTGTTTTGGTGCAAAATCATGCTTTTGCCTGAATGTCTGGAGACAGATATAATTCAGCAAGTTTTCTTCCAATTATAAACTTTTTTTCACCATCACATGATCCTTCTCCGATACCTCCAATGCGTGACTTTCCTGTCTCAATTGCTGACATTAGGCAGTCCACAAACATTCTTTGCAAACCCACTGATTTCCACAGACTTCTGGGTTATAAATCTTCACATCATTATTTCGGTAAGGAGTCTCTAATAATCCAAAATTTCTTGCCCTCCACAGATCTGATTATGTTACCTTTCATAATTAACATCCGGAGAATCCTGCCTTCTTCCCCAGCCCAGGAAACCCTGCTCTTTGGCCCCTGAACAGTATCCAACACATATCCAGCACTTCTGCATACATCTTTTCTAAACTAGGACGTGGTACACCACGAACTCATTCACCACCCCAGTAGCCTACGCCTCTTCCACGAATTGTATCATGATACCAGCAGCAAACAGATCGCCCCCTCACTAGCCTGTCAAAATTACAATGAAACAGTCCCCTCTGTGAAACCTTGGTGCAATCCGCTATCTACCCCAACACTTTATTGCCTTTACAGGGCACTCTCACTTGCAATCGAATGAGCTGTAACATCTGCACCTTTACCTCATCCCCCTTGTCCTTCAAAGCCTCAAGCAATCCCTCCAGGTCAAGCAGCGGTTTACTAGTACTTCAGTCAATGTATTCCACTGTATTCGATGCTCACGATGCAGTCTCATTTTCATTGCGGAGACCGAAAGCAGACTTGGATGTCTCGCGACAGAGCGGGCGTGTTTTTTCTGCCATTTTTTGCGAACCATTTATTTTGTTTCAGACAGTGCTGACATTTATTGTACTATCGACATCTGGCCCAGACAAAAGTATCAAACTTTAGCAACGTGATTGTCATTCCCTTTGTCCTGTGTTCAATTGCATCTTTCTGATGTAGTCTCTCCATCCCTCCGGCATATCCCTGACCTCTTAATTTTTTGCACTACACCTTTCTTTTTTATTTTGCAACAGCTTTAAGCTCATCGGAATTCCACTTCTCTCCAGTTCCTAAGAAATGATAATTATTGGACACACAGTTTTGTTTTTTTTCTGTTTCCCTCTCCACAGATGCTATCAGACCAGCAGAGTTGTTTTCAGGCATTTTCAGTTTTTTTTTTTAATTACAATTTTGCATTTTCTTCTTTATTTTCCGAGAAGACAGGTTATAGGTTGAACTTAAAATGAAGTAATTTAACTAGCTTTCATCTCCGATAACGGTGGTTGAGGTATATTTAGAATGATACTCTGTGAAGTTTCATTGGTTGCACGACAGCAGGAGGAGATATGATTGTAGGTCATATGTAACCCTCGCTCCTCAATAGTGAAGTGATGAAAATTTTAGATAGATAAGGGAGCAGAATTTGAGCAGTTGAGAGATTTTGGGCAGTGCTTTTATTTTGGAAATCGAACCCGGTATGAAATGAGGCCAGAGGAAGATAACAGAGAAAGACGTGCACAGGACAGTGAGTAGACAGATGTAGGAGGATACTGCTGTTTTCATCGCTATTTTCCATTCTTGCTGATGCAGCCTTGCTCCACAGAGAGGACTTCTCCCCATTCATGCACACGAGCGCCCCCGCAGACACCATCCATACAGAGAAACATCTTAAACACAAAGATCTCTCTCCACACAGAACTACCCCCTCTCGCATTCTCACACGGAAACTGCAGCAAGCAGACGTTCTTCAGCAATAACATATTCCCCACACACACTAACTAGGAGCAACAGTAGGTCATTCTGCCATTAGAGCCTGCGCCGCCATTCAATAAGATCATGACTGATATTCTTGTGGCCTCAACCCCATATTTAAGCTACCCGCGATGAAATTCGACCCCCTTGTTAATCAAGCGTGCTTCTACATTCACGTTAAAAATGTGCACTGGCCCTCCTGTCACTGCTCTTTGGATAAGAGACATTCAAAGTTTCAAGATCACCTGAGAAAAAATTCTTCTCACCCGCGACTGAAGTGGGAGGAAACTTAGCTTTTAAGCCCTGCGATCCAGTTCTAGACTGTTCCACGAGTCGAAACATCCATTCAGCCGTCACCATATCAATCTCCATCAGGACCTTTCAAGTGTAAAAATAAAATCATCTCTCATTATTCTAAGTGGGGTCCTCCACAAGTCTGACCAAGCTTTCCACGTACGATAACTCCCAATCCGCCATCACCTCGCTAACCAATTAACATATCAACGTTAATCGCCTGCTTTTACTAGTATGTAGTAATGGCAGATAATTGACTGCAAACACACGATCTCAAAGTTTGCCAATGACACGAAGGTATGAGGTGATTAACTTGGTAAGTACCTGGAGGCGAGAATATAGAAAATACTGAGTAGTTTACATATGTGGTTTCGAGGCAGAGAGGGCTGCTATATTTCCATAAATTACATAATCTGATAGAGTATGATGATAAAGCATACAGGGTTTGTGCTTTATGAAGAGGGACATGGATTTCAAGAGAAAATCATTCATGATAAAATGTAAACAACATTAGTGCACATTAAACTGTAGTGATCTTGGCGTAATAGTACATAGGTAACTGAAAGCAGCATTTCAAGCAGACAAGATTGGATAGAAGCGGTATGAAATGCTCTCCTTGATTGGCAGAGGTATAGAACATAAAAGTAAGGATAAATGGTTGGAATTGTATGAAACATTGGTAAGGCCTCAACTGGAGTATTGTATGCAGTTCTGGTGACTGCATTACAGGAAGGTCGGAATAGCTTTAGAGAGAGTGCAGAGGAGTTTTACAAGATTGTTTCCAGATTTTAAAAAGCGTAGCTACAAGGAGAGATTGGATAGTTTGGGGTTATTTTGCTTAGAACAAAGAAGGCTGAGAGGTAACTTGATTGAAGTGTACAAAGTTATAAGGGGAATAGATAGAGTGGACTGGATAAAATTGTATCCCTTGACTGAAAATTCTAAAACCAGGGGACATAGATTCAAGACAATTAGCAGAAGGTATAGGGGTGAAATGGGTAAGATTTTTTTTTACACTGCGTCTAGTAGATGACTGGAATTCGCTGTCCATATTTGTGGTAGAGGCAGAAACTTTAAACGCTTTTAAAAAGCACCTGGATGTGCACTTAAAGTGTTGTAAGCTGCAGGGATATGGGCCGGTTGAAGGAAGGTGGGATTAGAATGGGCTTCTTGGTTTCCTCGGGATTGCATGGAAAAGATGGGCTGAATAGTCTACTTATCTTCAGTAATTGTTCTATGATTATGTGTTACAAGCGCTGTTGGATCATTTCATAGCCTATTCAGCTCCAACAGGAAAAAAAAAACAAAACAATTTCACCAATCTCTCCACATAACAACATTCTCCCGCCCATAAGATACTCCGGGAATGGAAGATGCCATATGCCTCAGCAAGCCTTCTCTGCTGTTCAAAATGATCATTGTTGATCTGATTTGAGCCAGAAATCCATGTCTCTGCCACAACCCTTCAAAATAACACAGCTTCTTTGAGGATCAAATGCATTGTCTTTCTCAAACTGACAAAACCTCAATGCCCATCAACCTCCGTGCAAGGAGCTTTCAAAGACTAACATCGTTCTGAAATAAGACATTCCTGCTCATCTGCCACTTGTTTGAGAGATCCTATGTTTTTGAATATCGCTCCCTATTTCTAGGACTTTATGCGAGAAGGACGCCTTCCCAATATCTACATTGTGAGGCCAACCCCAGAATGTTGTTGGTTTATATTCATGATGTTATTTAGTTGTCATCGTGTCTTCCTAACAACTTTTTCTGTACCTTCTGCAGGACCTTCACATCCTTCCGCCATTACAGTGACTAAAATTGTGCGCCATATGCCACCTGAATAATACCAATTAATTTACAAATGTATTAAATGATTCATTAGATTTCAATTTAATACCCATGTTTACCAAACCAGTACAGAGTATGTTTCATTTGCCCCAATCTCCACGCCGCTTTCAAGTAATCATGGGCATGCACATCATCGTAATTGTGTTCATTTCCCCCTTCAAAGTAGTCACATTTATACTTTGATGCCACAAGACGAATGTTTCCCATGATGCATTGCGTCTCACAAAAGCACAAAAAATTCAAGCAGCCACGCGTCTGGCCACTTTACCACTTTGCCTGTGTCCGTCTTATATCTGTTGCTAATATGTTCATGATTTTGCAACATTATAAAGTGTTGAAACCAGTTTCTTTCTGTACCCAAACTTATCTTAATATTTTAAACATATGTGTAAAAAAAAGATGAATAGTATTATACTCGATGCCTAAGCGGAACACACTCTTCCTACTCGGATGACAATTCATTTACGACTATTTTCATCCGCCTCCCTTTTCGTCAACCAAACAAGCAAGTTAACAATGTTCTTTCATGCAATGCACTTGGACTGACTGTGAAAATCTGCAAAGAGTTTGTTTGACAAAATTGAAATCCCACGTCATACATATCGATAGCATGCCCTTCCTCGCAATGTCTGTTAATTCATCAGATAATTCACAGATTATTCAGACATGATTGGCTTTAACAAATGGTCTGGTTGACATTGTTAATCCATTTCCCAAGTTAGAATTATTTTTTCCTTGATGAGGTCTCTCCAATGTCAAAGATGTTATAAAGATGAGTCCGCTATTCCAAGAGTTGCCATCTGCCCCTTCATGTACAACACCATAACATTTGCACTAATTCATTTCTCGAGCAGCAGTTCAATTCCCAAAGAAGATTGAAACATTTTCCTCAAACTTCTGAACTTTATTATTGTTCCTTCGTCATGGAAATATTTTGGCTGGTTACATAACCGTTTCTACTTTGAATGTAGACGATTTGTAATCTTCCCTACATCAATTGCATAAAAAATCACGTAATTATTATTTTGAACCTTGAAATTTTGGTAGAATAATTATTATACACACACACACACATATATATATATGCATTATTCCACCGCATTCCATCGTCTGAAACACAGAACATTTTTGCGAATTCTTTCAGCAAAACTATATCGAAAATTTGAACCTTCTTCACTGTCCTTCTAACAAATTGATTAAGCAGATTTTATTCGAGAAAATTTAGTGATCTTTCGCCCTCTTTGCCTTTTCTTATCATGTTCCCCAGCCTGTACATGGTAAGTGAAAACGCTCGATAATGTTGACCTTTAATTTCACATGTCACTAAAGTTTGCTGATAAATTCAATCGCGAATCTGCTGTGTGTTATTTGATAATCACTAAAAGACATCGAACTACTTTACATTGCTCCTTCTGTTTATCTGACCAAAATGATTTAGGCTATCAGTGCTCTGCTATTCTGCACTCCTGTAGAATTCTCATCTATTTCCTGAACAATATTGCCTCCAACCTCATTTATCTCAACTATATCCGCTCAGTGTTTACTGCAGACAAAGGCGCCCGGTTCCCATCATTTCCCAAGTATTCTGTTTTATTCTCATTATCATCAACTCATGTAGCACCTTCTGTAGCAAACTTGTCAATCGATTCTGGAAAATTCCTTAACTTGACAGCCAGCTATTCCTTAATACCCTACACGCCTTAAATATATTTGTTAAAATGTTGTTGCTTTTCTTATGTCTCCATTCCTTGTCGTGTTGCCGCTCCTTCACTCATTTGCTGGGTCCTGGTATCCAATCACACTCATACATTTTAGACTGTCGCCCACAACAATATTTAAATGCATTGTCGTAGCCCTGATCGGGGGCAAGATCCACAGATTATCAAAATTAATCTTGTCTCTTCCCTCTTGTCGAGATTATCCTAGGCACCTGAAGTTATTTCTCGTCCATCATGTGCGGAACCATGCATTCATCTGCACTACCTTCTTGGTTCAATATTTCCCAGCATGCAGCTCTGGGATGAATCTACAGATAATGAACTGTGAAGCCCGGTTTTCACAGTTTCTCGTTGATGAAAATTTGTAATAATGAGCTGTGTCAATTCTCTAGCTATGTCATCTGTCCCAAATTGGACCGTGCCTTCTACTCGTCTCGCCTTTCCAGAATTCACTGCACCCATTCAACTGCATTTTTTTCTCTGTTACGAGGAGGGTGTGGGGGGGTGGGGTGTGGGTGGTGTGGGGGGGGGGGGGGGGGGCGGGATGTGGGGACGGGTGGAGAAATGCAAAATGTGCGAACTTGACAGGAGGAATAACATTCCACTCCGCTTAATATCAAATCCCCAATAACTTCTACATTGATGCACGTTGTCGACCCACGCTGTTGCAGCCCATCCCCGAACAGGGTCTAGGAATGGTTCCTGACTGCACTTCAACCTAGTCTCATTGCGCTGAGTTATAGACAACGCTGACCATCAATTTTAAAACGTGAAGATGGAGACAATCGAGGAAGAAGTGATTTAATATCGCATGATATATAATTTTGGATTGTGAAAAGCTCTATTGATCACAATTAATGATCACATTGTCTTAGTTAGAGGTGAAGGGATTGAATCGCATCACATGTTTGTTACACTGCATGAATTTAGTCATGTAAGGAATTGAAATGAACAAGATTAGAGTGATGAAACAATGGCTGTCAAATGCATTCAAATATACTTTATTCCTGACCCAAGGGCGGTGCACAGAGGAGCGGTGCTTAAATCTTAAACCATTCTCCATTCTGTACTACCACCTGGATTGCTATTCACAAAACAGGATTCTACCGTTTCAGGCAGGCACGAACATTGATGTTCGCACCATGAAGGCAGCTTCTATCGTGTGGTCACGATAGTAACTGCTCCTATCCTGTCCTCACTGAGCAGAGCTTCCGCATTCCACTGTTAATTTTAAAAGTGTCCATGACTGTTTCATGCACTGGACTACACAGCAGCCGAGAACAGAACTAAAAATAATCACCCTTTACTTTTTGATCAATTTCATTTCAGATGGTTAAAAAGAGGAAGCAAGTAATCTTTACCTAAGTTCCATTCTGCGTCCCGATGTAACACCTGCTACCTGTTTCCTGGCCTGTAAAATATCTGCAAAAGGAACAACGGGATTGACCAGTATGGAGAAAAAAAAACGACTTTGTCACAACTACAGCCCTCACCCTACCGAGTACTAAAATAAAAGGAGCCCTTAACTCCACTAAACATTTCCAATGAATATTGGTTATCATTCCACATTCCGTGCAACTCCATTCAAAGGCTTGAAACAAATCAAGGCAAATTAATCCATGCATTATATTAACGTTATCACTTTTCTCGTGGAAATAATTATTTGAAGCTCAGACACGTTGGCAATTTGAGAGACTGTTTTTCACTTATGTCCGAATAGAGTAATATACAATAGCTTAAAGCACGGTTACCTTTTAAATCTCGCTCCACACGTGTTTGTGTTAGTTGAGTTGACATGCGAATTACACTTTTTGGTGTCAGTCACAAACCGCAAGCTCATTAACAGAACATTACACAGACTCATTAATTCACAGATAGAACTTAGCTGAACAATTCCAAACTGAAACATACACCCTCTGTCTTATAATGACCAGTTCAAAAGGAGTCCATGCAAACATTTGAGAATGTATTATCGTAATGCATTTGTTATAGATTTCATCTGCATAATTATTACATAATTCCCTGTCCTTACCCCAATCCCAAACAAATTCTAGCAATGAAGCATTCGGTAATATGATGATTATCATGGTAAATTTCTCCAGAGTTAATCAATAGATTATAGTTAACATTTCTGCGAGTATAAAAAGTTTACCTGGAGCCTTAGTTAAGAGGGTGAATGTCAGCTGAAATTAAATCTGTTTAAATTTGCTGTTCGGAACAGCCAATTTTTTTGGCCACTGATACTAGCTTTTTGTAGTAAAAACCTTTTGGGAGATTTTGGCAAAATAATTTGTTTCCTACAATTTAATCTATTTGGTTACAGCTGTTAGATTGTGAGGGACAGGTCAGCCGTACAGGCTCACCCCAATGGAACATTTGTTTTTCTCACCTGTGATGGCATGGGATTGTCCCATAGAGATGGGAGCGGAAATTCAGGGTGTTGGAGGACAGGTTGGAAGTGTCAATTTGAAGTAATGAAAGGGAAGGGGCGGGAACGATTTATCTAGTGTAGATCACTAGAACACGAATAAAATCTTCATGGAACTCAGACACTTGGGGACATAAAGATGCTGGAGGGGGAGAGCAGCTTCCCCATTTCTGTCAAGAATAATATACCCTAAGAATCTGATCAACACAGTTACCTGAATTAAAGTTTCCACAATCCTCCTCTCTTGAGGATGCTATGCCAAACTCCCAACTTCTCTGTTTCTCTAACTTCCATTTTGGCAATGCAAGCTTCCAAAGGTTGCTTCGGATATGATTTATCTTTTCCTCAATTGTGGGCTCACTGACTCAATGGTTGCCGTCCGTCAAAAATGCGTGTTCCATTTCAAAGAGTTCAAGTGACGCTCGTCTCCATTATTGTTTACACCATGGTGAAAACTGCTCCTCGACATTTACTCCAAAAACCTACAAATTCAGGCCTCAGGCTTTGCCATTTCCGCCACATCCTATTGAAAGCTACCATAAAACCTATACAAGCTACCTCTAGATTCATTTTATTTAATTACATGGTTACATTCCCTAAAAAGTCCCTGGTCCATTATTGCTTCACCAAGGATACCCACTCTTCTTTTAATGGCACCTTCCCCTATAGTTGTTGAATGGGCAGCAGGTTTCCATTCATGTCCTCTCATTTAATATGAAGAGCCATATTCACTCCTTCCAAAGTAAAAGGGTTGAATATTCATTACCCCTAATATTTTTCTGCTTACATTCGAGAGACAAAGCAAACATTATGTCATTGTTTTGCTGAAAATTACTGTGAAGTCCTCAAGCGTGACAATCACCTTCAAATAAGTTTCCAATGTAATTTTTTTCTCCCACCTCAGCCAGGCCATTCTCTCTTCAGCCCCTGGACTATTTCAATGGATTTTAACTGAATTTTCTACAAATGAACCTTAATTCCCTCCTTCACACATTGCATCTTCCCAAGCTCAGAACCGAGTTAAATATAAATCACGTCAAAATTGTTTTTCTATAATATTGCTTACAAAGGGAGCTGGAAAAGATTATGCCCTCCGTTTAGGCACCTCTGCCGTTCTCAGTATGATATAGATTTACTTGAGTTCTTTAAACAATTTTCCCCCTTCCCACTTTCAAAGTGCCTGTTCCTACTGGAAATATGATGACACAACATTTACCATTTTTAACAAAAGGACACTTGGCTGAATGATGAAGATTATTTTTCTCCTTACACCTGTTGCTTGGAATTCTAAATATTTCAAGGTTTTTTGGTCAATTTTCAGTCTCACAGCATCTATAGCATACTGCCATTAAAAAAGAGATTCTAAGGACACATAAAGATTTCGGGGTGCAATGGACGGGAAATAACATGCTACAGAGAAAGTATTAAACAACTCTAGAAACACTGGCAAATTGTATTAAAATGGATTATCAAAGTCGCCTTCTTGGTTGAAGTCTCAGTCAAATGCAACATTGGAATCATGGCACTTCACGTCCATTACCATTATCAATGCAGCCAGCAATGAAGGCAACACATTTTAAAATCATAAATTTGCTGCATGTGCACATTGAAGAGCTTTTAAACATTCTGAACTGTAGACTCAGTATTGCTGCTGCATTGCACACCATATATGTGTTGCGAAGTTGCATAGGGCAACTTTCCAAATAGTTGAGGAAACATGATCACTCGAAGAGACTTCAGGAGAGAATAATAAAAAAATATAAAGAATTACCGAAAACAGGGAACAAAATTAAATTCCACATTCAATGATCTCTCTCAGGGGAGACGTAATTGAGTTCCCTCTAAACAGGAAGGGATGTGCTTTATAGAAGGCGAGCTCTTGGAAACGATGGGGACATTCATGTCCCCCAACGCATTAAACGCAACTCGCAGCCTGCAGAGACTCACAACAGTCACTGCGCGTTTTGCTGTCCTGTGGACTAACAAGAAGCACTTGGCGTTGTGGTGGCTTCTCTGCTCGTGTTATGTTTGCAGTTCACCTCCAATGTGGACATAATGTGCCTGTAATTTTCCCCTCGGAACTTGAATTTGAGCTGTATAAATAAAGTCTGTAAAAAGACAACAAGTATTTTTTTTTGAGCAATTTGATGTATTCACTGAAACTACAGGACAGTTTAGTGCCTGCAAATATTTTTTCCCCTGATCACAAAAGAGCATCACGGTACCAAGTTACCGTAATCTGTGCACACTTTCCCAAATGTATAACACTACAAATCCACAGGTCAGAATCAATGTCTCCGATTCCAAATCAATCAGTAAATTCAAGTATAGATGGAACCACAATCCTCCCTGTACCTTTGAAGTGAAATAAAATAAGTTGGTAAGATTTTAGAGTTCATTATTAAGGATGAGATTTCAGAATACTTGGAAGTGCATGGTAAAACCGGGCAAAGTCAGCATTGTTTCATCAAGGGGACGTCATGCCTGACACATCTGTTAGAATTTTTTGAGAATTTAACGAGTAGTTTAGACAAAGGAGAGCCAATGGATGTTATCTACTTGGACTTCCAGAAGGCATTTAACAAGATGCAGCACAGGAGGATCCTCAGTAAGATACGAGCCCATGGTGTTAGAGGCAAGGTGATAGCATAGATAGATGATTGGCTGTCTGGCAGGAGGCAGAGAGTGGGGATAAGGGGATCCTTCTCAGGATGGCGGCCCGTGACTAGTAGAGTTCTGCAGGGGTCAGTGTTGGGAAAACAACGTTTCAATTTATACATTACTGATCAAGATGAAGGAACTGAGGGCATCCTGGCGAACTTTGCAGATGATACAAAGATAAGGGGAGGGACAGGTAGTATTGAGGAAGTGGGCTGGCTACAGAAGGATTTGGACAGGTTAGGAGAATGGGCAAATAAGTGGCGGATGGAATACTACGTTGGGAATTGTGATGTTGTGCACCTTGGTAGGAAGAATAGAGGCATAGTCTATTTTCTAAACGGGGAGAGAATTCAGAATCCTGGAGTGCAAAGGGACTTGGGAGTCCTAGTCCAGGATTTTCTTAAGGTTAACATGCAAGTTGACGCGGTAGTTAGGAAGGCAAATGCAATGTTGGCATTTATTTCGAGAGGACTAGAATATAAAATCAGGGATGTGCTGCTGAGGCTTTATAAGGTTCTGGTCATACCACATTTAGAATATTGTGAGCAATTTTGGGCCCCATATCTGAAGTGGGATGTGCTGGCCCTGGAGAGAGTCCAGAGGAGGTGCACGAGAATGATCCCAGGAATGAAAGGCTTAACATATGAGGTACGTTTGAGGACTCTTGGTCTATACTCGATGGAGTTTAGAAGTATGAAGGGGGGGGATCTAACTGAATCTTAGATTACTGAAAGACCTGGATAGAGTGGACTTGGGGATGATGTTTCCATTAGTAGGAGGGACTAGGACCCGAGGACACAGCCTCAGAGTAAAGGGAGGACATTTTACAACAGAGATGAGGAGAAAATTCTTTAGCCAGAGAGTAGTGAATCTATGGAATTCAGAAGGCTGTGGAGGCCAGGTCTTTGAGTGTATTTAACCGAGATAGATTGGATCAAAGGTTACGAGGAGAAGGCGGGAAAATGGGGTTGACAAACTTCTCAGCCCTGATTGAATGGCGGAGCAGACACGATGTGCCGAATGGCCTAATTTCTGCTCCTATGTCTTATGGTCTAAGCCATGGAAAATGAGGCACTATTTCTGCACTAATTTCTAGGCCAGTGTAGCATTAATATTGTTGTTTATCAAAAGCAAACAGATAGATTGAGTATGTGTAAATGCAAAACCTTGACTTGCTGTTATCCAGTTTACGAGAGTGCACCTTTAAAATAAGTCAGTTGGTTACTTGCTTCGAATCAACCTAAATAGTCATATTTTACCGTCACCCTGAAATCTCGGGGGCTAAAGGTTTATCTGGATAATTATAGGTGTCTGAATATTTAATGAAGATCAATGTCCGAACACAGAAGTGGTGCAGTTATAAAGTTACAGTTTTTATCAAGAGCCATTCATCGGATGGCACATTTACCGGACACTATTTAGAATGAATACAATCTCAGCAGACATAGACATTTACAAATTATTTCTTTAAATCGATTGTCAACGGTGATGAAAATGAATTGAAACAGAATATTTCCGTTGAAAACTTTGCCTCGCAGCCATCTGTTTCCACTGATGTAGCTGGTTCAACACAAACTGATTCACTCTGACAACTTTGCAGACAACAAACATGAGCATGGAACATGAATATAGACAGCAAGAAGGTTCCTCAGCAGCTTTAAATACTCGCACAGAATTGTGGAACTGGCAGATATTAGAGTTGCTGCCTTGTATCTGAGTGGACTCAGTGACAGTGACATATATCAATATGTTGCACTTACAAACGGACATCTTGGAAATTTTAACAGGATATATTTGGCTACGAATAATCATTTTAGAATCAAGGATTCGAAGCATGGAATCCGTGCTACTCATGTTGCAGCTGCTGCATATTCTCATAACCCTCCATGAATGTGAATTCTGGGAATACCCCTGCAAGCACTGTAACTAGCTCGGAACCCCATTATTATTATAAGTAAATAAAGGCCCATTCGGCCCTTCTGTTCCCTTCCACCATTCAAAATAAGCATGGATAATCTGACTGTGGACTCAACACCACCGCCCTGCCTGTCCATCATAACCCCCGGCCCATAAAAATCAATCTTCCAAATCTGCCTGGAGTGCATTGCGTAACAAATGCTGCATTTAACAAATAAATTAAATAATGGCTGAATCCTGATCTCCTGAAATCCCTTTGACATTCATAAGGGCTTCTAAACTCACTCCAGAACTGCCTTCAAATTTTGTGAAATACGTGAACTAATTGTACATATCGACAAACAAACGAACAGCCCTCCACAAACCAAGAATAGACATATCAACATGTATATGCTGACAGTTACCCAGGGTATTGTAAAACAATTGTTGAACATTCTCATTCATTGTTATTAGAACAGCGCCCCCAAGGAACCACATGTCCACACGACATGTAACTCAGGGTGTTATGGCTTCATGGAAACGGATGGGGACGCTGCACTGTCAGATCGACGCTCAGTGTCTCATCACAGGGAAAATGGCAGTAACGAGAAGGTATTTCATTAAAAAGTTGACCTTAGAGTACACAATTGGATATCAAGCCTTAGCAAGAACACAACCAGCAACCGTTAAGGAAGAAGTCAACTCCCAGACACCCAGATATCTCAATTCCTAAAAACGGTGCATGTAATTTGATTGTACGAGTTTATATTCTTCCATAATGATGTTCTGAAATGCTACTCAAACCTCCTCTACACTTCAGGGACCCTGTCAACTAACAGATATAGAGCTGATGTTCTCACGGACAGGGAGAAAGAGTTAAATTGTCACGATGTTGTCAATAATATCAGATTTAAACAATCTAGAGACACAATCACGATTCAAGGGAACTACAGTAGTTACATCATTTATCAAACAAGTTCAGCAATCCATGGTTGTCCTGACACTTTGTGACCCGTAACTCCTAATAATGTTAACCAGATACATTGTGAACGGAAATTGTAAAAAAAAAATCAAGGTCCAGATTTAAAATTCGCTAACTATTTCAATGGCGAAAACTGCACAAAGGAATAATGCAATTAGAGAAACGATGTGCATCATCGCCGAAGGGTGGTGTGGGGTTCAAAGGTATCATGTTGATTGGAATGCAATTTGCTTTTGTGAAAACAGTAGTGCAGTGTTCACCTTCACAGAGCAATGATGAACATTGAATATTTTGCATCATAATGAATACAATAATGGTTCCCTACTGTAGAACACTGCCCGTTGCGCTAGCAAATTTTATGGAGCAATTTCCTCCTTCTCTTTCGATCACTAGAATGTACATTGGTCACATTTATACCATAATGCCCACCTCCACCTTTATAAAGCATTCATAAGCTAAGCCAGCGGTTCCTAGTGGCGCAATATGTACGTTTCTCTACAAACGTTCCTGCCAAATGCATTATTTTAGCTGTTTCAAGATCAAGAAAGACATTTAAGCAAAGCTCACATTGTGACTCAAACAATCAATTGGCAGAAAAACAGAAATTGAAAGAGTTATTAATACTTGACCTTTTGCAAACAGGCTGAAGCCCAACATAAATCAGCACCATCAATAAAATTATGCGCCGGCCTTTGTTGAACAACATGTAAAGATTTATACGTTAAAGCGAGACTATATAATAACATGATAAAATTTCGTGCACTACCGTGCAACCTTGCAAACAGTTTTGGAATCCGTCGTCGGTATGTATGCAGAATTGATTTGCCAGTGTCAATTTCACAGAGTGTTTGTTGCGAAACCAAGTTGAGCTCCTGACCCCAGTGGCCATGCCTTACTTAGATGATATGTCAGTGCAGAGTTGAAATGAGTGTTAGCACTGACCAGAGTTGAAATACCTGAGACCAGTGACCATTGGCTAATGGGAGGCTGTGGCGGTGTAGACTTGTGCCAATTGAGAGAATAAAGCAGGCTTTATTCTGAAATCGTTAATTTAGCTTACTGATCTCTCCACTCCATGGAAATGTTCTATATTTAAGACAATTTAAAATGTGTCAATTGGAGGAAGTTTCATGTTTGTTAAAAATGTTTAGTGATAAGTGTATCAAGGTAAATGTATCGTTGACATTGTCCCTTATTGAACTCCTGCAGAGGATGATGCTGCTTATTTAATTACAAGTTTCTGGAACTATCCCGGTATTCCCTTTTTATGATAATTAACATGCGGACATAGGAACGAACAATAACAAAAAAGAATGCGAAATTGAGCAGGAGTAGACCACTCTGCCCCTCGTTCTTGCACCATCATTCTTTAAGAACATGGCTGATCTGAAATAACCTCTGGCTTCCTATCGTACCTTTCACCCACTTGTTTTAAAACTATTTATCATCCTATTCCTCTGCCTTAAATACATACTCATATTACACTGATTCCAATCCCTTTTGAGGGAGACGAATTCAATTCTCACTGCTCTGTGTGGAAAAAAAAATTACATGTTCTCACATCTCGATCTATAAGAGGTGGATCCCTAAATTTTAAACAGTGACTCTTAGTTCCAGATGCTCTCTCAAGAGGAAACATATTCTGCAAATCCACCCTGTGGTGACCGCTCAGGATCTTCAGCGTTGCAATCAAGTCATCGCTTGTTCTTCTAAATTCCAATGGATACAAGCAAACACTGTCGAATCGCTCCCCAGAAGGCAGCCAGCCCATTTCTGTCATTAGTCTATTAAACCTTCTCTTAACTGTTTCTAAGGCATTTCCATCTTTCTTTAAATAAGGAGGCCGATACTGTACATAATTCCCCAGTTTTGTCTCACTAGTGTCCTGAGGAGGTGAAGCATAAGCTCCCATCATTAGTATCCAGTTCTTCTAACAATAACCGATAACCTTCTGTTCGCTTTCATAATTACTTCCTCTACCACAATGCAGTACATTCGCCTTTTCCACTTTTCCACAGCACATGTTACTTCTACAAAATAGTCCAATAATTTGGTTAAACAAGTTTTCCCATGCACAAAAGCATGCTGACTCTGCCTGATTGCCTTGATTTTTCCCAAGTGCCCTGCCATAGAATCTTCAGTAATAGTTTCTAACAGTTTCCCTCTGTTAACTTAACTGCCCAATAGTACTCTGCTTCCTGTACCTTCCGCGAAATGACTCTTATTGGTATAAGTAACTTAACTTCGCTGTTTATATATCAACTGGAACCTTCCCGTATGACGGACATGTTGAGCAAAATAAAATCAATACATCCATGATCTCACTAGCCACTTATTTAACTGCACTCATGTGAATTACATCAAGACCCGGGCGCTGTCAGACTGCAGCTCTAAAGATTTCTTCAGAACAACAACCCTGCTCATTGCAATTTTCATGAGTTGCTCCATCCGTCCTATTCTCTGATTTACAGAAACTTCTGGGATGTTACTTGCATCCTCCATAATGAAGGCACATGCCAAATACTTGTGTAGGTCTGCATGGTTTTTGATTATTAGTTTCGGAGACCCACGTTCTATATGAACAAGGCTAACTTAGTTAACTCTCATCATATTTGAGTATCTACCTAAATTCTTACTACCCGCTTCATATTTCGATATTGGCTTCTCTCATACGTTATCGTTTTTCTCCTTGTTCATCTATTTTGTTATTCATTCATGTTCTTTACATCCTTTCTAATATTCTGACATGTCACCTGCCTTTGCACATTATGTTGTTTTCCTTAAGTTTGACATTGTCTTCAAATGTTTTTTTTAAATTTATTATTGGTCCACAGATTGAATTTGTTCTTTATTTTTCTTTCTCGTTGGAATGTTTCAATTTTGTGTATTGTGATATATACCTTTAAATATCTGCTGCTGCATTTCTATTGCATATTCATGAGCCTCCTTTCCCAGTTCCCATCAGCTATTTCTACGTTCGTTCCCTCATAATTGCACTTACTTATGTTTAAAATGTTCGCCTTAGACAGCCCTTCTTTCCCCCAATCGGAGTGTATAATTCAATCAAATTATTATCGTAGCTACCTAGAGCGTTTTCACTAAAATATATTTATTTAATCCTCTCTCATTTCACAGACCCAGGTCGAGCACAGGCTGCAGTATAGATGACCTCGGAACGTGCTCTATTAAGAAACTATACCGAAAGCATTGTAGAAATTCACTACCTAGGCTCCAATTGCCCATCAGATGCGTCCAGCTTATTTGGATTAAAATCGTCCAAAAATTTCGCTGGGCCTTTCTGATAAGCTGTCATTGTATATTATTTAGTACTTTTCCCTCCCGTGTGACATTATCTCTCGGCGCATCCTTCATTTACTGACATCTTCTTAGACTGCTTTCTAATTTTGTATCAGCTTTCTGCCTAGAATGTCTTTCAGATTCTATATTAGTTTATGTTTTCAATGCATATTCACAAGTAACTCGCTTTAGTTAGTTCCTGCCATTTCATTCAATGTCCACAGATACAGAGGTCAGTCACAGCCAAGGTTCAGGAGAACATGCAGGAAGAGATACCGGGCGATTTTGAATTAGATCACTGAATGCCCAAAGTCGAGCTAGGGGCATTAATGAAAGAGTATGAGATGCAGCAAATGGAGCGATGATTCATTTTCTCCCTTTCCTATCAGAATTCAGCTTCCATTCTAAAGTTATTAAAATATTGCGCTTTGAAATGTACAATTTGCTTTCAGTGCAAAGTTTAATTAAGAAAGGGGGTTTTGGGTAGTTGTTGTAATGCATTTGTACATTTTAATAAAAAGTGAAAAAATGTTACAATCTCCAAAATCCTATGGAGATTCCACATGATATATGTTAATGGCTCTGGGAATGATTCACCTCAGAGATTAATGCAGAGGAATTGTCTGCAGCAGAAAGGGGAAGGAAGATTCAAGTTAGAAAAGGCATCTCCCAATTGAACATGTGCAGAAAATATGTTTCATGATACATGCAATTATTCAGCACCAGGGAAGTCACTATCCCCATTGAGTATGTAACTTTTTGTGCAAACTGGGCTCTTCTTTCTTCTCAGCGATTGAAAATGTCACAGGGTCATCCAATGAGCACTATTTCAAAGCCAATATAATTAAGATTACATTGCTGGTTAAGGAGAATATCACAGCTATACAAGAGGAGGAGACTTCGGTGGGCTCATGCAGCGAGGCAATATAGGCAGAGCTCCGGGATAGGTGCAGTCACAATGTTGGGTTTAACTATAGGTCACCCAACTGCCGCCTGGAGATTGAGGAACAGTTTTGCAGACAGATTTGGAAAGATGTAAAAGCAATAGGGTTGTATGGTGAGTGATTTTAAGTTTCCTTATATTGACTGGCAATCAATTAGTGCTAGAGGTTTGGATGGTGCAGAATTTGTATGGTGCATCCAGGAGGGCTTCCTGAGGCAATATGTAGATTTTCCAACTAGGGAAGGGGCAATACTGGTCCTGGTATTAGGGAATGAACCAGGCCAGGTGGTCGAAGTTACAGTAGGGGAGCATTTCGGGAAAAGTGACCATAATTCAGTAAGTTTAAAGGTGCTGGTGGATGAGGATAATAGGAGTCTTCGGTTTAATGTGCTTAATTGAAGGCTAATTGTAATAATATTAGATGGGAACTGAGGAATCGAGACTGGAGGCGGATGTTTGAGGGCAAATCAACAATGGCCATGTGGGGGGCTTTCAAACGTCAGTTGATTAGAATTCGGGATTGGCATGTTCTTGCGAGGATGAAGGATACGTATGGCAAGTTTCAGGAACCTTCGATAACGAAGGATATTGTGATATTAGTCAAAACGAAAAGGGAAGCATTCGTATGGTCAAGAAGGCTAGGAACAGATGAAGCCCGTGGAGAATATAAATAAAGTAGGAAGGAATTTATGCAATTGTCTGGAGGGCTAAAAGGGGTCATGAAAAGTCACTGGCAACCAGAATTAAGGAAATTTCAAGTCCCTTTATACATATGTAAAAAGCAGGAGCCTGGGAAAGGGTAGGCCCAGTCAGGGACGGAGGTGGGAATTTATGTGTGGAGCCAGGAGAAATGGGAGAGATGCTAAATGAGTATTTCTCATCTGTATTTACCAAAGAGTAGGACTTAGCCGTCGATTTGTCTAGGGAAGAGTGTGTACATAGCCTGGATCATGTTGAGATCAAAAAAGAGGAGCTTTTAGGCGTCTTGAATAATATTACGGTCGATAATTCCCTTGGATTGGATGGGATCTACCTCAGAGTACTGAGGGAGGCAAGGGAGACTATTTCTGGGGCCTTGACAAAAACCTTTGTATCCTCACTGGCTACTTTTGAGATCCCAGAGGACTGGAGAAATGCAAATGTTGTTCCATTGTTCAAGAAGTGTAGCAGGGCTAACCGAGCAAATTACAGGCCGGTGAGCCTTACGTCAGTGGCAGGGGAATTATTGGAGAAGATTCTTTGTGAGAGGATTTACTAACATTTGGAAGCAAATGGGCGTATTAGTGAGAGGCAGCATGGGTTTGTGAAAGGGAGTTTATGTATCTCCAAATTGACCTAATTTTTAAAGGAAGAGACAAAGATGATGGAGGATGGAAGGGCAGTGGATGTTATCCACATGGATTTCAGTAAGGCCATTGACAAGGTCCATCAAGGCAGACTGTTACAGAAGGCAACGTCGTACAGGATCAGAGGTGATCTGGCAAGATAGATGCAGGATTGGCTTGGTCATAGAAGGCAGAGGGTAGCAGTGGAAGGGTGCTTTTCTGAATGGAGAGCTGTGACTAGTAGAGTTCTGCAGGGATCAGTGCTGGGACCTTTGCTGTTTGTAGTATATGTAAATGATTTGGAGGAAAATGTAACTGGGTTAATATGTAAGTTTGCAGACGACACAATGGTTGGAGGAGTTGCAGATTGTGAAGAGGATTGTTAAAGGCTACAACGGGATATAGATCGGTTGGAGACTTGGGCGGAGAATTCGCAGGTGGGATTTTACCGGACAAATGCGAGGTAATAATTTTTGGAAGATCTAATACAGGCAGGAATTATACAGTAAATGGCAGAACCCTTAAGTGCATCGAAGGGCAGAGGGACCTTGGTCTACAGGTCCACAGGTCACTGAAAGTGGCAACCCGGTCGGAAAAGCTAGTCAGGAAGGCATATGGCATTCGTGCCTTCATCGGCAGTGGTATTGAGTATAAAAGCGGGGAAGTCATGCTGCAGCTGTGTAGAACCTTGTTTAGGCCACACTTGGAATATTGCGTGCAATTCTGGTCGCCACATTACCAGAAGGATATGGAGGCGTTGGAGAGGGGGCAGAGGAGGTTTACCAGGATGCTACCTGGTCTGGAAGTTATTAGGTATGAGGAGAGGTTGGAGAAACTCGGATTGTTCTCACTGGAGCGACGGAGATTGAGGGGCGACTTGATAGAAGTTTACAAAATTATGAGTGGCATGGACAGATTATATAGTCAGAAGCTTTTTCCCTGAGTGGAAGAGTCAATTACTAGGGGACATCGACTTAAGGTGAGAGGAGAAAACTTTAGAGGAGATGTGCGGAGTAAGTTTTTTGCGCAGAGGGTAGTGAATGTCTGGAATTCGGTGCCAGAGGAGTTGGGGAAGCACGTACGATAGTGGTGTTTAAGAGGGAACTTTACAAATACATGAATAGGATGGGAATAGAGGGATACGGACCCCGGAAGTGCAAAGTTTTTATTTGACGGGCAATATGATCGGCGCAGACTTGGGGGGCCGAAGGGCCTGTTCCTGTGCTGTATTTTTCTTTGTTCTTTGTTGTTCTTTGTATATATTTTTTAATTCCACCGAATGTTTTCGTCTAAAAAAACAAGAAAAACTTGTGCGACTTCATTACGTAGAACTGCATCGAACATTTGATCATTCCTCAAGCTGCTTCTAACTTATTGATTAAGCAGCTTATATTCAAGAGAATTTAGGAATCCTTCACCCTCCTTTCCTTTGGTTGTGACGTTCCCCACTCTGTACTTTGTTAAATTAAAGCCCCCGGTATTGTTTCCGGTTAATGATTCATGTCACTGAAGTTTGATGATAAATTAACTCTATAATATGCTGCGTGTTATCCTGGAATCTATAAAACCGGCCGAACTACTTTATATTGCTATTTCTGCTTATATGACTATATTGACTTAGCCGATCATTGCTCTGCGAAATTGCTCTCCTGTAGAATTGTCATCATACCCCGAACAACATCGCCACCAACTTTATTTTTCTTTTCCCTATCCTTCCAGAGTTCACTGCAGACAGAGACGTCCTTTTCCCTTCACTGCGCACGTATTCTGTTAGATTCAATATATCAAGTCATGTGGCACCCTCTGCAGAAACTCATCAATCGTTTACGAATGATTCTTTGAATTGATTTGCGTATTCCATTCCAACCTTGAAGCCGTTTTTTTTTCATTCACTTGCTGCTCTTACGCAATCATTCCATGTAGTGTTACTGTTCCAGAAACTTCCAGAAACCAAGACCTGCCACAGATATCTCAATTCCTAAAACATTGCATGCAATTTCAATGTTCATATTTATATTATTTCATAATGTTGTTCTGAAATGCTTCTGAAATCTCCTGTTCTCTGTAGGGAACCTGTCATCTATCAGGTACAGAGATGATATTCTCAGGGACATTATAGGAGAGTTAAATTTCCACGAAGTTCTTATTAATAACAGAGATAAGCCATCGAGAGACGTAATCACGAATCATGGCGAACGGCAATTGTTACATTATTAATCAAACATGTTCAGCCATGCAGGTTTGCCCGAACACTTCATAATTCTATCACTTAATTTTATTAACTGGACACATTGTCGAGGGAAATTGAAACATTTCAAGGCCCAGATTTTAAGTTCATTAACGATCCCACTGGCGATAAACGGCACAACTGATACAGGCAGTAATAGAAAATATGTCCATCATTGCCTATGGATATTGTGCGGTTCAAGTCTAACATGAAGATGCTACTGTCTGCATGCTTTTGTGAATACAATAGTGATATGTTCACCTTTGTACAACAATGATGAACATTGAATAATTCGACTCGCAGTTGATACAGGAATGGTTCCCTTCACTGGTGAGTATTGTAGAATACTAGCCCCGTGTACTGTAAACTTTAAATTCCTCCTTCTCATTTGCTCACTGGGATGTACATTGGTCATGTGTATTTGATAGCGCCGACCTGCATACGTAGAATTCACTCCATAAACTAAGTCTACGGCAGCACCTGGTACAATGTTTATATTTCTCTACATGGTCCCTGATAGACCCAAAATTTCCAGCTCTTTCAAGATCAAGCCAAAAAATTCCGCATGGCCCATAGCATGACTCATCAAGTGGCCGAAAACTACAAAGTGAAATAGTTTTCAACAGTTGACGTCTTGCAAAGAGACTGAGAACAGACAGAAATCGGCAGCATCAATAAAATGATGGGCCACTCCTTGACTGATCAACACACGGAAGCTTTATAACTTCAAGCAGGACTATATTATAACATAATCAAATTTCGTGCACTGCCCTGGAATCTTACAATCAGTGATAGAGTACGTTGTGCATATGTATGTAGTAATTATTTGCCACTGTCAAATTTACTGAGTGTTTGTCACGAAACAGACTTGTGCACCTGACCCCAGTTGCCATGCCTTACTGGGAGTATATATCAGTGCAGAGTTGCAATGAGGGCTAGCACTAATCATATTTTAATACCTTACACCAGCGATCATGAATCAATGGGAGTTTCTGTCCGTTTAGATTTGTTTTAAGCTGAAAGAAAGAAGGAGGTTTTTTTCCTGAAATCGTTATTTTAGTATACTGATATTTCTACTCCGCTGAAATTTTCTTTGCATAAGACGTTTTAACATGCAACAACCTGAGGAAGTTTTACGTTTGTTAAAAATGTTTGGTGATAATTGTATAAAGGTAAATGGATCGATCGACATTGTTCCTTGTGGTAGCCCTCAAGCGGAAGTTGATTCTGACTATTTACTTGCTGGATCTGAAACTGTACCGTTATTCCATTCCTTCGTTAATTAACAATAACAAACGAGCATGCGTACGAACAGTTAGAATAAAAATTAAGTGAAATGTAGCAGGAGTTGGCCACTCTGCCCCTCGATCCTTCTCCGACATTCAGTAAGGTCACTGCTGATCTGAATTAACCTCCGGCTTACTGCCGTTAACAGTTCACCCCCAACTTCAGCAAGCATTTATCTAACTCAGCATTAACAAATGTCGAAAATACACTGCTTCCACTCTCTTTTGAGGAAGGGGAGTAAAGGTCTCACTTGCCCTGAGAGAAGATAAAACGTTTTCTTCATCTCTATCTTTACCGAGTGTTCCCTTTAATTTAAACTGTGGCCCCTAGTTCTAGATACTCCAACAAGAGGAATGATAACCTCCACATCCATCCTGGCAACACTGTTCTGGATCTTAAATATTTCAATCAAACCACCTATTACGCATTAAGCTCCAGTGGATGCAGCCAAGTCTGTCAAATGTTGCCTCAGAAGGCAACCTGCCCATTCCTGGCATTTACCTATTTAGCCGTCTCTTAACTGCTTCCAGCACATGTACATCCTTCCAAAAATAGGGAGGGCAATAGTGTACAGAATACTGTAGTTGTGGCCTCACCAGCTCCCTGTACAATTGGAGCATTCTTACATTAGTATTAAATTCTCACAGTAATAACCGATAACATTCTGTTAGCTTTCATAACTAATTGTTGCACTAAAGTACGGTGCATCCACCGTGCACCTTTATACGCAGCACATGTCTTGAAAATAATCCACTGATTTTTGTTAAAGAGGATTTCCGATCTACTTAACTATGATGAATCCGCCTGTTTGCATTGTTTATTTGTTCAGTGCGCTGTCATAACATATTTCCTCTAGTTAATCTAACTGTCCTTTATTTCCCTGCTTCCTGCACTGCCTTCCTCCCTCCATAAATCACGCCCCCCGCACCCAATGTAATTAACGAGTTCCAATCCCTATTTTCAAATCGAATGGAAAGTTACATTATCATCGGCATTTTGAACTAAATAAAACCAACGCATAAATTATCTCCCTCGCCACTTATTGTAGGGCCGCAGGAGATTAAGTTCATCTGGACCTGGCGCTTGTCAGGACGCAGCCCCCAACATTTGCTCAGAGCCACAACTCTGCCATTCTGCTCCCTGATTTACAGGTATTTCTGGAATGTTGCGTGCATCATCTGTAGTGATGAGCAATACAAATCACTTGTTCAGTTACTTTGCCGGCTCCGTTATTTTCAATTCATAATTTCCTAGGCTTCCTTTTCATAGTACCAACGCTTACTTAGTTAATTATTTTCTTACTGGAAATCTATAGAATTTCTTACCACGCTCTGTATGTCTCCACCTTGGTTACCCCCATACTTTAATGTTTCCACCCTTATTCATCTGTTTTGGCATTCCTTCATATTCATTACAATCTCACCGATCTTCGGACATCCCACCAGCATTTGCACCGTTAAGTGCTTTAGTTATTCATCCCGTTAAGATTGATATTGTCTTTATTTTTTTTTTTTATTAGTTAGCCACGTATTGGTGGGCCCACGGCTTGATTTTTTTCTTTTTTCCTTTCTTGTCGGAAAGAAGGTATTCTGTGTATTCTGAAATATCCCTTTAACTGTATGTTGCTGCATTTCTATTGACCTATTCATTAACCTCATTTAACAGTTCGCTTTAGCTGCATCTGCACTCATGCCCTCATCATTGTGCTTACCTACGTTTAAAATGCTTGTTTGCTACACCAATTATTCCATCAAACTGAGTGTTAAATTCAGTAATGTTTTGATCAAGTCTACCTAGGGCGCCTTCATAATGAACTATTTAATTAATACTGTCTTATTACAAAGTACCAGGTTGAGGGCTGCACTATAGTTGGATCCCGAACGTCCAATGCTGCTATCCGGAAATCATTCTATGAATCCTTCAGCTGCGCCCCATTTGTTGATCAGATCGTTACAGTTTATGTAGATGAGTATCCTCCATGAATTACGCTCGGCCTTTTAGATATGAACTCGTTATTTGACGTTTAGTACTTTGCCCTACCTATTACTGCCCAGATTCTGAACACCACTTCCAAAAGTGAATACTTCAACTTATCATTTTCACTTCTTCCCAAATGCGTTCCAAATACTGATTTCCCTCTGTGTCTTGTTATCATCGTCGGTAATCAACAGAGACACTCCTCCATCATATGTCTGTCAAATTCGGTACGTATGGCAGATTTTCTTCCCTGAAGGACATTAATGAACCAACTGTGATTTTGCAACATTTGATTACATTTTAATCATCATTATTTGTGTGACTAGTTTTCAATTCCACATTTTATGAACTGAATTTTCCACCACACCATGCCCCATTCGAACTCAAATCCCCAAATCATTAACATGGGATTCTGGATAACTGGTCCACTAATATTATCATATGGCCACGGCCTTATTTTAATTCCGTCTTCTGAGATTGTTTTGAGATTTTGTATCAGCTTTTTGCCTATATTATCATTCGGGTTCTGCATTAGTTTAAGTTTGGAATGCATAGTCACAAGTAACTCACTTTAGTTAGTTTTTGCCATTTCACTGAAAGTCCCATTTTTAAAAATGATAGCCACAGCACAAGGTGCTGGAAACCATGCATGGGGGAGATGACGGACAATTTCGAATACAATTTTTTGAGTGTGTCGCTATTTTATTCCCCTTGTCAAGTTGTGTCACTCCATTTCGCTAACTCCCTCTCCGATTCTGACTTTGGAGGCGTCGACTGGTTGGTGGGATCAAGTCCCTTCCTTCTCTTCGTCTTGGCTGACATCTTTACATTTTCTCCCTTCTGCTATTGTTCTCCACTTTGTTTAAACTGACGTAAGTGTGGTTAAAAAATGAACACTGGAGCCCTTCCGTTCCTGCATGCTATCATATAACCGATATTTACCACACCTCACTTGATAAGCCTTCTGAAATACTCACAACCCCCAACCCGCTACTTCCCCGAGCACAACGTTTTATGCCTCAAATGACAAATCCATACCAGTGAGATTGCAGAAACAGACCATGACCTTATTCTTTTTGGGGAAATTATCAATTATCTTTCTCCATTTTAGAGGATGGTACTGAGGATGGAATAAGATTTACGTTGAACAACATTGTCATGGCCATTACTGCCTGGGGTTGGAATTGAAACTGGGGCTCACCTGTTCAATGAAAGGGGTTTTACCAACTGAGCCACATGATCGCAAACAAATGCATGAACAATTTGTTATAACTGCCCATCCGTAAGTTGATGTGGTAACATTCAGCCTCACTATGCGATGAGTAAATAGAAGCGAAAGTTTATCAACAAGCGGAAATCTCACAGGTGAGATCGGTATGAAGTTACACACTTGTGTTTCGAGTTA
Organism: Cetorhinus maximus; assembly: GCF_964194155.1. Lineage (NCBI taxonomy): Eukaryota > Metazoa > Chordata > Chondrichthyes > Lamniformes > Cetorhinidae > Cetorhinus > Cetorhinus maximus. Next base: position 5,965,087 of record NC_135894.1, on the reverse strand, counting down.
ATGGGTGCCTATACTTTCATAATTTTCAACAGGCTAAAAAACCAAATCATAGAATTGAAGTGTATTAAGAGCACGGAGGCAGGTGGCTCTTCTCATCACGCGGTTTCCGGATGCACATATCGAGAAATTCCAAGGAAGATGGAAGAAGACCATTGGAAGGTTTTCCGAACACTTCAACTACAGTCGAAAATTTGTTCATCACAAGCTCCAGATGTCAGCATCCATTGGGTCATTTGTTCACTGGATCGCTGAACAGCTCTCAAATCTCATGTGCTGTTTGCTTGTCAGGTCTATTTTCCCCAGGTATCACATAAGATCTGTTGCTCCTTAATAGGCTACCTTAAAATCAATCCTGATTGTTTCGAATGCCATTGAAGGAAAGCTATGATTTCTGATCCTTAAAGCTTGCAAACTGCAGTCAGGAGTATGAGCACAGATGTCGAGATGTCAAAGGTTATAGAATTAAGAAGCAAGAGAAATAAGACCTAATTGAGCAGTTGAAGATTAGATCCCATGAGCAAACAAGAGTTCAATGGTAATGTAAAATTGGAAAGACGGTGAGTGAGTAATGTCCCAAAAGAGGAGCCTTCAAAATGCTTGTCCGAAATCAAAAATTGAATTTTCAACGAAACATTTAGTGCTCGATAAAAACAATATCCAGCCAGCATAATATTCAAATTAAAGATTCCTGTTCTTAGTGACAGAGTTTTCTTCCAAGTGATTTTATCTGGGAAGGATCAAAAAATCATATCGATTGGAGGGGAAAGAAAAAACACAGACAATGATAATTATGGATTGAGCAGGCCTAGGGAGCTACTTAGCATTATTTTAGCATCATGGGAAATAGTTTCCTTTAATTTCTTGTTGTTATATTTTAATCTCAAAGAAAGTAAAGCACTCATGTAAATTTATAAGGTGGATCATTGATAGGTGTGGTCTCAAAGTGTTTATTACTAAGTCGGCTTGACAGAGGCCAAGGTACACGTTGCAACGTGAACGAATTTCGGATTTTCTGCAGGTTATTCGAACGTAGGCCGCATGCGCTGCATCATCCGCAGTCATGGGCGTGATGAAATGCCTAACGAAGCCCACACAGTATTTTAGAAAATTTCTTTGTTTTTGAAAAACAAAGAAATTGAATGGGGTCGACCCAATTGTTGATAGGATATTAGAAGATCAGAAATATAAACAGGAGTAGACAAATCGCGCTCGCCAGACTGCCCCACCATTCAATCCTATCATGGCTGAGGCAATGCGTTCTTAAATCCACATCTGTGACAAGTACCCAGAATGCTTAAAATTATTCTCCTTCGAAATCGTGCCTACATCTACATTGAATATACTTAGTGATCCAGCCTCCACTGCCCGTTGCGGCAGAAAATTTCAAACACCAGCAATAGTGCGATTAAACGGAACACATACCTCCTCTTCTCCCAATTAATTGGAAAACTCGTTAATTTTTAAACAGCGCAACTTGAGCAACGGCCAAATAAATCCCATTCAGAATCTTATATTTAACAGAAACCTTACATTTCGGTCCTCTAAACTTCAATGCTTTCCACATCGCATGCTCAGCCTTCCCTCAAAAGATACCCCCTTATCACAGGAATCGGTCCCCTGATTCATCCCTGAGCTGCCTCTAATGCAATTGAATGGTTCTTTAAATAAGCTAATCAAAACTGCGCGATGTATTCTAGCTGTCGTCTCAGCGATATTTTGTTCTGTTGCCTTGCAATGGAGAGCATTATTGCCTTTCCCTTCTGAGTTTGCTCCAGACGCACGCTGAAATTTTGACGTTCATGTACTTGGATACCGGTGTCCCTTTTATCAAATCATCTTACCGTTTATCTTCATTTTGACATCATTCTGATTTTATATTCTTCCAGTCCCTGGAAAACCTGATGTTTTCGCGCATTATACTTCATTTCTCAAATTTTGGCCACTCACTTAACCAAACTATATTCATTTTCATATGTTTTGCATCCTACTCAGAACTTGCTTCGCTCCATATCTTGGCACCGTTCACAGAATGGGTTATAACGCGGGCTGCCCGTTTATACAAAACACTAATGTTGAGCATAAAGAGCTAAGGCCCTATCAACGATTCTTTCCACTTTAGACAGTTTGATTGAGGAGTAGTTATTAAAGTTGGAAAGGCTTTGTGAATTGAATTCCTGCCAGGGCCGACGAGATCAGTTGTTAGATAATGGAGCTATCTGAAACCCGTGTTTGCTTCTTTATCTGTCTAACACTTGTTACTTATTGCATTATTTCTGTAAATGTTTAACAGTTTGCAGGGGGAAACATACTCACCTGCCACTCGCAAACCTCTAGCATTCAGTGCTGGAATAAACTTTTTCAAAAGAAATATTGTTTGACTGAATGATTCTCAGTCTTAAAAACCTAAATCCTAAAAACAAAATGTTCCATTTTAAGTGCAACTCTAAAAAAAACACCAACTTATTTGTAAATTGAGAAAGTTATAAGATGCCAACTGGCATAAGATGCATCATTCAAAGGCAGAAAGCAGAGCTGCACTTAAAATCATCTCTCACTTTATACAGTCATAGGCTGGCACTGACACAGCACATGCACATGTACTGAAACTGTCCCGGATGTATTTTGAGATGCAAGGAAACACGTAATTAATGTTTACACGCGTCTGAAAAGGGGGGGAAAGTTCCACTTTCCACCTTTCATCCAATAGATGCTGTGATTGGCAACAGTGGTTCATTGTTCGTTTGTACCAACCAATTTATAATGAGATTGAAAATATTCCACCTGGCGAGGAGCCGACTCAGGCAAATAGATCAAGTATAAATTTTCGTTTCGCACCGAATATTGACTGGGTAAATGTCGCTTTACTTTCCTGTGTTTTCTTTTTAAGTGACCACAAACTGAATGAACTCGATCAGCATTCCCCTCTTTGTACTCACTTACAGGAATCAGATTCCGGTGGTTGTGCCTTTGTCCTTCTGTGCTGTGAAATGAGACATGAGTTTGGAAAGATTCTCATTACTATTTATCATTCAAATAATGTTTCTTTTTGCCCTGTTTTGGCGTAAAGTGCCAGCAGATATCAAGGTTTCTGTTTCCCGCTCGGCTGCAGACTACGAACTTCAGGTATCTGGATGCGCATAGAGGACCTCATCCATTGATTGTCTAAAAACAATCAAATCATGCTAACGGTGGCAAACTGCAGCTGAACTAAAAATTGCAGGGAGGTTGAATGATAATCATACAATCATTTCGAGCAATTAGTTAAGTAAACCATAGATGAATAATCATGGCTAAATGTCAACTACCACGAAATTAAAAGGCTGATGAGTTTGACAACGATGTTGAGGGCACGGATATCAACAAGGCTAACAGTAAAATTTCCAACACATTATGCAAGAAACGCAATCTATCTGGACTTGATAGAGAGCATAAGTTTGGAAATAAGAGGATTATAATGATCATAGTATATTGGACTTTAAGTTAATAGCAACAAATGGCAAAGATCTTTGCAATAGATTGGGGAGCACAACCAAATTTGAATGAGTGTAATAAAAATTGTTAAAAAATTGCAATATTGGCAAATACTTATGTATGCCAACAATGAGAAAGGTTTATATAATTCTTAAAGAGTCCAGGAAATATATTGATTGACAAAATATATGATCCATTGAAACACAAGTGAGACACTATGGCTGAAGAAGGGTTCAAGGAACAAATGGAACAATGTTTAAATTGAACAGGCACTCCGTCATTTCGCGCTGAAACACCCGTCATAAGTTGGCACTGAAGTGGCCGCCTTAATTCTCATTCGCAATTTAGCTCCATTTCCAATCTTCAATTGTCACTGTCACTGTCAGCGATATATGGCCAGAATTTTAAAGCAAAGTATGTCACTGTGAAAACTGCTACAGTGACCATAACAGTGGTCTCTTGTGCTGATCTATTGGGAGAATTTGCCATTTTGATTTGCTCAGGAACACAAATGTTCATTTCTCAGCAACTGAACAAACTGCAAAAATGGGCGATCAACAAACTGATCATTAACAATGTTCACTTGGGTTCCCGCCCTGGCGCGGATTTTTTACCATCGTCTTCCGGGGTAGCGGAATTTTCGGATGTATTTTATCTCCATTTCTCAATTTTATTTTATATTTTATTATTTAATTGTTTGACAATCAGGCACATGTTAACATCTACCAGAGACCGCAGGGGACTCCGGGCTCAAAACAGCAAGAATCACAATGACACAGAGGTGGAAAACAGAATAAAACCTTTTATTTGCCTGTTCACTACATCAGGCAGTTTTATGATGCTGTGGTTGACAGCTGCTGTCTGTTCTGCAACTATCAGCTTAGCCGTTAATTACCGACCCGATTTTACATCCCTGACATACATCGCCTCTCAAACAAGTTATATGTTGATTTATTTGAGTTCCTGTCCAAAAACTTGCGCGTATGCAGCCACACAAGCTGTTACCATCCTGTCACGCAGATAAACCCCCTCCATATGATTGAAAGCAAACCGCGCTAATGCTCATGAGCTGAAAATCCTGCTTTTCATCCCAAACATTTCAGGTTCTTTGTTAAAATTCATTTCAACCAGTTTCCTGAACACCTGTTTTTGCTGTTCGTTCCGTTTCTAGCAAATCTACATTATCTAATTGATCTGCGTAAATTATTTGTGTTTCAAAGTTTCGGGTCAATGGGTTTAATTTAATGCATTCTCAAGTCAGGGAACTGATGGCAGAAGATAATCATTTTAATCATGGGGAGGCTGCGAGCGGTGTTTGAACCTTCCCTCCGAACCGCATACACAACACTCATTAACAACACCTTAACCACTCGGTCACCACAGCAAGACAAATGCAGTCTTGTTCCATGTCGGTACAAAATGTCAGGCATAATGTAATGTACAAAACATCAGACAATTGTCTGGAATCATTCACTCATCACCTTCACCCTCATGAGCCCTTTTCTAATCTCCCAGCCCATGTCGAAATGAAACTCCTGAATCGCGGAATCCTATCTTTCAGAAGGAAGCCTGTCGGCCCATCGAGTCTGTCCATGCTCTTTGATAGATCTGTAAATACTGTTCCACAATCCAGCTTTTCCCCATTACCCTGTAAATTAGTTCCATTGAAATCCCGATTGAATCTGATTTCACCTTCCTTTTAGGTGAAAAACAAAGTCGCGTGAAAACTGGCAATATGAAAATGAACAGAACTGCCAAAGAAAGAAATGCAACATAAGTTTGCGATGCCTCTTTGTGGACAGTGAAGGCGGCTGTGGGATGCATGTGAAACGAAGCCCAGGTCCCGCATTCGGTAGAGCATCAGACTTTTATCCCGAGGGTCCAGGTTTCCATCGCTGTTTGGGCGTTGCCTTTTTGGCTCAAGGTGTTCACTCCCAGAAAAACGGCAACAAAACGAGTCATGGAGGTTGAATTCTTCAAGGAGAACTGAAGAAACGGAGAACCCTTTAGTTTGAAGAAAAATACCCACCGTCTCGTAATTGTGGTAGCTTCGATCGATTTTATAATTGTTTCCGGATTTCCAGTTACTCTGGAAAGTGTGAAAAGTGCTTCCTGATTTTTCCCTTGGTTGGCACGATCGCTGTGGATCAGAGGCAAAAACATGTCAAGATTCAACCCCATTCTTACTGGCGGGAGAAACAGTTTCTCCGTGTTTAACCTAACTAATCACTTTAACAGGTTTAAACCTTCATTCTTCTATACTCAAGGAAATAGAAAAGTTTGGAAGCCCTGAAAATGGTGGGGGGTGGGGCGGGTGGTGGGGGGCGGTGTTATGCAGGGATCAGGAAAAAGGCGAAGGATTGACACTATGTGAAGTTCTCCTTCTGAAAGCCAGCACAGACAGGATGGGCCAAATGGCCTTCTGTATTGTGCCCATTCTATGATTATGTTCTCTCTGTCAGTGTGTAGGCAATGAGTTGAGGTCACAATGAGATTCTTTCAACTGAGACTTGGACACGACCCCAGGTTAGGGTTGCCGTGAGGCTTGGAATACATCGACAGCTTTTACTATTTTTCGTTCTTGGGTGAGAGAATTGCTGGCAAGGCGAACATTTATTTGTGGAGCCTTCTCCTCCATTATAGATGTTTAATTCTCCACCATCATTCGCCACTGTACGTGCAAACTCTGCGCAGCTTAAGTCTGATCCTTTGATTGTGGGATCACATCGAAAGCGATTGTCTGTGAGGACAGGAGGCAATAGGCACACAAACCAAGTGTTGTAATGGGAATGAGGTGCACAGGATTTGTAGAAGGCACTAGTTGAGTCTCAGTTGTTGTATCAGGTCTGGCTCTGGGCGCTGCTCTTTAGGAACGATGTGGTGATGTGAAGGATGTTGGAAAGAGGGCAGGAAAGATTCACGAGAAAACTCCTGGAATGAGGAACTTCAGTTATGATGGTAGATTGGAGAAGTTAGGACTGTTTTCCTGGGAGAAAAGAAGGCTGAGAGTCGATTTGATAGAAGGATTGAAAATCACGAGGTGCCTGGTCAGAAGAGACAGGGAGGAAGTGTTACCGTTCGTGAAAAGTTCAAGACTTCGAGGGTAGAAATTTAAAGTAGTTCGTTAAAAAAAAGCAAAAGTGACACGAGGAAAAACTTTACTTTCCCTGCAAAAAGTGGTTAAGGCCTGGAATGCACTGCCCGAGAGTGTGCTGGCGGCTGGTTCAAAGGAAGCATTAAAAAGAGAGCTACACTGTTGTCTGGCTTTAAATCCGTGCCTGCGGCCCTGGGTCCTAGGGTACAATTCATTGGAAATAACTTTCAAAAAAAATTATCAAATTCCTCCTGCAATCATGAGTATGGGTTTCGGTAAAGGGGCTGTCACTCGGTAAAATGTTGGGACTGAGCTGTGGTTTAATGTCTGGATTTGAAGAGGGTTAGGAGGGAGTTCAAGAAGCAAACAAAGTTCCAGAGGGGGAAAACTGAAAGATTGGCAAGGAGGAAAAGTGAGGAATATGAATTGCGTTCTCCATCTTTCAAATTTTATTCAATGAAGAACCCAAAGGGAAAAGCATCCCTGTGCCAAGCAGCTGCTGATTAGTGCAGTGAGCGGCAAATAGAACTGAAATTAGCAGAATTCTGGTGTTTACTGAGGGAGGGGAAACGGCTTAAGCAAGGAAACAAAAGATGGTGGATTCTGAATAGCTGCCGTCAAAAAGCAAAGGAAATGAAGGAAAAAAGTAAATTTTAAAAATGAACAAAATGGTGGCAGAGATTAAAGTGTAAATTACTCTGTCATGTTACGGTCACAGTTTACAAGATGCACGTTTATTGTCAGATTATTAATGAACTCTGCGTGTATATTCATTCCCAAGTTGAGCATAGCCCGGCTCCTCTCGGTTTTAAAGTATCTTGTTTCAGCAAACTGTCCTCGATTCAATCTACCAAACCGCTAATTTCACAGAAATTCCGATTCAGCCCAATTGAGGTGAAGGAGCCAGTTTCTGTGTTAACGCGCACACGGAAATGTCGCCTGACTGTGTGGGTTCATCGCCCTTCTTTTCAACGTGCGCTCATATTCCGGGATCTCTGAAAGCAACCGCAGATTCTTGACTCTGTTGATATACAATCTTTATCAGCATCTGTCTCCCATATACCTACCAAATTCAAATTCTGTTTCCAATTTCGCGTGCTTTCTCTGTATAAATACCAGAGCTTTCGCCCCTTCGGGGAATTGAACCCCGATGTCCTGCGTAACAAATGGGGGTACTAAACACTATGCTAACGAGTGAATTGAACTGCACGATGTGTACATGCTTAGATCTTCCATGCCTCTGACATGCACACACAAACTCATTTACAGCGCAGCAAAGCAATGATCATTGCGCTGTTGTAGAGGAGGTGCTTTCCGACTGATCTAAACGAGCATAATAATCGTCCTGGGTAAAGCAATCTATCATATATAAAGCCACAAAATGCAGTGGTGAACATGTGGTGTGTGTCTGTGTGTGTTATGCGGAGGTAATGATAGAGAGGTGGAGAGCGAGACAGAGAGAGAAAGAGCCAGTGATGATGCCAGCTGACTTGAGGATTGAGAATGTTATATCCGTGTTGAAGAAAGTAGCGGTTGGAAATCTTCTCATTAGATTTTCTCCCGCATGTGTTTTAGGAACAAAATCTCACTTTAACGGATCAAAATAATCTCCGGGCTTGGCGTTTCTTATTTGAGAGGTTTAAAATTAACAATAAAAAGAACAAAAAATGCTGGAAAAGCTCAGCAGGTCTGGCAGCGTCTGTGGAGAGAGTAACCAAGTTAACGTTTCGAGTCGGCATGACTTCCTCAAACTGCGATTGGCGGGAATGGAACACGAATCAGACGCGCGGAAGACAGATTATATCCCCCACTGCACCACTAACGCTGATGACAGGCCCTTCAATGCAGGGGAAAATGCCAAGACACTTACCAAGAGCGTTATCATTAAATATAAAACGGCCGGTTGCTATGCAGCCATTCACAATCTCATCTGGACACATCCTTTGTTATTTTTACTAGGACCATTACAATTCTGTTCAGCTTTTGTACCATGAATCCTTTTCTCTCCTCCACCCCAACAACCCACCGCCCCAACAAAAACCCTCACTCAGCTCTTTTGTTAACCCTGCGCCCTCCCGCTCGCCACTTGTTTAAACATTGTATTCTTCTAATTTCTTTTGTTCTGATGAAAAGCCATTGACCTAAACAGTTCACTGTGTTTGTCTACACTGATGCTCTGTGACCTCCTAAACATTTTTGGTTCCTTTTTTTGTTTCTGTTTTTTTTTCCACTTTTGCAGTGACTACACCGTTTCCCTTTTCCATTTGAAAGGTTTGCGAAAAAAAGTTGCGAACAATATTTATATTCCTCGCCCTTGCTCCTTGCTAATCTTCCAGTTGTCTTCCTCCATAGATCTGTTTGTCTCGTGAACTCCCTCCTAACGCTCCTCAATTCCTGACACTAAACCACAGCTCAGTCCCTATGCTGAAGCCACTGACTGCCCCAGTAATGAAGTCCCCCTTCCTGATTTCTGCAGTGTTTTGACACAAGCTTACCAGATGCTAAGGGAAACAGATCAGTCAGTCGAAGAGCCTATTTCGATTGGCTGGTAATCTCGGAGTGTAAACATTAAAACCAGAGATTCCGGCATGGAAATTAGGAAACAATTCTACACACAAAGCGAGCTAGAACTTCAGGGTCACATTCTGTGAACGGAATCTAATGTTTGATTGATTGTTATATTTTCAATCTGAAATTGATCGAGTTTTGTTAAAGGAGGGTATTAATGAATCTGAGGCAAAGGCGAGCAGATGGAGTTAGTAACAAATTAGACGCAACATCATTGAACATATTCCAGGGGCTAACTCGCCTCAGCAACAGCAAACTTCGAGGGAAACAACTCACCTACAGCCTTCTCGACTCAACATTCAGTTCAAGAAATTTACACCATAACATCTGCCTCTATGTTGGTTCTTGCGCCTATTTTTATTTTCCTGGTTTGGTTTTGTCACGATTCTTTCTTTCTAAATCATGTGACATTTAGGTGGTTGCTATGCTGCCACTCAGAACTTCATCTGGACACATTTTTTTATTCTTTACTGTACCCACAGGAATACAGAAATGTTACAGCGCAGCAGAAGTTCACTCAGACCACCCTGTCTGCAGCAGATCTCCGAATGAGACATTCCCTGGCTTCTCCCCCTAGCCCTGCACATTGTGCCATGAAAAATGTTGTCTCCTGACTCACAGGCAATCACTTTCGAAAATACGGCACAACCACTGGATCAGATCGAAGCTCTGCAGTCCTGCCACATCGAGTCATGCATGGTGGTGGACAATTAAACAGCTAACTTGGAGGGGAAGCTGCGTGAATAAATGAAGGCCTGCTCACACAGCATTGTAAATGCGTCCTCCTGACTTGCACATGCCTTGCTTGGTTTGAGTGCATCAACAGTCGGTGTTGCACTTGGAACCTTTAAGCTTCGTTGACCAGCGAAGCTCATTTAACACTTATGTCTATCCTTGAGTATTTCTTTGATGTTATTTATTTTGGGCTTGTCTTGCAAGTCTTGCTGGAATGTGTCTATGTGATTAACAACTGACCAATTCTGCCGACTATTTCTGCACTAGAAAAATCATACGATGGACCCCTTTCTCTGCATCTGCTGATGAAGTTGTCCATGGGTTCCGTCTGTTGTGGAAATGACATGACATGTCGATGATGAATTCTGAAGTTGAACGTGATTCTGAACCCGTCTTCCAATATAACCCATATCTTTGCGCATCCTTTAGCTCTTCTGCTGTTAATCCTGACATGTTCAGCCTGCGTAGACCTTCATTCACAAATTTAGGCGAATTTTAATGGCTTGCTTGTCTGGCTCAGGCACACCTGAATCAAGAAACCATAGCTCTGTTCAAACTTTTTGAATTCGGGTGGTAGTTCAGCTGCATCCGAATTCAATCTGGGGAATTTTGTGGACATTTTGACAAAGTCCCTTTGACCTTCCTTCTTCTGTAGTACCTGGAATGACTGTCACTGTGGCTGCTTTTGCTGACTTTTCCCAAGTTGTGCCAATATAATCGCAGCCTTCTCTGGCCTGATGTTTATGCAGTTTTGTTTATTTATTTTCATTCTTTGACTCTCCCTCGCTCACTATCAATCCGGTCCACGCCCTGGTCAGTCGCCTTTCTTGACTGACCTAATCTGGAGCTGGTCCTTTTGAAACCATCTCCCACTCACTGAACTCACAGGCCATGCACTGCAATCTCACCATGAGGGATCCGTCTGCTTCCCTGCGCTTCATTTGAACACTATCTGACTCTGTTTTACAAGCTTTTCTGTACAGTCAGCGCGCTGTCTTCTTAATGCTTTCCGAACGTCGGCTCTCTTTAGGTCTGCTCAAAACTTCAAGAGTCGCCTCATGCCATGTAGCATAACCTGACACTGTTCACCAATCGGATCTGTAGTTAATCTTAATGCCAGGCTGTCTGACCACCGCTGAACGCCATTTTCTGTTGTTATAATGATGGAGGCGCCAACCACCATTCAAATATATGGCTAATGTTTTGAGATACTTTGCCCCATCAATTGCATGTCGTCAGCTGTGGTGTCCTGGTAGTGAGCATAGCTGTTTTTCAAGCAGTTGATCTGAGTTCTATTCCCAAAAATCTCAATTTGGACATTTTAGATTTCTGTGTTCAGGGGCTCCAAGCAGGAGTTGATTCTGATGAGATGAGATTTTGTTCCGAAAACAGACGCTGCTGTAATTCAAGTGAAGCGATTTCCAAGGTCCACTTATATAAGGGAGTAAAATAGTCATGGAGGGATTTGAAATTGAGAATGAGAATTTTATAATGGAGACATTGGCGGGTCAGGAGCGAGTTTTCTAGGTCAGCAAATGCGGGGTGATTGGTGCGGGTTCATATATTTAGATTAGGGACACATAAATACTTGTCCAGAGGTATAACGCTTCAAGACATCACAGCTGTGCCTTGTTCTGCTCACAGGCAGCAGTGGAACTAAGACTGGATTTCACGGCCCATTTCTCTTCTAGTAAGTCATGCTGCTATCCCTGAAAGGCAGATTACAAAACCCAAGTACATTTTACCCTAGAATAAGCAGGATTTCAGTCTGATTTCTCAGGATATGACCTACATCACTTCAGATAAAACACAAATACGCAAGGAACTGAGCACAGCCTTGAAATTTTCACAGGAAACATTGAGTTGGGAAAGAGGTGAAACATTGAAAGAACTCATCTCAAAAAATTGAAAAATGCAGGAAAAATTCAGCTGCTCTGATAGTTTCGGTTTAGGGGGTCAATTATTGAAACCTTCGATAGATCTGAAATATTTACTAACCTTCCTCTTTGGGAGCTGATTGTAGCACCTTCTGTTATTATTTCAGATTCCCAGCGTGAGCAGTCTGTCCCTTTCCGAACAATAAAACAATCTCTGTGCTGGAATCGACATTCAAATCAAGAATTAGGAAGCAGCAGAGGGAAAACGTTCAGAGAATTAGTGAATTTTACTGAATCCGAGTAATCCTATCCCAGCACCACACTAAATTTCAGGGAAAACCTTCATTATCAGCGATGAGGAACAAGCCTGAGTTATGTTTTAAATGGAAGATAAGTGAAGGTTGAAAACCTTTTTATTTGAATTACACCTGCGCGTGATTTCCGTGCAAGATCTCGCCGAAACGGATCAAATAAAGATCCGAGTGTGGGGTTTCTGATGTGAGATGTTTAAAAAATCAACAAACTGCGATGTTAGGGAATTGAACCAGAGTCAACTGCTTGAAAAGCAAAGCCACTCACCACTATACCAGTATCACTGAGCTCGGTACTTTTGCAGCTGCAAAGTCTCACAAGGCACTTAAGAGGCGCGTTATCGTTAAAAAAATAAGCTGATGCTCAGCCAAGAAAGGAGAAATTAGGTCTGGTGACAAAAGTTTTCTCAGAGAGGTAGACTTTAAGGAGCTTCCTAAAGATGAGAGGGACCTGGAGAAGTGGAGGGGTTTAAGGAGGGAGTCCAGAATTTTAGACCAGGATAGCTGAGTGCACGGTTGTCAATGCTGTAGAGATTAAAACTCGGAATCCACAAGAAGGCAGAAGAGCAGGAATCTGGAAGTTTTGTTGGGCTGGAGGAGGTTACGGAGAAATGAAGAGGTGAAGTCATGGAGAGATTTTAAAGTAAGGATGAGGGTATTAAAATTGAGGCATTGCCGGGGGAGGAGCCAGTGTCGGTCAACAAACACGGGGGTGATGAGTCAACTGGACTAGATTCAGGTGAAGTTCCAGGCAGCAGAATTTTGGATGAGCACAGGTATGTCTGGGGTGGAAGATGGGAGGCCGGCCAGGGGAACACTGGAATAGTCAAGCCGAGAGTGAACATAGACATGGATGAGGGTTTCAGCAGCAGATGAGCTGAGGCAGGTTCACAGTTGGCCGATGTTTAGGATGTTCAAGTACTGAGTGTTCATCTGATAACAGCCTGTCAGTCTGTCTAATATCATGTATATATATCAGAGACATTAGGGGTAAAATGGATACAGCGTCAGCCATTATTGTTCAATATTAGGATTGTTACTGTGTCTGTATCTCTGGAACATTATGTCGCTGCGGGACTTTTCACATTTCACTGCAATCAGAAGCTGAACAAAATGTCCCAGACTGTGGCCAAGGACTGAGACCCTTTAAAGATGACATTTGCCCCATTAAGTCGCTCAATTGGGATAATTCCCTGCAGGATATTTGCTGTTCATGAACCATTAATATCAATAATTCCTGTCACTGGGTTCACTGAGAGGGATGGAGAGTCAGTGAACAGACCGGAGTGTCACAGTTGTTCTGTTCCTGACTCTCCCCCTCCCGGTAGTTTAGTGAGGATCCGGACTCCCAGGGAATGTGTTGTCCCCAATTCCGCCCGATTCCCGTCTCTTAACACTGAGTGAACTGACAGTTGTCAGTAACGCCAGTATCGGTATCCTGGTAAGTTCATTGTGGTTCAGTGTTTAGACAACACATTAACAAACAAGGTTCACAGAAAATGTCATAACTCAACCTCAGGAGGGGATCAGATACGTGGGCAATCTGCGCTCTCTACCTTCTGATTCAGGTTCCTGAACGTTGCGGAAAAATAAATGATAGTTGTTGTATTGTTGCTGTTATGGTCGTATGGCCCAATAGATGAGGCGTTTTACTTCCCTGTGTCGTGCAAGATTATCAGATGATTGTAGGTTGCAGTCCTGCAATTTGTCCTATGATCATTTGACGCAGATAAATTGCCTTGTACAGAAGTTCTCGCACACTTTGTGTGTAGAATTCTTTTTTCTAATTCCCTCGGTAAAAACTCTGGCTTTAACTCTTTGACGGTGGCACTGGGTCCGAGATTCCCAGTCAGCGGGAATAGTTTTGGGCTGATCTTACTTGTTCAAGGTTACAAAAAAATGTATCGAATCCCTCCTGCAATCATGAGGAAAGATCTCGGCAAAGGAATAGTCAGTGGGTTAAATGTAGGGACTGAGCTGTTGTTTAGTGTCGGGAATTGAAGAGGATTAGGAGTGAGTTCAAGAGACAAACAGATTTACAGAGGAAGAGAACTGAAAGATTGGCGAGGAGGAAGAGAGAGGAATATGAATGGCCTTCACCATCTTCCAAATTTTACTCAATGAAAGATCAGAAGAGAAAATAACATCTGTACCAAGGAGCTGCTGATAGTGCAGAGACCAGAAAATAGAACTGGAATTAGGAGAATCATCGTGTTCACTGTGGGAGAGGCGATGGGATAAGAAAAGAAAAGTTGCGAGGGGGCGGGGATGAATGGATGGATCCTGAATAGCTGCCGTCCAAAAGCAATGCAAATAAAGGGAAAAATACGTTTAATTAATGAACAAAATGGTGGCAGATGTTATAATGTAAGTTACTCTGTCATGTTACAGTCACTGTTTACAAGATACTCGTTTACTGTCAGATTATTAATGAATTCTGCCTCGTTAGTCATTACTAAATCGAGTGTGGCCGGTTCCTCTCGGTTTTAAAATACATTTTTTCAGCAAACTGTCCTGGGTTCAAGCTGTCAATTCACTGATTTCACTGAAATTCCGATTCAGACCAGTTTAAGTGAAAGAGCCACCGTCGGATGTTCGGACACATAGGGAACTGTCGGCTGACTGTTGGTGTGAAGGGCCTTTCCTCTCAAGGAACTTTAATATTCCGGGAATGCTAAAAACAACCGCTGTTCCTGAATCTCCCTGTCGCTGAGACCAAATCTTTATCTGCACTCTCTCCTGTATATAAAACAATACCCAAGACATTTCGTGTGTTTCCTCTTAATAAAGATACTAGGACTACACTTACTCACCATTGGGGAATGGAACCCCGGTCTCCCGTGTGACAGGCGGGGATACTAAGCACTATACTAACGAGGAACTACTGAACTTGGGCACAGTGTAGAAAAACCTGCGGTTAACTTCACTCAGTAACAAATGAAAATGCTGAAGTGGCAAAATGTGGGAATGGGGGGGGCTTCCATCAGTTGTTTCCGAGACTTCTGATTGAACTCGCAGTTGTTCAATTGCTGTCAGGAACTTATGATGCTTAATAACCCATAAATTGATAGATTTGTTGAATGAAATAAATTAAATTGTCCTCCGATCAGCACGTTCATATCGTGAAACATACCTCTTTTGTGTAGTGTCTCGGTTTATCAATGGGAAAATCTGACCGCCAGTGAGATCCGCGGATGTAACACTCACACCAAACTTCCAGGGAAGTTGTCAATATGGGGAATTGTCAGCGAATACGCGGCACACGCCTTTGCTCAATAATGCGCACGACTGAGGAAAAAATGTAAATTCTGTACCTGCAGTGAAAGTCGAGGAGAGTTCGGAGACAATGAAAATGTCATCAATTCAGGTTATCTGTTTTGTGGCAAATCCTGGCAAAATAACACTTCTTCTGACACCATTTTGGGACTTTTAACAATGATAGGGATTTATTTTTCCTCTTGAAACATTTCCCGACCAGGAACCCAATGAGGGGGAAAAAAAACAAATGTTAAAATGAAAGGTGAATATATTTATGTTCACCCTGCAGTGACGGGGGAATCCCCCCACCCCCCCTGTCCCCTGTCATTATTGGGTCCAGCCTCCTGCTGGGCCGCCGTCTTGCATTTGTACAGCAGCTGTTTATTATTCGGTTCAGCTCTGTCTCTCCCGTCACTGGCTCTCCATCCTGTCGATGGTGCTGTCTCATGAACTCCGAGAAGGTAACGCATTCGCTTATTAAAATCACAAGACAAAGGCTCTTTGAGTGAAACATTTGGACCCAGACCGAGTGTTTAGTTCACCACCCAGCAGCTCCTTGGAATTACATGCAATGCATTCACTTGCTTTATAAATGCCTGGTTACTGCGCATGTCCATTACCCACCCATGTGAGTTCAGCTGTTACCAAGTGAAGTCCAGCAGAATGTGGCTGTGAAAGCAGCTGGTGAGGGGCTCTGTGTCTCATTGGCCTGATGTGGTTGTTTTCATTCTGACCGGGGGCTAAACGTTGAGTCTCAGCCTCCTGCTGCCTTTCCTCCTTCCCTCTGGCTGCCTCACTCGGCTCCTTTCCGCTGTCACTGTACAGAGTGTCCGTTTTCACTAATGCTGAGCACAGCTCGGTTCCACAGGTGGAGATTCACACGGTCCTGGTGGTAGGTGGTTCCTCCTCCTCCTCATCCTCCAGCTTGGCCATTATCCCTGCAAACAGCAGTCGGCTAGTCTCCAATCCAGGCCCGGGTGAATGACACTGTTTTCCCTTTTTCTGTGGAGGGCCACTCCCATTGCCATGGTGACCAGCGGCAGCAGGCTGCACACTGACCTTGGTCTTCACTTTTTCACCTTCTGTGCGCTCGCTCCTGCAGCCCGGTCAGCAGCAGCGCCCAGCTACAGATCAACAGTGTGCTGGGCGGTCTTCAGCTCCTTCTTTAACTCTGCAAAAGGAATATCTGAATGTCTCCGAAATCAGTAAATTCACACAAATAGGATTGAATAAAAGGGTTCTTTGTTTATTGCAGCTATTAGTATCTGCCTCTGTAAATCCACCAGCGGCAAAGCGCCCAGGAAGCAGCTGCCAACAAGGCAGCCCGGAAATGTCCCTCCACTGGCGAAGTGAAGAAATCTCATCGCTTCAGGCCGGGTACAGTCGCGCTCCGAGAAATCCACCGATACCAGAATTCTACCGAATTGCTTATCCGCAACTGTCCTTCCAGCGCCTGGTGAGGGAAATTGCCCAGGGCTTCGAAACTGACCTGAGGTTTCAGAGTGCGCCAATTGGAGCATTTCAGGAAGCCAGTGAGGCCTACTTGGTTGGCCTGTTTGAGGACACCAACCTGTGTGCCATCCATGCCAAAAGAGTGACCGTAATGCCCAAAGACACCCAGATTGCACGACGGAACCGGGGGCAGCGTGCTTTGCTTCATCACATTTCCTCCAGACTATTTTGAAGTCACATTTAAACATTTTCTAAAACATTATTGGACCGTAGGTTTGTCTTCTTGTGGGGGCTGGGTCTTTATTTTGTATTTTTGTTAGTTTTGAGTGTTGATCGTGACTGAATGAGGAAATAGCGAAAGGTTTTGTAAACATTCCTTCGAACTCTTGGCTCAGGTTGCAAAATAAACATTAGTATCTTTACAAAAAATGAAATGGTCGAGTTTGACCTATACATGTATGTCTAATCGGAGGTATTGAAGAAATGATTGTGCAGAGTGATTTTTTAAGCAGTTTTCTGGCTAGTTTTACACTCTATGTTGTTCGCCATGACCCCAGGCCTATTCACTAACCTCGCTTTTCCCTGTCACTGCGGCCTTCTCGATGTTACAGTCGGAGAAAATAAAGAACAAATCTTACTGCTTAATCTCAAAATTTTCCCCAAGACCTTCCCTCGCCCCTTCTCTTTGACATTGTGCGCCCCAACCTTCCTCTCGATCCTTCTTGTCGCTCACTGCAGAAAGCCGCTCGATCCTGGTCAGCAGCTCCGCGATCCAGAAAACCAGACCTAACTTTCGGGTCGCTGCGGCTGGATCTGCCGGGGACGCCGAGTGCTCGGCAGCAATAAGGTCACTGATGTCCAGATGGCCGAAAGGGATTGTAATAATAGTGGGCAAAGCCTGATAGGAACCTACAGAGGGAGTGAGAATGGTCAATGGTCATAATGGCAGCAATGGTCAGAAAAGACTGAAAATTAGTGGCGGGAAGCAAAAAGATCTGGGAACAGTTTATGACAAGGATTGGTGACTATACCAATCTAGAGATTTGTTTGATCTCTATTGGAATGCAGATGTTTCTAGACCATTTTCATTTGGGTGTAATTATTAAACCTCCAGTGGACATTTTGTCCATTCTAAACTAAGTTGAAGAAAACATCTCCCAATGCGGGGATGGCACTGAGAAAGGGTGGAAACTGAAACAATTCTTGAATGAAGCATGAGCGGCAGATGAAGAGAGTTCCGCGGTTGAAATAAACATGTAGCGAGGATCATCTCCCGAATGTGCTGGAGGTTTTGCAGGTCCCCTTGTGGTGAGGACTGGTCTGTGGTCATATTTTATTTTCTCTCCATCCCGAAAGCAGGGAGTCCAATTTCTAGCCCAGGGTGCACGATGCGGGCTGACTCAGCACAGGGCCGAGTGCTGCATTACTAGCGGCCTCATCATGTGGAGGAGGTTTCAAACTGCAGCAGGAATGTGCCCCGTCTCCCTAAAGATCACATTCGGAGGATGAAGCAGAGAACTCTCCCAATGTCACAGCCCTTACACGCAGAAAGATTAGGTTAACGGGCCATTTATTTCAAAGAATATCCGAAAAAAATCAGGGTAGTTGTTTCAAGCCAGTTCTACCCCCCTCTCGCCTGCCTCCCCCACTAAAAACAACTCCAGGCTGGTCATGCTTCCCTTCTCCCACCCTCTATCACCATGCCGTCCTGGATCCCCCTCCCCTGTCTCCATGCTGGCCTGACTCCCCTTCCCCCGTCTCCATGCTGGCCTGACTCCCCCTCCCCCGTCTCCATGCTGGCCTGTCTCCCCCTCCTCCGTCTCCATGCTGGCCTGACTCCCCCTCCCCCGTCTCCATGCTGGCCTGTCTCCCCCTCCTCCGTCTCCATGCTGGCCTGATTCCCCCTCCCCCGTCTCCATGCTGGCCTGATTCCCCCTCCCCCGTCTCCATGCTGGCCTGACTCCCCCTCCCCCGTCTCCATGCTGGCCTGTCTCCCCCTCCCCCGTCTCCATGCCGTCCTGGATCCCCCTCCCCCCGTGTCCATGCTGGTCTGACTCCCCCGTCCCCTTCCCCAATATCACAATAATTGTTGCATTCGCCACTCCTCCCTCTCTCGGGATCCACCTGGTTCAAGCCTCGCCCTTCACCCGCGCCCAATTTAAAACGTTGCGGCCTCTCCCGGCTCCAACCTCTCGCATTCTCGGTCCTGCTCACTCCTGACCCACATGGAACTTCTTCACTTCCCGATAACAAGTAGAAAAGGGGCACTGGCCAGCACAGGAAGTGGAAATGCCCCTGGGAGCAGCAGATACTGGGGGACTGGCCTCTGGACCACACAAAGGATTTTTAATGTGACCACTTCTGTATGTCTGCGAGGTGCAGAGGCCATTCCTCTAATACTGACCGTCCCAAACACAGGCTGCATTCCCATTTCCTTTCCCGGAGCAAGAGGGGATTAGATGATTGGAGAATTAACAATGTGCGGGGTTGAGGGGAGAAGGCAGGTGAATTACAGCTTGTGAAATGTTCATGTTTTAAACTCCTGTATAAATTGTGGTTCGTTCTGCTGTCGCTTTCAAAAATTACCGGCGGGAATAACACCCCCTTCACAACACTCTAAAAGTGACAAATGAGACTTGAACATGCGGCAAGGCTGTAAAGTAAGTACGACACAATTGTAGGTCGGAAAGTAAGTTGTGAAGAGGGCGTAAGCATCTAGATATGTTACGTGATTGGACAAAGACATGGCGAATGGAGTAGAAAGTAGTAAAACGTCAGGTTGTCCATTTTGACAGGACGGACAAAAAAGAGGCACAGAATCCAACCAGTGAGAGATTGCAGAGCTCTGAGATGCAAAGGAGTTTGGGTGTCCTAGTGCATGAATCATTTGGTTTCTGTGTGCTGCTAAACTCTCCAATACCATTGAAAATAGGACATTCCAGAGTCCCATGCCAGATCCTTCCTGTCTCAGACCAGAATGGTTGCTTTTGCAAACGTCTCATTCGCTGAAAAAGCCTCAGTCTCGACTTAAACCTCTTTTATTGCTGCTGCGATCGCACTCTCACCCATTCGCTGACATGTTCTCTACTTTCCTACTGAAATCATAAAATCAACTAAATCTTTCCGTTTAATTCTCACTTCAGAGGTGAGTAAGTATTAACTATTGCACAGTCCCAGCAAACTCGCTAGCCCCCTCACTCCTCCTATGTTTCTGCAGGATTTCTTTGTGAAGATGGGATCGTAAACAGCAAATGCCCTGTGGGGAATGATCCCAAATTGAGCTTCCTAAAAGGACAAGTCCGATTTTTCATTGTTCTCTGACCGTTTCCCCATCTCCAGTTTTTATGATTAGATGCTGATCAAAGTGAATTGCAGAAAATGTTGATTTCAGTTACTGATTTGCAGCGGAAGACCACGCATGAGGTATTTAGCCCCAAACCGAATGCTGCTTGTTCGTGAGTCGCAGACGGATAGATACAGAATAAATTCCACACTCACAGCTAGTAACAGAGATTGATATTTACAGAATCAATCCCACACCCACAGCTAGTAACAGAGATTGATATCTACAGAATCAATCCCACACCCACCGATGGTACCAAAGACTGATGTTCATTGAATCAATTCCACACTCGCAGATAGTGCCAGGGGCTGAAATTGATCGAATCAATCCCACAATTACAGACAGTATCAGAGACTGATATTTACAGAATCAATCCCATACTCACAGATAGTGCCAGGGACTGAAATTGATTGAATCAATCCCACAATTACAGACAGTATCAGAGACTGATATTTACAGAATCAATCCCATACTCGCAGATAGTGCCAGGGACTGACATTGATCGAATCAATCTCACAATTACAGACAGTATCAGAGACTGATATTTACAGAATCAATTCCACAATCGCAGACGGTACCAGAGACTTATTTATAGAATCCATCCGCACTCACTGGTATAGGAAAGCATTGCATGGTTACGGGGAGTGGCATTAGGTGAATTGTTCATTTAGAGGGCCAGCACAGATTAGACTGCCCGAATAGCCTCTTTCAGTGATGTAGCCATTCTATGACTCTAATGGAAAATACTGGGAGAACTGAGTAGCTCCGGCAGTTTCAAAGCTTCGATAACAGGTCTATTCGTTAAATCTTCAATCAAGGTGAAATGTGAAACCCCATATCCCGTCTCCACAGAAACTGCAGGACCTGCTGAGTTTTTCCAGCACCTTCTATTATTATTTTAGATTCCCAGCTTGAGCAGTCTGTCACTTTATGAACAATAAAACAATCCCTGCGCAGCAATCGATATTCAAATAAGAAATTGGAAGCAGCAGAGTGAAAATATTCAGAGAATCGCTGAATTTTACAAATCCGACTAATTCTATCCCGGCTCCACACTGCAGCTCAGGGACAACCTTCATTATCATGAAGAAAGAATACATCTGAGTTACATTTTAAATGAAAGATAAGTGGAGGTGGGAAATAATTATATTTCTATTAAACCCGCCCGTGTGTTCGGAGCAAAATCTCACCGAAACGGATCAAATTCGGCTTCAAGCTTGGGGTTTCTGATTTGGAGGTTTAAAAACCAAGAAACTGCGATGGCCGGGAATCGAAACCGGGTCAACTGTTTGGAAGGCAACTATGCTCACCACTATACCACCATCGGTAACTGCCAGCACAAGTACATAGCAATAAGTAAGAAAACTCTTAACAAGAGGGGTATAATTACAAATGAAGCAAAAATGATGCTGAGCCACAGAAGGAGATATTAGATCAGATGACAAAAGCTTGGTCAAAGCGGAAGTTTTTAAAGAACATCTTAAAGATCAGAAGGAGCTGGAGAAGTGGAGTAGTTTAGGGAGGGAATGCAGAATTTTAGACCAGGTCAGCATCAAGCACGGTTGTCAATGTGTAGAGAATAAAATCTCATCCCTAGTTGCCCTTGAGAAAGTGCTGCTGAGCTGCCTTGTCCATTCCACGTGGTGTAGGTACACCCACAGTGCCGTTAGCTTTGGGGGGAGGTGTATTTCTAGGGTATTGATCCGGAGGTAGTGAAGGAACGGCGATATATTTCCAGGTCAGAATGGTGTGAGGGTTGGAGGGGAACTCTCAAGTAGCGGCGTTCCTGTGCGTCTGCTGCCCTTCTTCTTCTAGATGATAGTGTTCTTGGGTTTGGAATTTGCTGTCCAAGGAGCCTTCGTGAGTTCCTACAGTGCATCAGCTGGATGATGAACACTGCTGCTACTGTACTCTAGTGGTGGAGGGATGTTGGGTGGATAGGGTGCCAGTCAAGCGGGTTATCTTCTCCTAGATGGTGTCAAGCTTCTGGAGGGTTGTTGCTGCACTCGTCCAGGCCAGAATTCAAACACACTCTTGACTTGTGCCATGTAGATGGAGGACAGTCTTTGGGGAGTCATCAGGTGAGTTACTCGCCGCAGGTTTCCTCGCCTCTAACCTGTCTTGCTGCCACTGCATTTGTATGGCTAGTCCAGTCCAGTTTCTGGTCAATGATATCCCAGGATTTTGATCATGAGAGAATCAGTAATGACAATGCCATTGGACTCAAGGAGCAATGACTAGATCCTCTCTTGTTGGAGATGTCATTGCCTGGCGCTTGTGCGGCACGAATGTTACTTGCCACTTGTCAACCCAAGCCTGGATATTGTCCTGGTCTTGATGCATTTCGACATGGACTGCTTCAGTGTGTGAGGATTTTCGAATGGTGCTGAACATTGTGCCATCATCAGTGAACATCCGCACTTCTGACCTTATGATGGAGGGAAAGTCATTGATGAAGCAGCTGAAGGTGTTTAGGCCGAGGTGTCTACCCTGAGGAACTCTTGCAGTGATGTCCTGTAACTTAGATGATTGACCTCCAACAACAACTTACCTTTGTGATGGTTATGACTCCAACCAGCGGAGCGTTTTCTCCCTGCTTCCCATTAACTCCTGTTGTGCTCGGGATCCTTGACGTTGCACTCGGATAAAAGCTGTCTTGATGTCGAGGTCAGCCACTCTCATCTCACCTGTGAAGGGGAAAGTACTGAAGACAGACATAATGAAGAAGGAAAAATAAACTCTGTAAATCAAGGCAATAGGAAAACTTGAATCCCTGAAAAGAAAAAAAAAGTGTACAGGGATCAGGGAAAAGGCGGGGAAATGATAGTAGAATAATTTCTCCTGCAAAGAGCCAGCACAGACATGATGGGCCAAACAGCCCATTCTATGATTACACGAATCTAGGATGAGGAAACTTGAACTCCAAAAGTAAACTACTGAACTCCGGAATCCCACTGGTGAATCAGCACTGCTTCCACTCCAAGTTCGATATAACCCTGGTGTTTCCTCTGTGTGGTGTCTGTAAGGACATGAGAAATAGGAGCAGGTTTATCATGTGTCTCCCGGCTTCTCAAACATTCCGGAACTTACTGGCTGAATATCTGCCTTAATTCCCCTTCCTGAAAATTCTCAATTCTCGCTGCCACCAAGCCCCATAGCAGATGAAGAATTCCCAATGAGTTTACACCAAATAGTGGAATATGGTTCAAAACATCGCAGCCTGGTGTCGTTTATAACTTTGCGCTGTGGTTTGGTGCGTGATATCTTGTATCAGTAATGCAGGCAATGCTGAGTTCTAATTTCAATGGCGCTTTTGCTTTTTTTTCAAATTAACCAGGCAAAGAGCTGAGCATTTTTAAGTCAGAGGGAAGCATTTAGAATGACATGTGAATATAAAGAAGAATGAAGGAATCGAAATTCCCTTTAAAGCGAGCGCGCACAGTTGTGCTGAAGCATCTCTTCCTCTTCAGATCATTCTAATGAACTAACGGGTTTGTCTGGTTAATCGAATGATAACCGTTTCTGGGTTAGAGCAGAAGTTACAGAGGACATCCGATTTTCTTTTGCTCTTTGATCTTGATCCGGTGCACACACCTTCACAAACAGGGATATTACGGATTAATCCACGAGTGTCTCAAGGGGTTTGAGAAGTAATTCTGGCAAAAAACCAAGGCTTTAAAGGCATTTCCATCAACTACAATTTATTTCAATAAAGTTTGTTCCCCTGTTTCATGCCAACTGGAAACTGTCCTTGACATGAATCTGAGTGAAACAGAGGGTGGCCTTGTGGTATCCGTCAAAGTGTCGAAGAAGCGGATTGGGCCACTATGGAACCCTTTCAACAGTGACTGGAATAGGACCCCGGGGTAGGATTGCTGCCATTCCCGGAATACATTGACAGTTTTTTTATTGTTGCTTCATGGATGTGAAAACCGCTGGTAAGGCCATCATTTATTTGTGGAGCTTCCTTGTCCAGTCAGTGTTTAATTGTCCACCACTATTCACAACTGGATGTGGAAGGCCTGTACAGCTTAGGTCTGATCCGATGTTTATGGGGTCACTTCGAAAGTGATTGTCTGAGAGGGCAGGAGGCAAAGGTTTTCACGGCACTAAAACTCAAAGAGTGTTGCAATGGGAATAAGATAAACAAGACATATAGAAGGCTCTGGTTCAGCCTCAGCTGGTGCATCCCGCCCGGTTCTGGGCGCTTCCCTTTTGGAAGGATGTGAAAATGTGAAGGATGTTGGAAGGAAGGCAGAAAATGTTCACGAGAATGTTTCCTAGGATGAACAGCTTCAGTTGTGAAGATAGATTGGAGAAGTTAGGACTGATTCCCTCGGAGAAAGGAAGGTTGAGAAGAGATTTGCTAGAGGGATTGAAGATCGCGAAAGGTCTGGAAAGGTTGGATGGGAAGCAAGTGTTCCCATCCGTGAAATGATCAAGTTCGAGCTAGCGCAGCTTTAAAGTAGTTGTTTGAAATAAAGCAAAAGAGACACGACGAAAAAAACATATTTTTTTCTCGCAGAAAGTGGTTAAGTTCTGGAATGCCCCGCCTGACGCCTGACAGTGTGGTGAAGGTAGGTTCGAGGGAAGCATAAAGAAGGGAGTGAGATTGTTATCTCGAAAGGAAGACCGTCCATACGGGGAGAAGGCGGGGAATGGCACGAAGTGAATTGCTCATTCAGACACGACGGATCGAATGAACTTCTCCTGCGTTGTAACATTTCCGAGCTTTTGTGACTGTGGGAGTATAATAAGGAAAGAAAAGGTGTGTCCAGGTGATGGGAGTATAATAAGGAAAGAAAAGGTGTGTCCAGGTGAGGTGGGAGTGGCAGCATAGCAACGACCCAAATGTAACATGGAGAATAAAGAAAGAAACGTCACAAACCAAACCTGCAATAAGAAAAATAATACACTCTCGAAACAACATTGAGGCAGATATTAGAATCTAAATTTGTTGAACTCAATGTTGAGAGCTGAAGGCTGCAGATTACCCAGTTGGAAGTTGATCTGTTGTCCCTCGAAGTTTGTTGCTGTTGAGGCCATTTAGTCCCTAGAACATGTTCAATGATGTTGTGGCTGATTGGTGACTATCACCATATGCTCGCCTTTGTCCCATAGCCCTTAGTATCCTCTAACAAAGATTTTACATTGTTAGATTTAAAATACAACCATCGATCAAGCATTAATTTCCTTGTACTGTAGAGAGTTCTGAAGTTCTGGGAATCTTTGTGCATATAATTGTTTCCTAATTTCCATGCTGGAATCCCTGGCTTGAATATTTTCACTGTGGAACTTAATCCGAGATTCCCAGGAAACTGAAATAGGTCTTGGATTGATTTTATGTTTACCTTAGCATTCCAAAATTTTGGATCAAATCAGTACAATAATCACGGGGGCGAATTCGTTACAGGGATAGCCAGAGTGTTCAACATAGGGACTGAGCTGTGTTTTAGTGTCCGGAATTGAGGGGCGTTCGGACGAAGCTCAAGAGGCAAACAGAGTTGCAGAGCAAGAAAGCTGAAAGATTGGCGAAGAAGAAAGTGAGAGGAATATGAATGGCGTTCAAGATTTTTTCCAAAATGCCTTCAGATTGAAAAGGAAACTAGTACAGACACTGGAAAACCGAAATTAACAGAAAATTGTGGAAATATTCAGCAGTCCATAAAGCATCTGTGGAGACAAAATGCGAACTGTTCAGGTCGATGATTTTTTTTTCAAAATGGAAGAAGGATGTAAATGTGACAGGGGTTAAACCAGTGGAGTGCGGGAGGAGGTGGGATGTACAAAAGACAATGACAATTAGGGTGGAAAGCAGGGAGAGAGTTTCCATGGTTACAAACAAATTGCAGTGGCTGTCGGAAAGAAATAAAAAAAGACGTGTCCATCTGAGTTTGTGAATTGCCGCTAAGCAACGGTCCGAATGTAACATGAAGGAGTAAAGAAAGAAACGTGACCGAACAATATTGAGGCAGATGTCCTGATCTAAAATTGTTGAACTCAGTGTTGAGTCCGGAATCCTCTCTCGCACCAAGTTGGAAGGTCAGGGGTTGTTCCTCGACCTTTACTCTTGTTCAGACCCTTTATTCGCTGGAGCATGTTCTGTTTTTCTGTTTGTTTGGTAACTACCTCCATATTTTCGCATTTCCCTCATATTTCTTAATAACCTCATTTAAGAAAACTCTTTTAATCTCAGATTTCAAATAAACAGCGGGTGAAACATTTATTGCCGAGTAGAGAAATTCCAGCTTCCTTTGTGTGTAGAATTATTTTCTAATTCCCGCTGGGAAATCTCTGGCTTTAATTCTTTGACTGTGACACTGGGTCAGCGGCAATAGTTTATGGACTGATCCTACCCGTTCACAGTTATGAAATAAATGTACCGCATCCCTCCTGCCATCATGAGGAAATACTTCAGTAAAGGGACAGTCAGTGGATTATATGTAGGGGCTAAGCTGCGGTTTAGTGACAGAAATTGAAGAGGTTTAGGAGGGAGTTCAAGGGGAAAACAGAGTTACAGTAAAAGAAAACGAAAGATTGGCGAGGAGGAAGAGAGAGGAATATGAATGGCATTCACCATCTTTCAGATTTTCACAGAATCACAGTGCAGAAGAGGCCCTTCGGCCCATCGAGTCTGCAACGACACGTGAGAAGCGCCTGACCTACCTACCTAAACGCATTTACCAGCACTTGGCCCATAGCCTTTTACAAAGGTAACCAAAGTAAAGAAACCGTGGGTTAGCTTCTCGCATTCACAAATGAAACTGAAGATGTGGTTCAATGTGGTACTGTCGGGGTGCCGCCTTCCTTCAGTTACCTCAGAGGCGAGGATGAGATGACACCTTCTCTCAGTGAACTCACTGTATTTCAATTCCAATCTGGATTTATAATGCTTAATAACCCAAAAAATGACATAATTGTTGACTAATAGAAATTGAGTTGCCCCGTGGTCAGGACAATTATATCGTGAAGAATTCCTCGTGAGACTAGTGGCTTCATTTCTCAATGAGAAAATGTGCCGATAGTGAAATCTGCGCATTTAATACTCACACTAAACTTCCGGGAAAGCTGCCAGTGTCGGCGATCGCCAGGCTTCCGGTTTATTTCTCTATTTCAATTTATTTATCTATTTCAGGATTATTGTTTGTCTAAGCTTCCCCGCCATTGACGTGAAACAGGCTGGCCGGCAATGGGCAGTTTAACGTTTCTCCCATTTTTTTTGAATTTGGATGTAACATTTTCAATCCTCCACTTCTCTGGAACCAATGGGTGACTCTCTCTCTCTCTCTCACCAAATATCGATCGTTACCTGCCCTTCCCTATCACACATTTTCAGAATTGCACTTTGCGGTTTTATATATAATTGATTGTTTTTACAATTATTCTCCTTTGAGTGAGTCGGATTTATGAGAACACTATATACAATATAAATACGATGAATAACTGTATTATTGTCATGTAGATGAATGTTGCTTACAGTATTCCAGATGCGATTAATTTTGAGCTCGATATCTGTGTCAGGAGGGTAGAGAACACATTTGTTTGGCGGGCTGTCGGTGAGCTCCAGTCCAATGTTTGTGGCAGAAACTGTTTGTAGGGACTTCAGTCTGGTTAGAATTGTTTAGATGACAATTTACTTTTGATTTATTAGATTACTAATCCAGTTGCATTACAAGAGAGAGATGCCATCCAACTGGCATAAGCCCTGGTCTGTCTGACCCACTGCTTGTGAGCATGTTCACGGGAAATTCAGGGATGAGGGCATGATGTGACCTCTCAGTGTGACCTAAGTTCACGTAACGGAGAGAGAGTTCCACAAGTACTCAGCCCCTTTTCACCTTCAGGCCTGCTGTCGGACCCAGCATTACTCTTCAAGGGAGCGACAATGTGCCGCATGACCTGCAGCTTTCCAGGATTCACAGCTTCAATGGAAAGAGTAAAGTCACAGATTACACTCTATGTCTACCCAGAGGAATCGAAGGGCTATAAATTCAGCAGTTATGGGGAGGGGATGGTTAAAGTGGGGGCAGGAGAGATACACATTAATTGCATGACATCCAATTGCAAATCTCTACCTGGGTTAGGAGTGGTCAGTTCCAAGTTCACAGAACACCGTTTTCAGGTCCCTCAAACAATACATCATACTGTGGAGCAATCACACACTGTAGTGCTGTGTCCTTATCCAACTGCTCCATTGAGACCGCCGCCTCTCGTTCTCTGTACGCAAGTTACCATTCTCCTGCCTCAGGGCTTCCATTTCACCCAGAGTCTCTCGTAGGGCCAAGTGTGCTTGTCCATCTGCCACACCTCGGAGTCTGACCCCTGGTATGTATGGAGGTGGGTAAAGTGGTGTTGGATCTGTGATGCTGGGCGGTCCTTGTCCATTTCGCACCCATGTACGTTCAGTTGTTAACAAGTGACGCTCAGCCTTTTGTGGCTGTGAATGCAGCTGGTGAGCGGCTCTGTGTCTCATTGGCCTGATGTGGCTGTTTTCACTCTGACTGGGGGTAAACGTTGAGCCTCAGCCTCATGCTGCCTTGCCCCCTTCCATCTGGCTGGCTCACTAGGCTCCTTTCCATTGGCACTGTGTGCAGTGCCCGTTATCATCAATGCTGATCATTGCTCGGTTCCTCTGGTGGGGGTTGACACGGTTCTGGCTGTAGGTGGTTCCTCCTCCTCCTCATCCTCCAGCTTGGCCATTATCCCTGCAAACAGCAGTCGGCTAGTCTCCAACCTAGGCCCGGGTGAATGACACTGTTTTCCCTTTCCCTGTGGAGGGCCACTCCCATTGCCATGGTGACCAGCGGCAGGAGGCTGCACACTGCCCTTGGACTTCGCATTCTTCACCTACTCTGCGCTCGCTCCTGCAGCCCGGTCAGCAGCAGCGCCTAGCTGCAGGTCAACAGCTCCTTCCTTAACTCTGCAAAATTAATATTGGAATGTCTCAGAAATCAGTCACCTCACAATCAAGATGATTGAGTAAAAGATTCTTTGTATCACACTTCTCACAGATATTAGTATCTGAATCTGTAACAGTGCAATGGTCACTGCCTTGGGCTGCGCTGTGCAGACAAAACATAAATCATGTGTCTGAGTTCATTACGAAATGATCAACTTTGAGCTGTAGACACTCGGCTAAACGGAAGTATTGAAGAAACAATTGTGCAGACTGAATTTTAAACAATTTTCTAGTCAGTTTTACATTCTAACTTGTTTGGTATGTTCCCAGGCCTATTCATTTGTTTAGTTTCCCCCTGTCAAATGGGCTGAAGTTCACCTTCTATGTGTTACAACAGAAGAAAATAAAAATCCTACCACCTACTTTCAAAGTTTTCCCGATGAACTTCCCTTTTCCCTTCCATTAGTCCGGGCCCGTCCAACCTTCCTCTCGATCCTTCTGCTCGCTCACGGCAGACAGCGGCTCAATCCTGGTCAGCAGCTCCGCGATCCAGAAAACCAGACAGAACTTTCGGGTCGCTGCGGCTGGATCTGCCGGGGGCGCCGAGTGTTCGGCAGCAATAAGGTCACTGATGTCCGTACAAGAGGTCCTGATATGGCCGAAGCGGATGGTAATAAAAGCGGAGAAGTGTGGTAAGAACCAGCTGATGGAGTGAGAATTGTCAATGACAGAAAGGACTGAAAATTAGTGGCGGGAAACAAAAACACCTGAGAACACTTCATGACAAGAATTGGGGTGACTGTACCGTTTTTTTGTGACCTCTTTTGGAACGCAAATGTTTCTAGGCCATTTTTAGCTGGATGTAATTATTAGTCTTCAAGCGGGTGAACACAGTCTGTCTACTCTTGACTGGGAAAGTCTGTCCACTGTAAACTTTGTTGAAGAAAACATCTCTCTCTGTCCGGGGCTAGTACTGAGAAATGTTAGAAACTTTTACAATGTTTGAAGAAAGTTCGAGCAACATTTGAAGAGGCCCCTACAGTTGAGATAAAAACATGTAGCGAGGAACATCTCCAGAATGTGCTGGAGGTTTTTAAGGCCCCTTTGTGGTGAGGACTGGCCTGTGGTCATTATTTTTTTTCGCTCTGCAATCCTGAAAGCAGGGAGTCCAAGTTTTAGCCCAGTATGCACCATGCAGGCTGACTCTGCACAGGGCCGAGTGCTGCATTACCACCGGCCTCATCGTGTGCAGGAGGTTCCAAACTTCAGTAGTCATGTGCCCCACCTTCCTAAAGCCCACATTCCAAACTAAAAAAAGAGAATTATCTTAATGTCACGGCCCTTACACCTTGAAGTATCAGGTTAACGGGCCATTTATTTCTAAGAAAATCCGAAAAAACCACGATGTTTGCCTCAAGCCTGTTTTCCCCCCCGTCTCACCTCTGACCCCTGCCCCCACAACCCCCTCCCCCTCGCCGCCGGACCCTCTAAACCAACTCCATGCTGGCCTTGCCTCCATTCTCCCACCCCCTATATTCGTGCTGGCCTGGATCCGCCCTCCCCATGTCCATGCTGACCTGCCCACCCCTTCGCCAGAAGCTCCAATATAGGCTCCAGTCTCCCGCATTCACGGCCCCACTCACTCCCGATCCACATGGAGCTGCTGCACTTACCGATCACAAGCAGAAATGTGGCCCACACCAGCACAGGAAGTGGGAATGCCCCTGGGAGCAGCAGGTACTGAGGGAGTGCCCTCTGGACCACACAATGGATTTTTAATGTGACCACTTCTGTATGTCTGTGAGGAACAGAGGCCATTCCCCTATAACTGACCATCCCAGACACAGGCTGCATTCCCACTTCCTCTCCCAGAGCAGGAGGGGGTTAGATGATGGTTGGGAAACCATCAATGCGCAGGGATGCGGTGAGAAGGCAGGAGAATGGACCTTGTTGAAATGTTTATGTTTTAAAATCCTTTATTAATGGTGATTCACTCTGCTATCACTTTCAAACTTTACCGGGCAGGAATAACTCCCCATTCACAACAATCCCTGAACAGAAACATCTCTAAAAGCGACAAATGAGACTTCAACAACCGTCAAAGTAGATTCGGAAGTAAGGATCACACAAATGGATGTAAGAAAGTTAGTTGTGAAGGGGACGGAAGGATGTAGATAGGTTATGTGATTGGACAAAGAGATGGCAAATGGGGTGTAAAGTAGGAAAATGTGAGTTTGACCATTTTGGCAGGACAAACAAAAAAGGGGCACATATTATAAAAAATGAGAGATTGCAGAGCTCGGAGTTACAGAGGGATCTGGGTGTCCTACTGCATGAAATATTTTGTTCCTTTCTGCTGTTAAACTGTCCAAATCCATTGAAATTCGGACAGTCCAGAGTGACAGATTGGTTGGTCTTGAAAAAGGCCTCATTCGCTGAAAAAGCCTTAGTTTGGTTTTAAAACTCTTTCACTTCTGCACTGGTCACACTGTCTCATCCATTCGCTGACACGTTATTTTCTTTTCGACTGAAATCTCAAAATCAACTCAATCTTCCCGTTTAATTCTCACTTCAGAGCAGAGTGATCCTATGACAGGGAAATCTTTTTGTTTCACACAAGAGGGGCACAGAAATCAGGTGCTGAGAGCGGACACAGAAACACAGGGAGACATTATTTTAACCCGCCAGCCCCTTTCACACACTCTCTCTGACGCAATGTTCACATCTGCACATTCACAGGACAAACTATCCCCAGATTGACAGTTCCTGGGATAGGCTTCCCACTCCACTCGGTCTCTGCTGTGGACTCTCCGGGGTTATTTGTAGTTTCGCAGCTCTGCTCACAGGTTCTGTTCCCCAGGTTCAGGGGATGAAACGCATCACAGCTCTGGCTGGATTAAGACAGGTATAATTTCACATTATTAGATTATTCACAGCCAGCAATATGTTTAATTAATATGAAAATACAAATGTTGTGCTCTGCTCTGGCCCTTCAGTAAGCGTATCCCACATTGTTTTATAGGGCAAGGGAGAAAAGGGAGAGAGGGCGGAGTGAAAGACAAAGTCAGGGTGAGTTCAGGCAGTGAGACACAGACAGTCAGGCAAAGTATCGGCTGAAGAATAAATTGTTCAATCCAGTTTTACGAACATACAATTGGAAAGGTAGAAGACACTGTCTCATTTCTCACTGATATTTTACCGGGGAAAAATACATTATTAATCACACACTCAGGGTCAGTGCCAGAGAGTGATCCAAAGCCTCATATTTAACCTCCTTTTCCCTGTTGTAATCTCTGCAGTCTTGCAGGTCAGGGTTGCTGGGTATTGCTCTCAGTAACGGAGTGTTTCACTTCGATTAAATTAATCTGGGCGTCTCCCTGTCAGATATTAACTATTGCGTGGTCCCAGCAAATCACTACCTCCCTCATTCCTCCCATGTTTCTGCAGGATTGCTTAGTGAAGATGGGCTTGTGAACAACAAATCGCCTGCAGGGAATGATGCCAAATTGGGGTTGGTAAAGGGTCAAGCCTCCACTTTTCAATGTTCTGTGATCTTTTCCCAATCCCAATCCTTTTGCTCACATAATGATCTAAGTGAATTGCAGAAAATGTTGATTTTAGTTGCTGATTTACAGCAGACATCTGCGCATGAGGTATTTAGTGCCACCCGAACGCTGATTGTTCGTGAGTCAGAGATTGACAGATACAGAATCAATCCCACACTCACAGGTAGTGAGTGAGACTGATATTTACACAACTAATCTCACAATCACAGATAGTACCAGAGACTGAGATTGATAGAATGAATCCCACAATCGCAGGTAGTACCAGAGACTGACATTGATAGAATGAATCCCACAATCGCAGGTAGTACCAGAGACTGATATTTACAGAATCAATTCCACACTCACAGATAGTGCCAGAGACTGATATTGATAGAATCAATCCGCACTCAGATGAATAGTGAAACATTGCAGGATTACAGGGAGCAGATTTCGGTGAATTGCACCTTCAGAGGGCCAGCACAGATTGGACAGCCCGAATAGCCTCTTTCTGTGTTCTAGCTATTCCATGATTCAAATCGAAAATATTCGAAGAACTTAGTCGCTCTGGCAATTTCGACGCTTCGATAGCAGGTCTATTCGTTAAAACTTCAATCGACCTGAAGTGTGAATCCTCCCTTCCTCTCTCCACAGATGCTGTCGTAGCACAGATGAGTGTTTCAGCAAATACTGTCATTATTTCAGATTCCCAAATTGAGCAGTGTCTCGCCTTTTGAACAATAAAACAATCCCTGTGCAGGAATCCATATTCAAATAATAAATGGGAAGCAACAGGGGGGAAATTTCAGATAATTGGCGAATTTTACTAAATCGGAGTAATTCTCTCCCTGCTCAATAATACAGTTCAGGAAAAGCCTTCATTATCAGCAACAAGGAATTCACCTGAGTTACATTTTAAATGGATGAGAAGTGGAGGTTGGAAATATTTTTTATAAAAATTAAACCGGCTCGTGTTTTTGGAACAGAGTTTCACCGAAACAGATCAAATTCAGCTGCGAACTTCATATCTGAGGGGTTTAGAAACTAACAGACTGCGGCGGCCGAGAATCGAACCTGGGTCAATTACTTAGAAGGGAGCTATGCTCACCACTATATCACCATCACTGGCTGCCAAGGGCGAAATGGACCGGAAAGCTCCAAGCCTCTTAACAAGGGCGTTATCATTAAAAAAAAGAAAGCAAAGTTAATGTTGAGCCACAGAAGGAGATATCACATGGATCATAACAATTGGATCCTCCCCCTCCCATTCCAGGTTCCTCTCCAGCCTTAAAACGGGCATTTTGCGGGCAGCAGGACTTTCAGCTCTTTGCTCATGCTGTAAAGATTACTATCTATACGTCTGACTATGCTGTCCTCTTCTACAGCTCATTTCAATTCTTTCCTTTGCCTACTTGAATGAGACCCTTTAGGACTGCGTTCATCCACGGTGTAGTCACTGCTCTCTTTTATGTAAGCTGCAAGCAATTAATTCCTGTTGGACAAGCGCAAGGACTGAAGCTCGTCCATTGCTACTTGCTGGATCCAGTTACTTGCCTCACTGGTAGTCACACCCTCCTGTCTCTGACCGCACACCAATTCTGAAGTAGATACGGTTATCATCCTTAATGTTGTAATCCTGTCACATGAAGCGCCTGCTCTAGTTATAAGTGAGAGGTTCTGTTATTAGTTGGGGAAATGGTGGTGCATTATTATTAAGCATATAAAAGAATTGGTTTCCACCCATGTGGATGGAAGGAAAATTAAGTTTGTGCCTGTGTTCTCTGGGTTTTGTGACTAAACCAATATTAAGAAAGACTGGCTCCATATTCCTCCTTTACTCAGGGAATGAGTATCAAATTGTGCCATGGTTCCAGAGAATGAACGTCGAGCTGTAGTGGCTGTAAGCTGAATAAGCATTCTTTGTATCTATTTCTGACAGAAGTATTGCTCGAGGAAATCTCTGGTGAAAAATGGCTGAAGCCAGAAGCAAATTTTCAACCATTGATTGCAACTGTTTTTTGGGTAATTTGAACCGTAGAAGCAGCGGAAAATGATGTGGAAATGTGGACTCGAGTTACCTCGTTTTCCAAGAGGAAGAAGGGCACCGCTTTGAATTCGGCAGCACCAGGAGACAATAAGATTAGGAGTCAATTAATTTTGGAGCTGGTTTGGACACTGAGGAGGGACTAACTCTTCTATGGCAATTGGTGGATAGGTTTTATATTGAAGGTGATTTGTTGGTAATCTACGCAGCGTGGTCAACGTTTGAATAATTTGCGATGGCAGACCATCAGTCCATGGAAGAGTATATTCTGGAGTTAAATAGGTGTTATGAGAGATTGACAAAGTTTGCCCTAGATGTTTCGAGTCTGTGTTTCTATTTAAGTTACGAGATTGTACCCAAATTTCACATATTTCTAGCACTGACTGAACTATTTAAAAAGAACGAGCAGATTCAATGGATACTGGAGTTTAAGAAGACATTTGAGAATTTGAAAACTGTCTTAACTTCGAGACTAGTTTTGGCAGAACCCAATTATGCCAAGAAATTTAATTTGGCTGTTGAGGCAAGTGATATAGGCATTTGGGTTTCATTGTTACAAGAAGATGACACTGTATTGAAAAATCGATAGGGAATTTTTCACGGAAGTTGAATGCGCAACAGAGAAGATATTCAAAGTGATAAAAACAAAAGGCTAAAAGCTACTGCGGATGCTGGAAATCCAAAACAAAAACAGGATTACCTGGAAAAACTCAGCAGGTCTGGCAGCATCGGTGGAGAAGAAAACAGTTGACGTTTCGCGTCCACACGACCCTTCGGCAGAACTGAAGTATAGTTAGGAGAGAGGTGAAATATAAACTGGTCTAAAGTGGGGGGCGGGGGGAGAGAGAAGTTGAGGGTGGGGTGGTTGTGGGGATAAGCAAGCCGTGATAGGAGCAGATAATCAAAAGATGTCACAGACAAAAGGATCAAAGAGGTGTTGAAGGTGGTGATAATATCTAAGAAAAGTGCTAATTAAGAATGGATGGCAGGATACTCAAGGTACAGCTCTAGTGGGGCATTTCTTGAAGAGAGGTGGCATTCAATTAAACATAGAGATAAAAACAAAAGGCTAAAATAGAGGTCACCTGTCTTCAAGAAATGCCCTACCTGAAGAAGTACTGTTCTGTTCTCTGTCAGGATTTCCGACTGACTCTTCTGCACTGCTCACCTTCATTGCTTTCCATTTCTCTCCTGGTGTTTGACAAGGTGTTTACTAAAACCCGCTTTCACAGCCATATTTCCTTTCTCAGTGACTGTCTCCGTCTCCGACTCACCCCACGTGGATTTCAACTGAAATTCCATCCCTCTTGTTTCGAATCCACCCAGGATTACAGGTATCTCCGGGACATAAAACGTTTCTCGGACTGCTGTTCCCATCGCATTCTGAGATCCACACTCAGTGCCATGCGCCGCCATATGAACACACACGGCCTCTCCCTCCAGCAGCACCGCCGCACCATTTTTCAAACTGCGCGTGCCCCCAGTTTCATTTTATTCTTCGCCTCATCCGTCGCCTCAACAAGAAACTTTTTCTCTTTCTCTCAAGTGCTAAGGAACACAAGCTCCAACAACTCATCGACACCAACACCCATCTGGGACCCTCCACCCCTACTTGTCCCTCCGTCCCCACCCCATCTTCCAATCCCAGCCCCAGCCACGTATTCACTATACCCCCTGACCTTCCCCTCTCCGATGCTGAACGTTCAGTGCTCAGCAAAGGACTTAGCTTAATACCCTTACGCCCTCATCTCAATGAATTTCGGGCTCGGCACGATGCTGAACTCTTCTTCCGCCCTCTTCGTCTCCGTGCTCACTTCTTTGGGCAGGAGTCCTCTCCCCGTTCAACGGATCCTTTTACCCACCTCCAATATTCTCCCTCCACCTGGACCCCTCCCTCTGGATTCTTACCTTCTCTTGATCTTTTCATTGAGAACTGTCGGCGTGTCATTAGCCGTCTCAATTTCTCTGCTCCTCTCACCAATTCTAATCTGTCTCTCTCTGAACTTACTGCACTCCGTTCTCTCAGGTCCAACCCCAACATTGTCATCAAACCCGCTGACAAGGGTGGTACTGTTGTTGTCTGGTGCACTGATCTCTACCTCGCGGAGGCTGAGCGTCAACTCGCAGACACTTCCTCCTACCTCCCCCTGGACCATGACCCCACCACAGAACATCAAGCCATTGTTTCCAGGACTGTCACTGACCTCATCTCCTCTGGAGATCTTCCTCCCACAGCTTCCAACTTGCTAGTCGCCCAACCTCGGACGGCCCGCTTCTACCTCCTACACAAAATCCACAAACAGCACTGTCCTGGCAGACCGATCGTGTCAGCCTGTTCATGCCCCACGGAACTCATTTCTCGTTATCTTAACTCCCTTCTCTCTCCCCTTGTCCAGTCCCTTCACACCTACATCCGTGATTCCTCTGACACCTTACGTCACATCAACAATTTCCAGTTCCCTGGCCCCAACCGCTTCCTCTTCACCATGGATGTCCAATCCCTTTACACCTCCATCCCCCACCAGGATGGTCTGAGGGCCCTTAGCTTCTTCCTTGAACAGAGGCCCCAACAATCCCCATCCACCACTACTCTCCTCCATCTGGCTGAACTTGATCTCACACTGAACAATTTCTCTTTTAACTCCTCTCACTTCCTCCAAATAAAAGGTGTGGCTATGGGTACCCGCATGGGCCCCAGCTATGCCTGTCTCTTTATGGGGAATGTGGAACATTCCTTGTTCCAGTCCTACTCCTGCCCCCTCCCACAACTCTTTCTCCGGTACATCGATGACTACTTCGGTGCTGCTTCATGCTCTCATCGGGATCTGGAAAAATTTATTAATTTTGCTTCTAATCTCCAACCCTCCATCATTTTCACATGGTCCATCTCTGACACTTATCTTCCCTTCCTTGACCTCTCTGTCTCAATTTCTGATGATAGACTGTCCACCAATATCCATTACAAGCCTACCGACTCCCACAGCTACCTCGACAATAGCTCCTCACACCCCGCTTCCTGTAAGGACTCCATCCCATTCTCTCAGTTCCTTCGCAACAGTCACATCTGTTCTGATTACGCTACCATCAAAAACAGCTCCTCTGACATGTTCTCCTTCTTCCTTAACCGAGGTTTTCCACCCACGGTCGTTGACAGGGCCCTCAACTGTGTCTGGCCCATATCCCG
The DNA here is from genome assembly GCF_964194155.1 of Cetorhinus maximus. NCBI lineage: Eukaryota > Metazoa > Chordata > Chondrichthyes > Lamniformes > Cetorhinidae > Cetorhinus > Cetorhinus maximus. The sequence goes on along the minus strand of NC_135894.1, from coordinate 5,927,309 downwards.
CGCATCCGCCCTCACACCTTCTCCTCCCTCCCAGAAACATGATAGGGTCCCCCTGTCCTCAATTATCACCCCACCAGCCTCCGCATTCAAAGGATAATCCTCCGCCATTTCCGCCAACTACAGCATGATGCCACCACCAAACACATCTTCCTTTCACCCCCCCTGACGGCATTCCATAGGGATCGTTCCCTCCGGGACACCCTGGTCCACTCCTCCATTACCCCCTACTCCTCAACTCCCACCTATGGCACCTCCCCTTGCCCACGCAGAAGATGCAACGCCTGCCCCTTCATTCCCTCTCTCCTCACCGTCCAAGGGCCCAAACACTCCTTTCAAGTGAAGCAGCATTTCACTTGCATTTCCCCTAACTTAGTCTACTGCATTCGTTGCTCCCAATGTGGTCTCCTCTACATTGGAGAGACCAAACGCAAACTGGGCCACTGCTTTGCAGAACACCTGCGGTCTGTCTGCAAGAAAGACCCAAACCTCCCTTTCGCTTGCCATTTTAACACTCCACCCTGTTCTCTTGCCCACATGTCTGTCCTTGATTGCTGCATTGTTCCAGTGAAGTCCAACGCAAACTGGAGGAACAGCACCTCACCTTCCGACTAGGCACTTTACAGCCTTCCAGGCTGAATATTGAATTCAACAACTTTAGATCTTTAACTCCCCCTCCCCCCATCCCCACCCCGTTTCTTCCCCCTCCCCCTTTTTTTCAATAATATATATAGATTCTTCTTTTCCCACCTTTTTCCATTATTTTTAAATCTACAACTAATACTTTGTTAGTCTGTCCACCCCACCCCCACTAGAGCTGTACCTTGAGTGTCCTGCCATCCATTCTTAATTAGCACTTTTCTTAGATAATATCACCACCTTCAACACCTCTTTGATCCTTTTGTCTGTGACATCTTTTGATTATCTTCTCCTATCACGGCTTGCTTATCCCTACAACCACCCCACCCTCAACTTCTCTCTCCCCCCACCCCCCACCTTAAACCAGCTTATATTTCACCCCTCTCCTAAATATACTTCAGTTCTGCCGAAGGGTCGTGAGGACTCGAAACGGCAACTGTTTTCTTCTCCACCGATGCTGCCTGACCTGCTGAGTTTTTCAAGGTAATTCTGTTTTTGTTTAAGATGTTCAAAGTGTTTATTGCTTGTTGAGTGTGATAATAAAGCATCAGGTTATTCTGCCCTGTTTGGCTGATGCTGTTCATCAGATTTTCTGAGGGACTGAAGTGACGCCTCCATATATTAGGTGGCGGGTTGTTTCCCATGTCAGGAGGAAGTATAGAACGTGAAGGCATGGAATGAAAACCAGGTGTCAGAAAGCGGCACCTTGAAGGAAGCAAATAAGAATCCTCATATGAGTGTTTCATTAATTCCCGACATGTCGATCTGAATGAAGAGCAGCCTGGTGCGATTGGATAGCGGTGACGTGAAGGGTTTTTTGGGCACTTTTGTTGATTCGGTATCTGACTTCCTTTACAGCAGTGCAGTTTAATCAATTGGTCACCGATCTGAAAGTTTACATCTCCTTCTCTCTTCACAGATGCTGCCTGGCCAACTGAATATTCCCAGAATTCTCTTGATATGAGCTGGATTTTACAATATCAAACTGTGGTAATACATCTCCCCCCACTCTTTTTTTGATGATACTGCAGCAATATAGTGGTCTAGAATTCACAACATTGGATTACAATGCTTGCTTGCAGGTTGTCACCGTGCCTTTTTTAGTGAAAGCGGCTGTCTTTTAAACTGAAGAATCCAATTCACTCAGCAGTGCCTCTGTTTCTGCAATGTACGGCTTTAAAGTAATACGGTAAAGAAGTGGCCATTTTTCAGGAGGGAAGGAGCAAATCACGTGCGACCATAGGGAAGCACTATTGGATCAAAATTATCTATGAAGCGAATGTGGACCGTTGTGCACACATGTTGCGGCCTCTTGAATGTATCCCAAGGGAATTTGGCAGAGTCCGTGAAAGATAACCGCGTCTACATCTTTATTATCGTTGTCACAAAGTATTTTGATGTAGCTACTTTCAGTTATCTCGCCAGCATCAACTGAAACTAGTCTGGCATGCTGAACCATGTAGGGAGCAGTTGAGGGCCTAGTATTTGAGAACAGTCAATGCGCTATGACACTGTCTGCCCCAGTGCTGATTACCACTGGACGCCCTGTGAATCGGCCATGGATTCATTTCCTGTGCTGAAGCCATTCACATTCAAACTGCGATAATAATAGGTTCAGTACCACGAATGAAATCATTACTCAATAATGTTCAGTTATTAATATTCTACCCACTTAAATGGACAGAACCATTCAGATATGTGTTGGAGACGGGCTTACAAGATTGGGTGGTACATTTTAGCAAATAAGAACGGTCGTAATGTCGCACCGTAACTTAATTAAAAAACGTCATTGAGTGCATTTGGACATATAAGGATACCGAGCCAGATAATTAAAGCATTAGTGCAACTGAACAGATGTTAGTTTTAATGACGATTTAAAAGGAGGAGAGATGGGTTTTGGGAGAGGATTCCAGAGTGAAGATCCCAGAGACCTGAAGGCAAGTCCAACAATAGTGTAGTGAAGAATTAATGGATGAACATGACGCCAGAATATGAGTAATAGAGAATTCTCAGAACATTGTAGAGAGGGAAGAGATCATAGACGATCGCAGAGGCAAGGCCATGGGTGGATTTGAATGCAGGAATGAAAATTCTAAAATAGAAAAGTGTTTAGACTCCTACAGAAAGGTATTAATTAACTGGTTTATCTGCACTTTCCTGACATTTATTGGATTTTGAAATTAATATGATTGATATAGTTTGGCGAGTTGTGCCCAGGTGATTTAACATAAGAAGGGTGTGAAGCAGCACACTGCTTCCAAGATCTGAAGGGTCAGGAACCATCGCCCACAGATGAGAGGATATAAGGAATTTAGAACTGAAAGAAGAAGCAATCCCTTTGCTTGGAGAACGAGAGTTGGGTGACATTAGTGGGTAATCGTGTTGGGTATGTATTCGGGATTGGGCAGATAAGTAATCCAGTTGGGTAGGCAGTTGGGCCGTTAGGGGTGTGGTGGTGGGGAAATCGAATTGGTCCGGTTGTCAGATCACGTAGGTGGATAATCAGGTTGGTCCGGCTGTAAGGTCGTATAGTTGGATACACAGGTTGAGTGGGTAGTTGTGTCAACTAGTTGGGTAATTGGGTTCAGTGGGCAGTCTGCTCTCTAGTTGGGCATTCAGGTTGGGTGTGCAGTTGGGTCGCATAGGTGGGTAATCGGGTTGAGCGGGCAGCCGGATTGTGTAGGCAGTCCGATGGGCATTTGTCAGTTTGATTCAGGAGGGACTTTGAGTCAGGTGAGTAGCCAGGTTGGGTCAGTAGAAGGGTTGAGGAGTGCAATCGTGTTGGCAGGTAGTCAGTTTTGGAAAGGGCTGTCAGGTCCTGGGGAGGACTGGGGGGTGGCGGGGAGGGGGTGGACTTGTTGGGAGGGAAGTAGCCGAATTGAAAGGTGTAGTCGGGGCGGAGAGAGGGTAGTCAGGTGAGGTGGGCGATCAGTAGGGTGGGCAGTTGGTTCGGTACACAGTTAGGGTTGGGGGAGTAGTCAGGTTTTTCGGGGGGTCGTGGTGGTGGTGGTGAGTTTCAGCACTGGTTGTGGTGAGCAGTTCAGTTATGCTGCTTAGTCTATGAGCTAGATTAAGTTTTTCCCAACGTAACATTCGCAGGGCAAGTATGCAGGCAAGTCCCCTGTATCTGACACCCAAGTCTCTGACAGTGAGCTCAGCCTGGGAGATATTGACAGCGGATCCAGGTCAATGCAAAACAGCCAATCAGAAATTTAACCTTCCGAGGCAATTTCAGCCCGTGTGCACGTGTCAGGACATCCACAGTATTTGGGATGCGCAATAGCATATTAACTTAACTGCCGTGAACATTGAAAGTTTATGGGCCCTAGCTGTTATTAAACTGGCGCTTCTCATTGAAGTACCGGCCATACATGGGAGTAAAGGCCAGTGCAGAGAGGTTTTACTCCAATGCAGAAACATGTTAATGGCTGTCCTCTGTGCACCCTGAGTGGCAAGTGCGCCGCTTTAGGAAGAAACAATTATAATCCCTATGGAATATCAGCAGACATAAAACACGTGACACAAAGTGGATCAGTGTTTTCTGATAACTTTTAAAAAAACAATATATTGTCGTGGAAGCAGAAAGGCCTCCAATCAAAACAGGAACATTGGCTGCAATTTAATTATAGTTAGAACAGGAAGAGTTGATTTCATTTTGCATTTTTAAAAATCTGTACCAGAATTATTGCCCAAGGAGTTGTTTCAATCTTCCTCAGCTCTTCCCTGAATTTAGTTTGCGTAGCTGCATAAATAAACGCGTTTGTGCAGGAACTCAAATACATGAGCATTCGTCTGGTTTGAGTGGCGATGTATGCAGGAGCTGCATAATCCGGTAGTAAATGAATGACCAGACCACTGACTAACGTACAAACGATTGCTGTCAGCCACAATAATATAAAAGTACCCGATACAGTGAACAGTAATATAATCGATTTCCATCGGTTCTGTATTTCTGGATCACTCTGATTCTCGCTGCTGTGACCCCGGAGCTCCTTACGGGCTCGACTGGCTATTAAAATCTGTCCGACTGTCAAACAATTAAACAGTAATATCAAAGTGAAAGGAATCCAGGGCAATAAAATACTTTGTAGCCAAATGAATATGGCACCAAAAGTAGATGTATAAAATTCCTGGCTTGGTTGGAAACCCCAGTCAACGTTGTTAATTGTTCGCTTCGGTTCAAATGCAAACCAGTTTGGAATGTTCTGTAAAAGTGAGAGGAGACAGATTGTTGTTAGAACTGTAGCCGCAGTTCTCACTGTGCAATACCTTGTCTTAAACTTGTGGTTAAATATAGACACAAGCCGGTCAAATGTGAAGGAGACTGTAAACCACACCAATAAATACAGGTTGGTACTAATTGAGTACATTATGAACTTGCAAATGGGTGTATAGAACATGATTATATGTGGAAAGTGCTTACTCAGGACTTTACGCACGATAACATTGTTGAGCATGACCAGTAAATCAGCTATTGCCATGGACACCATATAGAAAGAAATACATTTTGAAAGGCCGCAATTTCCTCTGGAGAGAATCACGATTGTCATCAGGTTCGCTGTGGGAAAATGGAGAGAAAATAGGTAACATGGACACTCAGGTACTTTCCATAGAATATTATGGGAAATTATGTGCATTTCTAGCCAGCGTTATATACACGTATACGATTAATAATATTGGCCAGTGTTGATGAAATTCGCAAAACAAATATTGAGATTAAACAGTTTCAAGGGCTTTATTTTTATGACTGCCCCCAGCTGAAGCAGGAACTGGAACGGAAACTGATTGGGAAGTACAACAGGCTGGGAGATTGGATTTCAGTATAAGGTCAGAACAAGTAGGCGTCTAAAAAGTTCAATTCTTTTCCAGCTGAAGGGCCGCAGTCCCAAGGGTTCTCGCTGAAGATGTGTGTGGGAGCAATCTTAGAAAACTATAACTTGAGAAAAGCTATGAGCCACCCAGTCACGCCGAAGAGCTGAGATTTATTTTTTCTTTTACCCAGAGCTGAACATACTTGATCCGACAGGGTTACTGAATGATGGAGTGACAGTGCGTCTGGGAAAACTCCACCATCAGAACTCTTGTGACCCGAGTGAAAGGGGTTCCAAAGAAGAAGGCCTTATTGATGATAATCATTTTCGTGAAACCGGATTGGGATCCAGTGGGTGATGGAGGCCACCTGAGAAATAGACACTGCGTTAAGGACAGTGGCTGAGCAACGCTGGGGCAAGGCGGAATTGTGAGAGACTTTAGGACCGAACACAGTGCCGACTATGTGCTGAGGGCTAGCTGAGAAATGCGTGAGACTTATCATTGTTATATCAGCTACATCAATTATAATACATACTATTTTACCCAATACAATTAGCATTTAATTATATATTTGTTGACTTTGGTTTGAATTTTTTTTTAAGATAATGCTATAAAAAGTGAAAACTTATCCATTATTTTCTTTAACCTGGGAACTTTGGGAAGTTACGCTCTTTCAGGAAATTGATCCTGAAGTGAACAGTAACACTGTCTATATGGACTGGGTCTCTGTCGACCTCCCGGTAAATCTCTGACTGATGTTTTCATAGTGCTGAGAGTAGGGTCCCTCGAATTCAGTCTGGAGGATGTTAACGGAGAGCAGCCCCAAACTACACCCAGTCGCACCGCCCCTATGCATTGATAGCTCAACTGGGACTATTGCTGACTTCGGAAAATTGAGTAAAAATGGCTGAATAGGATCAGCCGTCTGTTGTACTTAACACCCGAGTTCCTTTGAAAGACCATCGCCCCATCTCTGGATTGAGGCTCAATGGAACTCAACAGTGCAAATCACCGCAAGTACCTTGCAGAGACAGGACAGTTGCTTATATAAGCTTCGTGAAGGGAAAATGGGATACTTCCATAACTTGTTCAAATTCAAAGTCAAATAGTAAACAAATGTCCTTAACTACAACATTCCTGTTATCAAGCCATGACCCTTTGATACACTGAGTGAATTTCATAAATTGCCACTGAGGCTCCATCTTTCACTAAAAATTATTTTAAAGTCGGCTCCTTCTGATTAGTTGGAGATGGGAATCTCACGAAGGGCACCAGGTCCCACCGGTGTTCAATATGAGTCCTAATCCATTGCAGGAAGTAATAAATTCAAATAAAACTTTCATCTGAATAAAAAAAACTATCCGAAGTAATTCAAAACGTTGCCCTTTGTCTATTTACAGTCGCCCTGGAGGACCCGTTCAGGATATGAGCGGGGGCGGGTAGAACCACAAAGATTCTTTGCGAGGGAGGAATGAGGAGCAAGTCCATAATAATCCATTTAACTCATCCAGCTCGGCAATAAGCAGTGTTCCCTTCAGCCCACCCTACCAGATATTCCCTTCAACCGTTCTAGCCCACTTATTTATAATGTTCCCTTCAGGCCATTTAGCCCATTTGCCCACAGTTTTCCATTCAATCCATCTAAATTTATCATTCGCCATGATTTCTTCTGCAATCATTACCTGGGATAAGGCCCCTGAATTTCCAGTTGTTTTCATGGTTGCCGGATTAATACTGACTGTAATTGCATTAACTGGCTGAAGATAACCAGGCCATGAACCACTCCCTCCACCCTATTCCCCTTCCACCTCCTCCCAATCCTTTGTCATCGAGTCCCTAGCTGGTAACAGACGACACAAGGACCCTCTGACACCTCATCTCACCCACTGAATGATCGGCCTCGAGGCCAAATCAGGTTGTCGTTTCCCGATGAGTTCTGCCGGCATCTTCACACTGTACTTATAGAAATCACAGAAAGTTTACAGCACAGAAAGGGGCCAATTGGGCCGTCGTGTCTACGCCGGCCGAATAACGAGCTACCTCGTTCAATGCGACTTTCCAACCCCTACGTGACGGTGTACCGGTGTGCGGCCACCTCTGGTGGCTCTGGCTTGTCTTAAAATTGGTCGTATAATTCGGGGGAGTTGCAAGTGCAGGGAACTGAAACATGTTTCCGCCTGGTTCTCAGTCAAGGACTTTAGGCGATTAGAGCAAGCTAGGAAAACAGTAAATGACAGAACATATATCAGGCCAACAGCCGTTGTGATTTATGTAATTATCTCAGTAACAGACGTACAGCAAAGCGGCTTCACGGTGGGGAGAGCTCACAGTTATTTTGCCGCTGCTAGGTGGCATCGTAACAAGATTGTTCGAGAGAAGTTGGAATTTCAACAAGCTATACGGGAAAGCATTGGCTACTCAGCGACCTTGTTTACGCGTCGCTTACAAGTAGCTCAGCAATAAGGTAGACGTTGCTCGGTCCGGTATTTTGTTTCGTTGCGGGCGTATTTCAAAGTAATTTAACAACACATTAGGAGTACGTCGTGCAGTATTTTTTCAAAAAGACATGTGGAAGCAGCAAATGCTTTTTTTGCCTCGCCAGCAGCTGACTTAATGTAAAGGAATTTTCTCATGAATAGGCTTTGCTGAAAAAGGTATTGGAAATAAAATGGGTTCCGGCAGCTGCACAGTCATAAACAGGGCCACAGTAAAATTCAGGGAAAAAGCAACTCAAATTTAAGTATTGAAAAATAGTAAAAATGTTCCTACTGGGGAATGTGGGCAGTAAAAATGGTTTCCGTCAATTATGGTAAGTCAAAGTTGGAAGCCCGTTTTCTGCTCCTTCAAAATTTCACCTCCAATTCATTTAAAAATAAATTCATTGCTTAACAGCGCAGATAAGCGGAACTCCAATTGTCTCAATAACAGACGACAGTTACAGTTGAGAATAATTCCACAGATGAAAGGATGCACCAGGATGTGAATTAATGGAGCAGGTAGATGGGGAATCAGGGAATAAAAGGAATAGCTGTAAACCCCCAGGAAGTTTTATCTCTGAATGAAAAGGAAGGTGCTGAAAGGTGAGGTGATTTCATTCTAATAAAGTGGGACACATGAAGGCAGTGTGTTGGAAATTGCAGGAAAAACCTGTTGGAATTATTGGGGGAGGGGGGGGCGGTGGTGGGGGGTGTCAGAAATGTTCTGGAAGTAAACGCACTGTGAATATTGATGTTCAGGCACAGGAGGAAAAAAACCCTGGTTTATGTACAAGTAAAACCAGGAGAATGAGTGACAGGTAAAGAAGTTGGAATGTGTGCAAAATTTACCCAAGAGAATTATGAAGAGCAGTTTGTAAAAATGTGTAAAGATTTTGTGTGTGAAGGGAATGTCTTTCCATGTGTACATGGTGGAGTAGGTAAGGATGTTAAAATTTCAGGAGAGACAGCGGCTAGTAAATCATTACTGTTGTGGGATAGTGATGTTTGTTTTTCATACAGAGAATTGCAGGAAGAGGTGATATTGAGTGAGGTTCTTGGGGATGCTAAACATATTCCATTGTGGAAGGTAAATTTAAAAAAGTAAGTGAAAAGCTCGCGAAGTGATTGTTGGGGTGGTGGAAAAAATGCCCATTGCAGAGGTTCAATTTATTTTGGTTAATGAGTCGCTGGATCACCAATGTGGCATTTGAGAAGCGTGTAGTAGCGTTTCAAACAGACGTGTTACAAGAGGAGCATCCTGGATTGTTTCCAGAATAATTGATAACGAGATGACAGGCACATAGTTTGAAGCAAGAGAAACCAGATGGACAGGCAGTTCAAATGTAGGAAGAGGGTATTGAAATCCAATTAGCAGGCAATGTGTCTGATATTATTGTTCAGAAAGAAACAACAGAATATATTTCTGCTGAAAGGTTTAACTCAAGGCAGTTAATTGAGATGCAGCAAAAGGTTTTGGGATTAAAACAGTTATATCAGATGGTTTATTCAGAAAGAGAGGCAAATGCATCCCAGAGTGTTATTCCTTTACGGTTGATATTTGAAATGCGAAATTGGAGGCTGGACCATGTCTCAGCAAATGAAAACTGCTGAGAGACACATCACATTGTCATCCCATTAGGATATAGAAATCAGATTCAGAGCATTGTTCATTAAATTCCAATGTGGAGGCATTTCGGAATTAGGAAGACACAGGCAACAATGCAGAAATGTTTTTATTGGCCAGGATTGCACAGGTTTGTCGACACCTTCTGTAAACTTGTCACAGATGTCAAGTGATAGGGAAAGCACAAACTGTGATTAATCGGTACCGTTAATCCTAATACCAACATTTGATTAGCCTTTGATGAGAGCTATGATTGATTGTGTAGCTCCCTTTCATAATATTAAAGTGGAAATCAGGATTTACTGACAATGATGGATGTGTCTACCAGGCTTCCTGAAGCGATATCTGAAAAAAAATATATAACGAAGGAGACTGTGGAAGGGTTGACTATTTTTTTTTTTACGAGATATGGTTTATCTCAGGAAAAACAATCAGATCAGCTTTCAAGTTTAATGTCACAGCTGTTTAAGGGCGAAAGTAACAGTTTAGGGAAAAAGACAGTTTAAGTCAACAGCTTATCAACAAGGAGCTTTGGAAGGATTGCATCAAACTATTAAAAACTATGATGAGAGCGTTCTGTCACCTCTTCCAAAGAGGTGGGAAGACGACGAAATTAGTTTTTAGTTGTGGTAGATTATGAAGAAGAAGTAGAAATGCAGGACTCTGAAATTGATTTTCCTGTATTCAAAATAGATAAAGAGGGAATACTTGAGTACTTAAATGAAATATTGAATTGCCTTCCAAAATCTATCAAAGTGGTTTGGGTAAGCTATTGCAGTCAAAAATGCTTATTTTTGGGAATGCACTGGGGAGGAAAGATTTAGCTGTGCAAGATGCCCCTGTAAGAGTTTCATCTTCGATAAGGCAACATTCTTATGGATTAAATTCAGCAAGTGATCACAAGCACAGAAATAAATTGACTTCATGCTTCAAAATTATATCATTAAGTCTAGTTGCAGTAACTTGAGTTCACCTATTGTCCTGGCACCAAAACCAGGTGGAAGACAAAGGCTTTGTGTGAACAATCAAAAGGTGAATGCGGTGACAAAATAGGATTCAAATCTAATAGAACGGTTGGAGATTGCATTGAAAAAGTGGAGCAAACAACATTTATCGCAAATATTGACTTGCTAAAAGCATATTGACAAGTACCATTATCGGAGAGAGCAAAGGAAAAATCGGGTTTTGAGACGACAAATGGACTATAACAGTTTAAAATCATTCCATTTGGTAAGAAGAATGCACTTGTGACACATCACAGGATGACAAACAAAGTAGTTGCAGATCAATGCAATTATGCTGTTTATGTTGATGAAAGAATCATTTACAGTCAGGCGTGGGAGGAGAATTTACAGCATCTGGAAGAATTATTTATTCGATTACAAGAAGCTAATTTGACGATGAACTTGTCTAAAAGTGAATTTGCAACAATGAAAGTTATGTATTTAAGCCATACAATTGGACATGGAAAGGTGGCTCCAAGATGTGTGAAATTCATGGCTATCTTGGATTTCCCCGTGCTACAACAAAATGGGAAGTTTTGAGATTTCTGAGCATGAGCTGGTGTTACTGGAAGTTTGTACCAAATTTAAGCCGTGTGCTTGCTTCACTAACTGAAGTAGTAAAAAAGAATGAGAATTTGCAATGGACACTGGAGTTTCAGAAGCCATTTGATAGTTTGAAAACTGTATTAAATGCGACGCCAGATCTGGCAGCACCCAATTACGCCAAGCAATTGAAGTTGGCCGTTGAGGAAGTGATGTATGCATTGACGTTTGACTGTTATAAGAAGATGACATTGAAATTGAAAAATCGAGAAGGTATTTTTTCAGGAAAGTCGAATGCACAACAGAGAAGATATTCAAGGTGTTTATTTTTTGTTTACTAATAAAGCATCAGGTGGTTCTGCCCAGTCTGACTGAATCTGTTCCTCATGTTTCCTGAGGGACTGAAGTGACACCTCCATAAATTTGGCAGTGTGTTGTTTCTCCTGTCAGGAGGAAGTGTAGAACGTGAAGACATACAATGAAAACCAGGCGTCAGAAAGCGTCTCCTAGCAAGAAGCAAATAACAAGCATCATATAAATATTTTATTGATCCCCGTCATGTCCATCTGAATGAAGGTCAATCTGTCGGGATTGGATAGGGCTGAGGTGAAGGTTATTTTGGACACTCCCTCTGATTCGGTATCTGACTTACTTTACAACAGAGCAGTTTATTCGATTGGCCAGCGATCTAAAAGGTTACATCTCCTGCTCTCGTCACCGATGTTGACTGACCTGCTGAGTATTTCCAGCATTCTCTTGATATTACCTGGATGCTTGATTGTTAAAATGAGTTAATACAACTTCCCCTCTCTTTCTTAAGATCATACAGCAGCAATATAGTGATCTACAATTCAAAGCTTTGTATTTCAATGCTTGCTTGCAGGTTGTCACCGCGGCTTATTTAGTGAAAGCGCCTGTCTATTAAAATGAAGATCCCAATTGTGAATCTCAGCAGTGCCTCTGTCTGTTTCTGCAATGTGTGGCTTTAAATTAATCCGGAAAAGAAGCGGGCATTTTCAACGCTGGAAGAAGCAAATCACGTGCGATTATAAGGAACCACGATTGGATCAAAATCATCTATGAAGCAAGCGGGAACCGTTGTGCTAACTTGCCGCGATCTGAGTGTGTCTCAATGGTAATGGCGGGGTCCGGGAATGATAATCGCTTCGACGTTTTTTCTTGTCGTTGTCATAAAGCATTTCGCAGTTGCCACTTTCGGTTATCTCTCCAGCATAAGCTGAAACTGGTCTGACATGGTGAACCCTGTAGGGAGCAATTGATGGCCTAGTAGTTGAGAACAGTGACTGCGCTATAACAATCTCTGCCCCAGTGCTGATTACCAGTGAATACCCTGTGAACCGGGCTTAGAACCTATTCCTGTGCTGAAACCGTAAACTGTGATGATCAGAGGTTCAGTGTCACTAATGGAACCAACACTCAATAATATTCAGTAATTTATGCTCCATCCACGTTAAATGGACAGGACCATTCAGGCATGTGTTGGGGACGGACTGGCAAGAATGGATAGTTCATTTTAGCAAATAACAACTTTCATTGATATCACGGTGTTAACTTGATATTATAGTGTCGTTGGGCTTAAAAATATTGTATTTGGATAAATAAGGAGACTGAGACAGACATTTAAAGCACTAGGAAAAGAGGCCAGATGTTAGTTTTAATGACGACTTTAAAGGGGGAGAAATAGATTTTGGGAGAAGATTCCAGAGATTACATCATAGAGATCTGAAAGAAAATCTAACAATTGTCCAGTGAAGGAATTAGGAGATGAGCAAGACGCCGGAATATGAGGAATACATAATTTTCAGAAGGCTGTAGAGAAGGAGATCACAGACGATGGTAGAGACAAGGGTAAGGATGGGATTGATACGAGAATGAACATTTTTAAATGGAGGGGTTGCCCATACCAGAGTAAATGTTCAGCGAGCTCTAGTGTTGTGTGATTGGGACTCAGTGCCAGTTGCATTCAAGCCATCAGGGCTTTCTCTGATATTGCTTTTCTGGATAGTGGACGGTAGAAGGCCGGCAGAGTAACAATGCATAAGCCAAGTCTGGAGTGACATCAACTTGGCGGGTGAGCTTAGCAGCAAAAAAGGCGGAGCTGCGCGACATTGTGTAATCGATGCGATCGGGGTGATACGTGGTCAGACGCTCATATCCTGCATGCGTGTGATCTGTGACTTTAACAAGCACCTATTCAGTGTTGTCGCACTGGATTCCAATGTGAAGTTCGACTTTTGAAGGATCTCAACATGAATGAGAACATGGCAGAGTGACGCCCCAAGTAAGCAGCTAATGACAGGCTATTCAAAACCAGTATAATTATATCGCTATTGAAGCATAAATGTTTTAATCAGGTTCGAGAGCATTGGAATGAATGTTTCTCTTATTGAGAACGCACTCCGTGCAATTTTATTTAAAATACATTTAAAGGCAGAAATTGCAGCGGCAGGTAATGATTTTATTTGGCGGTGGAGGCGGGTTGCAGGGCGGCGGGTGCGAACCGTGGGCAGATACAAATCTTGCATTTTTCACTAACTGAAATACTACGACTACATTTTTACACGTTGTTCTCACTCCCTCTATATAACAATTCCTATAAGTTTGCTTTACACAATTCTGTAATTGTTAAATTTCAATCTCATATCGTGAGAATATAATTTGCTTATTCTTATTCAATGTTGATAATTTCCCCTACTGAACAAGATTTTTTTACCAATCGGCCAAAAGTATTAGGCCCTTAACTTGTTTAATAGATAAATTCAATCTAGGTCAACATAATTGAAATTCTAACAATTGTTTATTTATAAACCTTGCTATTCACCTTTATCATTGCTGCCAATTGAGAGGATGATTTATGACAAATGATTATATTTCTAGACGGTATCAAACGAGTAAACGTTTTTGAACTTTATTAATCAGTGTGCAATAACATATCTTTAAATAACTTCCATAAAACTTCATCCTGAAACTGATGCTTACTGCAGGGTCAGTACTGGCCTGATAGCCTCGTGTTGTTGCAAATTGACATATTATTCGCTACTTAGTATATAATGGCTAAAGATAGCAGCTACTACAATATAAAGAGAAAACAAGAGGATACAATGTGGAGAAACTTCATGACAATCTTATCAATTATAATCGAGAAGGTCTTCCAGTCTGCGTCATTTATTAGAAGGCATTCCTGTATTTTCTGCCTATCCAGTCCAGAGGAATGGGCCTGCAGGTGTTTGACTGGAATCTCTCCTGCACGGACCCTGTCATTTGGGCAGCTCCCACCTGTAAAATCCATTCTTCTCCCGTCAGTAGATGGAAGGACACAGGCATCTCTCACTGAAACATGTTAATTAACTGGTTCAACTGCACTTTGTTGAGATTCACTGGATTTTGAATTTATGTATGGTTGAGGACGAACGTCCACATATTGGAGAATGTAAGGAATTTAGGACTGAGAGAATAAGCAATCCCTTTGCCTAGAGAACTGGAGTTGGGTTTCATAGATGGGTAATCACGTTAATCACGCCCAATCGGCAGTAGTCGCTTTGGATCAGGTGGGCCATTGAACCGGGTGGGTAGTCAGGTTGGCTGAGTAGCTGGGTCAAGGAGAGCAGACGTGTTGGCAGGTAGTCAATTCGGGAAAGAGCAGTCAGGTCCTGAGGAGAGGTGGGAGTGGCTGGGGGCTGGTTGGGAGGGAAATAGCTGAGTTGGAAGGATTAGTCCGGGTGGAGATAGGGTACTCAGCTGGGCTGGGCAATCATTCGGGTGGCAGTTGGATCGGTGGACCATTGCGTCTCGTGGGCAGTCGGATCGGGTCGGCATGGTTGAGGGGAGGTGGTGGTGAATTGGAGAGTTGAGTGTGGTGTTTCGTTCAGTTCTGTTGGTTAATTCCTGAGATAGATCAAGTTTTAACCAGCGTAACATTCGCAGTGTGAGTATGCGGGCAAGTCCCGTGTATCTGACACCCAAATCTTTGACACTGAACTCAGTGTGGGGGACAATGACAGCGGGTCCAGGACAACGCAAATCAGTCAATCAGGAATTTAAACTTCCGGGGCAATTTCAGAGCGTGTCCACGTGTCAGGACGTCCGCAGTGTTTGGGATGCGCAACAGCAACTTCAATTCACTGCTGTTGGCATTGGAAGTTTTGGGACCTTAGCTGCTTATTAAACTGGCGCTTCTCATGCAGTTCCTGCCGTGGAGGGGAGTTAAGGCCAACGCAGAGAGGTTTTACTCCAATGCTGAAACATGTTAATAACTGTTCTCTATGGCCTCTGACTTGCAAGTGCGCCGCTATAACATGAAACAATTACAATCTACGTGGAATATCAGCAGACATAAAACACATGGAACAATGTGGAATAATGATTTCTGATGCCTTAAAAAACACAATACATTGTCGTCGCAACAGAAAGGCCACCATTCAAAACTGGAACATAGTCTACAAGTTAACTATAGTTAGAACAGGAACAGTTGGTTTCGTTTTGCATTTTTTTTAACATTAACAAAATTATTGTCCATGGAGAATTCAGTATTTTCTTCAGCTCTTCCCTGAATTTAGTTTGTGTAGCTGCATAAATAAAAGTGTTTGTGCAGGAACTCAAATACATGAGCATGTATCCGGTTTCAGTAGCAATGGATGCAGGAGCTGCATAATCCGGTCGTACATGAATGAGCATACTACTGACTAACGTACGAACGACTGCTGTCAGCCACAACAGTATAAAAGTACCCGATACAGTGAACAGTAATATAATTGATTTCCTTCGGTTCTGTATTTCCGGATCATTATGATTCTCGCTGCTGTGACCCCGGAGCTCCTTACGGGCTCGACTGGCTATTAAAATCCGTCTGACTGTCAAACAATTAAACAGTAATATCAAAGAAAGGAATCCATGTCAATAAAAAGATTTGTAGCCAAATAAATATTACACCAAAAGGAGATGTATAAAAATCTAGGCTGGGCTGGAAGCCCCAGTGAGAATTGTTAATTATTCGCTGAGGTTCAAATGCAAACCAGTTTGGAATGTTCTGTAAAAGTGAGAGGACACAGATTGTTGTTAGAACTGTAGCCGCAGTTCTCACTGTGCAATATCTTGTCTTAAACTTGTGGCTACATATAGACACAAACCGGTCAAGTGTGAAGGAGACTGTAAACCACACCGATAAATACAGGTTGGTACTAATTGAGTACATTATGAACTTGCAAATGGGTGTATAGGACAGGATTATATGTGGAAAACGTTTACTCAGGATTTTATGCACGAGAACATTGTTGAGCATGACCAGTAAATCGGCTATTGCCATGGACACCATATAGAAAGAAATACATTTTGAAAGGCCGCAATTTCCTCTGGAGAGAATCACGATTGTCATCAGGTTCGCTGTGGGAAAAAGGGAGAGAAAGTAGGTAACATGGACACTCAGATACCTTCCACAGAATATTATTGGAAATGTTACTGTGCATTTCTACCCAGCGTTATATACATGTGTCCAATTTATAACATTGGCCAGTGTTGATGAAACTCCGAAAATAAATAAACGAATATGCACTCTATTGTGATTAAATAGTTTCAAGGGCAGTATTTTTGAGACTGGCCCCTCGCTGAAAGAGAAACCGGAACCAGATTTATGGACCAGGGATCTCTTCGTTGGACACCGGAATTCTGAGAAATGAATGTGCGCATGTAATTGGTAAGGGAATGGAAACTGGTTGGGAAGTGTAAACAGTTTGGGAGATCGGGTTTCACCATGTGGTCAGAACAAGCAGGTGTCTAATAAGTTCAATTCCTTTTCAGCAGAAGCCGCCAAGGCTCAGTGGTTCTCGCTGAAGTTGTGTATGGGAGCAATCTTAAAATACTAAAACCTGAGAAAAGCTATGAGCCACAGAGCTAATGATACTGTACACGAGAGCGCTATTGAATGGTGAGTGACAGTGCCTCTGGGAAAACTCCGCTATCAGGACTGTTGTGACCCCAGTGAAACAGGCCACACAGAAGTAGGCCTTGCTGTTGATAATCATATCCGTGGAGCTGGAGTGGATTCAAGTGGTTGTTGGAGGCCACTTGAGAATCAGACCTTACGTTAAGAACAGTGGTTGAGCACTGCTGGAGCAAGATGGAGTTGTGAGAGACATTAGGACTGAACACAGTGCCATATGTGGGTTGTGGGCTAACTGAGATATCCGTGAGACTTATCATTGTTGTATCAGCTACTTCAACAATAATCAATACTTTCTACTGAATACAATTAGAAGCTAATTATATACTTTTTGACTTTGGTTTGATTTTTTACAATAAATGTTTTAAAAAGTTTATTTTTGTCCATTGTCTTCTTCCATCGGTGTCCTTTGGGAAGTTCGGTTCTTTCAGGGAGTTGATCCTCAGTCTAGGGAAAAACTGTATCGGGACTGGGTCTCTGCCGTCCTCCCGCTAAATTTCAGTCTGATGTTTTCATGATGCTGAGAGAAGGGTCACTCGAATTCAGCCTGGAAAATATAACGGAGAGTAGCTCCAAACTCCTCCCACTACCACCGACCCTAATGCATTGATGCCTCAACTGGGGCCAATGGTGACTTCGGACAACAGTGTAAAACTGGCTAAATCGGATGAGCCGTCCGGCATACATATCGCCCGATTCCCTTTCATTGACCATTGTCCCTGTCGCTAGATTGAGGCTGCATGGAACTGTCCAGCGCAACTCAGCCGTCAGCACCTTGCAGAGGCAGTCCAGTTACCGATATAACTTTCGTAAAGGGAAAGTGGGATATTCTTATATCTTCTTGAATTTCAACAGTCAAATAATATACATATTTCCTTTCAAACAACCTTCCTGTCATCGGGCCGTTACCATGTGATACACCGAGTGAATTTGATAAATTGCCACTCTGGCTCCATGTTACACTAAAAATAATTTTACAGTCGGTTCTTTCTGATTATTTGGAGATGAGAATCTCGGGAAGAGTATCCGATGCCAGCGGCATTCAATATAATTTACAATCCATTACAGGACGCAATAATTTCAAATAAAACCTTCAGCTGAAGATAAACTATCCAATGTAATTCAAAACGTTGGCCTTTGCTTCTTTATAAGCGGTCTGAAGGATCCGCTCAGAAACTGAACGGTAGGCGATGGATCCGGAAAGATTCGCTGCCAGGGAGGAATGAGGAATAGCTTCGTATTCCTCAAAATAACTTCCCGCCGACTGCTGGGTGGAGGGCGCTGAAGTACTAGGAATTATCAATGTAATGTAGAGAATGGGCAACATTACATATGAGATGATGGCCATTGACACTAAGCAACACATGCTTTAGTTTTGTAGGGGCGGGAAATTAGCCGAATTCTCCTTCACTGTGAGGATCTGCTGAGCATTACCGCGGCTCACAGGCCCTGTGAACGGCTAGGGTTCCCGCTGACATTCAGCAATTTATCCTGGCAGTGAAATGACTCGGCAGTGAGACATTCCTTCAATCAGCTACATAATCACTAACAGTGAAACCAAACAGCTATTAGACAACACTGACTTACCGGGAATACCAAAGGCTGCGAGAATTGGATAGTAAACATCTGTTACTTGTAGAATCGTTGGCCGGGTCATTTTTTTTAGAAGGATGCGAGATTTCACTCAGTTTTCTGATTGTATTTAAGAACCGTAATTGTTTCCCCCTTTATAGGCCAACCCCTGTTCGACTGATGAAATCAGCTCATTTAATAATTCGTGTTAGTTATAGTCACTTAACAAACAAGCGGCTAATTTACCTCGTCAGAGACCCCGGTCCGCCAATGGGAAGATTGACCAGCTCAGTTCCAGAAACTTCGTCAATTAAAATTAATGATCGGAAAGTAACCCCAGAGGTGATGTGTTCTGCGCATGCCACCTTTGAATGTTGAAAGGGACGTTCCTCCTGAAGAGGGTTGGTCTCTTGGAGCTTCATATTATTCTGGTGCGATCTGGACTCAGGCATTGCAGAATGTAAACCTGTTATAGACTGTAATGTACAACTTAAACCTATTGTATTCTGTGTGGGTACCTCGTGATGACTCGGCGTTATTATGACTGGCGATGATATTGCTCGAACGTTAACAATACTGGATATGTCCGTGTATTTATGCTTTTGCTGTCAGTCAATAGTACTAGACATTACCTACTATAACAATAATAGTAGGACAATTTAGAAAATTATCGGTGCTAATTTTAACCTATCATTATTCATGAAAACTCCACTCAAACATTTGTATGCCCTGCTCCAAATTTTTTTGTCCTGAAATACAAACAGAAAATGCTGGGAATACTCAGGAGATCTTGCAGCATCAGCGTAGAGTGAATCAGAGTTTATCTTTCAGGCAATGGTCAGCATTGACCTTTAAATTTCAGATATCCAGTATCGCAGCATCACTGGGGAAGCCCCTACACGAACAATAATAGTTGTGTCCGTGCAGAGAATCATTCTAACATTTCTAGCTATGACACTATAATGTTACTGCGGAGGCCTGTACTCAAAGTAATTCGTGATAACATCCCTGACACATTGCTGGGGCTGATCCAGTGCCTCCAAGGATTTTTCTTTTCTTGTTTTGTTTTATTTCTTTCCGAAATCCGGTCGCCTGATTATAAGGTAATGTTCTGCATTGCCGGAGTTAATATTTTAATCAGCACTTGGGTAAAATTGGGAAAGCCCCTATTATATGAAAGTGATGATGCCTACAATCCTCTATTTCACTTTAGGAGCATTGATAATGCTTTGGCCAAGTATCATGGCACAAGTACACTTGGGCATAAACAAAAAGAAATAAGGAAAATGAAAAGATACTTTTAGGCTGTAACTGCGCTTGGAAAATGAAAGGGTGTCATGACATATCACTGAAAAAAATGCTAATAGGGCAGATAAATCTATTCCTCGCTCAAACTTAATGCAGCAGGAACTATTATATCCTTGAATATGCACAGTTTATATTGACGTTTACACCTTATAACTGAACGCAAAGCGGAGTCACAAATTGAAAAGTCAAGCTATGGAGAATATTACTGCTTCCAATTGGCGATAGATCGATTATGTATCTCCCCAGTTGACAGCGAACAAAACAGTAATAATTCACCTAAGTATAATTGCCTTACGAAGGGCAATGGTCGCTTTCAAGAGGGGAGCTAAATGTGGTTGTTACACTTGAATGCAGATGCAAGGGGAAGATGCACCATTCTGCCAATAGCAATCAATGTTATCGAAGATATAGCGGGCAGGAGCACAAAACCCACCTGTGTCTCAATCATGACTAATCACTTAAAATGTGGTAAATTTGTTGTAAAGCAGCCACTGTTGGCATTTGACAGCTGTTAATTCAAGGACTCTGCTCTCTTTATCTCGCAACCAGGTGGAAAGACACCTTATGTTTAAGAAGCGAGCGGTCACTAGTTCTTTCATTTAAATCATGTTTCTTCATTCTACCTGCCATAAACCAAAGCCATTGTGAGTGGCGTGTATCATCCGAATTTAACTTGCGTTTGCAGAAATTGTTACTGGATTTAGAGCATCGGAGGTGACGCCTGTAACAATTTCTGCGACAATATAATTTTCATTGTCAACCCTGCAGTGACGCATCGAGCTCGTAAACGGTGAACTCGTATTGCACAATTATCATTGCCCGCAAAACAGGCCACAGAAACGAAAGATGACTGGTATTTCACACCTACCAGGGTTTGTTCTGTAAAGCGACGAAGAAATGGGAGGGGGATGAGGAGCGGGTGAATCTTCCCTCTCTCTGAACCTTACAGAAAAAGACTGGCCGCAGCTGTCCTCACAGATATTTGTAATAGAACCAGAGGATGCTGGAAATCCTCCGCGGGCCTGACAGCTTCTGTGCACAGAGACAGCAGAGTTAACGTTTTCAGGTTCTTTATACAATAGGGAATAATTTGCTTTATACCTCCACACAATTTAAGACATGACCATAATTTCTCCACCCGAATCGTCTAACGAATCTCCTCTCAACTTTCTCTTCTCGAAGAAGAACAGCCCCAGCTTCGCCCATTTATCCACATAACTGAAGTCTCCCATCCTTGGAATCATTCTCGTCAATCTTTTCTGAACTCTTTCTAAAACCTTCGTTTAAGTTGAACCAGAATTTTATGAAGGTTAATTACTTAGTTCCTTTCGTTCAAAATGCCCTGTTTAATAAAGCCGAGTGTTCATGACGAAGGACTGCTTTCTAAAACTGCCCTGCCACCTTCAATGATTTATGCACCTGTACACCCACGTCCCTCTGCTCCTGCATCCAATCAGAATTAGGACCATCATTTTATGTCACCGCTCCTCGTTCACCTGACCACATTGTATCACTTCACATTTCGGTACATTAAATTTCACCTGCCTTGTGTCTTCCCATTCCACAGACCTACCTATTCCCTCTTGAAGTATATTATTATCCGCCTCACAGTTCACAACACTTCCAGTCTTGCACCATCCTCAAATTTTGAAATTATGCCCTGCACACCCATGTCTAGGTTATTGATCTCAATCTTGAAAATGCAGTGGTCCCGCTACATACCGGTAGCCCCACCGCACCCCGCAGCCTCACGCCCTCCCTCCAAGCCCCAGTCAGAATTAAGGAACGTTTCCTGTATGTCATGCTTTAATAGGCTTGAATTCAATTATTAAACTGTGGCACAATTGAATTCCAGCTATGCTAAAGACCAACGATTCAAAACGCCACATGGTTGGAAATAAAATACTTCCGGGAACTAAAAGTTTTAACTACAAAGCATAGGTTTAATAATATTTGCGGAATCAAATGATTAATACAGGGGGAGAGAAGGTTAGAGTAGATTAAGGGATGATATGACAAACTCATTTGCTTAGAGCTCCTACATCTTCAAATCCCCCACTTCCCCACTGCATTTCCATCAGTCATAGTGTTATTAATAACTACATCAAGTCGCGTTAATATTGCACTTCTAAAGTAGTAGATGTGAGGTCTTTTGGACTCAGCCAGAAACCCTGGTTCCAAGTGCCACTCCAGGACTTGATTACCAATAATTAAATTTATTCAGTTACGGGATGTGGGCTTGGCTGGGTAGGCCAGCATTAATTGCCCATCTTTAATTGCCCTTGAGAAGGTGGTGGTGAGCTGCCTTATTGAACCGTTGCAGTCCTTGTGATGTAGGTACACCAACAATACTTTTAGGAATGGAGTTCCAGGATTTTGACCCAGTAACAGCGACGGAACGGTGTTATATTTCTAAGTCAGGATGGTGAGTGACTTGGAAGGAAACTTTCAGCTGCGGGTGTTCTCATGTCGCTGCTGCACTGTCCTCTTAGATGGTCGTGGTGGTTTGTTTGAAAGGAGCTGGCTAAGGAGCCTTGGTGAATTCCTGTTTGCAGGGATGATGGCCAAGCTGGAGGATGAGGGGAGGAGGAACCATTTCCCAGCAGGACCGTATCATCCTCCACCAGTGGCAACGAGCAGTGCTCAGCATCAGTGAAAACCGACACTCTGTACAGTGACAGCGGAAAGGAGCCGAGTGAGGCAGCCAGAGGGAAGGAGGAAAGGCAGCAGGAGGCTGAGACTCAACGTTTAACCCCCAGTCAGAATGAAAACAGCCACATCAGGCCAATAAGGCACAGAGCCCCTCACCAGCTGTATTCACAGTCACATTCTGCTGGACTTCACTTGGTAACAGCTGAATTTACATTGATGTGTAATGCACATGCGCAGTCGAGCATCGCAGATCGAACACCACTTTACCCAGATCGAAACATTCCAGTGGTGAGACAGCGAGTGTGACAGGCTGAAATGGAAGCCGTGAGACAGGAGAATGTTATCCTGTGTGTAGAGAACTATAGACCTCGGGCTCAATTGAACAGCTGGGCAAAGATACGAGCATGTCCTCTGTGTGAAAAGCTGGGTAAGAATTCTCTGTCCCATGCTGCACTCCACAGATCAGCAGATTCTTCTACAGTGTGTGATTGCCGGGACCCTGCACATTATGATGAATTGTTTGAGGCGCCTGAAAACAGATTTGTGTCAATAGAGATTCTGCCATTGAATGTAGTGAAATTCACGTGGATCATCCCCGCACCACCCCCCCCGCCCCCCCAACACACCACCCCCCACCCCGCCCCCGTTCCCCGGCCCCCTCCACGGCTTCTGAATTTATAGCCCTTGGATTTGTTTGGGGAGAAAGATAATGTAATCTGCGAGTTTCCTCTTTACATTGAAGCTATGAATCCTGGAAAGCTACATCTCATGCGGGGCATTTTTGCTCCCTTGGAGGGCATGGACAGTGGCAATTGACGGCAGGTCTGAAGATGGAAACTGGGTGAGTGTTTGTGGAACCCTCCCTCCATTATGTGAACTTAGGTCAAACTGAGAGTTCACATCATGTTCTCACCCTCGACTTTCCCGAGAATATGCTCACAAGCAGTGGATCAGAGAGACTGGGGCCTACATTAATTTACTGGCCTTTTTCTCTGGTCATGTGACTGGATTAATAATCCAGGGAGGTTAATACTCAGGGGACGCAGGTTCAAATCCAACTACGGCAACTGATCGAATTTACAATCATTTAAGAAATTCTGGGATATAAACTAATTTAAATAATGCTGACTCACATTAGACTATCATCAGTTGTTGTAAAAAAAAACATCAGGTTCATAAATGTCCTTTAGGGATGGAAACCTGCTGTCCTTACCCAGTCTGGCCTGCAGAAATGTGGTTGTCTCTTAACCTTTCTCAAGGGATGGGGATGCCGGCCTTGTTAGGGATGTTACATTTGAGAGAATGAAGAAAGTCCTTGTTCTACCCGCTCTGTAAGGCATATAGTGGCCTGTCTAGTTCAGCCTCGAAGCTTTGAGGTTGATCGATGCCAATGAGTGATTCTTGTCACCAAGTAGGGAATTTAAATGAGAAATCGCAGAGATCAGGCTTTGACTCGCTCTTTACGATGGTTCAATGTCCATCATTGAAACATTTTTAAAAATATTTTACAAACAGACCAGCAGTTATTCCTAGCATTATGCAGACCTCAGGGGGTAACTGCCAATCAGCCACACATGAATGCCGAAATTACAAAGTTGCAGGGCCCTCAAGAATCCATTTTCACACAAAGGATACCTGCTGTAGGCAGGATTGAGGAATGGGAGTGGAAAAGGAGATTTGACGCAAGTACAATTCACTCAGGAAATGAAAGCACATTGTCTAGTTTTCACATCCCATCATGTTTTAGCAGCAACAGACATTTGCAGCCATCGGACTATCATGGTCTCAAATTAATTCCCTAACTTTCAGAACCCTGGGCACGAGAAGGTGGAACTGCAACATCGTCAAATGTGTTTTGTAGCACCGGAACAATTGGAGACTCTGAAAAATGTAGAAAAGAGAAACCTGGTTATAAGCCGCCTGGTGCATGCAATCTTCACTAGTGATGTCCTGCACAACTCAAGCTGCAGGGGCGCAGCTTCTACAGCAGACGGGAGGAAGCCTTTACCCTTGAAGGTCATTGAGACAGTCAAGGATGAGTGCATATATCAACCAGTAACCAGGCATTTATAAAGCAAGTGAATGCATTGCATGTAATTCCCAGGAGCTGCTGGGTGGTGAACTAAACACTCGGCCTGGGTCCAAATGTTTCACTCAAAGAGCCTCTGTCTTGTGATTTTAATAAGCGAATTCCATTACCTTCCCGGAGTTCATGAGACAGCACCATCGACAGGATGGAGAGCCAGTGACGGGAGAGACAGAGCTGAACCGAATAATAAACAGCTGCTGCACAAATGCAAGACGGCGGCCCAGCAGGAGGCTGGACACAATAATGACAGGGGGCGGGGGGGGATTCCTCCATCACTGCAGGGTGAACATAAATATATTCACCTTTCATTTTAACATTTGTTTTATTTTTCCCCTCATTGGATTTCTGTTCGGGAAATGTTTCAAGAGGAATAATAAATCCCTATCATTATTAAAAGTCCCAAAATGGGGTCAGAAGGAGTGTTATTTTGCCAGGATTTGCCGCAAAACAGATAACCTGAATTGATGACATTTTCATTGTCTCTGAACTCTCCTGGACTTTCACTGCAGGTACAGAATATACATTTTTTCCTCAGTCGTGCGCATTATTGAGCATAGGCGTGTGCCGCGTATTCACTGACAATTCCCCATATTTTCAACTTCCCTGGAAGTTTGGTGTGAGTATTACATCCGCGGATCTCACTGGGGGTCAGATTTTCCCATTGATAAACCGAGACGCTACACAAAAGAGGAATGTTTCACGATATGAATGTGCTGATCGGAGGACAATTTAATTTCTTTCATTCAACAAATCTATCAATTTGTGGGTTATTAAGCATCATAAGTTCCTGACAGCAATTGAACAACAGTGACTTCAATCAGAAGTCTCGGAAACAACTGATGGAAGCCGCCTCCAGTCCCACATTTTGCCACTTCAGCATTTTCATTTGTTACTGAGTGAAGTTAACCCCAGGTTTTTCTACTCTCTGAGATTTCGTCTCAGAAATTCAGGAACAGCGGTAGTTTTTAGAGATCCTGGAATATTAAAGTTTCTTGAGAGGAACGGCCCTTCACACCAATAGTCAGCCGATAGTTCCCTATGTGTCCGAACACCCGACTCTGGCTCTTTCACTAAAACTGGGCTGAATCGGAATTTCAGTGAAATCAGTGAATTGGTAGCTTGAACCCAGGACAGCTTGCTGAAAAAAGGTATTTTAAAAACGAGAGGAGCCGGCCACACTCGATTTAGTAATGACTAACGAGGCAGAATTCATTAATAATCTGACAGTCAACGAGTATCTTGTAAACAGTGAGTGTAACATAATAGAGTAACTTACATTATAACATCTGCCACCATTTTATTAATTTATTAAACGTATTTTTTCCCTTTATTTCCATTGCTTTTAGTCGGCAGCATTTCAGTATCCAGCCTTTCATCCCCGCCACCTCGCAACTTTTCTTTTCTTATCCCATCGCCTCTCCCTCAGTGAACACGATGATTGTCCTAATTCCAGCTCTATTTTCTGGTCTCTGCACTATCAGCAGCTCCTTGGCACGGAGATAATTATTTCTTTTGATCTTTCATTGAATGAAATTTGAAAGATGGTGCTGACCGTTCATATTCCTCTTTCTTCCTCCTCGCCAATCATTCAGTTTTCTTCCTCTGTAAATCTGTTTGTCTCTTGAACTCCCTCCTAACCCTCTTCAATTCCCGACACCAAATCAGAGCTCAGTCTTTACATTTAACGCACTGACTGTCCCTTTACCGAGATCCTTCCTCGTGATTGCAGGAGGCATTTGATTCATTTTTTTTGTAAATTTGAACAAGTAAGATCAGCCCAAAACTATTCCCGCTGACTGGGAATCTCGGACCCAGTGCCACCGTCAAAGAGTTAAAGTCAGGCTTTTTACCGAGGGAATTAGAAAAAAGAATTCTACACACAAAGTGTGTGAGAACTTCTGTACACGGCAATTTATCTGCGTCAAAAGAACATAGGACATACTGCAGGACTCCAACCCACAATCTTCTGATAACCTTGCACGACACAGGGAAGTAAAACGCTTCATCTAATAGGCCCTCCGACCACAACATCAACAATGCAACAAATATCATTTATTTTTCCGTAACGTTCAGGAACCTGAATCAGAAGGTAGAGAGCGCAGATTGCCCCCGTGTCTGATCCCCTCCTGAATCTGAGTTATCATATTTTCTGTGAACCTTGTTTGTTATTGTGTTGTCTAAACACTGAACCACAATGAACTCACCAGGATCCCGATAGTGGAGTTACTGACAGCTGTCAGTTCACTCAGTGTTAAAAGACGGGAATCGGGCGGAATTGGAGACAACACATTCCCTGGGAGACCGGATCCTCACTAAAAGACCAGGAGGGAGAGAGTCAGGAACAGAACAACTGTGACACTCCGCTCTGTTCACTGACTCTCCATCCCTCTCAGTCAACCCAGTGACAGGAATTATTGATATTAATGGTTCATGAACAGCAAATATCCTGCAGGGAATTATCCCAATTGGACGAGCTAAAGGGGCAAATGTCATCTTTAAAGGGTCTCAGTCCTTGGCCACAGTCTGGGACATTTTGGTCAGCTTCTGATTGCAGTGAAATGTGAAAAGTCCCGCAGTGACATAATGTTCCAGAGATACAGATACAGTAACAATCCTAATATTGAACAATAATGGCTGACGCTGTAACCATTTTACACCTAATATCTCTGATATAACTACATGATATTAGGCAGACTGACAGGCTGTTATCAGATGAACACTCAGTACTTGAACATCATAAACATCGGCCAACTGTGACCCTGCCTCAGCTCACCTGCTGCTGAAACCCTCATCCATGTCTTTGTTCACTCTCGGCTTGACTATTCCAGTGTTCACCTGGCCGGCCTCCCATCTTCCACCCCACACATACCTGTGCTCATCCAAAATTCTGCTGCCTGGAACTTCACCTGAAAACATGGGAAAAGTCCGCTACCCCGGAAGACGATGGAAACAAAATCCGCGCCAGGGCGGGAACCCGAGTGAACATTGTTAATGATCAGTTTGTTGATCACCCGTTTTTGCAGTTTGTTCAGTTGCTGGTAAATGAACATTTGTGTTCCTGAGCAAATCAAAATGGCAAATTGTCCCAATAGATCAGCACAGAGACCGCTGCTATGGTCACTGTAGCAGTTTTCACAGTGACATACTTTGCTTTAAAATTCTGGCCATGACAGTGACAATTGAAGATTGGAAATGGAGCTAAATTGCGAATGAGAAGTAAGGCTGCCACTTCAGTGCCAACTTATGACGGGTGTTTCAGCGCGAAATGACGGAGTGCCTGTTCAATTTAAAGTTTGGTGCTGCCATAACAATGACAGTGTTGGAGAGGAATGAATGTGTAAAGACTTTGCTGAAAGTTTGATATTCTAATATATGAAGAACATGATCAGTAGATCTGCTGTTTCCAGACACCATATAGACAGATAAATTTGAAAAGGCCGCAGTTTCTCCTGGCGAGAATCATGATTGTCAATAGGTTCGCCGTAAGAAAGAGGGAAACGAGATCAGTGATAGCGAGAGCCAGATAAATATCACAGTTTGTAGAGGGAATGTTCAGATGTGTTTCGACTGAGCATTATGCGCCTTGATTCTTTCCTGTCATACATGCAGACACTTTTTCAAAACATGAAAACAATATACGCTCAATATCCTTCCTGTACACTTCTTTGAGACAGTATCAAGGCAGCAGGGGGGCGGGGGTCACTCGGATTCTGTGTCTGGAATGGTACCGAAGAACGACCCAAGGACCATCGACACTCAGTCCTTGCTGACTGACCGCGCACCAGCTGGACCATTAGAACTATCGTCTTTGTAAATTGAAAGCTTCAGGTTACCAGCGATCTGGAAGGGAATGAGTTTTCCCCAGAGCTGCCTCATTGTCCCAATGTTCACAAAGCTGATCAGCAACATCAACACTCCCCTTCTGAATGTTCAAAATATTCCGCCGAAAGCAAACCTCAAGCTGAAAACCTTCTCGCCCTCAACAGGCTGATATCTTATCCAACCTCTCTTTTTCTATTTATATCATGAGATATGGATATGCCTCCACGACCTGTATAAGTTGCTCATCCGAAATTGCCTTGGGAAGGATTGCTAACTTTACAAAGTGAAAACACTTCAAACATTGAAGTAAAATTAGTTTTGAGATGTTGCCCTGTCCTCAGGATGATGCAAGTGAAGCTTGGAATTGGAACTGAAATGCGAATGTGAAGTAAAACGATCACAGTTTTTACGAATTATGACCGGTTCTTTAGCGGGAAATGACCGAGTGCCTGTTGGATTTTAAATTTGGTAGTAAAAGCAGGGGAAGTTGCAAGTGCAGGAAACTAAAAGATATTTCCACCTGGCTCTCAATCGGGGCTTTAGGCGATTGGAGCAATTTGCGGAACCAGTAAATGGGAGAACAAATAACAGGCCGACTGCCCTCGGTGATTTACAAACCTATCTCAGTAACAGTCATACAGCAAAGCTACTAAACCGTGGGGAGAGCTCACAGTAATTTTGCGTTGGGTTTGCCCTCTGCTGGGTGTCTTCGTCACTAGAATGTCTGAGAGAGATTGGAATTACGACAAGTTAGACGGGAAAACATTGGCTTCTCAGGGACCTAGTTTATCCGTCGCTTACAAGTCGCTCAGCAATGAAGTAGACTTTGTGCGGTTCATATTTTACTTCGTTCCGGGCATGTTTGAGAATAATTAACAACACATTAGGAGTATATTGTGCTGCTTTTTTAAAAGATATCTCGAAGCAGCAAATGTTTTTTTGGCCTCGCCAGCAGCTGACTGACTGTTGAGAAATTTGATAATGGATAGACTTTGCTGACAGATGCAGTATTTGCGTGAAATTGTTGTGAAGCGAGTTATTTTTGTCGTGTAGAGAGCTGTTGATAGCTTCAATGCAATCACTTTATGATAGGTTAGTATGATTGGTTGCACTGACACTTGCAAATTGGCTCGAGGTAATTTGCCTGCAGCATTGCAGCGAACGGCAGGCATGGGCACAGTTAACAGCGATGTCACTGCTCGTCTGCAAGTGATTCTCTGTACAGGAGAAAATATTTGTTGCCATGATGCTGACCGGTTTATTGCACAGAAGTGTGAAAAAGGACAGATTTGTCAGGACAAGAGGCAGAAATTTTCTAAAGGCAAGAAGTGTGGAAGAGAAAAAGGCTCAACCTGCGATGCCGCAGGAGAACACCGTCCGATTCGAAATCCCATTCCGATGTGACAGTATAGGAATTACAACTGAACCTCGAAACAGTAGAAGGACTGCAACTGAACTGGAATAGGGACAGAATTACCACACATCTCTCATATCCCATTGTTCAATGGGGATCGAACCCGTGATCTTTAACGCTATTAGCATCATCCTCTAACCATTGGAGCTAACTGATCAAAAACAGAAAGTGCTGGAAAAACTCAGCAGGTCTGACAACATCTGTGGAGGGAAAGACAGAGTTAACATTTCGAGTCCGTATGACTCTGAAGAGGTTTTTCCAGCATTTTTTGTTTCTGTTTCAGATTTCCAGCATCCGCAGCATTTTGCCTTTATCTCGGAGCTAACTGGTCGCCAAGCTGCACGTTCCTAGTTTGATCAATTGCTTTTCAAATTCAGTCTAGCAGTGAGTGGAGAATTCAGCATTCTTCCTTACCTGACTGATCCCGCACAGGCTGGAACTCTCGTATTTGCCCAGTCAAAGCTTCAGGTTACCAGGGAGCTGTAAGGATATATTTGCCCCAGAGATGCTGAGCAGAGCGTCGTTTGCAAGTGTTCCGTTGTGCAGTAGCAAAGCTTTGTTGACTTGTCGCCAACAAATTTGTAGCACAGAATTGTTAAAAGAAGGACGGATTTGTCAGAACTAGAGGCAGAAATGTTCCAGAAGGAAGAAGCATGGATGGAAAAAAAACACAGCCTGCAAAGCTGCAGCAGAACTTTTCGAAACGCTCTTTCCATGTGACAGCGGAGGAATAACAACTGAACCGGGTCCGGGCTTTAATTACTTCTAACTCGAATAAAATACGTTGGCCCGTACGGGGATCGAACCCGCGACCTTGGCGTTATTAGCACCACGCTCTAACCATCTGAGCTAACGGGCCAGCTGGCGAAGTTTCCCTAGTATCTGGTTTTCAAACTCAACGCTGTTCAGCAACAGATACCTTCTCCTTCTTGTCAATGATGAAAATAATCTGCTCAAAGCAAACCTTAAACTGCAAAATCTCCCGTCAATAGGCTGGTATCTATGCAATCTCTTTTCTATTTATTTCATAGGATGTGGGCATGTCGTGCATGACCAGTGCAAGTTGCTCATTCACAATTGCCTTCGGAACGATGCTAAATTATATAAAATGTATAAGCACTTCAAACACTGAAGTAAAAATAGTGTCGAAATGTTGCAGTATCTCTAGGATGTAGCGTGTGAATTGAAGCGTGTGGATTTCATGGCGAATTGGAAGGAAGGTGCTCACAATCGGGCAAACTCACGGCGGGGGCTTCAACGAGCAATTACCGAGTGCCTGTTGAAATTTACATTTGATGCTATCATTCGCGGGCGTTGCAATGTCAGGGAACAGAAATATATTTCCGCCTGGCTCTCAATCGATGACTTGAGGCGATCAGAGCAAGTTGGGAAAGCGGTAAGTAACAGGCCAACTGCCGCTGTGATTGATGTATTTATCTGATTAACAGTCATACAGCAGCGCCGCTTCACAGAACAACAGTGTGGGGGGAGCTCAATCTTATTTTGCCTCGGGTTTACACTCTTCTGGCTGTCTTCATAACGAAGCGTTCGGGATTGGTTGGAATTAGACGGGGGCGGCATTGATTTCTGAGCCCAGGAAGTTATGTGTCACCAATCAACGGCGTGTAGTTATAATGCAAAGGTTTCAAATCCGTTGCACTGTTTTGCTGCAAAGATCATTGGTATTTGTTTATCGGGCTGCATGGCAGAGCCAATGGAGAACTTACATTTAAAACAGCGCCCGAGCACCGACGTGAATCCTGAAAACATCAGCGTTAAGGGTATTTGGGAGATGGATTTGTACCAACCAGATTTCTCTCCAGAAAAAAAAAGCCACATGTATATTTAGCTGCGCTTTTCATGGCACATATTAACTATTTGGAAATATATAGGGGGAATCTTCATGAAGTTTTTAGGCAACGAGAAAAGTGGTTGTGTTTGATAGTGAGGAGGTTTGATAGCAGGAAGATATCAATTGACTGGTTAGATGGTCAGAAAAATCCCAAATGGAATTCAACCCGGGGAAGAGCGATATAATGCAGCTGGGGAACTCAAACAGGTCGCAGGGAATTAATGAATAGAGTATTGGGAGGTTTAGAGGAAGTGATGGACATTGGAGCGAATCTCCACAGATTCCCGAATGTTACATGAAAGGCCGATGAGGTGTTTAAGAAGTCAAGTAGAATCATTTCGTTTATTAGACGAGGCTTAAATATACTTGCAGGGAGGTTATGGTGGAGCTGTATGAATCATTAGTTAGGCCACAATTTGAGTACTGTGTGCAGTCCTGGTCACATCATGGAAATTACCAAATTACAAATCGATGGTGGAGTTCCGGCATGATGAACGTGGATAGCCGGTGGTATCTGCTGCTAAAAATGGGAGCCAACGTTAGATAAAACTCGTCATCCCAGATTCAGCAGTGACCCTCACCAATATTCCATAACCCGAGCTCTGACCGGAGGGATATATTAACTTTGAACGGATCCACACAATTTAATTTTGAAGCCCGCTCAACTGAACAACACAGCAGAATCTTCTATGTATCTATTGCATTTCACAAACTCCCCACCCCTCCCCATGCCAATGTGCTTGAAAGGAGCGTTATATATCAACATTTAAAACGAAGTTTCACAAGGAGGTATTTAGGAAAATGACGAACTCTCTGACCAAATGGGTAGATTTGAACGAGTGTTTGAAAGAAGAAGAGAGAGGTAAAGTGGGACAGAGCTTAAGGGAGGGAATTCCTGATGTCACGAACGTACAATAATTCTCGTAACATTATTGTGATTTATTGTAAAGGCAGGTAATAGTGGGATTTGATTTGTTTCTCTGAGTGTGTGTGGGATGTAATTGAATTGGAAACAGCTGGTCTGGAGTCTTTGACTCATCAACTGAATCTAGGTTTGAAATGCTAAATGGGAAAACATGGCTGAAGTCTTAGAATGTGAGGTGAGCAGAATTTGCAGTTTTAGATATATCACAGTAGTTTTAATTTCAAAGAGATGGTTGGATGATACACCTAGCCGGAGAAGGCAAGCAATCAGCATGTTTATTTTTCCAAATGTTCCTGATAATATTAGCACTATGATTAGCAATATGATTCATATTATGAGAAAGGTAAGTTTCAAAGACATATGGGAACAATGAGGTTTACATTAAAAAAGACAAACATTTATAAAGGAGAACGATGGCAGGGAAGGCATTGTAAGGTCGACGGGAAGTGCAAACAGCCTTCAGTATTTGTGCATTAAGCCTGCTGTCTACACAGACCGAAGCTTGGAATAGCCACTTTGAATACTTCTGCCCAGGGTATTGTGTCGACTTGCTGGGGTCTGTTTAAATATATTTGTTTTTACTGTTTCCTTAACGGGAGTGTAAGTGGAAGCGAGGTTAATTAGGGGTTTTAGGAGTTAATATAGTAGTAATTTATAGACTTGTGCTGTGCTT
This sequence comes from Cetorhinus maximus, assembly GCF_964194155.1. Taxonomy (NCBI): domain Eukaryota; kingdom Metazoa; phylum Chordata; class Chondrichthyes; order Lamniformes; family Cetorhinidae; genus Cetorhinus; species Cetorhinus maximus. The sequence continues at coordinate 5,893,950 of NC_135894.1, read as the reverse complement.
GAAATCCTCTTACATGTATTACATGTTCGGCACACAACATCAGACAATTACCTGTAACCATTCGGTCATCAACTTCACGTCTTCAGCCATTTTCTAATCTCCCGGTCAACGCAGAAATTAAAGACGTGATTCATCAAATCCTGCAGCTCAGAAGGAGGCCTGTCGGCCCATCTACTCTGTGCCCGTTCTTGGAAAGAACTGACAATTTTGTTCCACAATCAAGCTTCCCACGTCACCCTGTAAATTAGTTCCCTTTAAATTCAGATTGAATCTGATTCCACCAACCTTTCAGACAGTAAAGCAATGCAGCGTAATTGCTGGTAATATTAAAAAATAATCCTGGGAATACTCAACCGGTCAAGGAGCACCTGTGGAGGCAACAGAGTGAACTGTTCAGGTCGATGACTTTTCATCAGAAGTGAAGAAAGATTTAAATATATTAAATGTGAATCCTGTGGAGAGGAAGAAGGGGCGGGATGTACAAAGCGAATGTCTGTGAGGGTGGAGGGAAGGAGGGAAAAGGATTCTTGATGTAAAATCCATAGAGAGTTGTAATGGGCATGGAAAAGAAACAAAGGATATGTCCAGATGGGGCTGTGAATGGTTGCATTGCAACCGTCCGAAAGTAACATGAAGGAATAAAGATAGAAACGTGACAAAACTAAATCAGTAAAACCCAGCAAGACATCAACTGGAGGCAGATGTTATGAAGTTTACATCAACGTAACAAAGCCCGAAAAAAGCATTTGGGTTTACGTGCCAATATTAAGAAGCCCGAATGGACCAATATTACCTTTGGAGGTGTTTACTTAAGGAAGCACTTTGATTTATTCCGGGTTTAGCAGAGCAAGGGAAGATGTTGACTGATCTATGTTACCGCACGTTATGCAGGAAAGAGTGGGGAGGGGTGCATGGTGAATCTTTTTAATCAATGCTCTCGGGTTTGCAGATCGATTTAGACACCTACACTTAGGTCTTCACACTATTTAAACGTTACTCCGAATGAGCTGTCTTGATTTCAAGGGGATGGTATTACACTTTCCCACATCAAACACCATTACAAATCATTTACCCACTCGTGAAATCCATCCCTGTGACTTTAGTGCTTCCCCCTTCAATTTCTGCAACTTAATAGCTCCCTGAAATGAATACACTCTTCAAACCTTTGAAGGTCTAAAGCAACGACCAGGATAACAACAATCATCACATCACACGCCACCGGTTAGGAGCGAATAGTTGATGCAGTTGGAAGGTTTGTGAAATGAAGCCAAAGTGACGCTGCCGGTCTGTCTGTGAGGGGGAACGCGTTGTAGGGAGTGAAATACAAAGAAGGGAATGGAAAAAATAGACGCTGTAATGACTCTAGTTAGACAGTGAAGGCTGCTATGGGAAACATGCTCAATGGAGCCCGGATAGCCGAATCGGTACAGCATCAGACATTTAATCTGAAGGTCCATCGCTCCAGTCCTTATCCAATTGCATCATTTTGGGACAAAGGGTACAGTCCCATTGAAATGTCGGGAAAAAAGAGCAAAGTATGCTGAATTATTCAAGAGAACAGAAGAGACGTATAAGTTTCTTCGATTTGCAACAAAAAAAAACATTCTTCTCGAAATTGTGGCGTTCTCGATGATTTTTAGGAATTATTTGCAAATTTCCAGCTACTCTAAGTGTGAAAGGTTCTTCCAGGCTTTTCCCTTGGTTTGCCGAGACACTATCCCTGTGAATCAGTGCCAACAATATTTTCTGATTCAACCCCATTCTTAACGCCGGTGGAAGCAGCTTCTCCCTATTTAATCTCACACTAGATTCTAACAAGATAGAAACCTCGATCAAACCACCCTTCATTCTTCTTTTCTCAAGAGATTAGAAACAGGTAGAAGCCCTGCAAACGAAAGAAAGTTGCAGGAAACGTCGAGGGATTGACACTAGGTGATCGTCTCCTTCAGAGAAGCAGCACAGAACGGACAGGCACCTTCTGTGCTTTATCCATCCTATAGTTATACAAATCTAGAATTGTCAAAACTGAACTTCTAAAGTGACCTACTAAACTCCGGAATCAGCACTGCTTCCGCTCCAGGGTCAATGTAATTCTGCTGCTTCCTCTGAGTAGCGTCTGGAGGAACATGAGAAATAGGGACAGGTGTATTATGTATTTCACAACTTCTCAATAATTCACGAACCTTTTGCCTGATCTCCTGCTTCAATTGCACCATTCTTAGAATCCTCAATTCGCACCTTCATGCAGCACCATCACAGATAAAGAATTCCTAATGCGTTTGCGGCCCCAGAATCATGTTCACAGCAAAATAGTGGGATGCAATTCACAATATTGCATTACAAAACTCGCTTGTAGCTTTTATGCCACTCCGTCTGTTACATGGATCTGCGTAGCTGCAGATTTAAGACAGTTGTCTAACTATCTATTGGAATGAGTGGCACCTCGGATATGACAGCCTGGAAGTCCAGATTTTAAAATGATTGTTTGTGCCTGTGCACTGGCGATTAGTGAGCCCTGTACCTGTAGAACGAAACCCTTTTGCTTCTCTACGGTCCCCTGTTTCTCACCACCTAGAAAATACGCCCATTGCTCACTGGATAAGCTCTTTGTGTACTCTCCACATTGTTAATGTCTGTCTCTACATCGACTGTTCAGCTGGAGGCACTAAAATCATTTGCTTCTATGTGCTTTACAAGCGTCGTACAACAGGGTAATAATTTATTGCGAATTACTTTAAACCACGTCCAAATGAAACAAAACACCGATATTGTAAAATGTACTTCATAGCTCAGATATTTGTCGGCGACACATAATTCACTAACTGAGAAACCAACGCTTTCGCCGTATAACGTTTTTGAATTAAATTTAACTCGGTTTCACTTCTTATAAAGAACACTCAGCGCAGCGCAAATACTAGCGGAAAGCAGTGAGAACTCTCCACAGTGTTGTCTTCTCTTCTGTCAAGCGGTGCTGCCACAAGCTGGCACTGAGATCAACGCATAAATGACAACTGCAGTTGGATTATTTTTCTTTCTGGTTAGTTGTTACCATATTTGCTATAAACACAACAAATCTCTGAATGAAAGCCAGGTAGAAAGATCTTCCAGTTCCCTCTCCTTGCAACTCCGCCGAAAGCTGGGAGTGAATTGAAAATCCACCGCACAGTCAGTGACCCACTTGATTTTGCTCTGAATCGCCGGTCAGTAATTTAACTAATTTCCCGACCTGCGCTGCCAACTTCAAGACATTTCTCCAGCCCCCTCGGCTCCTGCATCTCATTTAGCATTGACTAGTGTACCTTATATCGCCATTCCTCGCCCTCCCTGAAAAAATGTACAACTTCACTCTTCTCCGCGTTAAATTTCACTTCATGCCATCTGTTCCATCAGCCTGCCTCTGTCCTCTGGAAGGTTATCATTATCCTCCTCTGAATTTTACAACACTTCTGAGTTTTGTGTCATCCACAAGTTTTGAAATGCTGCCCTCCACGTCGACGCCTCGGTCCTATGTTGAAGAAAAACAGCATTGATGACTCTGCTGATGGCTGGAGAATCCCATTATATAGCAATTCACCACGGCTCTTTGTTTCCTATCATTCAGCTGACTTGGTGCCCATGCTCTTCTGACAGTCTTCATCCCAAAACAATCAGGTTAACTGAACGCTAACTGCTTTTAACACATCCAGACATGTTTTCCTGAATGAATCCGCACTTATCCATGTGGTAATACATTTTGTCTCTGGATATCGTTTCCAAAAGCTCTTCCACCACTTGAGGTTAATCTGGTGCGTGTGTGGTTTACAAAATGATCATTAGCTACATTTTGTGAACAATGGTATACCATTTGCAATTCTACAATCCTCTGGCATCGTCCGTTATAACTAAGCAGGATTGGAAATTTGCGGCCCACTGCCCTCCGCAATTTCCAAACTTACTTTCCTCAACACCCTGCCCCTGAACCAATCCTGGTGAATTATAAACATTTAATTAAAACCAGGTTTATAATGCCTCCTCTATCTACAATTGTCGCCCACCCAATTTCACAACTACCTCGAGTTTCACTCTGCCTTTGGCAGTGTTTTTCTTTCTTGGCAAACACAATATAAGTCCTCTGGCTCCAGGCGTGAAATTCCGCTTTAGTCCCTATTCGGCCCGTTCCTGTTTTCGCAACCTTTTATATTTATATCCATAAAGCAAAAAAAAAATCTGCTAGTCTATTCTCCCAGTATCCCTTTTCTACCTGTATTTAATCTTCACTTCCCCAATGAATTTTCTATTATTTTCCATGGTTCACATTTGTGGTCTAGTGTCCCCAGGGTAGTGTCCTCGGCCGAACCATCATCAACTGCTTCATCATTGATCTTCCGTCCAAGATATGGTCAGAAGTGGGGATGTTCGCTGATGATTGCAAACTGTTCAGCATCATTCACAACTCCTCGGATACTGAAGCAGTCCATGGCCAAATGCAACAAGACCTGAACAATATCCAGGCTTGGGCTGACAAGTGGCAAGTAACATTTACAGCACACAAGTGACAGTCAATGATAATCTCCATCAAGAGATAATCTAACCATCGCCCCTTGACGTCCGACTGCACTTCACTGAATCCCCACAATCAACATTCTGGGGGTTAATATTGACCAGAAACTGAACTGGACTAGCTATATAAATGCTGTGGCTACAAGAGCAGGTCAGAGGCTGTGGATCCCGCGACGAGTAACTCACTCCCTGACTCCTGAGAGCCTGTCTGTAATCTACAAGGCACAAGTCAGGAGTGTGATGGGATACTCCCCACTTGCCTGGATGAGTGCATCTCCCAAAACACTCAAGTAATTTGATACGGTCCAGTTCCACGCAGCCCGCTTGAGTGGCACCCCACGCACAATCATTCACTCCCTCTACCACTGACGGACGGTAGAAGCAGTGTCTACCATCTACAGGATGCACTGTGGGGATTCACCAAGGCTCCTTAGGCAGCACCTTCCAAACCCACGACCACTACCATCTAGAAGGACAAGGGCAGCAGATAAATGGGAACACCACCACTTGGACGTTCCCGTCCAAGTCACTCACCATCCTGACTTGGAAATATATCGCCGTTCCTTGACTGTCACATGGTCAAAACCCTGGAACCCCCTCCCTAACAGAACTGTGGGAGTACCTACACCACAGGAAGTGCGGCGGTTCAAGAAGGCAGCTCACCATCAACTTCTCAAGGACAATTAGGATGGGCAATATAGGCTGGCCCAGCCAGCAAGCTCTCATCAGGTGAAGGAATAAAAGAAAACAATCTGACAGCCTTTACTTTTTCATTTTGCTCGATACATATTTCCTCATCGAAAACCTTTGGTTTTGTCTGGCCTTCCTTTCCTAATCGTGGCAAGGAACCACGACTTCACCCAAACAATCTCTTTAAAGGCTGTCACTGTGGCTTTCCTGAAAATATTTCGTTTCAATTCGTTTGGGCCAGAATAGGAAGAAAGTGTGTCAGCATCAGTGTGCGTTTGTGTTTGCGTGTGTGTACGTGTGTGTGCGTGTGCAGGTGTGAGAGAGAGAGAGGGAGACGGGTTGAAGGGGGGCGGGGATGTTGGGGGTTGAGAGGGAGAGATACATAGAGAGCCTAAGGGAGAAAAATGGAAAGAGAGAGATAGAGGGATATCGAGGGAGAGAGAGCTGGAGAAGAGACAGAGAGGTTGATGCAGAGATGTTTGCTTTTCATTTTATCCATTCGCCCCGTGACACTGGAAGTGGCTGGGCCCTGTGGAGTGGGAAGCGGATAACCCAGAGAATATTGGTTGATGCCTGTGACTCATTCAGTTCAACATCAAACTGTGCTCCTTCATAAAATGAAAGCAGATACAATTCTGGGGTCACGTCAGTAAAAATCACTTTGGTAGATGAATAAACATAGAGCTGGTGGAGCAAGAATAAGATGGCGGCCGGAGATGAAGCGTCACCGTATCTTTGTGAAAAGTTAGAAACTTAAATCGTGTCCCCGCCTTCCACACCAGAGCTGTAATAAGGATTGTGTGTGAGGTTATTGTCATCTCTGCCCGGTGCTGAATAATTTACATTTACAGCGTAATCACAGGACGATATCACATCGATCCAGAACTCAGGCGACTCTGAAGCACCCCTGTCGACACCTTATGCTACTGTGAATCTGTGATCTGCCAGTAAATTCTTAATCAGGAGTGATCTGATGCTAAGTATGTTACCAGCAGTTGAGTAAGTGGAAGCTGGAATAGTCTTTGTTAAAGCTGCTGCAGTTATATAGTTGGCAGATGGATCTTGAATGGAGCTACTGGTCAGCACTGAGATGATGGAGCTCTTGTTGCAGCTTCTGACTCTGGTGTTTACCGTGATTCTCTACGCTGGAGTGTTCTGAGATTCAAATCTTACTGAAAATAAAGTTTTCAAAGCAGGCCGGTCACCTGAGTACAGGACTAGCTTAATCAGTCCCTCCTCACACACAATCATCTCCTCCCATGAACCAGTCCAATGAAGATACATTGTCCTTTCTGTGAAGGAAAGCTGCCCTTCCTTTGGTAAGGAGACCGAAACCCTGGCAGGTTGGATCTCTATGTTATTCTGCCAGTCAGGGATCAGAAGGAAGTTCAGGACCGAGAATGCACTGTTCTGCCTACAGTAGGAGATACTGCACCAAGAACCTGCTCCAGTTAAACAGAAGTGAGAAGGTTTGGACCAGGCACCTTGAAAGAGCGGGCATCATAGACTGGGGAGGTGATGATCAAGCAAGATCATACCTGTTATATACTCCAGAAGGTACAATCCGCCGGAACATGATTCTCCTCCTCATCTGTTGAGCAGAACCTCCTATCATACTTTTAAGTTAATCAGGTAGACACAGTCAAGTGGGTGTACCTACATCACATCCATTGCAGCGGTTCAGTAAAGCAGCTCAGCACCACCTTATCAAGGGCAATTGGTGATGGGTAATAAACACCGGCCTAGCCAGCCGCCTGCCAAATCCCATGAATGATTAAAAAAATGTGCCAGAAAGAAAGGATATTCTGATTTTTCAACTCCAAACCAATAAAGCTGGCCCAAAACAACTGGGCCTACAACCCTCCAGATGTGACCAGAACGAGATCTGGTAGAATTGTCAGGCCTCCAGACTGTCTGAATTTATAAAGTCATAGGCTTGAAGAAGGAGAAAGGGTAGCTGTAAAAAATATTGTATGCAATTATGTTGGATTAAGAGTGGAGGGAACGGTACTGCGAGTACGTTTGGCATAGCAAGAGTTAATGTGAGACTGGAGAACAGCACTGCCCACAGCGTGATAGAAAGAGTGACATGACAGTATACCTAAGATAGACAGGTTAGCGCATGGGACAGGCATGATCAGGAGACTTGAGTAGATATCAGCATGGAGATAGCTCTTAGTCTGGCCTATAGTTTGTACACAACCACATAAAAACACACACACACGCACGTAAGCACACATACGCGCGCGCGCACACACACACACACATACACATACAGTTATGTGTTGCCAACAAACGGTTATTGTTCAACATTACAAGCCTCTGAACACCTACTGAAAAGAACTCTTACAACACAAAGTATCCAAGTTTACTGAGGATGAAAAGTGACGGGAAAGTGTGTGTTGGAGATAACGCAGAAAATTTGCAGAGGGAGATGGATGGGCTGAGTGTGTGGGAAAGAACAGGGCAGGTAGAATACAATATGCCGAAATGTAAACAGTTTCAGCTTGGTAACAGAAACTAGGAGAATTAAGTTCTACTAAGATTATGCGGGACATTGCTCAGCTCCTGCCTGTTGCACTGAGGCTAGTTCGATCTCAATGTTCAAAGCGTCTATGGGACGTATTTTCTATATCTCAGAAGAGGGTTTAATGGTGGGCCGCCTCTTTCCGCCTCACCATTTGATTGTGGAAAATTTGGGGAGCGGTTAAGTTGCTGAAATCCGTAATGGATGGTGAATTGAGTGAAGCCTTCACTAGTGAATTGCGGGCCGTTATCGGACACCACCAGGTCCAGGATGCCAATGGGCTCTCCAGGTTGTTGGACTTGTTGTTGAACTTTCCTCGCACTAAAATTGTATTCCTTCTTAAATCAAAATAGGTTTCGAAAGATTTCAGAACAGCTTCAAATTTACCCGGAGAATCATTTATTCCTTGGCTCACAATGACGTAATCGGTTATCGGACCATCTGTTTCCAAAAGTGTTTTCAGTTCTTCAACCTGTGTCTCCTTATCTAACCCTAAAGCTATGGTATATCTTTTAAAAATGCCCGCCAACGCCACCAATTCTGTGCCTGAATTGCCCCTTGGATCAGCAAAGATCGACCTGTTAGCTCTGATTTATTATCCAAGGCTGTTTTTCTTTCAGCAGAGGGGAGTTCAGATTTAATTGCTGTTGCACTTTTAAAGATGGATCTGCAGAAACCGTTTAGTTCACTTCACCCCGCGCTTTTTGGGGTTTTGGCGGGCTCCAGCGGCGATGTCGAACCCACCTCAAAGTGATTTATTTTCTTTGCAGCAAGTCTTTGAATCGAACGTTTGGGTCTTCTCGCGAATTTCCCAGAGTAGAGTCTTCAATTCATCAAAGGGGATTTCCGGCTTTCACTGAGGCGTCAAATGTTTTTATTTCAACGGTTCTAGGCCGCCGACTCTGGATTCGGGCTGGGGGCGGTCACTGAAGAAATGGACTGTTCTGCCTGATTAATTCCCTCAATACTTTTAAAGACCCGTTCAGTCTTTGTACCTATTTTTAAATATTATTTAGCTAACTCGCCCTTGCGATCTGGCTCGGATATTTGACTCTGTATTGGATGGGGATTCACAATGCCCGGGGCGGGCTCTGCTGGAGTCCTTCAGCTACACAGTGGATTTCTCTTCTGCCCTTGAGCCTCCAGTTCTGCAATGGGGTTTCTTCTTAGGCGACCTTCATCTGTTCTCTTCCGTTTTGGTGAATTCGTCAGGTCAAGATGTGGTTCCTTTAGTTTTTCAGATTTTGGGGTCTTTCCCCAGCTTGTCTTGAGTTCTGGGTTCGGTCATTAGTTGCTACCAAGTTGTAAGAGTTCTGTCCATTGGTCTTACGAAGAAAGTTCAACTGTTGAACAGCCACTGTTTATTGGTAACACACAGCTGTATACATAACCACAAGTATAGACCAGACTAAGAGCTATCTCCATGCATTTTTCTACACAAGCGTCTCTAGTTCACGTCTTTCCGATGTCCGAACCTGTCTATCCCAGGTTTACTGTCATGTGACTCTTTACATCACACTGTGGCGGTGCTGTTTTCCAGTCTCACATGAACTCTTGCTGTGGGAAAAAACTTTATCCTACACTTCGAACTCAGTTCCATCATCTCAGCCATTAATATCGAATGTACATAGCTGAGACTGAAGTATTCATCCATCCAGCACCCCACTAATTACAACCTGGCAAGGTGAAAATGTCACTTTTCTTCCTACTCTCTGTTGTCTGTCCATTAGCCAATTCATTTTCCATGCTAGAATTGACGCCAAATCCCATAATTCCTAAGTTTGTATAAGAACCTTTAAGGATTCTTTAATGGATGCTTTCTGAAAATCCAAATTTAGTGCATTCAGTTGTGTTCCCTTTATCCCCCTCATAATTACATCCTCAGAAACGCTAATAAGATCGCCGTACTCAATTTCCCCTTCACAATCTTGTGTGGAGTTTATTGAATAACATTATGATTTTCCAAGTATTCCATTAGCACATCCCGAAAAGAAAGGAAAATATCATTTTGCCTGGCAGTGATGTGAAGCTAATAGTTCCCCGTTTTCTTTCTTGTCCTCTTCCTAAATATCGGGGTTTGTTACTTTCCAATCCTTGGGAACTGTTCAGGATTCTAAGTAATTCTGAAAGATCGAATCCAATACATCTGCTATCTTTGCAGCTACCTCTTCTGTCAAACTCCATGTTGCAAGTGGAAAGGTCTAGGAGATTGTTTGAAACTTACCTCCATGAATGTCTCCAGAAATCTTTTTTTCGTGGTACAGATTTACACAAGTTCAATATATTCACTTGATATTTGGTTTCAGGTTTATTCTGAATCGTTTTTGAGCCAAATCCCGATTCCCTATTATAATTCCACCTTTCTCTGAGTCCAAAGGGTCAATGTTTACTCTCACAATTATTTTTTTTTCATCTGCATAATTTATAGAAATGTTTACAAACTTTTTTAAAAGTTAGCCGTTGGTGTAATATCATATTCTCTTTACTGTATCCTTGTAAATTGTAGATCCTCTTTGGCTGAAATCTAAAAGCTTTTGATTCCCGCGGTTTATTACTATGGTATCTTTAAGCACTCTTGTTCGTAACGGTTGCGCTGTTCTTCTTTTGTCTTGGGCCTGATACAACTTAAATGGATGTATACGTGTTTAAAATTGTACAGTAAGTATTTTAATGAGAACGATTGTTTGTCCAAAATCATATCTTTAAATGTGGTGACCTAACTTACATTTGACAGCTCGAATTCAAAAGCTATTTGTTTGCTATTTTGAGACTCATCATCCGAGATTCAGCGTAAACCAAATCATTTACAAAAAAAAAATCTAATCTTCTGCCTTATTATTTTCAGTCTCCCTTAGAAATCGCGTTCTATAAGATTATTAATTAAACTGTCCTCATTGCACACTACTAGATCTAAAGGGGATCTAAACTAGATCCAGAACCTTTTTTGGGTCGTTGAAATGCTGATCCACAAAATTATCATGTATATATTGAGGCACATCTCCCCTGGGATTTCATTCTGATGATGAATTTCAATGGCAGGCGTTTTGCGGACTGACCTGCTCATCTTTGCCATTGCCGTCCTGAAGTCACTGAAGCGGAAGCGCTGTTTGTTTGTTAAGTGACTGGAACTAACGCCAGATGTTATGCAAGCTGCTTTTCTCAGCTGGGCACGGATTGTACTATAAAGGGGATCACTTAAGGATCTCAGATACATTCCAATGGGAACTGCAAAACAGGGTAGGAGGCGAAGATTCTTCTAAAGAATGGAACGGCCAATAATTCTACAGATCAAGGATATTTACTATCCCGTGCTGGTAGCCATTGGTACTCCTGGTAAGTCAGTATTTCCTGCTGTCTGATAGCTGTTGAATATCTCACTGTTAATGATTATGTAACAGAATGAGAATTTCCTCCTTGCTTTGACACTTGTCCAGCGGGATCATTTGATGAACATAAGCGGGAAATTTAGGTGTCCACCTCGCCGGCGAGGGGCTCTGCTGGTCGGCAAATTGGGAGAATCGATTTGCTCTCTATGATTTTCGCTACTCCATTATTTTATCAGAGCATAAAATCCATTGACTTTATTTATTCACTCCTGGGATGTGGGAGCCGGTGGGTCTGTCTGCAGATGGCGTTGACCAAGACATCCCCCTCCATTGTTTTACATTGTCTTGGAGTGAACTGGGACCACTCTCTCTTGGTTCAATTAGCATGGATCGATTCTTTAATGGAAAATCTTGTTCCACGAAATTGCTGTAGATTTTTTTAAAGAGCTAACAGAGACGGTTGATAAGGGCACCACTTTTGATATGGTGTTCATGGTCTTCCAAACACCATTTGACACAATATAACGCAACAGACTTGTGAGCAAGTTTGCAGCTCGTGCAATAAAAGGGACAGTAACAAGGTGGAGATGGAACTCGCTGAGCGAAAGGAAACGGGAAGTTTTGGTGAATGGATTTCTTTGTGCGCTGGATGAAGGTTTGAACTGGAGTTCCCCAGGGGTCAGTGTTGGGACACGTGCTTTCCCTGATATGCATTAATGACCTAGACCCTCGTGTATAGGACAAAATGTTAATCCTTGCAGATATAGAAACCCTTGAGGTATTCCGAAATGTGTGGAGGATAGTATAGAACATCAAAGGGACGTCGACAATTTGGTGGAATGGCCGGACAAGAGTCAGATGAAGTTTAATGCAAAGTGATGTGAAGTGATTAATTTTGGTAAGAAGAAAATGGAAGGTCATTATAAAATAAAGCGTACAACTCTGAAGGGTGTGGAGGGACAGACAGACTTGGTTGTATGTGTTCATAAATTGGTTAATGCTGAAAAAAGGAATTTTGTCAAAGATTGTTGCCTTGCAATGAGAATGATAATGACAATCGCAAGACTACCAAAGTCAGGGAAGTAACAACTTTATACTGTCTGATAAGAGAGTGCTGAGTGACTGGCAAGTGGACTCTGATTGGTAGATGTGTTGCTGTGGAGAAAGCACTGTTCGATGGCTACTGAATTGTTTCAAATTTTAAACCACGTGGCTTGGAATTCACCAAGTCATTGCACCGAGGAAAGAAGGAACGAATGGCTATCACTTATTTTGTTTCGCTGAAACAGGCGCATTGTGTGTACATGTTCTTTCTGGCTGCAAAGAACACTGCTCTGGGTATTGGTATATGTAGCTCTTTATACACACAGAGCCCAACTCACAGTCTTCAATTGGTTTTCAGCATAATTTTTTTCTCACTGAGGAATATTTACCAAATGTTGTCCAACCGCAGAATCACATCTAATTTGGACACTGTGTGTTGAGTTTTGCGAGCACGGGCTGGTTGGGTACGGTCTGTGCCTTGCCCGTTGTGTACAGGAGAAGGGAGATGCTGTTTGATAGGAGACCTATCAAATCGTATCAAACAGCACGTCACTTCTGCTGTCGGAACGGGCAAGGTACAGACCGTGGTTGCAGAACTCAAAATACAGTGTCCGACATTAGATGTGATTCTGCGATCGGTCAGCATTTGCTAAAAATTGCCCTGACATTGTGATTCATGTGATTTTCCACATGAGGGCAAGACGAAAAGCATCGACAAAATGTCTTTTTTCAACAGTACTCAAGTTCTGTATTACTAAGCGACCGATTGTTCATGAATATTGAAGGGAACTGGGCATGTTGACAGTGCTCTGTCGTATCCTGGGGTTTATCAATAGAGTACAATAGCAAGAAGTTAAAGTTGCATTTGTACAAGGCCTCAGTTCGGCCTCAGCTACAGTATTGTGTCCAGTTCTGGGCGCCACGCTTCAGGAATAATGAGAAGGCATTAGAGAGGTTGCAGAACAGATTGACTGGAATGGTTCCAGGGATGAGGAAATTTGGTTATGAAGATAGATTGGATAAGTTAGGACTGTTTTCCTTAGAGAAAGGAAATTAAGAGCAGGTTTGACGGAGGTGTTCGAAATTATGAGGCGTTTGGACAGAGTAGATAATTGTCCCATTCGTGAAAGGATCGAGAAGGAGAGGGAAAATGTTTGGAGTAATTACTAAAAGAAGGAGAAGTGATATGAGGAGAAATATTTTGGTGCAGCGAGTGTTCGGGATTGGAGTGCACTGCCCGAGGCTGTAGAGGAGACCGATGCAATTGAAACACTCACAGTTAATTAGACTGTTATCTGAAACGGAAGAATGTGCAGGGTTACGGGAAGTAGGGGTGGGGGTGGAGGGGTGAAGGGGGGGAAGGTGGGATGCGGGGAATAATGTTAGATGGGTTGTTCATTCGGAGAGCTGGTGCAGACACGAGGGGCCGAATGGTCCCCTTCTGCACCATAATAATTCTGTGATTCCGTGCGATTCCTTTTCATTTAATCACAGCCAGAGCATTGATTGCAAGGGCTTCTCTTCCCACTTCTACACCATTACCTCTGATATCGAAACCGCCGCGAGGACCTATTCCTGTCCGCTTCCTATTTCCCATCAACATGCTGCCACTCGCCGACATTACGCTCAAACAGAGCAATTGTTTTCACATGAACAGGGACTCAATCAGGAACTCATCCAGACTCCTTCGGCCGCAGCTTCAAAATCCACGACCATTGGAAGCACATGGACAACAGAATCGAGGGAACAACACGACGTCGAAGTTCCCCTCCAAGCCACTGATCATTCTGACTTGGAGATCTATCGTCATTCCCTCATTGCCGCTCGGTCAAAATCCTGGAACTCCCTCTGTAACAGCACTGCGGGTACACCTGCACATCATGGACTGCAGCCGTGCAAGAAGGCGGTTCACCACCACTTTCGCAAGCACAACAAGGGATGGGCAACAAATGCTGGCTAGCCCGGGAATGAATAAAACAAATGTCCACTGTTGACACCCAGATCTGCCTCGCAATCAAACCTATAGATTGCTCCACCTCGACCGATTCATCAGGCTGCTTATCACAGATCCAGCAGCGAATGATCCTAAATCTCCACCCATTAAAGATCAGGAAGACAGAAGCCATTGTTACTGGTCTCTTCAAAACTCCATTGCCTAACTTTGACTCATTTCCCTTGCTGAGAAATTGTATTGGACTAAGGAAGTTTGTTTTCAAACTTGGTGTCAGAATTTCACCAAGAGGTGACTTTCTGACCACAGTTCCAACGTATTTCGTGACCAGTCTTTGATCATCTCCGTAACATTGTCCGACTTTGCCTTGTCTCAGTTGATCTGCTGTTGAAATCCTCATTCCAGCCTTTGTCACCTGCAGACTTTGCTATTCCAATGCACACCCGCCCGGCCTCCTACATTCTGCCTTCCATTAGCTTGTGGTCATAAAATCTCTGCTCCCGAACCCTTATCCACAACGAGTCGTGTTGACATATCATGCCTGTGCTCGCTGGTGTAAATCATCTCCCGTTCAAACAATCCCTCGATTTTAAAATCCTCATCCTTGTTTGCAAATCGCTAACTCCCCCACCCCCCACCACCCCACCGGCTCCCCTCCCCTACCTCCCCTCCACACCCCGGCCCCCCACCCCCGCCGCTCCCCACACCCCAACACCCATTACTCCCTGGTCTTGCCCATTGTAAACCTGAAATCCCCTGCAACCCCACAGACTGCAGTGAAATTTGCAATCTTCTAAATTTGGCTTCTTGGACATCCCCAGTTTTAGTTGTTCCACGATTCGTTCCCGTATCTTCGGTGCTTAGGTCCAACTCTCTGAACTTCCCGCCAAATCGCCCCTTCCCCCGCCTCTCCACGTCTCGTCGGCCTTTCAAGATACTTGTTAAAGTTTCACTCTTTGACCAAGCTTTTCGCCACCATCCTAAAAGCTCCCCATGTGTTCCCTGTCTAGTTTGCTTTTACGGCACTTCCTTGAAAGCGCTAGATAAATAATTATTGTTTAGCTGTTGCTGTTCACACCCCATCTTTCCTTAATCGCACAGCTATGGAAGATATGTGGACTTTTTTGCAGTTTAATTGTGTTAAGCATGGAAAACAAATCATTGTAGAAAAATGACAGATAATTGACTGATCCCTCATGTTTTACTATATCGTCCCATAACCTCCGCCACCACCCCACAGTGAACCATCCCCCTCCCCCCGCTGCACACCACGGCCGCAGCCCCCCGACCCCTGCCATGTGTTATCAGCGTCAGGGCCTCAATGTTGTGGACCGTTCTCTTTGACCATTCCCCTTCCTGAATCCGAACGAAGCTGTTACCTCCTAAATGAAATGTGTTTGAAGGTAATTGAGTCTTCAATGATTTAATTGATTCAAAAGAAATGTCATCAATGCTGGCCGAATATTCTAAAAGGAAACCGTGTTCCCAATTGAAAGTAGCAACAAATCTGTACGTTGCCCCACAAATTGTGACCGGAGGTTTCTGAGTGCCACCCCCACTCCCCAACCTTATTTAACTCTTCTTCCTCTTTCTTACAATGAATCTTTTGACAATAATGACCCTCTGCAGAGGAAAGTGCCACCTTTCCATAAGTATCTCCATTCACATGGTGGCCATGGCGGCTGTGCATCTACTGGCCACGCTCGTCTATAGAGTTGATCATCAAATTCTCAGGGAACGTCTTCCATATTCATTCCTCTCCTACACTGTCATTTGCAAACTTATGGTGTACATGACTTGTACCAACGTCGGCTTGTCCGTGTGGTTTACTGTCTGCTTCACATTTGACCAGTTTGTAGCTATATGCTGTGAGAAACTGAAAACCAGGTATTGTACAGTGAGAACTGCGTCCATCGTCATAATAATTGTTTCTGTGATAATGTGTTTAGAGAACATCCCTTTCTGGTTTGCATTTGAACATAAAATAATAATGAACAATATTCAGTGGGGTTTCAGCCCCAATGTGGCCTTTTTCAGATCGCCTGCAGGCGGAACCTACTTCAGATTACAAAGTTTTCTATTTTCATTGGTTTCTTTTGCATTGATATTGCTGTGTAATTGTTTAACGGTCAGACGCATTGTAGTAACCAATATTGCCCGCAGGAGACTCCGGACTCCCAGGACTGGGAATCAGCGCGATCCAGAGATGGAGAACCGAAGGAAATTCATTATTTTTCAGTTCGCCGTGTCGGCCAATTTTATATTGTTGACAAAACAAAAACAGAATTACCTGGAAAAACTCAGCAGGTCTGGCAGCATCGGTGGAGAAGAAAAGAGTCGACGTTTCGGGTCCACACGACCCTTCAACAGAACTGAATATATTGTTATACTGAATATATATATTATATTGTTGAGTCTGATATCAGTGGTGAGTCAGTGGCCTGGTGCCCTGGTCGTACGTATCCAACCAGTATATACAGATCCGGAATATATTGCCAATGAGACCGGATATATGCTCACCCAGTTGAAGTCTTCTATAAACACGTGCATTTATGCAGCGACACAAGCGAAGTTCGTGGAAGAGCTCATTAATGTTATGAAATCTCCTTGGATATTTATTTTGTCCGTGGTTAAAAATATAAAAAAAACAAAGCCAAACGACCTGCCCAAGTTAGAGCAGAATTACAGCCCGTGATTCCGTACAGAATGGCCACCTTCCGTTTGGATCAAAGGGATTTGTTGTCATTGAAAATGAACAGGCATCAGAAAACATTTCCTGACCTTAGAGCCGTGTGTTTCATGTCTACTCTCCGAAACTGTGCAGCTCAATTTCCTGCTGAAATCTTCCACCTTTTACCCCAGATCCAAAGGGAACAGTCATACTTGAGGTTCAGATATGGAGTCGAACACGTGGGAGTTAGCGCTTAGTGCCTTCCACTCCAGCTACAGGAATAATACTCTCTGTAATATTAAGTGATAGATTCCTTTAGAATAGAAGCAACGAAGTGGGTATTGAAATCGTGGTTGTTTATAGTTTACCTGTAATAGTGATGTGAATATTACAAACCCTGGACCACAGTCAGGTTTCACTCTCCATTGTTTCCAGAAGTAATAGACGAGCGTCCTGTCTCCTGATCAGTATCTAATTATAACTGTAGCCAGAACTTGGCTCATCGTATTAACTTCAACTCTCAATTGGTCGTGAACATGTCGGTATTTTGTAACAAGGAAACAGATCATTCCAACCAGCCAAACCTTTTGGGCCTTTACCCTCCAGCCAAGAAAATAGTCCCAATAAATTTTAGCCGCCTTGTAAGAACATCACCTGCTTATTTTTAGTCACCAGCTTATTTATTTTCCTCTTTATTTTGGAACAACTTCTGAATCTGCGAATTCCACCATCTCCCAGGTCTCCAGTAAAGACCTTTCTTCACCATAATTTCTAAATCGTTCTGTCATTTAATATTTTATATCTGGCGTTTAGTTCTTGATCCCTCAACTGACGCGCGCTATCTGCATCTATTTATCCAGTCCTCCTGAATATAATCCAGATGGTCACGACTCGACAAATAAAATCAACCAGATATCAATAACCAAACTAGTGAGTGTCTGGGAAGTGGAGTTAAGAGAGTTCATTCATAGCTCTGTCTTGCTGTTGGTTGTGATATTGGTTGTACTGATTAATGTGAATATTAGCTTTCATAACTTCAACAGTACCCTAAACATCTGGGGAATGGAGGGAATGATTCCAAACAAATGACTCCAGGCCACCCCCAACACCCCACCCCCAACCCCAACTCCACCGCTATATTCTCCTAGACAGCCAGAAAGGAGAGCATTTTCTGTATTGAATATAATGACGTCCATAATCTTGAGGCTATCTATGGACGCGCAAAAGTGAAACTATGATCACGAAGCGCCAAGGATGTTTGAAATGTTCAAAAGAGCAGTTCCAATGTAAGACCATAACTACTAAATAAAATGCTTAACCTGGTTCTGAAGAGCAGAATTCACCAAACGAGCGGATGGAGGGCACAGACATAATCTAGGTCGTAGTAAGTATATGATCTTGAGGAGATCTAATTTAGTGTTGAACTTAAATACTTTAACCTCAATAACAGGCACTTAAACAAAACGGTTGATCAGACTATCCTCTGGTGCATTCAAGCTATAGTAGTTTTCCTTTATTTTTCAGCTATATTAACCTTAATCTTTGCCGGTTACACGGGGAAGTAACAGTCTATAGAAAGTACTTTTGGAATGGCCTGAGCCGACCCTGCAATAATAGTCAGTTCTAGGATGAAATAATAAGGTATTTAATTTGATCCACCCATTGCCTATGATGTCAACATTTTAAGAGGACGGAATGACATCGCGATATTTTCACTAAATTAGTATTCAGAGACCTGGGGCAATGTTCTGGTGACCTGGGTTCGAATCTCGCTAAGGCAAATGGTGAAAAATAAATTCCTCAAAATAATCTGTAAGCAAAAGTTTGATGATGACCATGAAACCATTGCCGATCGTCATAACAACCCACCTGCTTCACTGATGTGCTTCAGGGAAGGAATCTTCCAGACATTAGCTGTTGTGGCCTACGTGTGACTCCAGACCCACAGCATTGTGGTTGACACTTAAACGCTCCCTGAACAATAAATGGGCAATAAATGCTGACCGAGACCCCCACACCGCATGAACGAATAAAAAAGTCAGATTTGAGAACCGTCTTGTGTGGTTCTCCTGAGGAAACACCTGAACGGGCACCATTTTATGTAATATGATAGATACAAAAATAAGGACAGACTTGCTTTTAAAATGTTTTATTCTTGGATATTTATCACGAGTGAAATTATCAATAAATAAGTATTTCAGCTTCAATGCAATCAAACAATGCATGTTAGGGGCATTGTCTAGTACGCGGAAACAAACGTCCACTGACTCAAAGCTTTACGGTCTATTCGGCTTCAGATGCTGAACTCAGCGCTCTGCTATGTTTGGGTCGCCCACCAACAGTAGCTCGGAGTGATTGCAATTTCAAATTCCCCCTTGTGTATTATTGCACCCTTAATAAACCTATGGCAGATCACCTCAGTGTTCAAGAATGTTATTGTAAACCTTACATGTACAATGGATTTTGAACTTTAATTGTGAAAGAGCTACATTTGTTGAGTTCGGTGACCTAACCCTTTACCCGTCACACTTTAATGTTCCACATAATCGTGAGGCTCTCCGAAAGCCAAAGTCTAGATTGTTGGCGGATCCCGTGGCGGCCAGACTCTGCCAATCCCACTGGCAGCCTGATTTGGGGAACTGTTGATGATCTTCTTTTATTTCTGCGCAATAACGACATTTTCCTTTAAGATAAAAGCAAAATACTGCGGATGCTGGAAATCTGAAGCAAAAACAAAAATTGCTGGAAAAACTCGGCAGGCCTGACAGCATATGTGGAGAGAAAGACAGAGTTAAAGTTTCGAGCCCGTCTTCTTTCGAACTAAAGAGGTGAAAATGTGAATTGTAAACTGTTTAAGGCGGTGGGATAGTTGAAGCTGGGTAGAAGGCCAGTGGTAGGTAGCGGCAAAGGAGAGATTGCAAAAGATGTAATAAGCATAAATCGAAGTGGTGATACTGGCTAAAGGTGGTGCTAAATGTGGTGCTAAAGGTGACATTAAGAGTAGAAAGCAGAATAAAACAACGAATACATTTTTTAAAAAAGTAATTGAAATAGGTGGGGAGAAATTATATATATAAATTAATAAAAACATATTTGAGAAAAAGGATCAAAAAGGCGCGAGGTTGCAGGAGAGAGTTCATCATATGAAGTTGTTGAACTCAATATTCAGCCCAGAAGGCTGTAAAGTGCCTAGTCAGAAGATGAGGTGCTGTTCCTCCAGTTTGCGTTGGGCTTCACTGGAACATTGCAGCAGGCCACGGACGGACATGTGGGCATGAGAGAAGGGTGGAGTGTTGAAGTGGCAAGCGGCAGGAAGGTCTGGGTCATGCTCGTGTCCAGGCCGTATTTGTTCCACAAAGCAGCCACCCGGTCTGCGTTTGGTCTCTCCAATGTAGAGAAGACCACATTAGGAGCAACGAATGCAGTAGACTAAGCTGAAGAAACTGAAGCGCTGCTTCACTGGGAAGGAGTGTTTGGGCCTTTGGACGTTGAGGAGGGGGGAAGTAAAAGGGCAGGTGTTGCACCTGCTGCGATTGCATGGGAAGGTGCCGTGGGAGGGGTTTGAGGTGTAGGGGGTGATGGAGGAGTGGACCAGGGTGCCCCGGAGGGAACAGTCCATACCAAATGTCAACAGGGTGGGTGAAGGAATGATGTGTTTGATGGTGGCATCATGCTGGAGCTGGCGGAATTTGTGGAGGATGATCCTTTGAATGCGAAGCTGGTGGGTTGAAAACTGAGTACATGACCTATCATGGTTCTGGGAGGGGGAGGAAAGTGTTAGGGCAGAGGCGTGGGAGATGGGTTGGACACCATTGAGGGACCTGTCAACCACCATAGGTGGGAAACCGCGGTTCAGGAAGAAGGAAGAAATGTCAGAAGAATTATTTAGGAAAGTGGCATCATTGGAACAGATGCGACGGACTTGAAGTAACTGAGAGAATGTGATGGAGTCCTTATATGAAGCAGGGTGTGAGGAGCTGTAATTGAGGTAGCTGTGCGAGTTGGTTGGATTGTAATGAATATTGGTGGACAGTCTATCACCAGAACTTGAAACAGAGAGGTGAAGGGAGGGAAGAGAAGTGTCGGAGATGGACCACGTGAAAGTGATGGAGGGTGGAAATTGGAAGCAAAATTGATACATTTTTCCAGTCCCAGACGAGAGCATGAAGTGGCACTGAAACAGTCATCGATGTACCGGAGAAAGAGTTGTGGGATGGGTCCTGAGTAAGACTGGAACAAGGAATGCTCCACATATCTCATAAAGAGACAGGCATAACTGGGGCTCATGTGGATACTCATAGCCACACCTTTTATTTGCGGAAGTGAGGTGAGTTTAAGGAGAAATTGTTCAGTGGGAGAACAAGTTCAGCCAGATGGAGGAGAGAGGTGGTGGATGGGGATTGTTCGGGTCTCTGTTCAAGAAGAAGCGGAGAGCACTCAGAACAACCCGGTGGGGGGTGGAGGTGGAGAGGTATTGGACGTCCATGGAGAAGAGGAAGTGGTTGGGGCCAGGGAACTGGAAATTGTTGATATGATGTCGGGATCAGGGGAATCGTGGATGTCGGTGGGACGAGACTGGAGAAAGTGAGAGAGAATGGGGTCAAGATACGAAGAAATAATTTCCATGAGGCAGGAACAGGCTGACACGCTCGGTCTACTGGGACAGGCCTGTTTGTGGATTTTGGGGAGGAGGTAGTAGCGTGCTGTCCGAGGTTGGGAGATTATGAGGTCGGAAGACCATGAGGTTGGAAGCTGTGTAGAGAAGATCCCCAGAGGTGTTCAGGCCAGGCACCGCCTTGGAAACAATGTCCTGACGTTTGGTGGTGGGGTCATGGTCCATGTGGAGGTAGGAGGAAGTGCCTTTGAGTTGGCGCTCAGCCTCTGCGAGGTAGAAATCAGTGCACCAGACAACAACAGCGCTACCTTTGTCAGCAGATTTGATAACATAGTTAGAGTTGGGCCTGAGAGAATGGAGTGCGGCAACTTCAGAAGAAGACAGGTTAGAGTGAGATAGAGGAGCAGAGAAATTGAGACGGCCGATGTCACTCTGACAGCTCTCAATGAAAAGATCAAGAGCACGTAAGAGGCCGGAGGGAGGGGTCCAGGTGGAGGGAGAATACTCAAGGCGGGTGAAAAGATCCTTTGAAGGTGGTGGGGGTGAGCGGGGGGGCGGGGGTTGGTGTGGGGGTGGTGGACTCATGCCCAAAGAAGTGAGCACGGAGACGAAGGCGCCGGAAGAAGAGTTCAGCATCGTGCCGAGCCCAGAATTCACTGAGGCAAGGGCGTAAGGGTATGAACCTGAGTCCTTTACTGAGCTCTGAACGTTCAGCATCAGAGAGGTCAGAGGGCATGGTGAATACACGGCTGAGGCTGGGATTGGAAGACCGGATGGGGCCAAAGGGGTGGGGAGAGGTGGAGGGTCCTGGCTGGGCTTTCATATCAATGATTTGTTGGAGCTTGCGCCGCTTAGCACCTGAAATAGAGAGACAAGGTTTATTTTTAAGGCCTCGGATGAGGGGAAGAATACAATGAAACTGGGGACAAGGACAGCTTTGAGATAGGGTAAGTCGGTGGTGCTGGATGGAAAGGTCGGGTGTGATCATATAACAGCGCACGGCACTGAGTGTGGATCTCAGGATGCAGCGAGAACAGCAGCCCGAGGAGGGTTGTATGTCCCGGGGATACCTGTAACCCTGGGCGGTTTCAAAACATGAGGGACGGTGCTTCAGTTGGAACCACGAGTGGTAAATTGGAGGCGGGGACAGTCACTGAGGAAGGAAGAATGGCTGTGAAAGCGAGTTTTACTGAACAACTTGTCAAAGACCAGAATGGAAATGGAAAGCAATGAAGGTGAAAAGGTGAAAAGAGACACACGGAAATCATGTCGGAGTGAAGAACAGTACTTCTGCAAGGTAGGCATTCCTGGAAGAGACGGCAGTCAATTAAACACTAAGTTAAAACCTAAATACTGCGGATGCTGGAAATCTGAAACAAAAACAACAATTACTGGAAAATCTCAGCAGGTCTGACAGCATCTGTGGAGAGAAAGACAGAGTTAACGATTCGAGTCCGTTTGACTCTTCTTCAGAACTAATGAGAAGTGAAACTTTTTTTTCCCTCTCCACAGATGCGGTTAGACCAGATAAGTTTTTCCAGCATTTTCTGTTTTTGTTATGTATAATTAGACGTGGAGTAATTGAGACAAAGGGAGAGGGGACCAGAAGGAAACATGTCACTAATTTGCTGAATTTATGGCAGAAATTTCGTAATTATACGCAGATGAACAATAATGGGAGGAAATATCTCCTGTTGTTCCTCGGTGCGGTAGCATTCCACGTCAGGCATAATACATTACAAGTTTACTTAGTCAAATATTGAAACTGATGGAGCAAATGAAACCGCGTAACTAGCCGGATTTGAACCTACGCAGGGAAACCCTGATGGACTTTGTAGGTCATCGCCTTAACCATTCGGCTTTATCACATTTTTATTCATTTTACGGGATGCCGTCATCGTTGCCAAGGCGATCATTTAATGTCAATCCCCATTTGGCCATGAGGAGGCAGTGGTGAACTGCCTTCTTGAACTGCTGCATTCACTGTAGTGTAGGCACATCCACAGTGTTGTTAGGGACGAAGTTCCAGGATTTTGACCCAGCGACAGTGGAGGAATGGAGATGTATTTCCAAGTCAGGAATGCGAGTGGCTTGGGAGGGACTTCCAGGTGGTGGTGTTCCCATCTGTCTACTGCCCTGTCCAACTAGATGGGAGTGGTCGTGGGTTTGGAAGGTGCTGCCAAAACAGCCTTCGTAAGTCTCTGCAGTGCATCTTGCAGATGGTACACACTGCTGCTGCTGTTTGTCGGTGGCACAGGGAGTGAATGTTTGTGAAAGGGGTGCCAAGCAATCGGGCTGCTTTGCTAGGGATGGTGTCAAGCTACTTGAATGTTGTGCGAGCTGCACTCATCAAAGCCAGAGGAGAGTATTCCATCACACTCCTGACTTGTGCCTTGTGGATGGTGGACAGGCTTTCGGGAGTCAGGAGGTGAGTGACTCGCTGCAGGATTCAT
The DNA here is from genome assembly GCF_964194155.1 of Cetorhinus maximus. Classification (NCBI taxonomy): domain Eukaryota; kingdom Metazoa; phylum Chordata; class Chondrichthyes; order Lamniformes; family Cetorhinidae; genus Cetorhinus; species Cetorhinus maximus. Next base: position 5,870,134 of record NC_135894.1, on the reverse strand, counting down.
AGCTTCTGACCTACTCTTGTATCCACAATGGTTCGCCCAGCTCAGCTTCTGCCAGGTATGACCCCAAACAGTGAAGCATTTTCCTCCTGATTCCCATTGGCTCCAGTTCTGCTAGGGCTTCTTTATTCCACACTCGGTCAAATGCAGCCTAGATGTCAAGGGCAGAAACTCTCACCTGTTTTTGTTGATCATCTTCAGAAATGCTTTGTCTTCACTTATACCCCCTCTATGATATCCAGAGCAAATGAAGCTTCACACAGTGCGATGACATATTCTGGTTCTATATATGTAGACATGGGCAATTTCCATTAATTACTTTCTACCCCATAACTCTAATGGCTTTGGCTTAGATGCATGGTACACCTGTTCCTTTTTCCGGTTTAATTGAAATTAATGCATCCAACAGATTGATGGGATGTGTCCAATGTGTGGGTGAAGAGAGTGAGCATGCTTTCTGCTTTTGTGCGCTGAATGTCATCTCATTTTCAGCCCACACTGCTGGTTTACAACAATAAGAAACGTGTAAATTTCCCTCTGTCGGTGCAGGGCCTCTCCATGAGCAAGTTCTCAACTGTGCATCTTCCCAGTGACCATGGAAACGGGTTCCTCACAGCCCCAGGCTGAAGTTTCAGAGAAACACAGAGCGGGTTAGCCCCAGACATGCTGTGTCCAGGCCCACTGCCATGTGGACTCAGGAACCGAACTCGCAGCTGTGGGACAATAGCTCCACTGCGATATGGATGCCTCGGAAGAGCTAAAGAATATGCGAATAACCCCTGTCAAAATATCTGGACTGGAGCCCAAAGGCAGATTGATGTCTGAATATGGCACATTCCTGGCTACCTTTGCAACCAAGCTGGTGCCAATCGCAGTCTTCTGCATTGATGCAGATTCAACCGGGGAGGTCTAGAGTCGCACCCTGCCGTTTGGGCAGCCCAGATCTACATACATTTTGCCAAACCTGGAGCCCTGGAGAGAGGGCACCCCATTTTCATTGCAGAATGTTAACACAACACGGGAAACAGTAGCTATGAGTGATAAATCCAATTTGATTGCCATAATGAACGAGTGCTACAGGCAGCATCTGGCGGTGGGTTGGATAATCGTATCTCTCTGGTCATTCGCCAACCACCTCACATTGGGCAGCGCCCGACTACTAAGGTGCTGACCCAAAACAGCCCAGCTGCTTCAATGGGTTCTTCTAGATTAGAGTCTCTCCACAACAAGTTGATAGAATCCATTGCACCAGGCAAATAAATGAAACAAACTAAAATATAGGAGATGTCAATTCGTCGATTCGCAAGCGGGAACGTCAGGACTATGCGCACGAATCAGACTGACAATTTGAAGTTGGTCGATAACAGATGCAAGATAGCTCTGATCGACATGCAACTTAATAGGCTGAACAACAACACAGCATCCCACCAAGAGAGAGGCTAGCGGAGAGTGGATCAGTGAAAGGAAAACATGGCACGTTGACCTGGTAGCTGAAGTGCTCTGTAGAAACGTGTATTGAGAAACTAGACTTTGCTGCAAGGAACTCGCTACTCTCGACAATAGAACACACCACAAATGCGGCAGAATGTATTCTCTCGATTAGTTCCTGTGATGGAATCTGTCCTTTCAAAGCTTGTTTTATTTTATTGAGCCAGGCCCAATCTGAAAAAGGAAACAGAGAAAGAAATCTGATCCTCCCATATCCTAAGGAAACAAAAATTAAAACTGAAATTTGGAAACCAAACCTTCTGTGCAAACTGAAACTCGTTGGGGTGATGTAAAGGGATGCAGAGACATCCAGGTTCGGCTGTGGAAGTTGAGGAGTCAAGTGATTCAATGCAGAAAATTCTTCCCACACTCATTCCTCTCCTACACTGCCGTCGGCAAGTTAAACATGTACATGGGTAATAATGACATATAAACGTCTGTGTGGTTTACAGTCTCCTTCAGTTTTGACCGTTGTGTATCTATGTGCTGTCAGAAGGTTAAAATAAAGTGTTGCGTTGTCAAAATTGCTACAGTGACCTTAATAACGGCCTTTGTGCTGAACTATTTGAGGAATATCCAATTCTGGTTTGCCTATGAACACAAACTGATCATTAACAATGTTCACGGGGGTTTCCGCCCAAGCTGGGATTTATTTTTTATCACCTGCCGGGTAGCGGACTATGGGATCGGAAGTATTTTCTCTATTTGACTTCCTTTTGTTTTCATATTGTTATTCAATTGACAATCAGATGCAATTTAACAGCTCCCAGAGCCCTCAGGGAACTCCGGGCTCACAACACTAAGAATCACAATGATCTAGAGGTGGAAAACGGAAGGAAATCCATTATTTACCTGTTCATTATATCAGGCAGTTTTATAGTGTTGCGGTTGACAGCCGCTGCCTATTCTGTAACTCACAACCTAGCCGTGCATTACCGACCCGATTATATATGTTTCCCATACATCGCTCCTCAATCAGGTTAGATGCTGATGTTTTCGTGTCCCTGTACAAACACGTGTCTTCATGCAGCTACACAAACTGAATTCAGGGAAGAGCTGAAGAAGGCGGTTCAATCTGTTTGGGCCGTTATTCGGGTATTGGCTAGAAAAGTTAAAAACCGAACCCATGTTTCCTGTCCTAACTCGAGTTCAATTAACGCTCCTGTTCTAATTTATATTGACTGTATTTCTACTACGGCGAAAATAAATTGTTCTTGTGAAATTGAAAACATTTCCTCAACTTCCTGCCTTGCGGTGTCTGCTGCTTTCCCGCGGTGAACATCGTGTTTTCCTGTTAAAACAACAAATTAACAAACAAGATTCATAGAAAACAGTCAGAATTCAGCTTCAGGAGTGGATGAGGACTCTGGGGCAAAGTGCGCTACTTACATTGAGAGTCAGGGTCTTGAATGTATCGATAACAATTATTCACAATTGTTTGCTGGAGGTTTGGCTTGTCTCAAGGCCGAATAGATACGGCTTTTAAGCCCCGTTTATCGTGCAACGTTATGAGGAGAATGTGGATTCGAGCCCTATTGCGGTCGCTTTACACAGATAAAACTGAATGAAATCAAATCCCATTAACTTACATGAGCTGAAGGCGCTGCTTTTCCTACCAACCTGGTTCTCTATTAAAATACATTTCAACCTATTTCTGACCATGTTGTTCACCGGCTTTAGAAGTTTCTTCAGTATCTAACAAATCAACATTATTCAACTGATCTGGATAACTTATTTGTATTTCCAAGCTTTGTGCCAATGAATTAAATGAAATGCATTCTCGAGTTAAGAAGCTGGTAGAAGAAGATAATCATTTCAATCATGGAGGCTGCGGGCAGTGTTTGAGCATTCACACCGAACCCCATGTACAACTCTCATGTACAACAACTTAGACCCTCGGTCACCACAGCTGGACACGTGTAACCTTGTTACATGCCGGTACAAAACATCAGGCACAATAGTCGGTAGAAAGCATGGGGGAACTGCCCGGAATCACTCATTACCTTCGCGTCTTGAGCCGTTTTCTAATCTCCCAGTCCGTGTAGAAATGAGACTCGTGAATCATAAAACCCTGGTGTTCCAGGAGGAGGCCTGTCGGACACTGTCAGATGGTCAGGACTGAGGTAGTGACGAATTGTGAGGGGTCAGGAATACGGGGGCGCTGCTCTGTCAGAGATGAGGACTGCAGTTCCGCTGCATTGTCAAAGGATCAGGATTGAGGCAGAGCTGCAATGTCAGAGAATCAGGACGGCAGTACCGCTGCACTGTCAGAGAATCAGGTTTGAGGGAGCACTGCATAGTCAGTGGGTCAGGAATGAGGGAGCGCCTCACTGTCAGTGGGTCAGGAATGAGGGAGCGCCGCACACTCAGTGGGTCAGGAATGAGGGAGTGCCGCACTGTCAGAGGTTCAGGAATGAGGGAGCGCCTCATTGTCAGAGGTTCAGGAATGAGGGAGCGCCGCACAGTCAGTGGGTCAGAACTGAGAGAGTTCTGCAAAGTCAGTGGGTGGGGACGGAGGGCCTGCTGCATACTCAGTGGGTAATGACTGGAGGAGCGCTGTACTGTCGGAGGGTCAGCTCTGAGGGAGGGCTGCATTGTCAGCGGGTCAGGCCTGAAGGAGCACTTCATTTTCAGAGGGACAGATTGAGGGAGCGCTACCTTGTCTGAGGACCAGGACTGAGGGATTGCTGCACTGTCAGAGGATTTCGACTAAGGGAGCCCTGCACTGTGTGTGAGGATGGAGGGAGCACTGCGTTGCTAGATGGTCAGGACTGAGAGAGCGCTGCACTGTCAGATGTTCAGGACTGAGGGAACGCTGCACTTTCAGGGGGTTAGGATTGAGGGAGCGCTGCACAGTCAGAGGCCAGGCCTGAGGTGGCACCGCATTGTCATGGGGTCAGGCCTGATGGAGCAATGCACTGCGAGGGGGTCGGGAATGGGGGAGCGCTGCACTGTCAGAGGTCCTGGAATGATAGAGTGCTGCACTGTCAGAGGTTTACGTATGAGGGAGGGCTGCGTTGTCAGAGGGTCAGGAATCAGGGAGTGCTGCAGTATCAGAGGGTCAGGACGAGCGCTGCACCGTCAGAGGGTTAAGCATGATGGAGGGCTACATTGTCAGAGGGTCAGGAATCAGGGTGTGCTGCACAGTCAGTGGGTCGGGACTGAGCGAGCTCTGCACTGTCAGATGTCAGGACTGAGCGAGCTCTGCAATGTGAGTGGGTCAGGGCTGAGTTAGTGCTGCAGTCTTAGGGAGTTACGACTGGAGGAGCGCTGCACTGTCAGAGGGTCAGGTCTGGTGGAGCGCTGCACTGTCAGAGGGTCAGGTCTGTTGTAGGACTGCACTGTCAGAGCTGAAGGAGCACTGCACTGCCAGAGGGACATGGCTGAGGGAGCGCTACATTGTCTGAGGATCATGAATCAGGGAGTGCTTCACTGTCAGAGGGTTTGGACTGAGGGAGCGCTACACTGTCAGTGCATGAGGATTGAGGGAGCGCTGTGTTGCCATATGGTCAGGATTGAAAGTGAGCTGCACTATCAGTGGGTGAGGCGTAAGAGAGTCGTTCAATGTCAGATGGTTAGGACTGAAAGAGCACTGCACTGTCAGGTGCTCAGGACTGAGGGAGCGCTACACTGTCAGATGCTCAGGACTGAGGGAGCGCTGCACTGTCAGATGTTAAGGGCTGAGGGAGCGCTGCACTGTCAGATGGTTACGACTGAATGAGCACTGCACTGTCAGATGTTAAGGGCTGAGGGATCGCTACATTTTCAGGGGGTTAGCATTGAGGGGCACCGCACGGTCAGAGGCTAAGCCTGAGGTGACACTACAGCATCATATGGTCAGGACTGATGGAGCGATGCGCTGTCAGGGGGTCATGAATGGGGGAGCGCTGCACTGTCAGAGGGTGGACTGATCGAGCGCTGCACTGTGACAGGTTTGGGCATGAGGGAGCTCTGCTTTGTCAGAGGGACAGGAAACAGGGGGTGCTGCATTGTCAGGGGGTACTGACTGAGACAACACTGCACTGTCAAAAGGTCAGTGTTGAGGGAGCTCTGCACTGACACGGGTCAAGGCTGGGGGAGCACTGCACTGTCAGAGGGTCAGGACTGAAGGAGCACTTCATTGCCAGATGATGTGGACTGTGGGAGCACTAAACTGTCAGATGGCAGGGATTGGCGTAGCTCTGCAGTGTAAAAGTGACAGGGCTAAGGAACGCTGCACTGTCGAGCGTCAGGAATGCAGCAGCGTTTCACTGTCAAAGCTTCAGGGCTGAGTGTGTGCTGCACTGTCAGAGAGTTTGGACTGAGGGAGCACTGCACAGATAGATTATCAGTATTGAGAGAGTGCTGCACTGTCAGACTGTCAGGACTGAGGGAGCGCTGCACTGTCGGAGGTTCAGGACTGAAGCAGCATTTCACTGTCAAAGCTGTAGGGCTAAGTGTGTGCTGTACTGTCAGAGAGTTTGGACTGAGGGAGAGCTTCACAGTTAGATGGTCAGGATTGAGAGATTGCTGCACTGTCAGACTGTCAGGACTGAGGGAGCGTTGCACTGTCGGAAGGTCAGGGCTGACGCAGTGTTGCACTGTGAGATTCTCACGACTGAAGGAGCCCTGTCCTGTCAGTGGGTGAGGACTCGGGGAGCGCAGCACTGTCAGAGGGTCAGGACTGATCGAGCGCTGCGCTGTCAGAGGGTTACGCATGAGGGAACTCTGCAGTTTCAGAGGGTCAGGAATAAGGGAGCAGTATGCTGTCAGAGGGTCAAAACCGATGGAATGCTGTGCTGTCAGTGGGTGAGGACTCAGAGAGCACGACACTGAGAGTGGGTAAGGACTGATCGAGTGCTGCACTGTCAGAGGGTTAGGCATGAGGGAACGCTGCACTCTCAGAGGCTCAGGAATGAGGTAGTGCTGAATTGTCAGGGGATCAGGAAAATGAGAGCGCTGCAATGTCAGAGAGTCACGGCTGCAGCACTGCTGCACTGTCAAAGGCTCAGGATTGAAGGAGCGCTGCACAGTCGGAGGGTCAGGAATGAGCGAGCGTTTCATTGTCAGAGGCTCTGGAATGAGGGAGTACCGCACAGTCAGTGAGTCAGGACGGAGGGAGTGCGGCACTCTTAGAGTCACGACTGGAGGAGTGCTGCACTGTCGGAGGGTCAGGACTGATCAAGCGTTGCAGTGTCAGATGGTTAGGCATGAGGGAACGCTGCACTGTCAGAGGGTCAGGAATAAGGCAGCTCTATGCTGTCAGATCGTCAAAACAGAGAGAGACCTGCACTCACAGTAGGCCAGAAATGAGGGGCCGCTGCACTTTCAAAGCGTCAGGAAAACAGGAGCGCTGCACAGTCAGTGGGTCAGGAATGAGGGATCGCTTCATTGTCAGAGTTTTGGGAATGAGGGATCGCCGCACAGTCAGTGGGTGAGCGCTGTCGGAGGGGAACTGAGCCCTGGACCGAGCTCATAAACTGACCCTATTCTGCTCCTTAATAATCCTATTCTGAGCTGGAACACTGCCGGCAATTTTTTGATCATAAGAGCAATAGCCAGTGAACATTTCAGGAACTAAATTCAGACAGACAGAGAGAGAGAGAGGCCTAAATAGAACAACTGGAAGAAATCTGAAAGCTTTGTTGAAGTCCAAGTAGACTACGTCAATTGCATTGCTCTCATCTGCACATCTGGTCACCTCTTCGAAAAATTAGCCCTCCCAACAATTAGCCCTCTCACAAACAGATTTCTGGTTAATCCATCTATTTCTAACCTATAACCTTCTTTTCCTAATTACTTGATTACAAACTGTAGATAACATACTAAAGGTATTAAAATTATCAAAATCAACAACACAAACCTTTGAGCTGCCCCCAAGAATACATTTAAAACCTTTTCCAGTAAAATGTGGTAACTATTGACTTTGATTCATCCTCTCCACCTGCACATCACCTCACACAATTTTAAATCATTGGAATGTCGTAAGTACTTAAAGTTCAAACAGAAGTTTATGCATGGACTTTAAATATTCTCCAGCTGTCTTCAGCTGCATCCACCTTGTGGATATTTTCTAAATCAAAATCCCTTTTCATTTAAATTTTCCTCCTCCTGGTAGATACCGGTGTGTTTAATTGTACCCTGATTCTTCTAAAGTCATTTTTTCTGTGGAATATCTATTTTATGCCTTGGTGATTTATAATGTTATATCACGCTACTGATCACATTAATCCATTCATGTGGTTCTGTTGCCAAGTATCGGAGCAAGTCTGGGGCCCATTCTTCAGTGCAGGAGCATCATACATTTCCACATGTTAGTAACTGCACACTAACATATCATATCTGCACACGCATACCGAAATGCCAATATCATGCCATCTAATACAAGCCACTCTTCACTCTTAGGTAATCTTACCAGAAGTTGTTCAGGGGCAAGGGGGTGATGGGAGGAGGGGGTGGCATCTGCCTGTAGATATTTGCTTATCTCCCTCGTGTGCTGCAATGCCCGAGGGAGTGGGCAGACTATCAAATGGCACTTTCCTTAAATCATTCAGTGGGAAAGACACAAAGACCTCAAGATAAAGCACTCAACTTACTAGCTTCATCTATCCTTTCCTGACTGTCATTAAAATGTACAGAGATCCATATGGATTGATATATTCCATTCAACTATAGCCAGGAAGAGTTATTCATTTCCACTTGTTGGTGTTTTTTCGCTCCTATATTCTAAGTGGGACATCCCATTAATTACTCTTCTCTCTCATGCATGAGCCCTGGAGGAAGATATCGTCCAATAATATTCACATAATCCGGTGTTTTACATCAGAGACAGAAGTTTTTGCAATCAGTTTAGGGATAACTCCCATATCCCCTGTTCACAAACAGTTTGTCCTCTAAGATAACAAATGGGATGAAGTCAAATCTTTAAAAGGGAAAGATTTTAGTTCAATAATCACTGTGCTGTCAGTGGAAAGGGTGAACTTCTCTGCTTCTTTTCAAAAGGGTGGAGCAAACATTCCCAAATGTGCACAACTGTGTTAACTTTTTGTAATCAGGTAAAAGACAAACCAAAAACTATTTTAATCTTTGTTTTTTTCCAATCCTATAGGTATTTTTCTCAGATTTGCTCAAAAGCTTATTTTTGCTCTTTCATCAGACACATTTCTAAATGCCTGTAATATTACTGAAAATAAAACTAAAACAGTTAGTTTGCACTGGTAGAGAAAACCGTCAACCTTGTTAGACCAATAAGAGTAAAAGCGGGTGGAGCTTCCCAGAGCTTGTGAGCTGCAATAAAAGAGGCCTGAATTTGATGCTGTGTCTGGCTGGTTTGTCGGTGGTTGGCCGGGCAGGGGAAGGGGGCCGAAGGGGGTGGCTGGTTGAGCGGGCAGTATCACAGATAGGCTTCCCACTGCATTCACGCCTGCCCGATCTCTCAGCAATTTAATGCTGGGGTGGACGAGGTCTCAGATGGGCTGCCCACACCTGCCCCAATTGAGAAACGTAGGAAATAGGAGCAGGACACGGTCATTCGGCCCTTCGAGCCTGCTCCCCCATTCATTATGATCATGGCTGATCCTCTATCTCAACACCATCCTCCCGCTCTCTCCCCAAAACACTTGGCACCTTTAGAGCCCAGAGATCTATCAATTTCCTTCTTAAATATATTCTCTTAACGGCCCTTTCCTGCCCAGCCTCAATTTTTAATCTGGCGGGAGGACTTCCCGAGTCTGGAGGAAGCCTGACAATGATCCAGTTCAGGCCTTGGGCGAGGGATGGGGGTGGAGTGAAGGTTCCTCCATCAGGGATGGGTATGGTGCTGCAGTGGTATTGTCGCTGGAATAGTAATCCTTATTCCTAGGCTACTGCTCTGGGGATACGGGTTCAAATCCACCACAGCAGCTGGTGGAGTTTGAATTTACTTACACAAATTCTGGAATAGAAACTAGTCTCAGTGATGGTGACTATGAAACCATTGTCTATTGTTGTAAAGACCCATCTTGTGCACGAATGTCCTTTAGGGAAGGAAATCTCTCATCCGTCATCCTTACCTGGTCTCGTCTACATGTGACTCCAAACTCCTACATTACTCCAGAGTAATGTGGTTGACTCTTAAATGCCTTGGGAAGTGGCCTAGTCAGTTACTCTGTTCAGGGGCAATTACAGATGGGCAATAAATTCTTTCTTTCCTGGGACACCCACACCCCATGAACGAATAAAGAAAAACTTTGCCCCCACCCCATAAGCCCGGTAGCTGCAAGGCCGCCCCCCACCCGGCCTGAGGCCTCCAGAATTTACCTGTTGCTGGATTTTTGGGATTCAGGCTCTGGGAGCAACTTCCAGTCCCGGTCCTTTCCACTCCTGGAGCCTCAGGGACCAGAGAGCTCTAGGCCAATCAGAATAGCCAGCAGCTCTCTGAGGCGGGACTTCCTCCCAGTGAGGGGCGGAAGTTCCACCTGCAGCCAATTGACGCTCATCCCAGAGTGAAATGGCTGCGGGGCATTGGGAGTTGGCGGGAATGTGTTGACCACCAACTCTTCGGATGGCGGGAAGGGAATCCTGGCCCTGACCATATGAAATAGCGGAGCGGGCTGTACGGGCTTTGTGGTTTACTCCTGCTCCTATCTACTCTGTTCTTGTGTCAAATTTGTCTGTAACCCTCCTGCAACTTGTGACATTTTACTTTGTTAAAGGCGCCCTATAAATGGAAGTTATTGTTGTTGCTGTAGTTCTGTATCTTTTATGTTTTATTTATGGTCGTTAATGATGAAGTGAGGAGAGTGTCTGAACCGCCCTTGTGGATAACCATTAGGAAACGGCTGTTACTGATCAGGGTCACTGATTCCTTCCTAACCTGGTTAATAATCTTAGAGACCATGGGAAAGAGAGCAACAGTTCAGACCTTGTGAGTGTGACAATAAAACAGGATTAACAGGAAGAGTCCCAATCAGACAGCTCACAGGCAAGAAAGAAGCAGAGAGTTCCTATTTACTGCCTAGTGTCATCCCCAAGACACCGGGGAAGAACAACCCAGGATGTGGAATCAGGAAAAGCCTGTCCAGCTCCCTTGACCCATTGAATAAGGAAAGTACCCGAGGCAGGACTTCCGCAAGATCCTAACACACATCTTCTCACAAACACCCCATTTCGGACCATCCGGAGACAGGAAGATTTGGACCCATGGAATTTACAAAAGAATATTTCAATACCAAATAAGCAACTCTGAAATCAAAATAAAACATTATTAAAATAAAGGAGGCGAATGTTCAAATCTCTCTGTGGAGAAGCTGGATTATCTTTTCAGGTCTAGAGAAGGTTCAGGGCCCTGAACTGTTAACCCGAACTTCTCCACAGATGCTTCAGGATCAGCCTGTCCAGCATTTTCAGATTTACTTCATTTTATTCTGTTTGTGTTTCACCCCCATTTCTTTTGCTTTTATTTCCCGTGAAGCCATCAGCTTAGTTTTTATTCTATTTGTGTTTGTTTTATTCAGTCATGTAAACCTGAGAAATCAGACAAAAATGGTGCTTAATGTCTAGTAAAGAATAAAATGGTAAATTCACAATAATCTAAGGAGTGAAGCAATATCGTTATTATTTCTCGATTCTATTCATTTCTCACTATAAAATGTAGAACAATACAACATAATTAACAGACAGAAACTATTTGCTTACATTGCACAGTGTGGCTGTTTTTGTAACACTGACAGTAAATGTGAATCTGAGCCGCTCTGTTATAGTTCTCAGTTCCGGCCAGTAGATGTTCCCACACTCCGGAACAATGAAGTTTACAGATTAGTGAAGAACACAACACAATAATTGTTCACATTGTATTGGACAGGGGAAATTTGGGAATAATAGGGAAGAAGATTAGCTCTAGGTCCATTACACAGGAGACACAACACACAATAATTGTTCAGATCAGACAAAGAGAAAGCGCGGGTGTAGCACATGTTTCTTACTGATCTCTTTTGAGAAGGAGCTGGGCCGCAAGTGCCATTTTCTTGTGGTCTCAGCTCTTTTAAGAGAGATGTGGTGATGCTGAGAAGAACCTCCAAGCTCAGAATTCAACAACTTATATATTTATATTTGCATCTTTTTGAGCATTGCTTTCTTTGCCTTTGCCGATTTTGGCGTGGCCTTGACCCACCATGGGGGTTGAGGGGAGGTGGTTGGTCTGGCAACAACTCATCCAAGACTCATTTCTGCAGCCGCAGAAAGGCCAGCGGTCTCCCTGAACTACAGAATCCCCAATTATTGCACCTCCTCACCCCCGACCAGCTGAACAATCCGTGGCACCATGGGTTTGGCTCTGGCTGCACTCCCCAGTTGACCCTTCATTCTCACCAGTATTCAGGGCTGAATAAATGTTGTAGAGCGAGATTCACTGAGGGGATTAGTACACTACTGGCCTTGTCCTCCTTGACAGCCTGGCACTCACCCATTTCCTATGTGGAAAGACTGGATAGACTGGGGTTGTCTTCTTTGGAACAGAGGAGACTAAGTGACCATTTATTTCAGGTGTTGACAATTATGAGGGTAGAGCTGGAGTGGATCGGGAGGACCTATTCTGTATAGTTGCAGACAGGGTCACCCAGGAACATTAATTAGACAATTAAAAGGCAGGTAAGTAGCACAATGAATGAGAGGCTGCTAACTCAGTCTATCACCGTCAAAAAGTATTCACTAGATCACTGATTATAAAATTATAGTTTAGATCAGATTGGGGAGATTCATTTCTGAACCATTCAGGAATCTAATTCATCCATTCCGTAGTCTGTCGATCTAATACTGTTGATTGGAGAAGAGGTTTGTCTTGGGATTTTGCCCATAACGGGGTATACAGTAAACCGGCCGGGTTTTGTGGATTCGGCCCGATTCTCTTTTCCATTGTTTGTTGCTTTCCCCGATGAGATGTTAATCCCTGGCGCTCTCTGTCTGTTCCAGTGGATACAACACATCCCAGCCGCTCTAGTGCAAGAAGATATGGGGAGCTCCCCGGTGTCTGCATGAACACTTATCCCGCAAATTGCTCCTCTGGTGAGAAACTGGCATTAGAAATCAGCGGCCTCACAGAAACCTTTCAATTTCCATTTCAAGGATCTGAAACACCAGTTTTACACCCGAGTGACAAGTTCCACCCACTTCCCAGCTGTTGCTGTTGCTGGTGAAGTCACTGTAATTGTCGACTCAAATTACCCTGAGGTGTCGCTGTTGGGGCATCTCCTAGAATGATCGATGTGACTGTTTGATACAACTAAGCGGAATACTCGGGCACTTCAGAGGCCGCGAACATGACAGTCAATCACATTGGAGAGTCTGGAGTCAGAGACGGAACAGGCCAGATAAGGATGGCACGTTTCCTTTACAAACACTCGGGCAGATTAATGATCAATGACAACAGTTTCCATTTAAAATCCAGCTTCTGTTAAACTGAATTAAAATTCTCAAACTTTCATCCGAACTCATGTTCTCTGGGTTATCAGCAAAACCCCAGGATTGTTAGTCCAGCAACATAACCCAATGCACAATCCTCCCCTGATAGTTGAAATCGACTCCATTAAATGGGCCACTTATCTCATTGCAATTTGTGGGCTATGAGCGTTAATTGGGTGTCAGTGACAACACCATAAAAGCGTGTAAAAGCCTTTACAAAGTGTGTTTTTTTGTCCCTGTTACCTGTTCTTTCCACTGTATCAGTATTAATCTCTCATTACTGTATGGTGATTATGTTGATATTTCTGAGTTGATTCCTTACATTAAACCATAGAGTCTTATCTCTCCGTCCCTTGATCTGTCATTCTGTGGCCCCAGGAGATATCTAATACCAGATCATCTTTCTTGTGTGAGCCTGTATTTCGAATCTGGTTATTACTGATTTCAAATTATTGGTTCCCTTCCTTGATTTTTTGAAGCCTGATGAACACACTAAAACTTCACCATTTATTGTACCAGAGTGAGGGGAGAATAAACAAACTGTATATGATGGGGAATGTAAAATAAATCAGGAAATAATGTAATGTACAACAGGTCCATCAGTATCTGGAAAATAATATCAATCCAACAAAGTTACATCTTAAGGAACCTGACCCAGAACATCAAACTATCTTCTCTCTGTTTAAATGCTGGTGATCCTGCTCTGTGTTCGGACCACAATCCATGCAGTCAGCCCACAGAGTTTCAGGCTGTGGGTCCCGACATGGATCCTGTCCATTTACTGCAGTGTATTTTCCACTGGGTCACTTAACTTCCACAACTTGTTATTCTTTGAGTGGGTGGGTGAATTTATCAGGTCACCATCTTTATTTGACACACTCCAGTCCTCTTTGTCATTCCAGCTGTTTAGAAACTCACCCTTCAGTCGGTAAATTACAGCAATATCAATAGGGCAGAGTCTAAATTCAACACATTGTTTCAACAACTGATGATTTATTTCTTAGGGACGACAGAAAAGCATTGATACTTTCAGTCCAATCCCTCGGTTACAGAATCCGCTGGAACCTCCCCAATAGGATACTCTCTCTGGGACACCTCATGCAGTGGGTGTTTGTATCTATTGGACAGTGGGAACTATTCCAGCTGAACAGACCCTGTACCCACCCTGAACCCACACAGGTTCACTTCCCAGCAGGGTCACTGGGCAGTGATACTGAGCGGAAGCCCTAGGGGCTTTACCCCCAATCCCAGGAATAATTAGTGTAATTGTCAAAGTCCCACTGCAACCCAGACTGATCCCCACCCTGGGCCCTCCCTGTCTGTACATTTCCCCAGTGCCCCATTGGGGAACATTCAGCCCCGGATATCCTGCAGAAGCAGCGCCTGTGGGGCCGGGCGGCTGAGTCTCGTGACCCTGTGGCTGGGCCTCTGACGTCACAATGGGAGATGACGCTCACTCAGCTCGAGCTGGAAACTGGGAAAGGGCCAATAGGATTTAAACCTGGAGCGCGGCCGGTTAAAGGGGAGGGAGAGAAACTCGGTTAAAAATGTTCCTATAATGAGAATAGGAATGTTTATCAATCCTAAGGTTCGCATCTCACTCTCAGTCCAGATCTGGTTTCCTGCAGCGACTCCAGCTGATTTTCTCCATTTGGACTGAACTGATTGTACTCCAGCCTGAAAGAGATTAAAGATTAAACAGGAATAAACAGATTGAACAACAGTGTCAATAACAGGGAGACTGGAGTTAATGGGCCCAATCTCCTGCTCACTGGGTCATCAGAGACCCGACATATGGCTGAAGATGAGCAGCGGGTCCTTGGGATGTCCTGACCCGCGGGCCTACGTGGGAATTGCCCCAGAGGTTTAAATTTCCACTGGGCAATACCCCTGCTGCCCGGTAACCTGTGTGAATGTCTCTGAAACTGGGTAAGAATCAGAGACTTTGGATAAATCCACAGGACTTACCCGGGTAGTTACCCAGGAAATGTTAGACTGTAAAACCCGGTCTAATACCCGGGTAACTCACAAACCGATTCCCCCAATCACCCACCCCCCACCGCCCACTGACTATCATACTACACCCACACTACCCGATTAACCCCTCCAACCACCCCCACCCCCCCACTGACCATCATACTACACCCACACTACCCGATTAACCCCTCCAACCACCCCCATTCCCCACTGACCATCATACTACCCCCACACTACCCGATTAACCCCTCCAAACACCCCCGCCAACCCGACTACCTCCTGACCCTCCCAACTCTGTCCTTGACCAAATCTGACTAAACCCCCGGCTTTACAGCCCGACCCAACAACGCCGCTGACCCAGACCCATTGATCATCAACCTGACCGCATTACCCCCCGACCCCACCAACCCCACTACTCTCCCCTGACCCGACTAGACTCTGCTCGGATGGAGCTCCCCGGGGAGGGGGGGTCACTGCTGAAGGTCCCGGGAGGAAAATGAAGCAGTTTCAGTTTGGGAGAATCTTGTCGAGCAGCGGCAATCCGCTTTTCATTGCTGCTGTTTGATAGATTCAGGACCATTTATATTTTAAATCCCATTTATATTTTAATTATTACACTAAAAATTAACACAAACACTCACTTGATCAGATTTGGAGTCCTACAGGTCAGGATGAGTCGGCTGAAAGCGGGGACAGATTGGTCTGTGAAGCGGTTGTATACCAGGTTCAGATCCGTCAGTGACCGGTTTGTACGGAGAGCGGAGGCGAGATCCTCGGCACAAGAATCAGTGAGACGGTTACCCCATAGACTAAGGAACAGGGAGAGAAAAATAACAGGAATCAGGGTAAATCCACAGTGTTTTAACGAATACTATTAATAATAATATACAGTAAGAGACATTCCAAAAGCACAACATCCATTTATAAAGGAAAAAGAAAACACTATTAATGCTGCAAATTAAATATAAATATAATATACTGGAAATACTCAGCAGATCAGGCAAGTATTTGTGAAGAGAGAAACAGAGTTAAACATAGAACCAAAGAAACTAGGAGCAGGAGTAGGCCATTCGGCCCTTCGAGCGTGCTCCACCATTCATTATGATCATGGTTGATCATCCAACTCAATATCCTGCTCAAAAACAGAATTACCTGGAAAAACGCAGCAGGTCTGGCAGCATCGGCGGAGAAGAAATCAGTTTACGTTTCGAGCCTTCATGGCCCGTCGGCAGAACTGAAGACTTCAGTCCTTCAGTTCTGCCGAAGGGCCATGAATGCTCGAAACGTTAACTGATTTCTTCTCCGCCGATGCTGCCAGACCTGCTGAGTTTTTCCAGGTAATTCTGTTTTTGTTTTGGATTTCCAGCATCCGCAGTAGCTTTTAGCTTTTTGTTTTTATCAATATCCTGCTCTCGCTTTCTCCCCATATCCTTTGATCCCTTTCGCCCCAAGAGCTATATCTAACTCCTTCTTCAACACATGCAATGCTTTGGCCTCTACTACTTTCTGTGGTAGTGCTCACCAATTTATGGGTGAAGAAATTTCTCATCTCAGTCCTAAATAGTCTATCCCGTATCCTCAGAGTGTGACCCCTGGTTCTGGATCCCCTAACATCCGGAACATCCTTCCTGAATCTACCCTGTCAAGTCCTGTTAGAATTTGATAGGTTTCTTTGAGATCCACCCTGATTCTTCTGAGCTCTAGCGAATATAATCCTAACCGACCCAATTCCTTCTCATATGTCAGTCCCGCCATCCCAGGAATCAGTCTGGTAAACCTTTGGTGCACTCCCTCTATAGCAAGAACATCCTTCCACTGATAAGGAGTCCAAAACTGCACACAATACTCCAGGTGTAGTTTCACCAAGGCCCTGTATAATTGCAGGAATACATCTATGCTCCTGTACTCGAATCCTCTGGCTATGAAGACCAACATACCATTTGGCTTATTTGCCGCCTGCTGCACCTGCATGTTTACCTTCAGCGACTGGTGTACGAGGACACCCAGGTATCGCTGCACATTCCCCTCTCTCAATTTATAGCCATTCCAAATATAATCTGCCTTCCTGTTTTTGCTACCAAAGTGGGTAACCTCACATTTATCCACATTATACTGCATCTGCCATACATTTGCCCACTCACTCAGCTTGTCCAAATCACACTGAAGCATCTCCACATCCTCCTCACAGCTCACCCTCCCACCCAGCTTTGTGTCATCTGCAAATTTGGAGATATTACATTTAGTTCCCTCATCTAAATCATTAATATATATTGCGAATAGCTGGGGTCCCAGCACCGATCCCTGCGGTACCCCACTAGTCACTGCCTGCCATTCGGAAAAAGACCAATTTATTCCTACTCTTTGTTTCCTGTCTGTCAACCTGTTTTCTATCCATCTCAATACACTACCCCCAATCCCATGTGCTTTCATTTCACATGCTAATCTCTTAGGCTGGACTTTATCGAAAGTCTTCTGAACATCCAAATAAACCACATCCACTGGCTCCCCCTCATCAACTCTACTAGTTAAATCCTCAAAAAATTCCAGTACATTTGTCAAACATGATTTCCCTTTCGTATATCCATGCTCACTCTGTCCGATTCTGCCACTGTTTTCCAAGTGCTCAGCTATTAAATATTTTATAATGGACTCTAGAATTTTCCCCACTACGACGTCAGGCAGACTGGTCCATAATTGCCTGTTTTCTCTCTACCTCCCTTTTTAAATAGTGGGGTTACATTAGCTACGCTCCAATCTGTAGGAACAGTTCCAGAGTCTATATAATCTCGGAAGATGACCACCAATGTATCCACTATTTCTGGGGCCACTTCCTTACGTACTCTAGGATGTAGATTATCAGGCCCTAGGGATTTATCGGCCTTCAAACCCATCAATTTCCCCAACCCATTTCCCTACCAATACCGATTTCTTTCAGTTCCTCCCTTTCACTAAACCCTGAGTTCCTCAACATTTCTGGTATGTTATTTGTGTCCTCCTTTGTGAAGACATAACCAAAGTATGTATTTAATTGGCGGCCACTTCTTTGTTCCCCATTATAAATTGCCCTGTTTTTGACTGTAAGGGACCTACATTTGTCTTCACCAATTTTTTTCTCTTCACATACCTATAGAAACTTTTACAGTCAGTTTTTATGTTCCCCGCAAACTTACTCTCACGCTCTATTTTCCTCTTCTTAAACAATTATTTGGCCCTTCTTTACTGGATTCTAAACTGCTCCCAATCCTCAAGTCTGTTGTTTTCTATGGCCAATTTGTATGCCTTTTCCTTTTATTTAATGTTGTCTCTAAATTCCCTTGTAAGCCATGGTTTGTCCACTCTTCCTGTTTTACTTCTGCGCATGCCAGGAATAAACAACTGTTGCAGTTGACCCATGTGCTCTTTGAATGTTTGCCATTGCCTATCCACCGTCACCCCTTTAAATAACGTTTTCCCAATACATCACAGCCAACTTGCGCCTCATACCATTGCAGATTCCTTTATTAAGATTCAGGACCCTAGACTCAGAATCAACTTCATCACTCTCCATCTTGATGAAGAATTCTATCATATTAAAGTCTGAGCTGTTATTAGAACTGGGAAATAGCAGTGAATTGACAGGTTATAAGCTACGGCATTTGGGGGATCTGGGGGCAAGGAGAGATCAGAATGGGATTTGCGGTGCGATTAACTGACAGAAGGGGTGATGGTGCAAGACAGCAGCACAGTATCTCCATGTCACTCGGTGGTGGGGGGGACATGGGATGGTCCGTGACTCAGGAATGAAGCTTGTGGTCGGGTTGTTGATATGGCTGTGATTTTGCTGGAAGCTATGAAGGCAACATCCCTGGTTTACTGATGTCTCCCTGGAGGCGCTTCTCCAGGCTGCTCGGGCTCGGAGGGAGGTCTTGTTCCCTCAGGACGGGAGGAGGAGATCGGCCCAGTCAATCCAAGCAAGCCTGGGTGGAGATTGCTGAGGGGGTGAGCAGGTGTGGGGCACGTGGTTGCAGTGACACAAAAGGATCAAAGTCCTGATGTGTTCTGGCAAGGTGAGTGCAGCACCAATGTTAAACGTACAGCCTTATATGTGACTATGGATGCCCAGGTAGCAGCATTGACTGTCAGAGACATGTCAGCCTCTCTGTGGAAGGCCCTGGCCAGTGAGAGTTGACCCTGCACTGCCGAGACTGAGTGTCCACATGCGGGAGGCATCTCTGTGGTGACATGATGGACAGCCAGGCTGACATCAGCATAGACTAATGTGTACCTTTGATGGGTGAGTAACCATAGAAATGTATGTGCTTGTAGAAGAGAGCACATGATGTCAGGGAAGGAGCCACTAAGAGTGCTGGCGTCCAGATCTTGCCATCCTTACACCAATGGAAGATGAAGTGCTGCAGCTGGGAGTCCTGAAGGCCGGGTAGATGGTTCGTGGAGCTGAGAGATCGAGTGGCCTAATGAACGGGCACAGGAGAGCCTCTGGGGTCCACAAAACATAATGCTTCTCTATCCATCACTGGTCACAGATTGTAGTCTGAAGAACGTGTTGGAATAAGAACAGAATAACTAGGAGCAGGAGTTGGCCATTCAGCCCCGAAGCCTTCTCCGTCATTTGATAAGATGATGGCTGATCTGATTCTGGCTGATCTGATTCTGGCCTGAACTCCGCTTTCCTGCTGGTCTGCGTAACCCTCGATTCTCTTGTCAATCTAAAATCTACCTTAACTCAGCCTTGAATATATTTAATCACCCAGCCTCCACTCGCCTCTTGGGAAGAGAATTCCACAGACTAACTAAATTTCTTCTCATCTGAGTCTTAAATGGGAGACCGCTATTTTTTAAAACAGTGTCCCTAAGTTCTCCTCCCAAAAGAGGAAAAATCCTCTCAGCACAAACCCTATCAAGTCCCCTCAGGATCTTCTGTGTTCAATAAGATCACCTCTCAGCCTCCTGAACACCAACGGGTATAGGCCCAATCTGCTTAACTTTTCATCATAAAATAAACCCCTTCATCCCAGCAATCAGTCGAGTGAACCTTCTCTGAAATGGTTCTAATGCAATTATACCCTTTCTTAAATATATACACCAAAACTGTATAGTTTACTCCAGATGCTGTCTGACTAAGGCCATGTTTAGCTGCAGCAAAACTTCTTTTACAATGTATTCCCCTTGCAATAAAAACATATGAAATAGGGGCAGGAGCCAACTATTCCGCCCTTAGAGCCCACTCCGCCATTCACTGAGATCATGGTTCATCTTCCACTTCAACAACATTTCCTTTTATTAACCCCATGTTCCATGATGCTTTCAATGTGTAGAAATCTATAAATCTCAGTCTTGAATATACTAAATGACTGAGCCTCCTCTGGGCAGTGAATTCCAAATATTCACCACCCTCTGAGTGAAGAGATTCCTGCACATCTCAGTCCTAAATGGCCTGCCCCTTATTCTGAGACTGTGTCCCCTGGTTCTAGATACCCCCAGCCTGGGGCAACCTCCTACCTGCATCTACACTGTCAATCCCTGTAAGAATTTTGTATGCCTGAATGAGATCACCTCTCATTCTTCTAAACTCAAGAGAATAGAGGTCCAGTCTATTTAATTTTTCCTCAGCACGCATTGCTCCAGGAATTATTTTAGTGGAACCTTCATTGCACTCAGTCTAAAACAAGTATATCTTTCCTTAGGTAAGAAGACAAAAACTGCATAGAATGCTCCTGTTGCCGTCTCACCAAGGCAGTGAGACATCTTTACTCCTAAACTCAAATACACTTGTAATAAAAGCCAACATACCATTTACCTTTTTAACTGTTTGCTGTACCTGCATGTTAGCTTTAAGTGAGTCATGAACAAGGACATTGAAATACCTTGGAAGATCAACGCTTCCCAGTCTCTCACCATTTAACAGATGTCTGTATTTGTTATTTCCTGCCAATGTGGATAACCTCACATTTCTCCATGTTGTATTCCATCTGCCAAATTTTGGCCACTCTCTTATCCTCTCCAGATCCCATCGAAACATCTTTGCATCCTCCTCACAACTCACACTTCCACTTAATATCCAGTCACCCGCAAACATCTAAATATTACATTTAATCCCCACGGCCAAATCATTGATATAGATTGTGAATAGCTGCGGCTGTGATACTTGCGCTAGCTCACTGTACCACATCCACGGGTCTCCCCTTATCTATTCTGCTGACTGCATCCTCAAAAACCCCAACAAGTATGTTAAACATGATTTCCCTTTCATAAATCCATGTTGAATCTGCCCAATGATACCATTATTTTCTAAGTGTTCTATTATCACATCCTTTATTGCAGAATCTAGCATTTTCCCTACTACTTATGCCAGGCTAACAGATCTCTAGTTCCCAGTTTACTCTCTACCTCCTATCTTAAACAACGGGGTTATATTTCCCACCTTCCAATCTGCAGAAACCATTCCAGAGGCTACAGAATTTTGAAATATGATCAGCAACGCATCTACTATCTCTGCAGCCACTTCCTTCAACACTCTGGGATGTAGAACATCAGGTTAACGGGGTTTATCTACTTTAGGTCCCAGTAATTTTTCGAATACTTTTTTTTTAACAAATATTAATATCTTGCAGTTCCTCGTTTACACTAGTCCCTTGATTCTCCTTTATTTCTGAGCGATTTTTTAGTATTTTTCTTTGAGAAGACAGACACAAAGTATTTGTTTAATTTCTCTGCCATTTCCTTATTCCGCATTGTAAGTTTTCCTGACTTTGCTTGAAATGGACCCACGTTTATTTTTACTAATATTTTCCTCTTTACATACCTACAGAAGCATTTACAATCAGTTTTTGTGTTTCTTGCTAGTTTACTCTCATATTCTATCTTTTCTTTCTTATTCTATTTCTATGTCCTACTCTGCAGATCTCTAAAATGCTCCCAATTATCAGGCTTTCCATTTTCTGGTAACTTTATACATCTCTTCCCTTGATCTAATACAATTCTTGATTTCTTCCGTTTGGTCACTTTGGTTGCTGGGTTTTTGTGCATCAAAGTATTTGTGTTGTAAACACATCACATTTCAAAGCCTTGAATGGAAATTGGGGTAAAGGCACCACTGAGATTCACATTCAGGGTCTTCGGTTTACTAGACAGTCGTTGGAACTGTTTCAGCCACAGCATCCATAGTAACGCCAAAAGACCAATTGTCTCCCTAATCACTTGTTCCACTGCATGCCTAGCGATTCATGGACTGGGGCTCCCAGATCCCTCAGTACCGTACAGTCTGCAGTCTTTCTCCATTCAGGTAAGATACTGCTTTTCTATTCTTACAGCCAAAGAGGACAAATTCACATTGTCCCACATTAAACTCCATCTGCCAATTTTTTGCCCATTCACTTCACCTCTAAATCCCTTAATAGACTCTTTATGTCCACTTGACAAGTTACTTTCCTACCTTTGCGCCATCGGCAAATTTAGCTACCATGCATTCAGTTCCTTCACACAAGTAATTTACACCGGTATTTGAGGCCCCAGCACTGACCTCTGTGTCACTCCACTAGTAGCAGTTTGCCAAACCGAAAATGACCCTTTACCCCAACTCTCTGTTTGTTGTTAGCTAATCAATCATCTATACATACTAATATGCTACTACCTATATTACAAAATCTTATCTTGTTATCTTTTATATCTTTAATGTCACACTTTATCAAATTGATTTTGGAAATCCAAGTGCACCAAATCTACAGATTCTCCTTTATCAATTTTCATGTTACTTCCTCAAAGAAATCTAATACATTCGCCCCATGTGATTTCCAATCTGCTGGACCTTCCATGAATCTAGGGAATTTTGGAAGATCAATGCATCTACTCTGTCTGCAGCCACTTCCTTTAAGACCCTATGATGAAAGCCATCAAGTCAAGGGACTTGTCAATCTTTGGTTCTAATAGTTTCCCTAATACCATTTCCCTCAGAACCCTGATTGTTTTAAGTTCCTCCTTTCTTTTCACCTCTTGATTTCCAAGTATTCTTGGGATGTTTCTTGTGTATTCTACAGTGAAGAGGGAGACAAATTGCCTGTTCAACACTTCTGCCATTTCCTCCTTTCCCAATATTAATTTCCCAGCCTCATTCTCGAAGAAACCTGTGCACACTTTAGTTCTCATTTCCTATATAAATATTTGGAGAACCTTTATCAGGTTTTATACTTCTAACTTGCTCTCATACTATGCTAATTATAGGCATCTTTACTAAGATGTCATTAATTAATCCAGTCTCATTGAACATTCCCAGGTCTAAAATAGTCGTTCTGTGGTGGGTACTAGGATATACTGACTAAGAAGTTGTCTTGAATACACTCTACGAGCTCATATTCCAGGAAACCTTTGCCATTCTGCTTCATCCAATATGTATGAAGATTAAAATAACCCGCGGTTATTGCAGCACCATTCTTACAGGCGCACATGTTTTTTTCTGCATATTCAGTCCGAAAGTGTGAAGGTATTAGGGGCCTATAAGCTACTCCCACATGGACTGCTGTGGTTCAAGAAGGCAGCTCACCACAACTTTTCCAAGGACAATTAAGGATGGGCAATTAATGTTGGCCTAGCCAGTGATGCCTGGATCGCATGATTGAATAAAAAAGTGACATGTTACCTTTGCTAATTCTTATTTCTACTCAAACTAATTCTACATCTTGATCTTCTGAACTAAGGTCATCTCTGACTACTGTGCTAATGTCATCAGTTATTAACAGAGCGACCCCAGGACCTTTTCCTCACTTTTGCCATCTCATCACTTTTTTCTTTTTTGCAAATTATTGGCCACAGTGACCGGGGACAGACACCCAACTCTGAGGAGGAGGGGAGACCTCGCAATATTCCCCTACACCGAGACACAAAGATCTTTGGGACTGGCATCCCATAGCCTAGGGTTCAGAGAGAGAAATAACATGAATCAAACTAAATGTTTCCTTTTATTCATAGCTAACACTAATAATAATGGACCGTGTTTTTTAATACTAGTAACAGTGCACAAATATATTGTTAAATATTCAGTTATTCTAAACACAATCTCACACTGTCTAGTACTTACTCCAGTTTCTGTATTTTACAGTCCGGTCTCCTCAGAGCTAAAGACAGTCGTTTCATTCCTGAATCTCCCAGTTCGTTAGCAGTCAGGTCCAGACCTGTCAGTGAGCGATTAAAAACAGAGGCAAGATCCTCAGCACAAGAATCTGTCAGATTGTTGCCCCATAGACTAGGGGGTGGGGGGAGGGTTCGAGAGAGAAAAAATAACAGGAATCAGAATAAATTTCCAGTTTTTTTCAAAGAATGTAACTAATTAAAATAATAATATACAGTTTGAAACATTCAAGAAACACAACTTCAAACCATAAAAGCAATCTATAATTGATGCTGTGGGTGTGAAATATAAAGGAATGTTCTGTAAAGAGTCAGCTTGGGAGACAGTATCTGTGAAGGGAGAAACAGAGACCAGAGTCCCGCAGGCGGGCGCGTGCCTGACCCAAGCAGGCGGGGAATCGGGCGAGATGATGTCGGACGAGCGTCCTGACGTCATCGCGCACTAGAGTGATATTTCGCTTGGCGGGCACGCGCAAATGTTGAAGAGCTCCCGCGGATAATGAAGCGGGAAATTAAACCCATTAACGTCCCAATTGTTCTATTGGGTGTTGAACCACGTCATACTCGCTGTAATTCTAGGGTCACGACCTCAAAGGGATAATTTCCCTGCTTGCAAGACACATCCACAGTATCCCCAAGTCCTTGACCGGGGTCGCTAGAGGACATGGGACATCAGTGATCAGGGGATGGAGTTTGTGGTGGGGATGAGGATAATGGCCGTGAGTGCTGCACACAGGGTGAAGCTTACAACTTCACTTATGGCTTATGATGAAAGTGAAATTGGTAGAAAGGTCATTCCTCCCCAGCCACTGGCAATGCCCAGGCAGCAGCATTGGCTGTTAGAGACATATCAGCCTCTCTGGAGGGCCCAGTCAGAGTTGATTTGTGATAACCAAATGGCTCCATGCAGGACCCATCCCTGTGGTGTCATGATGGACAGTCAGGCTGCACCAGTTTAGGCTCATTCCGGACTTTGATGGAAGGTGAAGCGCTGGAGCTGGGAAGCCTAGAGGCTGGGCGGCAATTACTGATGGTGAGATAGGTTGTGGAGCTGGGAGAGAGAGTGTTTAAATAGATGGACAGAGGAGAGCCTCTGGTGACCACAAAACATTGTGTTCATGTGTGCATCACTGTTCACACAAAATAATCTGAAGGGTGTGTTGTAATGTGCATTGCCCTCGAATCACTCTTCTCGCTCTCACAAATCAAGGACTCCTGTGACCGGGGGACAGCTCACCTCTGAGGTGGAGGAGGGCTCCTCAGAGGGTGCACCATCACTTTATTCCCCTGCACCCTCAGCACAAACATCTGTGCAACTGATAATCCATAGATGGGATTAGAGACAGAAATTACATGAATCAGAGTAAATGGAGATTTTTAAAATTAATAACTTTATCACCGGCACTAGTAAAATTGGACAGCATTTATTTATTATACCAGCAACAGGGCTGACATTGTTTTGTTTTCTATCCTATTATAAACACAATATCACACAGTTTGTACTTACCCCAGTTTCTGTATTTTACAGTCCGGATCCCTCAGAGCCTCAGACAATAGTTTCAACTCTGAATCTCCCAGTTTATTAATATCAAGGTTCAGATCCGTCAGTGACCGGTTTGTACTGAGAGCAGAGGCGAGATCCTCGACAGCAGAACTTGTGAGATCGTTACAACTTAGGCTGAAGATCAGAGGGCGAAAGATAACAGGGATCAGTGTAAAGTCACTGTTTCAAAGACCATGAATGACAATAATAATATATAGTGTGAGAAATTCAAGAAACAGCTTCCATTGATCTAGTAGGTAAAACGTTGGTGAAAATCTGAAATCTAAATAGAATATGCTGGAAATACTCAGCAGGTCAGGCAATATCTGTTCAGAGAGAAAAAGAGTTTAATATTTCTATCAATGCACTTTCATTAGAATTGAACAAAAAAAAAAATCAGCGAATCAGCAGGTTTTAAACAATGAGGGAGCCCTGGTTACTGAATGAATTGCTGAAATGGCAGAAGACAGATCAAGGGTTGCACGCTGATGAGTGCTGCATGCAGGAGACATGCATGTGGTGCCATGCGGGACAGTCAGGCTGCCACCAGTATAGGCTAGTGTGTCTCTTTGATGGGCGAGTTACATGAAGATTTCTATGCTTGCAGATGAAACAGCTGACGAGAGGGCCTGAGCCAAGATGGGTCGCTGTGTCCCAGATCTCCTCAACCTTACACCCATGGAAATTCAGACACATGAACTGGGAGATCTGGAGGCAGGGCGGTCAATCACTGATGTTGAGGTGGGTTGTGGAGTTGAGAGAATAAGTGCCCTACTGGATGGACACAGGAGAGCCTCTGCTGACCACAAAACATCTTGTTCATTTGTCCATCACTGGTCAAAAACAATAATCTGAAGGATGTGTTTTAATATGCATTTCCCTCCATTCACGATTCTTGCTGTCGCAAATCAAGGACTTCTGTGACCTGGGGCCAGCCGTCCACCTCTGGGGAGGAGGAGGGGTCCTCAGAGGGTGAACAATCACTTTATTCCCCCGCACTCTCAGCACATCTATCTGTGGGACTGACATCCCATGGACTGGATTAGAGACAGAAATAACATGAATATGAGTAAATGTAGATTTACTCAAAAATTAATAACTTTATCACTGGCACTAATAAAATTGGACAGCGTTTATTTATTATACCAGTAACAGGGCTGACATTGTTTTCTTTTCTATCCTGCTATTATAAACACAATATCACACAGTCTGTACTTACCACAGTTTCTGTATTTTACAGTCCGGATCCCTCAGAGCCTCAGACAATAGTTTCACCCCCGAATCTCCCAGTTTTTTATTATCAAGTTTCAGATCCGTCAGTGATCGGTTTGTACTGAGAGCAGAGGCGAGATCCTCGGCACAAGAAGCTGTGAGATTGTTATAACGCAGGCTGAAGATCAGAGGGAGAAAGATAACAGGGATCAGAGTAAAGTCAGTGTTTTAAAGACCATTAATGACAATAATAATGTATAGTGTGAGAAATTCAAGAAACAACTTCCATTAATCTAGAAGGTAAAATACTATCGTTGGTGTAAATCTGAAATCTACATAGAATATGCTGGAAATACTCAGCAGGTCAGGCAATATCTGTTCAGAGAGAAAAAGAGTTTAATGTTTCTGTCAATGCACTTTCATTAGAATTGAACAAAAATTCAGCGAATCAACAGGTTTTAAACAGCAGGGAAATGGGGATGGGAGGGTGGCAAGGAAAGGACAATATGAAAAAGGATGATGATACAAAACAAAAGCACAGGATTCCCATGTCCTTATCCGGGTTGCTAGGGAGGGGCTTGGGATGTTCAATGGCTTGGGAAGGGAGTTTGTGATGGGGCTGAAGATAATGACTGGAATTTTACCGGAGGCGGTGAAGGCCTGATCAGATTGTAAGTGGGTGTTTGAACGGAGGGTCAGGGTAGTCAGAGTTACGAATGCGATTTTATCAGAGCTGACAGGTGGGAGGAGCCGTCCACTTCGGGGGTGCAGACGGGGGACATCCTGGTTCAGACAATGCTGGGGCCATCTTTAAAGGCAGCCAGCAGTACTTTCAAACACAGCAGCTCTGGAGGGACCAGCGAGGGAGCCCTCGTTACTGAATGAAGGGCTGAAATGGCAGATGACAGATCAAGGGTTGCACGCTGATGAGTGCTGCATGCAGGAGAAATGCATGTGGTGCCATGCGGGACAGTCAGGCTGCCACCAGCATAGGCTAGTGTGTCTCTTTGATGGGCGAGTTACATGAAGATTTCTAAGCTTGCAGATGAAACAGCTGACGAGAGTGACTGAGCCAAGATGGGTCACTGTACCCCAGATCTCCTCTTCCTTCCACCCATGGAAATTCAGACACATGAACTGGGAGATCTGGAGGCAGGGTGGGCAATCGCTGATGTTGAGGTGGGTTGTGGAGCTGAGAAAATGAGTGCCCTAATGGATGAACACAGGAGACACTCTGGCGAGCACAAAACAAACATTTCCCTAGAAACACTATTTTTTCTTTCACAGATCGAGGGCTGTGACCGGGTGACAGCCATCCACCTCTGAGGACGAGAAGGGGACCTCAGAGGGTGCACCGTTCATTATTCCCCTCGCACCCTCCACCAGTGCAGGTACAATCACGTCGGGAGATAGTCACATTCCATTAGTAAAGGAGTCACAATCTGCTGAACAGCACAGACACGCCCGAGCAGCTGATGGATACAGTAATAGCCAAGGTCACTCACACTCGGAGGGCTCTGGGAGGGAAAGGCAATGTCAAGCTTCAGGCTGATGAAATGTCACCAGCGTCTTCAACAAGGTAGCAGATGTTGGAACTGCAGCATGAGGTATGTTAACATAAAGAAGCTGTGTGTAACCAGACACAAAGGCTGTAGGAGTTAATCCAAGCGATGAGTATTGCTTTGTCCCAGGCATGAGTGCCCTAGCCATCCTGTACTGAGAGATTGGTGACCTTGATGGACAGTCACTCCAGCAGACCAACGATTGGAGATACACACTGACCTGCATGTCATCACCACCTCCATGAGCAATGGCTGGGTGAGAGGGAGTGAGGTGACTGGAGTCACCATAAAGTCCTCGGACTCCTCAGGTGAGCAGGAAGGGTCCAGTGTGCCCTGGAAGTGTATAGGAGAGACTGCCTGCAGCATCTGGGGGCTCCTCTCAGAGTGCTCCTGGATTTGGCAGCGTGTCCTCCACTGCTCTGACCGGAACACCAACACCTCACAAACGCACGATAACAGAGCCTATTCCAGTATCTGTGCAGGAGGCCCTCAGTATGCTGCGGACCTCCAGACCTCAGGAAACCAGAGGACAACCACCATGGTCATTGAAATCCTCGGAGGAGAAAGGTCAGCACCCTGCCTCCACCTCAGCTGACAGCGCAGGGGGAGTGCAATGTAAGAGCCCCCATCATCACTTTAAAAGGTTCATCTCATTGCACTTGGGTTTCACAGGGTTATATTTCATTGTGACATATCACCTTGCTGTGTATGTGTCTTCAATGAATTTTAAGACGGTGCATCACAAAATTAATCTTTCACCATTATTTTAAGGACATTACTGGGCCTTTAACAGTTCACTGCCTCCTGCAAAGGGTGACAATGGATGGACAACACAGAATAAGTTCAATTCATTTCCAGCATTTTTGCCTCATGTGCTAACGGTTCAAGGGAAATGTTAGAGACATTCAAAGAAACAGCAACAGAGCTGCACCAGGTGGAAGATTAATTATATTAAATGGGTGTCTTAGTAAAGACTCATATGGAACACGTCTGTATGTTGAATCTCAAGCTTCACTTGCACGTTTTGACCAGGTGACAGTGCAGGGACGGGGATATAGTTCCAAGTCAGGATGGTGTGTGACTTCGAGGGGCACTTGCAGTTTCTGATGCATCTGCTGACCTTGTCCTTCCAGGTGGTAGAGACCACGGTTTTGGAATTTGCAGTTGAAGGAGTCTTGGTGTGATGCTGCCCCCAATGTGGGTCGGTGGTGGAGGGAATGGATGTTAAGATGGTCAATGGGATTCTGTACAAGCATGCTCATTTACCCTGGATGGTGTCGAGCTTCTTGATTGTTGTTAGAGCTGCACTGATCCAGGCAAGTGGAGAGCATTCCTTCATATTCCTGACTTGTGGCCTTCTAGATAGTTAAGAGATTTTGGGGTGTCAGGAGGTGAGTTACTCACTGCAGAATTCCCAGCCTCTATGGCCTGGGAGGTGGGTGGAGGTGGTGGTGGAGCGGTGGTGAGGTTAGATTCTCTGTTGTTGGAGATGGTAATTGCCTGGCTCTTGTGTGGTGCATTTGTTATTTGCCACTTATCAGGCCAAGCCTACAAATTCTCAAAGTCGTGCTGCACAAGAACAAAGAAATAGGAGCCGGAATAGCCTGCTCAGACAATATGATCATGGATGACCTAGGGTTTCAACTCCACTTTCCCACCCACTCCCCATGTTGCTCAATCCCATGAGGGACCAAAAACCTGTCCATCTCAGCCTTAGAATTATTTATTCAACGATGGGCATCCACAACCCTTTGGGATAGAGAATTCTAAAGATTCATAACCCCTTAAGTGAAGCATCAGTCTTTAAAGTTCAGTAGCCTATACTGAGACTGTTTCCCTGCAGACAGAAGTTAGGGAGCTAGGTAAGAAATTAGCAAGCGCAGCCTGAAAAGCAGTAATCTCTGGATATCTCCTTGTATCCCGCACAAGTGAGCACAGAAATAGGAGGTTAAGCAGATGAATTAGTGGCTGGAAAGATGGTGCAGTGGAAAGGGATTTAGAATTGCTGGGACGTTGTAAGCAGCTCTGAGGGAGGTGGGACCTCTACAGGTCAGATGGATTGCACCGAAACAGAGCTGGAGCTGAGTTCCTGGTGATTTGCTCCTGGTATTGAGGAGGGTTTAAACTAACTTGGCAGGAGTGTGGGAACCAGCAGGTATTAACAGAGAGGAATACCAAGGAATACTGCGAGAAATATATAGCACTAGAGTAGGAAATAATAAGTTATTAAGTCTGTACAGAGTAAGGGAGAAGACACTAAAGTCTAAATCAGGGTTACAGAGCATGTTTGTGAATGCATGGAGTGTGGTAAATAAAATTGGTGAGTTCCAGGTGCACGTGCCATGTGGAAATATGGTGTGTGGCAGTAACAGAGGCCTCACTCAGCGAATGGCAGGGCTGGGTATTATCTATTCCTGAATATAGGGTATTCAGGAAAGATAGGAAAGGGAGAAAATGGAATGGGGTGGTTGGAATGATTAAGCAGAATATTTCAGTGCTGGAGTAAGGGGATGATCCAAAGACGACAAGGACAGAATTTATATGGCTCGATCTATGGAACAAAAAAGGTGCAATTACATTCCTAGTCTCTAGGCTACCAACTAGGGGAAAGATGGAGAAGAACAAATTTGCAAGGAAATTCCAGAGAGGTGCAAGAATTATAGAGTAGTTATAATGGGGAACTTTAATTTTCCAAATATAGACTGGGATAGTATTAATGTGACAGGCAGAGAGGGGCCAGAATTCCTAGAGTGACCAGGAAATTGTTCTACAGCCAACTTTAATGGTCTAAGAATGGGTCTGACCCAGTTAAATTGGACTGTTTGAGCCAATAATTGTCAGACGTGTCTGGCCTCCCCCATTGAGGATGGGAATATTGGTGGAGCCTTTTCCTCCAGTGAGCTGTTTAATCGCCCGTCACCATTCACAACTGGATGTGACAGGTGTACAAAACTTTGATCTTATCGGTTGGTTGTGGGATCATGTTCTTCTCCCATTAGTTGGCATGCAAGTTGTCCTGGGTTGTAGCTTCACCAGTTTGGTGCCTCGTTTTTAGGTGCACCCAAGTCTAAGTCATTAGCATATATCAAGAAATGTAATACTGCTTGTCCTGAAGCAACCGGTGGAGAGCTCCACTGTCTGCTTCCTCGAACTGAAAAACAACCATTAACAACTATTTTCTGTTTCCTGTCACTCAGACAACTTTATATCCATGCTGTCACAGTCCCTTTTATTACTTGGGCTTTAACTTCGCTGCCAAGCTAATTATGTGCCTATTAATAAGTTTTATTTTAAACAACACTATTCCCAATACTAATAATAACGTGTTTATGTTTCAGATTATTAAATATGGAAATTATTGTCATTGGCAGCTGCGCCTTGAGCTCTTCAGCCCCAAGCTTTGGATTTCCCTTCCTCATTCCTTCCACCTCTCTACCCCTCTCTTCTCCTTTAACACTCTCGTTAAAACCTTCCTCCCTGACTTGGCTTTTAGTTGCCTGTCCTAATATCTCATTTTCCACGCTGCCCAAGTCTGTTCGATAACACTCCTGTGAAGTGTCTTGGGACAATTAACTATATTAAAGCTGCTATATGAATGAAAGTTGATGTTGTTGTTGATGACACCATGACTGATACTAATGATACCGTACAGTGTTCGACATCCTGTTATCAGAAACAACATCTCACACAGTTTCTGAATTTTACTGTTGGGTTATTGGGAGCCACAGACTGTGATAGCTGATTCATTTTGATGGTTTATTATCTGCCTTACCAATATATTTGTGAATGTTTTACACTTTTATTACAAACTGAGAAATTTTCTAGTTTAAAGATCTATAATGTGAATGTCTAATTAAGCTAAGCTAAAAATGTAAGAATACAATATGGGGGGGAATTTTACTGCACGGGAGGGGCTGTAAAATAGGATGGGCCGTTCACAATCCATTGACTTCGGCGGGGTCTGGAAAATCCCGCTGGCGAGAGGGGCCATAAAATTCCACCATGGGAATTGTAGAAGCAATAATCGTTTTGTCCAGTTTTTAATTCTGATTCATGTCTTTGAGAATGACTTTAAATGATTTTTGAAGGTATTATTCCTGAATCTTGCAGTTTGTCATAACTCAGATCCAGGCTCATCAGTGCCCAATTTGTGCTGAGAGGGGAGCTATGAATATGTGAGGCTGTTACTATCTGGCTGGAGATCATAGAGAGAAATATTTCATTAATCAGAGTAAATCCGTGGTGTTTATTAATAACACTAAAACTTGTAGTAATGATAATGTGCAGTGTTTATTAGTGACACTATTACTGATAATCATAATACTTTACAGCATCAGACATGCAGTTATTATAAACATAATTCCACAGTCTGGTACCTTGCTGGGAGACAGAGCAGAGCTGCAGGAGACAGTTAGGTTCTGAGAAGCGCCAGTAAATAAAGACCAAGGATTGCAGAGCGGCCGACCCTGCTGGGAGTGGGAGCGGAGCTACAGGGGGCAGTCGGGAGCTGAGGAATGCCTACAAATAAAGACCAGGGATTGCAGAGCGGCCGACCTTGCTGGGAGTGGGAGCGGAGCTGCAGGGGGCAGTCGGGAGCTGAGGAATGCCTACAAATAAAGACCAGGGATTGCAGAGCGGCCGACCTTGCTGGGAGTGGGAGCGGAGCTGCAGGGGGCAGTCGGGAGCTGAGGAATGCCTACAAATAACGACCAGGGATTGCAGAGCGGCCGACCTTGCTGGGAGTGGGAGTGGAGCTGCAGGGGGCAGTCGGGAGCTGAGGAATGCACCGTTTCAGCTGCTGTCAGGCAGCAGTGGGGGGTATAGGCGATTGTGACGTCACAGGAAGCCAGTGCGTTGATTGGCCGGTAAGTCCCCAGTGGGAGGGACAGTGTGCAGGCTTATACTGGTGTGGGAGTTAAGGTAGATATATAAATAAAAATAACTAAGACTTTGAAATTAAATAACCCGAAACTTTAAAACCTTGAGCGAGGCACAAAACAGGAAACTATAGGTATTTGTGGTGGGTAAGTTGTTAAAATTGATCATTAAGGGGGTGATAGCTAAACACATAGAAAAACTCGGGTAATCAGGTAGAGTCAGCATGGTTTTGTGAAAGGAAAATCATGGGCAGAAAGGGATGGGGGTTGGGTGGGGTCGGGCGCGATCCCGATGGGCGCTCCAGATCGAGGCTGTGCCGCCATTTTACGTGGGCGGGTCAATTAAAACCCACCCAGCGTGACGCACGCCCCCGAAGCGCTGAACGCTCCCTTTGGGGGCAGCGGGAATGGGGAGGGGGGATTCCCTCAGTCGGGGCCTGCGATCTTTCACACATGCGCGGGTGACAGAGGCGGAAATCTCCCTGAGGCACAGAGCGGCCTCACCGAGATTAATTGTGGAATGAAAGTTTTTATTAAAGACACAAAAAATTATTTCAACATGTCCCCTCATGAGACAGTGTTTATCAAATGTTTAAAAATGTTTAATTTAATTAATAAAACCTTCATGAAACCTAATCCCGCCCATGGATGAGGATTTATGAAAAATGTGAAGGCCACCTGGACTCTTTGCCTGCCCTCCAACCTTAAGGTTGGACAGGCAGCATTCTGAACTACTTTCATTACTTTCTTAAAGGCCTCAATAGGCCTTTGACAGTTTGGCTGCACACCCGCCAAACTGAAAATCTAAATAGCGCGCGGTGACGCTGAGACTCCCGTCCGAAGTCACCGTGCGTCATTTTATGTGTCGGTGAGCAGGCCCCACTCACGCTCGCCAACCCGAAAATTCTGCCCATATTTAACCAGTTTATTGGGAATTATTTGAAGGAGTAATATGCACTGTGGATAAAGGGAGCTTGTAGACAGACTGTACTTGAATATCCAGAAGGCATTTGATAAGGTGCCATGCCAAAGGTTACTGTGGACAAGAAATGCTGGTGGTGTAGGGGGTAACATATTAGCATGGATAGGAGATTGGTTGGCTGGCAGAAAGCAGAGGATGTATAAATGGGTCTTTTTTCTGAAAAGCAGGATGTGTCGAGTGGAGTCCCGCAGGGATCTGTGCTGGGGTCTCAGCTTTTTACAATTTACATCAATGATTTACCTGAAGGGAGTGATGGCACGGTCGCTAAATTTTCAGATGATACAAAGAATAGGTTGGAAAGTATTTTGTCAAGAGGATAGAAGGAGGTTACAGATGGATATAGATAAGTTGAGTGAGCAAAAATCTGGCACATGGATTATAACGTGGGAAAATGTGAAGTTGTTCACATTGGAAGGAATAATAAAAAAGTAGAATATTATTTAAACAGAGAACGACAGTAGAATTCCGAGGTGTAGATGGATCTGGGTGTTCTAGTACATGAGTCATAAAAAGTTAGTTTGCAGGTACAGCAAGTAATTCAGAAGGCTAATGGAACGCTGTCCTTTATTAAAGGGGAATTGAACAGAGAAGTAAGGATGTTATGCTTCAGTTATACGGGGCATTGGTAAGACCGTATCTTGAATAGTGTGTAGTTTTGGTCTCCTTATTTAAGGAAGGATGTAAATGCGTTGGAGGCAGTTCATAGGTGGTTTCCTGGATTGATACCTGGAATGAGTGGGTTGTCTTGTGAGGAAAGGTTGGACAGAATGTGCTTGTTTCAATTGGAGTTTAAAAGCATGAGGGGTGATTTGATTACAGTATAATAAGATACTGAATGGTCTTGATGAGGTGGACATGGAAAAGATTTTTCCTCCTGTGGGTGAGTCCAGAACTCGGGGTCACTGTCTTTAAAATTACGGTTTTTCATTTAAGGACAGATATGAGAATTTGTTTTCTCTCAGACAGTTGTGAGACTGTGGATCTCTCTGCCTCAGAAGGTGGAGGAGGCGGGGTTATTGAATATTTTTAAGGCGGAACTGGATAGATTCTTGTTAGGCAAGGGAATCAAAGATTATCAGCTGTAGATAGGAATGTGAAATTCAAAACACAAGCAGATCAGCCATGATCTTATTGAATAGCAGAGCAGGATTGAGGGTCCAAATGACCAACTCCTACTCCTATTTCTTATGTTCTTATGTACTAAACTCAGTTTCTGAATTTTACTACCTAGATTCCTCAGAGCTGCAGACAGAAGTTTCACTCCAGAATCTTTCAGTTTATTATTACTGAGGTCCAGGTTCGTCAGTGACCGGTTTGTACTAAGAGCGGAGGCAAGATCCTTAGCACAAGAAACTGTGAGAGTGTTCTTACACAGTCTGGAGATCAGAGGGAGATAAAACAGTGGAAATCTGGACAAAATACAGGTGGGGGTGAAATTGGACATGAATGGAGCTGCAGAATAGTCAGCACTGCATCGGTCATCTGCGATATGGGTCTACTTCAATAGTCCTCAATATCAGGTGTTCCTATAGACACCAGAAAATGTGATTTTACCTGTTTTACATCCCTGCCATTTCCATGTCCATTTTCACCCCACTGATTAATATTAATCCTGTTACTGATACTCATAATAACGTACATAGTGCTATTAATAACCAAAATCCTGAAACCAATAATAAAATACAGTGTCAGACATCCGGTTATTATAAACACAAACTCACACAGTCTGGTACTTACTCCAGTTCCTGAATTTTACAGCCTGGATTCCTCAGGACCGCGACAGTAGTTTCACTTCTGAATCTCCCAGATTATTATGACTTAGTCTAAACAGAGAAGTGAGAAACACATTAAAACAGGCTGAATTTTCACAATGGAGGCAAGGAACAGGATTATTTTGGGTCCAAAACCCACAACCGGTGGGAAAGTGATTAAAGTTATGATTTTTAAATGGGGACATCATTATTTGTCATGGAGCCAGATTTCTTGTTCACTTGGCAGCCATCACTGAGGCTGCTGGTTGTCCTGAGTGAGCGATCAGGAGATTGTACCAAAGCCTCCCACAGCACCAGAGGGAGGTGAGATGTCACAGGGAATCCCGAGGCTTGGTACCCAGGGCAGGGAATCCCCTCACTTTATCGCTGCCAAACTGGAGGCCATGAGGGAGGGGGCGGGGGCGAGTTCCTCTTCCCCGAGGGGGGGCAGGAGGAAGCCACCTCATCATGCAGCAGGGGCTCCACTTTGTTCAGCGTCCTTTCCCTTCACCTCCTCTCTCACAGCCTGCTGTTCCCTCGATGAGCTTTGTCATCCCAGTGCCTCATTGTCCTCAAGGTCCACACCTCTCTGGAGAGCCATGTTATGGAGAATGCAGCAGATTCCCACACTGTCAGAGACACTTGCAAGAGGGGATTGGAGGTCCCAACCCGGCTGGTCCAGGCACTGGAATCACATCTTCAGAAGCCTGATGTCCTGTTCAATGGTTGTCCAACCATTGTGCCTCTTTCTGGGACTCCCACAGAGAGCTCAGTAACATCACTTCGAGGAATATCCGTTATCCTCTAGGACACAGACTTTGGAGGATGAAGTATCATGGCAGCTGCCAGGAAAGTGAGTGCACACATGGAGGAAGTTTTTGTTGTGGTCACAGACGAGCCATTGAGGGAGTGGAAGCCCTTCCTGTATGGATCTCCCTGGCCAGTCACTGGGTGCCTTGATGGCCAATGGGTACAATCAGTGATACTCTGCCCCTGGGGGAATCCCTGTGTCCCTGCAAGGCCTCCCTGTTATTAAATGAATGCGCTGTCCAGCTCTGGCTAAAAGTGAATCCATGACCTGTGAGATGGCCTGGTGAGCAGCCACATGTGACATGTCTCTAGGTCCACACCCGACCCTTGAAAGGAGCCAGAAGTGAAGCAGTTCAATACCAAAATAACTGTGACCAGCGCTGTGAGGTATTCAGCATTGAGGACTCAGATGTATGTGGGCACTGCCTGAAGGGTCACAATATCCACCCTCACTGGGCCTTGATAGCTCCGTCTTCAGGAATAGTTCCTGTATTGAATGTTTGGCCTCTTTTACCTTCCTGCCCCTCTTTCCTCTCCCGTGCCCTTCTGATGCCTGGGGTTCTGCCCTCCCTGTGGAGGGTGTTGCCCCTCATCCAACATCTGACTGCTGGAGCCTTCCTTCTGGGAAGGTGGCCTCTCAATTGTTCTTGGCAGCCTTTCTCCCTCTTTTACCCCCACACTGCTGGGAGTGCCAACCCCATTGAAATCCTGATTTTCTCTCCGCACTGCTGGGAGTGCCAACCCCATTCAAATCCTGAGTTTCCCTCCACAATGCTGGGAGTGCCAACCCCATTCAAATCCTGAGTTTCCCTCCGCACTGCTGGGAGTGCCAACCCCATTCATATCCTGAGTTTCCCTCCGCACTGCTGGGAGTGCCAACCCCATTCAAATCCTGAGTTTCCCTCCGCACTGCTGGGAGTGCCAACCCCATTCAAATCCTGAGTTTCCACCCTCCCTGCCACCTCCAGAGCACCAAGGCACCTCCTTACTAAGTGCCTACCCCATTGACCTTCTTATCGGGCTGTGGCAGCCATGTGTGGCTCCCACTTTGTGCCCACTTTCCTTCAGATGAACAGGTAAACTGTCCACCCCTTTAGAACTTTAAATCTCAATCCTTATTATCTGCTGAATAAAGTTCTCTACTGTCTTACTTGACATTCCTGTCCCAACCCGCCTACTCTTGGTGATTCACGATGAAACGAGCATCAGCATCTTGAAATTGACACGCTGCCGGTGCCAGTATTCTTGGCAATTTCGCCTCCTCCCTCCGCTCCCTCTGTTTCCCTCCTTCGGGGAGCCGCGAAATGTAATTACATTGAATAAAAACTCAGGTCAGATTCAATTGTTTTTCCCAATATCACAGGAAACATGAAAGCAACATCAGAAATCAATGCAGAGATTTTACTGTTTCTGTAAATTAAATCTATTGGGGGTAATTTGATCTTTTCTTGATAGTGTATGATGGGTGATATTGGATCACCCGCCCATACTACAGCTCACCCGATTTTCCTTTCAATTGAAGGGAAAAGGAAACAGTGAGCAGTGTAAACTGGTGAACAATTCACTATCACTAATTTAACTACTGGTGAATACCACTTTCACCCCTCTCAATATTTATTGGACAGAGAGTTGTCTGTGTGCAGCATCTAAATGTCCCCCTGTTTGGCCTCAATCCCTGATGATCAGAATTACTCTCCTGAAGCTCAGTGACTGGCCGGCCAAGTTTGAGGAAACTTGTCTCATTTCTGTTCTTCGTTAATTCTGGGGCTTTTATAAGAACGGTCCAATTTTCCAAGAGTTAAAGGAGTGATTCCATGTCCTTCATAACTCTGTGCATGACATTACTCTGTATAACACCTCGGAGTGAATTATATTGTGAAACTCTGCTAACTGTTGCTTTAAAATCCATCCCCCTGGATTTTATACAACAAGGAAATTTTATTCTCTCCCCTTAACAAAGTTGAAGTGTCCCTGTTCTCCTCGTTGACAGGGAAGGGCTGTCCCCCACTTTATTTAGCATTAAACAGGCTCTACCTTTACCGCGGGTGAGACTATTGCTATAGTTCAGAGAAATTTCCGGAGTTTTCCTAATCCCATCGATTTTATGCAATAACCTTTGATGTGGCACTTTAACAAATGCCTCTGGAAATCCAAGCACAGCATGTCTACAGTCTTCCCTCTATCCACTGTGCATGTCACTCCTTCAAAGAACTTCATTAAATTGGTTATACATGATCGCCCTTTCACAAAACCATGTTTACTCTTCCCGATTACATTGAGTTTCTCTAGATGCCCAGCTATAACCCCCTTAATGATCGATTCTAACACCTTCCCCACTTCAGACGTCAAGCTAACTGGTTTATAGTTTCCTGCTTTCTGCCTCCCTCCCTTCTTGAACAGAGCGGTTATATTTGCTACTTTCCAATCTGATGGAACCTTTCCAGAATCTAGCGAATATTGGAAAATTAACACCAGCGCATCCAATACCTCATTAGTCACCTCTTTTAAGACCCTAAGATGAAGCCCATCAGGACGCGGAGTCTTGTCAGTCTGCAGCTCCATCAGTTCACTCAGCACTGCTTCCTTAGTGATTCTAATTTCACCAGGTTCCTCTCTCCCTTCCACATCTTGATTTCCAGCTATTACTGGATATTGTCAAAGTGTGCTAACTGCTGCTGTAAAATCTATGCGCTGGATTTTAAGCAACAAGGAAAGTTTATTCTGTCCTGTTACAAAGTTGACATGTCCCTGTTCCCGTAGTTGATCTGGGAGGGATGTTTCCCACATTATTCCCCATTAAATAACCTCTACATTTACTGCAGGTGCAGCTTTTATGATATTTCCGGGAATTT
Organism: Cetorhinus maximus; assembly: GCF_964194155.1. Lineage (NCBI taxonomy): Eukaryota > Metazoa > Chordata > Chondrichthyes > Lamniformes > Cetorhinidae > Cetorhinus > Cetorhinus maximus. Next base: position 5,830,548 of record NC_135894.1, on the reverse strand, counting down.
CCGGGAGTTCCCTGCTTGCAGCAGTTTCACAGATGTGGGGTGGATTATCAGAAAATCCTGTTGTAACTGTCCAACTGTCAGTTCTACCAGAGATTGTCCACTCTGTGTAAGAACCAGACAATGGTACAGAATCCTGAAAATACCTCCCAGTTGTCCAGCGTGTGTCTGCCTTCTGGGTATGAACGTGCAATGGGGGAATTCGAACTTTTAGGTCAGCAGCAGGTTTCCTCATTAAATGAACAGAATTGAGAGTAAATTTAAATAATTTGAATTTGAAAGGTCTTTTTTCGTAATTATCTGAATTTAAGATATTTCACCTGCCCGCCAGAAACAATTTGATTAATTATGGTGATATATAGGACTTATTTTCCTTGTGATGAGTGCAGCTTACAGTTGATATGGTTTATAATTATTATTATTTAAGTTATTTTTATCTCCACTGCTGTTTATTATCCTTAGACTAACTATATTATTTTCCCTTTGTATATAATTAGCCCTATTTCTTATCATCAAAATCCCACACTTAAACTATTTGATTCACCATTAAGTATCCCAACAATTTGTTCTCAAAAGTATTATTCTTATTTTCTAATTTGGAATTTTACACTCATCATATTTTGTAAAGTTTTTTCTGACTCCGCCTCTTTTTTCAAGAACTGGAAGTTATTTATTTTTTCATTTATAAGATGGTAAATTTTACTTCAATAATCAAAATATGAACTCCAGGACCAAACAAGCAATTACCTCAAACTCTGATATTTGTACAGAACGTTTTCCAGCCGCTGGAGTCCTTCACACTGAATGTAGCACCTCTGTAGATTGAGGTGTTTTATTGTATCACAGAGTCCAAGGACATGAGTCAGGACTGCACAGTCAATCTGGGTCAGTCGCCATCCACTAAATGCAAGTGTTCGAACAGATCCCACTGTGGCCTGAGCCAGTGCTTTATTCTGAGACTCAAACAGGTAGTGGAACGTGTTCAGGAGGTTCCTTTTACCAGTTTCAGTCACTGTGTTTCCAATCTGACCTTTAACCTTCTCCTTCACCCAGTCAATCACTCGACAGGTCGTTTGATGAAGAAATGGACTCAGAAACTCCTCCAGGGGCCGAGCTGACTGTGGGGAGGAGAGACCAGCAACAAAACGGCGAAATACCTCAAATCTCCCATCTTCTTCACTGTCCGCTTCACTGAGGATTTTCTGGATGTCCTTGGGATCGGGAGTAAGGAATTGTGCGAGTGCAGCTACAAACTCTTGGATGATGAGGTGTGGGAACGTGTAAACCACACTCTGGACAGAATCATCTCTCTCCAAAAGTTCCATCAGGAACCCAGACAGGAACTGGGAAGTTTGCAGATTGTACCTGATCAAATCTCCATTTCTAAACACAATCTTCTTCTCAGAGACTCCTGTGAAGGCCATCTCACCAAGCTTCAGGAACACATCACGGGGGCTTTCAATCTCTCGGCCATGGTTTTTCAGAATGTTGTAAATATAGTAGGAATATAGCTGGGTGATGGTCTTGGGAACTTGCTGCTGTTTCCTGTCTCTTTGTGTAAAGAAGGGGCCCAGTGACAGACCGAGGATCCAGCAGTAGGAAGGGTTGTAGCACATGGTGTACAGGATCTCGTTCTCCTCCACGTGTTTGTAAACAGCTGCTGCCACTGCCTGATCATCAAAAAACTTGTTGAAATATTCCTTCCGTTCATCACCAACAAATCCCAGGATTTCCCAGGCACTGATCTCAGCCTTTTCCAATAAATGTAATGCAGTGGGGCGGCTGGTCACTAGCACTGAACATCCTGGGAGCAGCTTGTGCTGTATTAAACTGTACACAATGTCGGACACTTTACACCAGCATTCAGGATCTGTGCACATGGACTGAGGTGCTGTATTTCTCCGATTGTCCGCAGAATCGATCCTGTCCTTGAATTCATCCAAACCATCGAATATAAACAGCAATCCCTCTGGGTTCTTCCAGAGCTCTCCCAGAACATTCCCAAAGTAAGGATAGAAAAACAGTATCAGATTCCTCAGGTTTATTCTGCAGTTAATGGTGTTCAAATCCCGGAGTTTAAAACTGAAAACAAATTGAAAGTCTGGGTATATTTTCCCAGTGGCCCAGTCATAAACCATCTTTTGTACCATTGTTGTTTTTCCGATCCCTGGGACTCCACTCACTGCTGCTGAACTCCCAGATTTGGATTTTCTCAGGGAAAAACTGCTCTGGAACAATTGATCAGTTCGGATTTTTTCCAGTTCTCTCCGGAGATCTTTCTTTCTCCACTCTTCATGGTCCCGGCCTCTTGCCAACAGTTCATGTTCTACAAGTGTCCGATCTCGAACATTAGAAATGATCGTTAGCTCAGCGTATCGAACAATCAGCTGGAAAATCTTAACCTTCTCCTTTATTAGGATAGTGTTCACTCTCAATGTTTCAGTTTGTACCCGGAGGATCTCCTTGTGTTTCTGTTCAACACCTTCAATTAAAGTAGACAGTAAATGTTAGTTGTAATAACATAAAAGGCTTCTCAATATGATTTTGCTGAATAGATTGATTCATTTTACGGTTTCAATCAAAGTTTCTGCTGGAATTAAAGCTCAATTATTGGAAACCTCGCTTGCAAGTGAGCAATGACCAAGAAAAATTTAAAGTCGTCACTTGGTTCTAATATTTACTGAACATGGAGATTTTATAAAGATGATATTTTCTCTCTGATGGTTAACACTTTCTGACCTGCCTTTACTCTGGACACCTCATTACAAATCCACAAAGGCCCTGGTTATATGGTCGTAGATGTTCTTGTCAATCAGTTTATGAAATCCTCAGCGAAGCCAATTTTCTGCAGAAATGGTAAATAGGACATTGGATAGGAGTGGGAGAGGGAGTGAGTGTAATTGTTCAGGAGTCCCACTGTTATTGTAACCTGCCTTCAGCAAGTTATCTTTGATATCACTGTACACTTGGAGAGCAAGATTCCTTCTGGTATTCTATCAGGCTGTGGGCAGGTTATCTGAGATATTAGGGCCGATTGGCTCAGTTTTCTGGGCGGCCAGTGTGGATCTGGTTGGTGCCAAAAGCATGGGGTTCGATTCCATTCCAGCTGGGGTGGATCTTGGACCTGCCTCCTTGCCCTACCATGGTTTAGCTGTGAGTCGGACCTGCCTTCGGACAGAGAACTCAAAAAGAATAATACTTTTCCCGTTGTCCTGCGTTTCAGACATCGCTAACACTTTTTCAGGAGTTTTACACATGCATACATTGATTGTGTTTTTATAATAGTCCTGTCATCTTACTGATCAGAACTTGAAATAGAACAACTATCTACTTCACTCCATGTAACATTACAGCAGTAACATTCACAGTTCATTTGAACTGTTCACAAATAATTAGTTTTGCTTCTAGTTTCCCACAGTGTAGTTTTGGGAAATTGAAAATATATTTATTGTAATTATTACATTGGGTTCAAACACAACCCGTGAATTGAAGGATTATTCTTTGAGTAGAATAGTGTGCTCTCTTTCACCGCCATGAGGAAATGGGTCAGTAGATTCCCAGTCACCCTGAATATTCCCTTTTCCTCACATTTCTCCACATTAATGTTCTGTTGTGTGAATATCTGTAGATATTCTCATTTCGCATCAAAGACTTTCTGACCTCTCATTCTGTTCCGTGAAATAATAAAAATGTAATGTTTCAAATTTCATTAACATTATCCATACCATTTAAAAAGAGACAAATAGTGGAAGGGATAATAAGGAATGTTCTTTATGATCACTGGGAAAGGGAAGAGGCCATTAGAAATTCACAACACAACTTCAAAAAAATTAGCTTGTGTCCAACAAATTTGGAGGAGTTTATTGAGGAAGTCACTAGGATAGGGCATGAGAGAAATCTGGTAGACATTGTCACTCTAGACTTTCAGAAAGCCTTCGATAAACATCCTCACACTAGGTTACTTCATTTGATGGAGTGTGAGTTGAAATTTGAAGCTCTGGATTAGGAAATCTCTTCAATCCCGAACCTCAAATTTAATTGGAAGATATGTGACAAGTGATCTCTCCCGAGGGTTGGTCCTACACCCATGACTTTGACAATCTGTATTCATGAGCTGGACAATGGTGAAATATAAATCAGGAGCACAAGTAGTAGGGTGTTAGGAGTACAATATATACGTTTTCAGATGACAAGAACATAGATTTGAAGATTAAGATAGTAGAGGGCGATCAAATCCAATAAAACGTTTAGATGTGCTACAACTGTGGACACACATTGGCAAACAGTGTTCCATTCAGATAACTGTACCTCATACATATTGATTGGGCCAATATTGAATACAAGCATCACTTGCAGGGAACAATACTGAGACAGGGTGAGATAAAAAAGATCTTGGTGCTACTGTGTACAGATCACTGAAGGTTCATGATCAGTGCAGAAAAACTGTAGCTAAAGCTAACAAAGTATTGAGTTTATATTGAAGGAACCAATCAGTGTTAAACAAGGGCTATCACATTGCCTGTACAGGTTCCTGGTCAGACCACATCTCAATAGTGTGCACAGTTTTGGTTACCCCTACGTGTTATATAATATAGTGTCATTGGAAAAGTTCCAATGGAGAGCTGTAGGAATGATTCCCAGCTTAGAGAAGCTCAGCTACTCAGACAAGCTCAAGGATTTTAATTTGTTTAATTTCAAGCAGCAAAGATTTACGCTAATTTACAGAGGCCTTGTAAATACATGAATGCCTGGATAGAGTCCCTATTGATAGATGATGCTAGTTTATCAAATTGGGGAGGACTAGTTTAAACTATGTAAGTGTAGGAATAAACAGCATGTTCAGTGTTTCTTTTCTCTGCCCGGAGAACTGAGAACCTTTGGAAAGAGTTTCCAGTTGCTATGGTGGGTGCTGACTCTGAAGAGGGAGCTGGACCAGTTCATGACTTGGACAGAGATCGCATCATGTAGAAAGTAACTGGCTTATAGCTAACAACTGGACAACGCGATTTCCTGAATTGGATTCGATGAACTGAGGAGGTCAGAGAAGAATACGAGCAGAATTGTACTCAAACACAATCTGTAACCTCATGGCCCAGCGTATCCCCCACTCTACAAGTACCATCAAGCCAGGGGTTCAATGAAGAGTGCAGGAGGGCATGGCTAACAAGTAGCAAGTAACATTCACGCCACACAAGTGTCAGGCAATGACCAGCTCCTACTAGAGAGAATCCAGCCATCGCCCCTTGATGTTCAATGGTGTTACCATCATTCAATCCCCCCACTACTAACATCCTCGGGGGTTACCATTGACCAGGAACTGAACTGGACTAGCCACAACAATACTGTGGCTACAAGAGCAGGTCAGAGAGTAAGAATCGTGCAATAAGTAACTCACCTCCTGACTCCCCAAAGCTGTCCACCATCTGCAAGGCACAAGTCAGGAGTGTGATGGAATACTCCCCACTTGCCTGGATGAGTGCAGCTCCCACAACAGTCAAGAAGATGGACACTGTCCAGGACAAAGCAGTCTGCTTGATTGGCACCACATCCACAAAAATTCACTCCCTCCACCACTGACGCACAGTAGCAGCAGTGTGTGCCATCTACAAGGTGCACTGCAGAAACTCACCAAGTCTCCTTAGACAGCATCTTCCAAACCCACGACCACTACCACCTATGAGGACCAAGGCAACAGATAGATGGGAACACCACCACCTGGAGGTTGCCCTCCAAGTCGCTCACCATCCTGACTTGGAAATATATCGCCATACCTTCACTGTCGCTGTGTCAAAATCCTGGAATTCCCTTCAAACAGCACTGTGGGCGTACCTACACCACATGGACTGCAGTGGCTCAAGAAGGAAGGTCACCACCACCATCTCAAGGGCAACTAGGGATGGGCAATAAATGCTGGCCCTGCCAGCGAAGCCCACATCCCGTGAATGAATAAAAAAAAAGTGAAATGGTTTTAAATGTCCATTTCATCTCTTACCTTTCAGGTGACTGGGTACTTCAGATAAGCCTCTTCCAATGTTCATGTAATCAAATGGATCAGAACCTGTTTAAAGCAATTAACTGTCATGAAATCAGATCTGTGTAATGTTATAGCAAAATCTGCAATGTTTGAATCTGAAATTGAATTCACTGTGTTGCTTTTACCGTACCAAGTTCCTGTATTTCTTTTATTATTTTATCCAACTTTGGGACCCCATGATGCACTTTCACAAAGGATTCCCACATCACCCTTCGGGCCCGAGAGCCTTTCTCCATCACCAGACTTAGGAGAAGCTTGGAACTCTCCGCCCGGTTTCCCTTCTCCGTGAGCTCGGTGACTTTCTGCAAAGAATAATAATGAATATATTGAGGATCAGAGTGAAAGATAAACAATGAGAATGAGAAGGAAAGGATCTGCTCAGTGATGGCATTTCCAATTGATTTGAGTCCAATAAACAGTCACTGGGCTGAGAACTAATACATAATGAACATTCACTAAAAATCATCTTCATCTCATTTCAGTCATTAACAGCAAATAAATGTGAATAAACTAAGCCAGAAGTTTGAAATACATTTTGGGGGGAGTGAGGAATCATTGACAATCTGCAGTATTTTAATGTGATCAGTGTGATGAGTTTTCTTTGTCAAATTATTGATTGACAATATGATCCACTTGTTTCCTCACACTGACTTCTTACTGTTACAGTTTCTCATTTACTCAGCAAGAAAATAGCAGCAAATCAGATCTCTGGTGGAGGGGAAGAGACAATTCTGGTCATTAAGTTATTTTCGCAGAAGAATGGGAATCTTAAAATGAAAACTGGCAGAGAAATCACCATTGACTGAACCAAACCAGTACTGTTGATTTATCTGGCAGGAGAATCGACCAATAATAATGGTGAAAAATCCAATCAATCCGATCAATTTCCCCCTCAGTAACTGAAAGTTCAGAAGATTGATATTTCTGCCAATTTGCTACAAGTATGAAAACTTGGTAAGGAGTGGGAAGTGGATAGGTTTTGAGAGTGAGTGGGACCCAAGATAACTGAACACTGTGGTGGTGTGAAGCAGAGGCTGCTCATAAGGCCAGAGTCAGAGCAATGGAGAATTCCAATGGGAGGTTTTAGGACTCGAGCAGCTTACAAGGAACGAAAGGGTCAAGGTCACTAAGTTATTTAAACAGAAGAATGGGAATTTTAAATTGAAGGCATCTGAGTACTGGGAGATATTATAGGTTTGTGAGCACACAAGTGATATCTGGGACCTGGAGTGGTTCAGGGTAAAGACAGCAGAATCTGAGCAGCTTAACATTCCAGAGTTTGCAAGGTTACCTTGGTTACCTCCACTCTCAACTGTTCCAAATCCATGGATGAAGGTTGAGGAGAAGTGTTGAGATAGGGGTAGAGACTTGCAGTGTTATGTGGAGAGAAGTAGGACATTTTTGTGCTGGCAAGTTTGCAGCAAATTGAGTTCAGCTTGAAGCTGGACACTGAAATCCCAGATAGCCTGGCTAAGCTTTAGTCAGTGACCAGCGGGAGTCGTTTAGCTGTTCACCGCAATATTACTGGTCTGGCAGGAATGCAAAGCTATATGCACTGTTGGTTGTGGGATTACTTGCTTCTGAATATCACAGGATCACAGAGTGCAGAAGAGGCCCTTCGGCCCATCGAGTCTACATCGAAACGTGAGAAACACCTGCCCCGGAGGGAGCGGGACACCCTGGTCCACTCCTCCATCACCCCCTACTCCTCAACCCCCACTTATGGCACCTCCCCATGCCCACGCGGAAGATGCAACACCTGCCCGTTCACTTTCTCTCTCCTCACCGTCCAAGGGCCCAAACACTCCTTTCAAGTGAAGCAGCATTTCACTTGCATTTCCCCTAACTTAGTCTACTGCATTCGTTGCTCCCAATGCGGTCTCCTCTACATTGGAGAGACCAAACGCAAACTGGGCGACCGTTTTGCGGAACACCTGCGGTCTGTCCGCAAGAAGACCCAAACCTCCCTGTCGCTTGCCATTTTAACACTCCACCCTGTTCTCTTGCCAACATGTCTATCCTCGGCTTGCTGCATTGTTCCAGTGAAGCCCAACGCAAACTGGAGGAACAGCACCTCATCTTCCGACTAGGCACTTTACAGCCCTCTGGGCTGAATATTGAATTCAACAACTTTAGATCTTAAACTCCCCCTCCCCCCATCCCCACCCTGTTTCTTTTCCCCTCCAGCCGCTTTTTTTTCAATAATTTATATAGATTCTTCTTTCCCCACCTATTTCCATTATTTTTAAATCTAAAACTAAAACCTTTAGTCTTTCCACCCCACCCCCACTAGAGCTGTACTTTGAATATCCTGTCTTGCATTCTTAATTAGCACTTTTCACAGACAAAGACCACCACCTTCAACACGTCTTTGACCCTTTTGTCTGTGACATCTTTTGATTATCTGCTCACACCACACCCTCAATGTGTCTCTTCACCCCCACCCACCTTAAACCAATTTATATTTCTCCCTTGTTGAAACTATGCTGCAGTTCTGCCGAAGGGCCATGAAGGCTCGAAACGTTAACTGATTTCTTCTCCGCCGATGCTGCCAGAATTGCTGAGTTTTTCCAGGTAATTCTGTTTTTATTTTGGATTTCCAGCATCCGCAGTAGCTTTTAGCTTTTTGTTTTTATCTTTGCTCCCTATCTATTCTGTCCATGCCCCTCATAATCTTGTACACCTCAATCAGGTCAACCCTCAGGTCTTCTCTGCTCCAACGAAAACCACCCAAGTATATCCAACCTCTCTTCATAACTTCAATTTTTCATCCCAGGCAACATCCTGGTGTATCTCCTCTGCACCCCCTCCTGTGCAATCACATCCTTCCTATAATGTGGCAACCAGAACTGCACACAGTACTCCAGCTGTGGCCTCACCAAGGCTCTATACAACTCCAACAGGACATCCCTACTTTTGTAATCTATGCCTTAATTGATAAAGGCACGTGTCCCATATGCCTTTTTCACCAGTCCATTAACATGCCCATCCTCCTTCAGAGATCTATGGACACACATGCCAAGGTCCCTTTGTTCCTCAGAACTTCCTAGTGTCATGCCGTTCATTGAATACTTCCTTGTCAAATTACTCCTTCCAAAGTATATCACCTCACACTTTACAGGGTTAAATTCCATCTGCCACTTATCTGTGGATTTGACCATCCCGTCTATATCTTCCTGAAGCACAAGACACTCAACCTCACTGTTAACCACCCGGCCAATCTTTGTATCATGCGCAAACTTACTAGTCCTACCCCCCACATTGTCATCTATGTCATTTTTATAAATGATGAATAATAGGGGACCCAGCACAGATCCCTGTGGTACGCCACTGGACACAGGCTTCCAGTCACTAAAACATCCTTCTGTCATCAGACTCTGTCTCCTACAACTAAGCCAATTTTGAATCCACCTCGTCAAATTACCCTGTCTCCCATGTGCATTTGCCTTCTTTATAAGTCTCCCATGTGGGACCTTGTCAAAGGCTTTGCTGAAATCCATATAAACTACATCAACTACACTACCCTCATCTACACACCTGGCCACCTCCTCAAAAAATTAAATTAAATTTGTTAGGCATGACCTCCCTCTGACAAAGCCATGCTGATTATCCCTAATCAAACCTTGCCTCTCCAAGTGGAGATAGATTCTCTCCTTCAGAATTTTCTCCAATAGTTTCCCTACCACTGACGTGAGACTCACTGGCCTGTAGTCCCCTGGCTTCTCTCTATAACACTTCTTAAATAGCAGAACCATATTAGCTGTTCTGCAGTCCTCTGGAACCTCCCCCGTGGCCAGAGAGGAATTAAAAATTTGAGTCAGAGCCCCTGCGATCTCCTCCCTTGCCTCCCTCAGCAGTCTGGTACACACATCATCCGGACCTGGAGATTTATCCACTTTTAAGCCTGCCAACACCTCCAATACCTTGTCACTCCCGATATCAATTTGCTCAAGAACCTTGCAGTCTCTATCCCCGAGTTCGATATCTTCATCCTCATTCTCTTGGATGAAGACAGATGTGAAGTATATATGTTTTGATGATGTGTTGTGGCCTCACCAGGTTGGCATCTCATGTTTATGTACCCCTGATGCTGATCCTGCAATGCTCTCCTACACATTAATTGAACCAGGGTTGAGCCCCTAGTTTGAATGAAATGGTGGAGTGATGGATATGCCTTCCCAAAATTATGCAGCTGATGGCCCACAGCGCTTTGTGGATAGTGAGTTTAGAGACAGTAGATCTATTGTGTATCCATCACATTTAGCACGGTGATACTATCGCACAACACAATTGGAGGTGTCTTCAGTTTGAAGATGGAACTTCATTTCCTACGAGGACTGTGCGGTGGTCACTCCTGTCGTGTCATAGACAGATGCATCTGCAATAGGTAGATGGGTGAGGACAAATAAGGTTTCACCTCCGGTTGGTTCTCTGGCCAACTGCTGCAAGCCCAGTCTGGCAGATATGTCTTTCAGGACTCAGAAAGCACTGTCATTAGTGGTGCTGCCGAGCCATTCTTGATGGGAGAAATTAAGTCCCCACCTATAGTGAATTCTCTGCCCCTGCTTTTTCTAATTAACCTGGAGGAGTCCATATTCATCAACTGAAGGAGGGCAATAATCAGCAGGTGGTTTTGTTGTCTATCTTTGGCCCCATGCCAAGAGATTTCCTGGTGTTCTGAGTCTATATTGAGGACTCTCCCTGGTTACTGTATACCCCTAGGCTGCCATCTCTGGTGGATCCATCTAGTGGGAAAGGGCAAACCCAGGAATAGTATCAGAAGAGTCTGGGATGTTGTTTGATGGTCATATTGACAGGATTATTCTTATGTCAGGCTGTTGTTTTATTAGTCACAATTGTTACAAGTCCTTCAATGTTAGTGGGAACTTTGCATGGTCGACTGAGCTGTGACTGAATCCAATGTCGGGAGCTCTTATTACACCTTTTCATAGCTGTGTTGCATGTTGATCTAGACCATTTCAGAGGGCAGTGAAGAGTCAGCCATGTTGCTGGGTGTCTGGAGTCATATACAGGTCAGGATGAGTAAGGACAGCAGGTTTCCTTCCCTAAAGGACATGAGCCACCCAGATGGCTTTTGACGACAATTCAATATTATCTAATTACCTTAGATCAAATTCACAAACTGTCACAGTGAGATCTAAGTTCAGGTCTCTGGAGTATGAGTCCAGGCTACTAGTTTGTTAATTCAGTAACATAACCACAATGCTGCTGTATCTGTATGTGCTAAGTGTTGTATGCTTGGAAGAAACAGATCACTTTGGGTCTACGGTTCCCAAAGCTCTGAGGCTTTCCTCACCTCATGCTTGGTTCTGTTGTAGACTAATTATTGGAGGTTGATTTATCACCATTATCAGCATGTGACTGCCCGGGTGTTAGAAGATGATCTAGATAGATCTTGGTCTTCTATCATCCTTACATTCTGCAAGTTCTGTAATGTTTAAATAACCCAAACTCATTGCAACCCTCCCACTTACCCGATGTTCGTGTCCATTGAAAATCTTCTCGTATGTTAACAATGAGCTGATTCCATCCACCCCTTCTTCAATCGCCTGTTCTAGTCTGTCCCAGTAAAATTTTGTCAACTGGAACAGCTGGAAATCATCCCACTTTGTCAAGAACACAGTGATTCTGGAGTTTGGATCTGTGAACACAAAATGGAGAAAAACAAACATCATTGAATTTCCAGCCACGTTGTTCTACTTCCTTTACAGGAAGCGACTGAATCCTCCTGTGAGCCACATTATCAAACAAAGTGTGAAAATCCAGAAACATTAAGTGATAGCATAGCTGATTTGTGACCTAATTCCTAACCTTGCCCCAAATCCCTTCATACCCATGGTTAACAAGAAGCTAACAATCTCAAATTTAAACCCAGCAATTGTCTTTATTGTTTGCTGGATGTGGGAGTCGTTGGCAAGGCCAGCGTTTGTTGTCTATCCCAAATTGCCCCAGAGAAGGAGGTGGTGAGACACCTTCTTGAGCCACTGCAATATATCTGGTGCCTGAATGCCCACAGCGCTTCTGGGAAGGGAATCCCAGGATTTTGACACAGTGACAGTAAAGGAACAGTGATTTTATTCAAGGTCAGGATAGTGTGTAGCCTGGAGAGGAACTTGCAGGTTATGGTGTTCCCATGCATCTGTTACCCTTGTTCTTCTTGGTGGCAAAGGTCATGGATTTGGAAGGTGGGGTCAAAGGAGCCTTGGTGAGATTCTACGGTGCATCTTGTAGACACTACAAACTGCTGCCACTGTGCGTACGTGGTGGAAGGAGCTAATGTCTTCACATTGAGGATACCCTCCATCATCGTGATAATTGGGATAGATTTCAAACAGATCTAGCAACTCATGGCAGGGCAACCATGAGGTGCTGTGAGCGATCAGCAGCAGCAGAATTGTACTCAGCCACAATCTATAACCTCATGGCCCGGTATTTCCCACACTCAACCATTACCACCAAGTCAGGGGATTAATCCTGGTTCAATGAAAAGTGCAGAAGGGCACACCTGGAGCAGCATCTGGCATACCTAAAAATGAGGTGTCAACCTGGTGAAGCTATAACACAGAACTACTTGTGTGCCAAACAGCATAAGCAGCAAGTAACAGACAGAGCTAAGAGATTCCGCAACCATTGGATCACATCTAAGCTCTGCAATCCTACCATGTCCAGTCATGAATGATAGCGGACAATTAAACTACTAACTGGAGGAGGCGGCTCCACAAATATCCCCATCCTCAATGATGGGGAAGTCCAGTATATCAGTTCAAAAGATAAGTCTGAAGCATTTGCTACAATCTTCAGCCAGAAGTGCCCAGTGGATGATCCATCTCGGCCTTCTCCAGATGCCCCCAGCATCACAGATGCCAGTCTTCAGCCAATTCAATTCACTCGACGTGATAAAGAAACAGATGCAGGCACCAGATACTGCAAAGGCTATGGGCCCTGACAATATTTCAGCAACAGTATTGAAGACTTGTGCTCCAGAACTTGCCGCGCCCCTAGCCACGCTGTTTCAGTGCAGCTACAATACTGGCATCTGCCCCTACAATGTGAAAAATTGCCCAGTTATGTCCTGTACACAAAAAGCAGGACAAATCCAACCCGGCCAATTACCCATCAGTCTACTCGCGACCATCAGTAAAGTGAAGGAAGGAGTCAGCAACAGTGCTTTCAAGCGGCAATTGCTCAGCAATATCCTGCTCACTGAGACTCATTTGGGTTCCGCCAGGGTCACTCAGCTCCTTACCTCATTACAGCCTTGTTTCAAACATGGACAAAAGAGCTGAGCTCCAGAGGTGGGATGAAAGTGACTACCCTTGACATCAATGCAGCATTTGATTGGGTGTGACATCAGGGAACCTTAGCAAAACTGTAGTCAATGGGAGTCAGTGGGAAAACTCTCCAGTGGTTGGAGTCAGACCAAGCACAAATATAGATGGATGTGGTTGTTGGAGGTCAATCATCTCAGTTCCAGGACATCACTGCAGGAGTTCCTCAGGGTAGTGTCCTAGGCCGAACCATCTCCAGCTGCTTCAGCAATGACCTTCAATCCATTATAAGGTCTGAAGTGGAGATGTTCACTGATGATTGCACAATGTTCAGCATCATTCACAACTCCTCAGATACTGAAGCAGTCCATGTCCACATGCAGCAAGGCCTGGGTGATATCCAGGCTTGGGCTGACAAGTGGCAAGTAATATTTGTGCCACACAACTATCAGACAATGAGCATCTCCAACAAGAGATAATCTAACCATCGACCCTTGAGATTCAATGCCATTGCTATTGCTGAATTCTCCACCATCAATATCCTGGGGGTTACAATTGACCAGAAAGTGAACTGAACTAGCCACATAAATACAGTGGCTAGAAGAGCAGGTCAGAGGTTAGGAATGCTGCAGTGAGTAACTCAACTCCTGACTCCCCAAAGCCTGTCCACCATCTACAAGGCACAAGTCAGCAGTGTGATGGAATACTCTCCACTTGCCTGGATGAGTGCAGCTCCATGAATACTCACGAAGCTCGATAGAATCCAGAACAAAGCAACCCAGTTGATTGGCACCCCACCAAAAACATTCACTCCCTCCACCACCGACACAGTGGCAATAGTGTGTACGATCTACAAGATGCACTGCAGGAACTCACCAAGGCTGCTAAGACAGCACCTTTCCACCCACAGACGCTACCATCTCAGAAGGCAAGGGCAGCAATAGATGGGAACACCACCATCTGGAAGTTCTCCTCTAAGCCACTCAGTATATTGGCTTGAAAATATGTCACCATTCCTTAACCGTTGCTGGAACTCTCTCCCTAACAACACTGTGGATAAACCTGCGCCATATAGACTGCAGCAGTTCAAGGCGGGAGCTAACCACCATCATCTCAAGGGCAATTTAGAACTCAGGATGGGCAATAAATGCTGGCCTATCCAGTGAAGCCCACAACCCATGAATTAATTTTTAAAATGTTTTAAGTGGTGGATGGGATGCCGATCAAGTGGGCTCTTTGTTCTGGATGGTGTAGATTTTTGAGTGTTGTTGGAGCTGCAGACATCTAGGCAAGGGGAGAATATTCCATTGCACTCCTAAGTTGTGCTTTGCAGGTGGTGGGCAGACTTTGAGAAGACAGGAGTGAGTTACTCTCCTCATAATTCCCAGCTTCTGACATGCTCTTGAAGCTATAGTATTTATATGGCGAATCCAGTTCAGTTACTGGTCAATGGTAACCCCCAGGATGTTGATAGCGGGCGATTCAATGATGGTGATGCCATTAAATGTCAAGTGGAGATGGTTATATTCTATCTAGTTGGAGATCATCATTGCTTGGCACTTGTATGGCATGAATGCTACTTGCCATTTTATGATCAGGTAGCTCTCGGAGGTGGGACATCCTTTCTGATAGCAGCTTAAGTCTTGTTCTGAGCCAATTAATGGCCCTATGGCTGTTAATTTGGCTCGGACACTCCCAGTCACATGGAGCTTGGTGCAGCTTAATTTTAATCCAGGGAGGTGGTGCGGGTCACTGTCTTGGTGTGGAATTCTCCCCATGGCTCTATGACTAGGGAGTATAGTAAAAAAGTTTGGAGCCAGACCTTTCCGGAGTGAGACTATAATAAAAACTTCAATACAAGGGAACCCTCTTCTGTAAGCAGCCAATTGATTCTAGATCTGAGGTGAGGTGACTGTCCCTGCCATCATTGCAGCATTTGACCACACATGGCACCAATGCCAGGTATCTACTCAACAGTTCCAGAACTCAGGGGCTCCCTCAACCTGTGACTGTGATGTCCCTTTAGAGGGTCACTCACTTAACTCCTTCTACTCGGCCCCTGTCCTGTTCCCTCTTCCTGTCTGAGCCGCAGGTCTTGCACAAGATATCGTCAATCTATTAGCATAGAAATTTTATTCTGAAGTATTTTATGAACATACCTGTGCCCATTCTCATTCTTTTTGTAGTTGTTGGATATTCTGTCTCGTTTGGACCTTCAGCCATGGTGCTGACAGATGTTCCAAGATTAGGATGTTCTGTAATAAATCTTAGACGAATACAAGGATTGGATGGATATATTAAAATCAGAAGAACATTGACAGCTTCAAACAGTGAGGCGATGCACAGCATTTACTTGCAGGATACCGTTAGAGATTTTACAATCTCACATATGTCACAGTGATACAGATGGTAGATTTTTTGGCTGCTAGACAATGTACGACCTGCTCTCACCCTTCTCCTCAAAAAACCCATGCTTGACCCCTTTGTCATTGCAAACAACTGTCCTCCAGTCTCCTTTTCCCTCTCAAAGTCCTTGAACATGTTATTATCTCCAAACTCCATGCCAATCTTTCATGGAATTCCATGTTTGAATCCCTCCAATCAAGGTGCAACCATTCCACAGGATCAAAACGGCTCTTATTGAAGTCACAAATAACACCCTTCCTGGCTCTGACAGTAGGAAATGAAGCATTTTCATTCTTCTCAACCTGTCTCCAGCCTTTGACATGGTTGACCACATCATCCTTCTCCAACTCCTCTCTGCTGTCACCCAGCTGGGTGAAAATGCGGCAAAAGTTCCCAGATCAATTCTTATCTATTAAATTGCAGCCAAAGAATCTCTTCCCACTCCCACACCATTATCTCTGGAGTCTCCCAGTGATGTCTCGTTAGCCCTCTTCTATTTTTCATCAATATGCTGCCCCTTGGCAACCTGGTTCCCCATGTAAGCTGAGGACACCCAGCTCTACTTCATCACTGCTTCCTGTATCCTGACTCTAAACAAGTCTCTTTTACCCATCACCTGTGCCTACTGGTCCACGCTGGCTCCTAGTCTCACAACATCTCATTTTAAAATCCCCAACCTAGCATTTCAAATTTCTCCATGGCCCCTCTCGTCCTATCTATGTAACCTCGAACAGCTCTGGGAACCATCGATATCTCTGCCCTCCATCTCTCCAAGTCTGACATGGTTCACATCCGGATGATAATCGTCCAAAACTGGGGGCCAAGTTCTGAGCTCTGGAATTCCCTTCCTGAGCCTCTCAGCCTCTGTTACTTTTCTCTCCTCCTTTCAAAAACTCCTTAAGAACACTAACTCTCTGACCAAAGTTTTTGGTCACCTGCTCTGGTGCTCCTTCAGTATCTCGGTGCCTTTTTAAAAAGGAATTATACTGCTTTTGTTAAGCAGCACGGGATGTTTTGTTAATCAAAGGTGCTATACAATTGCAATTTGTTGCATTTTCTCCACTTGTGTGTCTCACTGAATGTCTGCCCATACCCATGTGCCCAATCAAATTATCAGCCACTGTCCTATCATTTCTTCACTGTAGAAATATAAAAATGATTCAGTCTCGGATCAGTCTTTTCTCCAAATTACAAATTAAATTATTCTCCACATTAATTTGCAAAGAAGTTTGAGACAATGTAAAATTTAGTTATCTGCTGTTTAACTCACATTACACCCACCCCCTACTGACCCAGGCCCGCACCCCCCACGAACCCAGCCCCGCACCCCCACTGACCCAGCCCCGCACCCCCCACTGACCCAGCCCCGCACCCCCCACTGACCCAGCCTCGCACCCCCCACTGACCCAGCCCCGCACCCCCCACTGACCCAGCCTCGCACCCCCCACTGACCCAGCCCCGCACCCCCCACTGACCCAGCCCCGCACCCCCACTGACCCAGCCCCACACCCCCCACTGACCCAGCCCCGCACCCCTCACTGACCCAGCCCCGCACCCTCCCACTGACCCAGCCCCAGACCCCCCACTGACCCAGCTTTGTCCTATCTTCATTCCATTTGCCTTCCTAATCACTGGCTGAACTAACATGCTAATCTTTAGTGATTCATCTCCCAGTGCACTCAAATCTCTCTGTACACAGAGCTCTGCAATCTTTCTTAATTTAAATAATATTCTGCTTTTCTATTCTTCCTGCCAAAATGGACAAGTTCATTTTTTTTCTATATTGTACGCCATCTGCCAAATTTTTGCCCATTCACTTAACCTATCTAAACCCCTTCGTAAACTCTGATGTTCTCTTAACAACTTATTTTCCTACCTATTTTTGTGTCATCAGCAAACTTAAGCTACCATGCATTCGGTTCCTTCATCCAAGTTAGTGATATAAACTGGATATAGTTAAGGCCCCAGCACTGATCCCTGTGGCACTCCACTAGTTGCAACTTGCCAGCCTAACGTTGAACCACTTATTCTGACTCCCTGCATCTTATTAACTAACCAATCCTCTACCATGTTATTGTGTTACCCCCTCCATCATGAGCTCCTATTTGGTGCTGTAACCTTTAATGTGGCACCTTATCAAATGCCTTTTGGAAATCCAGTGCACCACATCTACAGATTCCCCCTTATCATCCTTGCTTGCAACATAGAAAGATTACAGCACAAGAGAACACAAACAAAAATACCTGGAAAAACTCAGCTGGTCTGGCAGCATCTGCGGAGAGGAACACAGTTAACTTTTCGAGTCCGAATGACTCTTCATCAGAACTAAGGAAAATAGAAAAGAGGTGAAATATAAGCTGCTTTAAGGGGGAGGGGGGTGGGGGGGTGGGACAGGTAGAGCTGGATAGAGGGCCAGTGATTGGTTGAGATTGCCAAAAGATGTCATAGACAAAAGGACCAAAGAGGTGTTGACGGTGGTGACATTAGCTAAGGAATGTGCAAATGGTGACATTAAGGGTAGAAAGCATGACGAGCGAGGTACAGGTAGTCCTAGTGGGGGTGGGGTGGGGGGAAGTAATTGAAATAAGCTAAAAGGTGGAGATAAAACAATGGATGGAAATACATTTAAAAATAATGGAAATAGGTGGGAAAAGAAAAATATATGTAAATTATTGGAAAAGGGGGGATCGGAAATGGGGTGGGGATGGAGGAGAGAGTTCATCATCTAAAATAGTTCAACTCAATATTCAGTTCAGAAGGCTGTAAAGTGCCGAGTCGGAAGATGAGGTGCTGTTCCTTCAGTTTGCGTTGGGCTTCACTGGAACAATGCAGCAGGCCAAGGACGGACATGTGGGCATGAGAGCAGGGTGGAGTGTTGAAATGGCAAGCGACAGGGAGGTCTGGGTCATGCTTGCAGATAGACCGAAGATGTTCTGCAAAGCGGTCACCCTGTCTGCGTTTGGTCTCTCCAATGTAGAGGAAACTGCATTGGGTGCAACGAATGCAGTAGACTAAATTGAGGGAAGTGCAAGTGAAATGCTGCTTCACTTGAAAGGAGTGTTTTGGCCCTTGGACAATGAGGAGAGGGGAAGTAAAGGGGCAGGTGTTGCACCTTCTGCGGTTGCATGGGAAGGTGCCGTGGGAGGGGGTTGAGGTGTAGGGGATGATGGAGGAGTGGACCAGGGTGTCCCGGAGGGAATGATCCCTGCGGAATGCCGTCAGGGGGGGTGAAGGGAAGATGTGTTTGGTGGTGGCATCATGCTGGAGTTGGTGGAAATGGCGGTGGATGATCCTTTGAATACAGAGGCTGGTGCGGTGATAAGTGAGGACAAGGGGGACCCTATCATGTTTCTGGGAGGGAGGAGAAGGTGTGAGGGCGGATGCGCGGGAGATCGGCCGGACACGGTTGAGGGCCCTGTCAACCACCTTGGGTGGAAAGCCTCAGTTAAGGAAGGAGGAGGACATGTCAGAGGAACTGTTTGCCACATTTCTGTCTTCACCCCTTCCCCTGTCTCCCAGAACCCTGATAGGGTCCCACGTGTCCTCACTTTTCACCCCATCAGGATCCATATTCAAAGGATCATCCCCCACTATTTTTGTCATCTCCAACATGAGGCCACCACAAACCACATCTTTTCCTCACCCCCCGTCAGCATTCCATAGGGAGCATTCCCTCTGTGACACTCTGGTCCACTCCTCCATCACCCCCCAAATCCTCATCGCCTTTCAATGGCACCTTCCCATGCAATTGCAGATGGTGCAACACCTCGTCATTTACTGCTTCCGTTCTCATGATCCAAGGCCCCAAACACTCCTTTCAGGAGAAAGGGCGCTTCACTTGCACCTCCTTCAATTTTGCCGACTGTATTCGCTGATCCCGAAGCAGTCTCCTCTATATTGGGGAGACTAAACGCAGACTGGGGGATCGATTTGCAGAACACCTTCACTCAGTCTGCAAGCATGACCCAGACCTTCCTGTTGCTTGCCAATTCAACACACCACCTTGCTCCCATGCCCACATGTCCGTCCATGGCTCCTGCAATGCTCCAGTGAAGCCCAAGGCAAACCGGAGGAACGGCATCTCATCTTTTGATTGGGTTATTTACGGCCTTTTGAAGTGAACAGTAAGCACAACAACTTCAGACCATGAACTTTGTGCTAGTGGGTATAGGAATAGGAGATAGAAAGGATGAATGCGTGGCTGAAGAGATGGTGCAGGAGGGATAGCTTTAGTTTCCTGAATTATTGGGTCTGCTTCTGGCGATGTTGGGGCCTGTACAAGTCGGAGAGTTGCTCATGAACTGGAACAGGACAAACATCCTTCTGGGGGCTTTGTTAGTGCTGCTGGCTGGGACGGGGGTGCGCAGCTTTAAACTGATTTGGCAGGGGGATGGGATGCAGAGCGGAGGTACAGTAGGGGGTGATGCACAGCCAAATATAGAAGGGAAACCTATCAGTCTGGAAGGGAGAACAAATATAGACCTGTTAAGGCACAAAGCTGGATTGAGTTTACTTTAACCCAAGGAGTTTTACCAGTAAGGCCGATGAATTGAGGACATTGATTAACACATAGGAATGTAATGTTGGTGCTATCGGAGAGAGATGGTTGAGGGGAGGACAGGGATGGCAGCTAAATATTACAGTGTATAGAATCTTCATGTGTGACAGGGCAGGGTGTAAAAGAGGAGGTGCCATTGCCCTATTGATCAAGGGTCAATTGCTGCAGTAAAGTGGGATGGTATCATAGAAGATTCCTCAAATGAAGCCATATGGGTAGAACTTAAAAAACAAAAAGGGGGGGCAATCTCTTTGCTGGGAGTGTACTTTCGGCCTCCAAACATTCAGGGGGAGAGAGAGGAGCAGATATGTAGGGAAATCTCAGTGAAGTGTAAAAGTAACAGGGTAATAATAGTAGGGGATTTCAAATTCCCCAATATTAACTGGGCTGCTCATGATGTGAATGGTGGAATTCTTAAAGTGCATCCAGGAGAGCTTTTTGAGCCAGCATGTAGAAAGTCCCACAAGAGAAGGGGTAGTCCTGGCCCTAATCTTAGGGAATGAAGCCGGGCAAGTGGGAGAAGTGTCAGTGGGGGAGCATTTCGGCGACAGTGACCACAACTCTGAAATTTAAGGTAGTTATGGAAAAGGACAAAGATGGGCTGGAAAGAAAGTTACTGAACTGGGTGAAGTCCAATTTCAATACGATCAGTCAGGATCCGGCCAAAGTGGAGTGGGAGCAGCTACTTGTATGAAAATCCACATCAGAGCAGTGGGAGTCATTCAAAAAGGCAATAGTGAGAGTTCAGGGCCAACATGTTCCCCTGAAGGTGAAGGGTAGGACCAACAAGTCCAAGAAACCTGCATGTCAAAGGGATATAGCACATTGAATAAGCTTATAAAGGTGGCTTATGTCAGATACAGAGGGCTGAAAACAACAGAAGCCCTCGAGGAGTAAAGAAAGTGTGGGTGGGTGTGGGGTGGGGCGCAGGAGTAATTAAATACTTAGGAGAGCAAAGCAGGGACATGATAAAACACGGGTGGGCAAGATAAAGGAAAATCCGAAGGCATTTTATAAATATATTAAGGGCAAGAGGATAACCAGAGGAAGAATGGAGCCCACTTGGGGTCAAAGTGGCAATCTGTGTGGAGCCAGAGAGTGAGGTTTTGAACGATTACTTTTCAGCCTTGTTCACTATGGAGAAGGACAATGTAGGTGTAGAAATGAGGGAAGGGCACTGTGATATGCTTGAAGAAATTAACATTGAAGAAAAAGGTATTAGTGGTTTTAGCGAGCTTAAAAGTAGATACATTCCCAGGCCCAGGTGAGATGTACCCAAGGCTGCTTTCTGAGGCAAGGCAGGAGATTGCAGGGGCTCTGGCACTAATTTTCAAATCCTCTCTGGCTACAAGAGAGGCTCCAGTGGACTAGAGGACAGCGAATTTGGCACCATTATTCAAGAAGCATAGTATGGATAAACAGGTAATGACAGGGCAGTGAGTCTAACATCAGTGGTAGGGAAACTATTGGGAAAAAAATATGAGGCACAGGATTAATTTCCACTCGCAGGGGCAGGGATTAATCTGGGATAGTCAGTATGGCTTTGTCAGGGGGAGATCATGTCTAACAAACTTGTTTGAATTTTTCGAGGAGGTGACTAGTTGTGTAGATGAGGGTAGTGAAGTTGATGTAGTCAACGTGGACTTAAGTAAGGTTTTTGACAAGGCTCCAGATGGGAGAATGGGCAAGAAAGTAAGAGTCCATTGTATCCAGGGCAATTTGGCAAATTGGATCCGAAATTGGCTTAATGCCTTGAGGCAGAGTGTCAGGGTCAAAGGTTGTTTTTGCAATTGGAATCCTGTGACGATTGATGTACTGCAGGGATCAGTTATGGGACCCTTGCTGTTTGTTCTGTACATTAATGATTTAGACATGAATATAGGAAATATGATCAGTAAGTTTGAAGATGACGCGAAAATTGGTGGTGTTGTACATAGTGAGGAGGAAAGTCCTGTAATAGTGAGAGATAGATGGGCTGGTAAGATGGCCAGAGCAGTGGCAAATAGAATTTAATCCTGAGGAGTGTGAGGTGATGCTTTTTGGGAGGACTAACATGGCAAAGGAATACACAATGAATGGTAGGAGCCTAGGAAGTACAGAGGATCAGAGGGACCTTGGTGTACATGTTCAAAGATCCCTGAAGGCAGCAGCACAGGTAGATAAGGGGGATTAGAAGGCATATGGGATACTTGCCTTTATTAGCCGAGCCATAGAATATAAGAAGAGGGTGGTAATGTTGGAGCTGTGTAAACTGCTAGCTAGACCACAGCTGGATTACTGTGTGCACTTCTGGTTGCCATAGGAAGGATGTGATTGCACTGGAGAGGGTGCAGACAAGATTCACCAGGGTGTTGCCTGGGCTGCAGCATTTCAGCTTTGGAGAGAGACTGGATAAGCTAGCGTTGTTTTCCTTAGAGCAGAGAAAGTTGAGGGGGGTCCTGATAGAGGTATATAAAATTATGAGGGGTGTAGATAGGGTAGATAGGAAGAAACTTGTCCCCTTAGCAGAGTTGTCAATAACGAAGGGGCATCAATTTAACGTGAGGTGCAGGAGGTTTAGAGGGGATTTGAGGATTTTTTTTTTCACCCAGAGGGTGGTTGGAATCTGGAACACACTGCCTGAGGGGGTGGTAGAGACAGGAACCCTCACACCATTTAAGTAGTGTTTAGATAAGCACTTGAAACACCATAGCAGACAGGGGTCCAGGACAAGTGCTGGAAAATGGGATTAGAATAGATAGGTGCTTGATGGCTGGCACAGACATGAAGGGCCTGTTTCTGTGTAACTCTGTCTCTCTCTCTCCTCCATCTTTACCCCCTTTTTACTCATTTAAAAAAAAATACTTCTTTACTTTTATTTATTTTTAATCTATATATTTTTTTTTATCCTTTTTCCACCACCATCTCTCCCCCCCCACAGGGACCATCTGTCACTGTTTTCTGTATATGTTGTGCTTTTACACAGCGCTATGGCTTGTTCTTCTATTACCTTTCTGCCATGATCAGCACCTTCTTTAGCTCTTACCACCACCATTAACACTCCCTTTGTTTTCTGTCCATGACATCCTCGTCCACCTCTCCTGAGCTCCCACCTAACACTAACCTTCTATTTTGCTCCACCTGCTACGCCCCCTCTTAAATAGTATAAAATCCATCACATTTCCACTTCCCTTTAGCTCTGAAAAAGTCATATGGACTGGAAATGTTAACTCTGTTTCTCTCTCCACAGTTAGTGACAGACCTGCTGAGTTTTTCCAGCATTTTCTGTTTTTACCTCCAACCTGGTTCTGAGAGTTAATCTATCCAGATGTTATCTGCGGTGCCCTACAGATTCATACCCCGAAGCTCGAAGTTTCATTTAACTATGGTGCAACAAAGCTGGGTGACAACCACAAGACATGGTGCCTATAACCGAGCACCAGTAAAACAGCTTCTAGCATATTCCACCTGCAATGCCAACACAACGGCATAGTGAGATTCCTGCTATACTTGTAATACAGAGACCCAGGAGGCAGATGTTGTAGTTTGAATCCAATAAAAATCTGGAATTAAAAGTTTATTGAGCACGGAACCATTGACGAATGTTGTGAAAGCCCATTTGGTTCACTAATAACCTTTAGGGCAGGAAATCTGCCGTCCTTACCTGGTCTGGCCTACATGTGACTCCAGACCGACAGCAATGTGGTTGACTCTTAAATGTCCTCTAGCATGCCATTTAGCTGAACCAAACTGCTCCAAATCCCCAAAAAAGGATCGAAACTGGACCGTCCACCTGGCATCGATCTAGGCACCGGAAATGACAACGGCAAACTCAGCCCTCACAATCCTGCAAAGTCCTCCTTACCAGCAGACAGCGGCTAGTGCCAAAATTGGGAGAGCTGTCTCACTGGCTGGTCAAGCAACAGCCCTGACACAGCCATCCTCACGGAATCATATCTTACAGATAATGTCCCAGACACCAGCAACATCCCTGGGTATGCCCTGCCCTGCCCTATTGGAAGGACAGGCCCAGCAGAGGTGGTAGTACGGTGGTATACACAGTCAACAGGGAGTTGCCCTGGGATTCCTCAACATCATCTCCAGACACCATGAAGTCTCCTGGTCAAACATGGGCAAGGAAACCTCCAGCTGAATTCCACGTACCGCCCTCCCTCAGCTGATGAATCAATGCTTCCTCCATGTTGAACACCACTTGGAGGAACCACTGAGGAAAGGAAAGAGTGCAAAACGTACTCTGGGAGGGAGACTTCAATGTCCATCACCAAGAGTGGCTCGGTTGCTCCGAGCCGAGCTGGCCGAATACAAAAGGAAGTGACTGGCGGCAGACAGTTAAAAAATTCATTGGAGGCTGCACAAATATCCCCATCCTCAAATGATGGGGAAGCCAAGCACATCAGTGCATAAGATAAGGCTGCAGCATTTGCAACAATCTTCAGCCAGAAGTGCCGTGTGGATGATCCATCTCGGCCTCCTCCGGAGCTCCCCAGCATCACAGATGCCAGTCTACAGCCAATTTAATTCACTCCACGTGATATCAAGAAACGACTGAAGGCACTGGATACAGCAAAGAATATGTACCCCGACAACATTCCGGCAATAATACTAGAGACTTATGCTCCAGAACTTGCCCTGCCCCTAGCCAATCTATTCCAATACAACTACAACGTTAGCATCAACACAGCTACGTGGAAAATTGCCCAGGAACATCCTGTACACAAAAATCAGGACAAATCCAACTCGGCCAATTACCTCCCCATCAGTCTACTCTCGATCAATAGTCAAGGAATGGAAGGGGTCAGCAACAGTGCTATCAAGCAGCACTTGCTTAGCAGTAACCTGCACAGTGAAGCCCAGTTTGAGTTCCGCCAGGGCCACTCAACTCCTGACCTCATTACAGCCTTGATTCAAACATGGACAAAAGAGCTGAACTCGAGGTAAGGTGAAAGTGCTTTCCCTTGACATCAAGGCCACATTTGACAGTGTGTGACACCAAGGAGCCCGAGCAAAACAGGAGTCAATGGGAATCGGGGGAAAATCTCCACTGGTTGGAGTCATGCCTAGCACAAAGGAAGATGATTGTGGTTGCTGGGGATCAGTTATCTCAGCTCCAGGACATCACTGCAGGAGTTCCTCAGGATAGTGTCTCCGGCCCAACCACCTTCAGCTGCTTCATCAATGACCTTCCTTCCATGATAAGGCCAGAAGTGGGGATGTTCGCTGATGATTGCACAATGTTCAGCACCATTCACGATAATGCAGCAGTCCACGTCCAAATGCGGGAAGAGCGGGACAAATCCAGACTTGGGCTGACAAGTGGCAAGTAACACTCACACCACACAAGTGCCAGGAAATGACCATCTCCAACAAGAGAGAATCTAACCACTTGACGTTCAATGGCATTACAATCACGTAACCCCCACTATCAACGTCCTTGGGGGGCGGGGAAGGGGGGGCGGGGTTACCATTGACCAGAAACTGAACTGGACTAGCCATATAAATGCAATGGCTACAAGAGCAGGTCAGAGGCTTGGAATCCTGTGATGAGTAACTCATCTTCTGATGCCTCAATGCCTGTCCACCATCTACAAGACACAAGTTAGGAGTGTGATGGGATACTCCCCACTTGCCTGGATGAGTGCAGCTCCCAGGACACCCAAGAAGCTTGACACCATCCAGGACAAAGCAGCCCACTGGATTGGCACCACATCCAAAAAATTATCCTCTCCCTCCACCACTGACACACAGTGGCAGCTGTGTGTACCATCTACAAGGTGCACTGCAGGAATTCACCAAGGCTCCGTCAACAGCACCTTCCAAGCACACAGTCATTGCCATCTAGATGGACAATGACAGCAGATAGATGGGAACATCACCAGCTGGAAGTTCCCCTCCAAGTCACTCACCATCCTGACTTGGAAATATGCCACCGTTCCTTCACTGTCACTGGGTCAAAATCCTGGAACTCCCTTCCTAACAGCACTGTGGGTTCACATATACCACATGGAATGCAACAGTTCAAGAAGGCAGCTCATCAGCACCTTCTCAAGGGAATTTAGGGATGGGTAATAAATACTGGCCCAGCCAGCGAAGCCCACCTCCCATGAATGAATGTTTAAAAATGCCAGCGCTAACAGGAAACTGAACATCACCCTGGATGGCCAGAGTCTGAACAATCCCCACCTTTTCTGTCTCGGCGTCATCCTTGACAGAAGTCTTACATACAAGCAGCACGTCTTCAAGACAGCAGAAAAATAACCTGCAACAGGCTCACAGTAAACTGACAAGTTCCTCATGGGGATCACAGGCCAACATCCTGAGGATCTCTCCTCTTGCCATCATGTACTCAACTGCAGAATACTGCGGCCCAGTAAGATACCAATCTGACCACAACAAACGTACCAATGTACATCATGCAGGACTCTTTGACCAAATCACCTCCCTTGGTTCCCTGCTCTGAAGAGCAACACCCCCGCCCCCACTGCCCCACACACATCCCCAACATCAGAAGGATAAATGCAACTTGCAAGCAATTGGCAAGTCTAGTCTAACCTGGAATGCTCTAAGTCAACAACTTGCTCAACCAACCAGCAGTATACCTTCCATCACACCGTCCCATATGGTTCAACACACGACAGCGAGAAGTAACATCTGTGGACCCATGGCAGGAGTATTAGCGGGAGAAAACATACATCAGAAACCACTCTTGCTGTAGAGCCCACTGCTCATCCACCCAGCTTTGAGCTCCTAGAGTGGGTCTCTAAAACCATTTCTAGACTGACCAATGCTCTGTGCAGCACTCAACATTAGTGAGGTGATCTCATTGAAACAATGAAGAATCTGAAGGGGCATGACCGTGTAGACACTGAAAAGCTGTTTCCCATGGCTGGGAATCTAGAAGATGGGATACAGATTATTCAGGATTGAGATAAGGAGGAACTGATTCACTCAGAGTTGTGAATCTTTGACTTCTCTACCCCAGAGATTGTTGATGCTCGTTTGATCTTGCATGGACAGCAGTGGTTCAAGACGGGACCTCACCACCACCTTCTCAATTAGGGATGGGCAATAAAAATGCTGCCTAGACAGTGACACCCACATTCAATGAAATAAAAAAAGGAAGGATATAAGGAGCAGGCAGGAAAGCAGAGTTGAGGTAGAAGAGTCATTATGATCAGGCATAGTGCAGCAGGCTCAAGAGGCCAAAGGGTCCACAGCTTATGTCCACAGCTACTTATGTTCCTATGTTAAAATCACGGCATTGCCAGATCAGGAGGCAATGCAGTAACACACTAACAGAGACTTACAGTTCACTGCCCGGCAGACAGGAAGAAAAGACACTGGTGTCTGTAGAGGAGCAGTCAGGGTCACAGCAGCAGTCGAGTTCACAGACTCTTCCAATCAGGCCACAGGTACAAATGGGAACAGCTGGAACAAGACAGAGAGAGAAATGTCTTACCACAGAGCACAGAAAGTATCAAAAACCATCTCCCTCCCATGTCTGAATCCACAATAAAATTTCTTCTCCATTTCCCCATATCAATCTGCAAACTTATAGTCCCATTGCTTTCTGCTTATTCAATTACTGGTGCCAGATATGCTCTCAAACCTTTGAATTAAAATTAACACGGTGAATTTGTGGTCCAATTTTAATCGTGATGTAGGACCGAAGAGACTTCAAAGAAAACACACAGATATTGAGACATTTTTTTTCTACGTTATAAACAGAGTTATAGATTACAAAAATGAGGAAGTTATGTTCAATTTTTATCAATCACAGGTTGTGCCTGAGCGAGAGTTTCCGGGTCCCACACTTAAAGAGCTGGAGCAGAATTAATAGAATGGTAGCAATAATGAGAAACTTTACAAGATAAACTGCAGTGGTTAAAGAAGGTGACTAACCACCAGTTTGTCAACGGCATTTAGGAACATGCAACAGATGCTGGCCTTGTCAGTGACACCCAAATCCCATGAAAGAATTTTTTAAAAAACGTCAGTTATGTGAAGCCCTGGGAAAACTGATGCTGTTTCCCTTAGAGCAGAGAAGGCTAAAGGGAGATTGAACAGAGGAGTTCAAAATGAGGAAGGTTTTGATAGTGAGGGAGGAAGTTTTTCCATTGGCAGAGGGGTCGGAAGCAGAGGAGGACAGGTTTATGGAATCTGTAATTGGCAAAGGAACCAGAAGGGAGACGAGTTTTTACTTTAAATAGTGAGTTATGATGATCTGGAAGGAGCGATATGAAAGAGCGGGCGCAGAAGTAACTCCCCATCCTGCACCACCCATTCTCCCCACACAACCCTCCCCCGCCCCCTGCCAATTACCTGCTCTGATTGAGGATCTTAGGAATGTGAAAAGAATTGCTCAGTTGACAGAAACTTTAATGACTGGTGTGGGAGGCCAGGGCAAGTGGACAACTTTCCTATTATCAGAGTCACGATATTCAGGACAGCAAGTTAGGAAACATTTCCTGACACAAAGGGTGGGGGAAGTGGAGAACTCTGTCCCAGAAAATTTGTTCTTGAGAACATTCTGCACCATATCCAAGCTGTACCAGTAAAGCTACAACAGCTACAGCTACCTGGCTATGTGGAACATTGCCCAGTTATGTCCTGTACGCAAAGAGCAGGACAAGTCCAAGCCAGCTAATTACTGCCCCATCAGTCTACTCTCCATCATCAGTAAAGTAGCAGAAGGAGTCATCAACTGTGCTATAATGCAGCACTTGTTTAGCAATAGCCTGCTCACTGACGCCCAGTTTGGGTTCAGCCAGGGCCATTCAGCTCCTAAACTTATGACAGTGAGATGAGAGTGACTGCCCTTGAGATCAATTCTCCATTTGACTGAGTGTAGCATGAAGGAGCCCGAGCAAAACTGGAGTCAAAGGGAATCAGGGCGAAAACTCTCTGCTAGTTGGAGTCATGCCAAGCACAAAAGAAGATGATTGTTGGAAGTCAGTCATCTCAGCTCCAGGAGTTCCTCAGGGTAGTGTCCTCAACCCAACCATCCTTAGCTGCTTCAATGACCTTCCTTCCACAAGATCAGAAGTGGGGATGTTCGCTGATGATTGCACAATGTTCAGCACCATTCGTGACTCCTCAGATACCGATGCAGTCCATGTCCAAATGCAGCAAGACCTGGACAATATCCAGGCTTGATCTAACAAGTGGAAGTAACATTCACACCACACAGGTGTCAGGCATTGACCATCCCCAACAAGAGGGAATCCAACCATCGCCTCTTGATGTCCAATGGCATTCCCATCACTGAATCCCCCACTATCAACATCCTGGGGTTTACCATTGACCAGAAACTGAGCTGCAACGGCCAAATAAAAACTGTGGCTACAAGAGCAGGTCAGAGGCTGGGAATCCTTCAGCGGGTAACTCGCCTCCCGACCCCCCCAAAGCCTGTCCATTGGGCGCGGATTTGATGATGGGGTACGGGGTGTTTGTGAATGACGGTGAGAAGGTCAGTGTTTCTGGGGAATTTACAGTATTTCTAGAGAGTGAAAGATTTGTATTGAAGTCAGCTTGTTGAAGAGAGGGGCGGTCCGGGATTAACCTGCAGCTTTGGAGAGGAAAGGGTGCATTTGCGCCTCTCCTGAGGAAAATGGAGCAATGAGAGGCGGGGAGAATGGAGAAAGGCGAAAGGCTGCTTTTCCCTCCTAGACCCAGCTTCACTCTCGCTCTGAAGATCGTGTCCCCCAGCCCAAGGTGAAGAATGGGAACAAATCCAAACAACATCACCAGGGCTGAGTGAGGAAATCGCTGCCATGTCGGCAATGCCGTATTTCCAAGGTCCCAGGAAGATGAGGGGATCCGCCCAGTCCCGGGACTCACATTGAAAACCCGCAAACTATTTACAGGCGATTTAAACTCTTCCCGCCTTTTCTCCCAGGCTCCGCTTTATTGCAATATCTGCCCAGCCCCGCCCCCAGCCCTGCCCCGCCCCCAGCCCCACCCACAACCCGTCCCCGCCTCCAGCCCCGTCCCCGCCTCCCCCAGCCTCCCCCCCAAACCCCACCCACCCCCAACCCCCGGTCCTCAGTCCCGCCCCTCACATCACGCTAACGCCCCGTCCCCACACCCGCCCCGCAGCCTCGCCCCCGCCCCAGCCCCGCCCCCAGCGGCTCTCAGGTTAAACACACCCCGGCCAGCGGAGCAGGAAGTGGGTTGTAAACTGGGATTTCCGGCTGGAGCGGTTCCGGATGGAGTCTCTGCAGCTCCAGCCCCCATTCCCGCATTCACATTGGGCCCCAACTTCCAATTCCCGCCGGAAATTGCTGCCCAGCTGAATTTACACTGAAAATAAACTCCCGCTTACCGGGTCCGCAAAACTGCGCCGCCGCTTCCGCTCCCCAGAGCCGCTCGGGGCGGAAAGGGAAAAGGCTCCTCGCGGGCCCAGCGCAGGCCCCGCCCCCGGTTACACACCACCAGCTGATTGGCTAAATGGCCAGGGAGATTGACAGGCCAGTGACAAGCTCAGTGGGCAGGAATTGGGGGGGTGGTCATGTCTGGAGTTTGGGGGGATCATGTCTGGAGTTTGGGGGCGGGGGGGTGGTCATGTCTGGAGTTTGGGGGCGGGGGGGTGGTCATGTCTGGAGTTTGGGGGGATCATGTCTGGAGTTTGGGGGCGGGGGGGTGTTCATGTCTGGAGTTTGGGGGCGGGGGGGTGGTCATGTCTGGAGTTTGGGGCGGGGGGTGGTCATGTCTGGAGTTTGGGGGCGGGGGGGTGGTCATGTCTGGAGTTTGGGGGCGGGGGGGTGGTCATGTCTGGAGTTTGGGGGCAGGGGGGATGGTCATGTCTGGAGTTTGGGGCGGAGGGGATGGTCATGTCTGGGGTTTGGGGCGGGGGGGATGATCATGTCTGGAGTTTCGAGGGAGGTCCATGCTCATGACTGGAGTTTGGCAGGGTGCTGTCCATGGGTGAGCAAGGCGGTGTGGGAGAGTCCGGGGTGTGGGTTGTGGGTCGTTCCGGGGGGGTGTTGGTGTGTGGGAGAGACCAGGGGTTGTGGTGCGGGAAAGTCGGGTGGGTGGTGGTGCGGGTGAGTCTGGAGTGTGGGGGTGCAGGAGAGTCCCGGGTGGTGTGGTTGCGGGAGAGTCCGCGAGGTGGGGGTTCAGGTGTGGAAGTCTCTGGCTGAGCTAGGGGTTCGGGGTGACCGGAGGTTAAGGGGGGGTTTTGCGGCTGTCCGGAGGTTGGGGGAGGTGGAGTTTGAGGGGGCCTGGAGGCTGGGGGCACCCAGAGGTTGGTTGTGGATTTGTGGGTGTCCTGGTCGGTGGGGCTTGAGGTGTCCCGGAGGGTGGGTGTTGGGGTGCCTAAAGGGCGGGGGGAAGAGTGGGGATTTGGGGGGGTCTCGGCGTTGGGCAAGAGTAAGGAGTTGGATGTGTCCGGGTGGGCGTGGGGGGTGTCTGGAAGTCAAGGATGTGGGGTTTGGGGTGTCCGTAGTCCGGGGTTTCGAATAGAGGGTTGGGGGTGTCCTGGGGACTGGAGGGTGGGGTTGGCGGTGTTTGGAGGTCGAGGGGCAGGGGCGGTGGGTTTGTGGGTACCTGGAGTTCGGGGCAATGGGATTTGAGGTTGTCCAGTTGTTGGGGGCTAGGAGTTAAGGTGCCCAGAGGTCGTGGGGTAGGTGTTGGTGGTGTCCAGAAGTCGGATACTGGTTGGGGTAGCTGGAGATCAGGGGTGGTGCTTAGCAGCCGGCAATGTCTGGAGAGGGGAGGCGCAGCTGGTGGTTGAGGCTATCCGGATATAGTGAGGGAATTGCCAGGGCGTATGGTTCTGGAGATCATGAGGGGGTTGTGAGGTCCAGAGTTTGGTGGGGTAGGGTTTGGTGGTCGGCTGGTGATGGGTTTTGGGTGTGTCCAGAGGTCAGGGGTTGGGTGTCTCGGGAAGTAGTAGGTGTTGGGGGGCGTCTCGGTTGCTGTGGGGGTTGGGTTGTTTGCGTGTGAGTCGGGGGTGTTTTGAGGGGCTGGGGGTGTTGGGGGTGTCCAGGGTGTGCGGTGGCTGGGGGTCTGTCGGTGGTCGGGTGTCGGGGGCGTCTGGGCGGGGAAGGGGGCTGGGATTGGGTGTCTCAAGGGATGAGGGTTGGGCCCCGGGGGGGCTGTTTCCACGCGATCGTTTTCTGGGTTGGTGGTGTCTGGTTGGAGTGGGGTGGGGGTGTCCGGGTGGGAATTGGATGTGAAGGTGTCTGGGGGGTATTGGGGGTGTCTGGGGAATTGGGGGGTTGGCAGTGTCTGGAGGGGTGAGGGTTGGGACCCGGGGGAGGGTGTTTGGGACTGTGTGTTTATGCGTGGGGTTTGTTTTCTGGGCTTGGCATGTCCGGGGCTGGGAGTTGGGTGTGCCCAGGGGTGGGAATTGGGGTTGTCTGGGTGGTTGGGGGTTGCCTGTGGGGATTTGGTGGATTGGGTGTGTCTCTATGGGTTGGGGTGCCTGAGGTGATTTGGCGGACTGGGGGTGTCTGTGTGGATGGGGGTTGACTGTGGGAATTTGGGGGATTGGGGTGTCTAGAGGTTGAGGGGTCAGGGTTGAATGTGTCCGAGGAGAGGTTGGGATTTGGGGTCTCCGTGGGAGGCTGGGTGTTGGGGGTGTCCAAATTCTGGGGGTTCAGGTTATGTGGGGGTGGTTGGCGTTGACCGGAGGTCGGGTGTAGTGCTGCGTCATGGGGGTGCCTGGTGTGGATTTTGGTGGTATCTAAGGGGGGTGCAGGTTGGCAGTGCCTGGGTGTAGTCCGTTTTGGGGTTCTCCGGGGGGCTGGGGGTACCCAGAGTTCGGGGAGTGGTGGTGAGGCTTGAGGATGCCGGGGATGGGCGTAGGTCTAGAGGGAGTGCTGTGCGTGGAGGTGTGCGTTGTTGGTGGGGTGGGGAGCTTTGGGATTCGGGGTGTCCGACGTCGCGGGTTTGTGGTTGGGTGGTGGGGGGGGGGGGGGTTCTGGATGTCTGAGGGGCCTGAGTTTGGGGGTGGTCGCAGAGTCGCGGAGGCTGGAAAGCATCCGAAGACTGGTTCCGGGGCTTGGGAGGTCGGGGGGGGTTCGGAGTTTGGAGGGGATTCCAGTGGTCAGCAGGTCGCTGTTGTGATACGGAGGGAGCGGTGGGGGGGTGGGGCGGTGTTCCGTTGGTCAGGATGGGTGAGGATGCCTGGAGATCAGGGGGCGGGAGTTGATGTTTGGGGCATTCGGAAATCAGGGGGTGAGGTCCAAGTTTCAGGGTTGTCCAAAGATCCGAGGGTGAACCCGGGTGGTAGGGAGGTACGGAGATAAAAGTGGGCGGGGCAGTGGGAGGGTCCTGAGGTCAAGGTGTGTTCGGGGCAGTGGGGGGTCCTGAGGTCGAGGTGGGTCCGGGGCTGTGGGGGGCTCCTGAGGACGAGTTGGCTCAGAGGTGGTGGGAGGGTCCTGAGGTCAAGGTGTGTCCGCGGTAGTGAGGGGGTCCTGAGGAAGAGGTGGGTCCAGGGCGCTGGGGGTGTCCTGAGGTCGAGCAGGGACCAGGACGGCGGGAGGGTTCTGAGGTCGAGGTGGGTCTGGGGCAGTGGGGGTTTCCTGAGGTCAAGGTGGGTCCGGGACTGTGGTGGGTGTCCTGAGGTCGAGGTGGGTCCTGAGGTCGAGGTGGGTCCTGAGGTCGAGTTGGACATCATGCCGGAGTTGGCGGAAATGGCGGAGGATGATCCTTTGAATGTGGAGGCTGGTGGGGTGATAAGTGAGGACAAGGGGGACCCTATCATGTTTCTGGGAGGGAGAGGAAGGTGTGAGGGCGGATGCGTGGGAGATGGGCCGGACACGGTTGAGGGCCCTGTCAACCATCGTGGGTGGAAAACCTCGGTTAAGGAAGAAGGAGGACATGTCAGAGGAACTGTTTTTGAAGGTAGCATCATCAGAACAGATGCGACGGAGGTGAAGGAACTTAGAGAATGGGATGGAGTCCTTACAGGAAGCAGGGTGTGAGGAGCTGTAGTCGAGGTAGCTGTGGGAGTTGGTGGGCTTGTAATGGATATTGGTGAACAGTGATGCCAATGATTGTTGCCACTTTCAAAAACAGTTCCTCTGATCACTTATCACCCCACCAGCCTCCGCATTCAAAGGATCATCCTCCGCCATTTCCGCCAACTCCAGCATGATGCCACCACCAAACACATCTTCCCTTCACACCCCCGGCGGCATTCCGCAGGGATCGTTCCCTCTGTGACACCCTGGTCCACTCCTCCATCACCCCCTACACCTCAGCCCCCTCCCACGGCACCTTCCCATGCAACCGCAGAAGGTGCAAAACCTGCCCCTTCACTTCCCCTCTCCGCACTGTCCAAGGGCCCAAACACTCCTATCAAGTGAAGCAGCATTTCACTTGCACTTCCCTCAATTTAGTCTACTGCATTCGCTACTCCCAATGCATTTCCCCCTACATTGGAGAGATCAAACGCAGACTGGGTGATCGTTTTGCAGAACACCTTCGGTCTGTCAACAGGCATGACCCAGACCTACCTGTCGCTTGCCATTTCAACACTCCACCCTGCTCTCATACCCACATGTCTCTCCTTGGCCTGCTGCAATGTTCCAGTGAAGCTCAACGCAAACCGGAGGGACAGCACCTCATCTTCTGACTAGACACTTTACAGCCTTCTGGACTGAATATTGAGTTCAACTATTTTAGATCATGAACTCTCTGCTCCATCCCAACCCCCTTTCCGATCCCCCTTTTTTCCAATAAGTTATATAGATTTTTCTTTTCCCACCTATTTCCATTATTTTTAGATGTATTTCTATCCATTGTATTATCTCTACCTTTTAGCCTATTTGGATCCCTTCCCCCCAGCCCACCTCCACTAGGTCTATCTGTACCTTGATCCTCCTGCTTTCTACCCTTAATGTCACCTATTAGCACATTTCTCAGATAATATCAGCACCGTCAACATCTCTTTGTCCTTTTGTCTATGACATCTTTTGGCAAACTCCACTTATCACTGGTCTTCTATCCCTCTCTACTTGTCCCACCCCCACCCCCCTTAAACCAGCTTATATTTCACCTCTTTTCTATTTTCCTTAGTTCTGTTGAAGAGTCACACTGAGTCGAAATGTTAGCTCTGTTCCTCTCCGCAGATGCTGTCAGACCTACTGAGTTTTTCCAGGTATTTTTACTTTTGTTTTTATTTTAGATTTCCAGTATCCACAGTTATTTGCTTTTAGCTTATTCCTTCTTTAACGCCTGCTGCACCTCGATGCTTACCTTTCGTGAATGGTGTACGAGAACACCTAGATCTCATTGCACATTCCCCTCTCTCAATTTATAGCTATTCAGATAATAATTTGCCTTCCTGTTTTTGCTACCAAAGTGGATAACCTCACATTTATCCACATTATATTGCATCTGCCATGCATTTGCCCACTCACTCAGCTTCTCCAAATCACACTGAAGCAGCTCTGCATCCTCCTCACAGCTCACCCTCCCACCCAGGTTTGTGTCATCTGCAAATTTGGAGATATTATATTTAGCTCCCACATCTAAATCAGTAATATATATTGCGAATAGCTGGTTTCCCAGCACCGATCTCTGCGGTACCCCACTTGTCACTGCATGCCATTCGAAAAAAAAACCTGTTTATTGCTACTCTTTGTTTCCTTTCTGTCAAACTGTTTTCTATCCATCTCAATACACTACCACCAATCCCATGTGCTTTCATTTTACACGCTAATTTCTTATGTGGGACTTTGTCGAAAGCCTTCTGGAACTCCAAATAAACCACATCAACTGCTCCTCCTCATCAACTCTACTAGTTACATTCTCGAAAAATTCCAGTAGATTTGTCAAGCATGATTTCCCTTTCGTAAATCCATGCTGACTCTGTCCGATTCTGCCACTGTTTTCCAAGTGCTCAGCTATTAAATCTTATAAAATGGACTCTAGAATTTTCCCCACTACCGACGTCAGGCTGACTGGTCTATAATTCCCTGTTATCTCTCTACCTCCCTTTTTAAATAGTGGGGTTACATTAGCTACCCTCCAATCTGTAGGAACTGTTCCAGAGTCTATAGAATCTCGGAAGATTCAATCCAATGCATCCACTATCTAGGGCCACCGCCTTAAGTACTCTGGGATTTAGATTATCAGCCCTAGGGATTTATCGGCCTTCAATCCCATCAATTTCTCCATCACCATTTCCCTACTAATAGTAATTTCTTTCAATTCCTTCCTCTCACTGAACCCTGTGTTCCCCAACATTTCTGGTATGTTATTAGTCTCCTCCTTTGTGATGACAGCCAAAGTATGTATTTAGTTGGTCAGCCATTTCTTTGTTCCCCATTCTAAATTCCGCTGTTTTTGACTGTCGGGGACCTACATTTGTCTTCACCAATCTTTTTCTCTTCACATACCGATAGAAAGTTTTACAGTCAGTTTTTATGTTCCCCGCAAGCTTACTCTCGTACTCTTATTTTTCTCTTCTTAATCAATCCCTTGGTCCTCCTTTGCTGAATTCTAAACTGCTCCCAAACCAGAGGTCTGTTGTTTTTTTTCTGGCCAATCTGCATGCCTGTTCCTTGGATCTAATACTATCTCTAATATCCCTTGTAAGCCATGGATTTTCCACCTTTCCTATTTTACGTTTGCGCCAGACAGGAAAAGTCAGTTGTTGAAGTTCACCCATGTGCTCTTTGAACGTTTGCCATTGCCTATCCACCGTCCTCCCTTTAAGTAACGTTTCCCAATCCATCATAACCAACTCGCGTCTCATACCATCGTAGTTTCCTTTATGAATATTAGGACCCTAGTCTCAGAATCAACTACGTCACTCTCCATCTTGATGAAGAATTCTATCATGTTACGGTCGCTCATCCCCAAGGTGCCTCGCACAACTAGACTGCCAATTATTCCTTTCTCATTACTCAATACCCAGTCTAGGGTGGCCTGTTCTCTAAACTAGGCATAGGGCAAATGAGATTAAAGAAACTAATGCGTGTTTCAAAGACTGGTGTGGGAGAAGTGGGGTTTGTGGGGCACTGGCACCAGTATTTGGGAAAGCAGGAACAGTACCGTTGGGGTGGTCTACACCTGAACTGTGCTGGGGCAGGTTTCCTTGCGAGCTGCCTAACTAAGGAAGTAGAGAGGATTTTAAACTGAATAGTAGAGGCAAGCGATCAAATTTGGGAAGATGTGGTAAACTAAAGAGTAGAGACAAGGCAAGTGAGACAGCTATTAATATGCGAAATAATTCATAGGCTGAAACAGGAAGGGACACAGAGTACAATTCTCAGGAGTAAATCGGCAGAAAAAGCTAGATGCTGCAAAAATAATCAAAACAAAAGGCTTCATATCTAAACACACGTAGCATTCGAAACAAAACAGATGAACTGACAGTGCAAATAGAAATAAATATGATCTGATAGAAATTACAAAGACATGCTACAGGATGACATAGATTGGCACCTGAATATTGAAGTGTATGTGACATAGAGGGAGGACAGAAAATTAGGAAAAGTTTGAGGAGTGGTTCTGTTAATTAATATAAAAACAAAAAGCTAAAAGCTACTGCGGATGCTGGAAATCCAAAACAAAATAAAAAAAAAAAAAAAAAAAAAAAAAAAAAAAAAAACAGAATTACCTGGAAAAACTCAGCAAGTCTGGCAGCATCGGCGGAGAAGAAATCAGTCAACGTTTCGAGCCCTCATGGCCCTTCAGCAGAACTGAAGCATAGTTTCAACAAGGGAGAAATATAAATTGGTTTAAGGTGGGTGGGGGGGAAGAGACACATTGAGGGTGTGGTGTGAGCAGATAATCAAAAGATGTCAGAGACAAAAGGGTCAAAGAGGTGTTGAAGGTGGCGGTCTTTGTCTGAGAAAAGTGCTAATTAAGAATGCAAGACAGGATATTCAAAGTACAGCTCTAGTGGGGGTGGGGTGGAAGGACTAAAGGTTTTAGTTTTAGATTTAAAAATAATGGAAATAGGTGGGGAAAGAAGAATCTATATAAATTATTGAAAAAAAAGGCGGGTGGGGGGGGAAAAGAAACGGGGTGGGGATGGGGGGAGGGGGGTTTAAGATCTAAAGTTGTTGAATTCAATATTCAGCCCAGAAGGCTGTAAAGTGCCTAGTCGGAAGATGAGGTGCTGTTCCTCCAGTTTGCGTTGGGCTTCACTGGAACAATGCAGCAAGCCAAGGACAGACATGTGGGCAAGAGAACAGGGTGGAGTGTTAAAATGGCAAGCGACAGGGAGGTTTGGGTCTTTTTTGCGGACAGACCGCAGGTGAATATTGAATTCAACAACTTTAGATCTTAAACCCCCCTCCCCCCATCCCCACCCCGTTTCTTTTCCCCCCCCACCCGCCTTTTTTTTCAATAATTTATATAGATTCTTCTTTCCCCACCTATTTCCATTATTTTTAAATCTAAAACTAAAACCTTTAGTCCTTCCACCCCACCCCCACTAGAGCTGTACTTTGAATATCCTGTCTTGCATTCTTAATTAGCACTTTTCTCAGACAAAGACCGCCACCTTCAACACCTCTTTGACCCTTTTGTCTCTGACATCTTTTGATTATCTGCTCACACCACACCCTCAATGTGTCTCTTCCCCCCCACCCACCTTAAACCAATTTATATTTCTCCCTTGTTGAAACTATGCTTCAGTTCTGCTGAAGGGCCATGAGGGCTCGAAACGTTGACTGATTTCTTCTCCGCCGATGCTGCCAGACTTGCTGAGTTTTTTCTGTTAATTAATGATGGTATTAGCACATTAGAGAGAGATAACCTAAGTTCAGAAGACCAGGATTTGAAATGGTTTGGGTTGAGATGAGGAATGATAAAGGCAAGAAGTCACTTGTGCTAGTGGTGCACAGGCCCTCTAATTGTAACTACACTGTAGGACAGAG
The DNA here is from genome assembly GCF_964194155.1 of Cetorhinus maximus. NCBI lineage: Eukaryota > Metazoa > Chordata > Chondrichthyes > Lamniformes > Cetorhinidae > Cetorhinus > Cetorhinus maximus. Next base: position 5,791,422 of record NC_135894.1, on the reverse strand, counting down.
TATAAAAAAGGAGATAATGGGAGTTTGCCAGAAAGGTACAACAATAATCACGGGGGTTTTTTATCTAAATATTGACTGGAAAAATCATGGGCAAAGGGAGCGTAGTTGAAGAGTTCATAGAATGTTTTCAGGATAGTTTCTTAGAACAGCACATTCTGGTGGCAACCAGAGAGCAGGGTATACCAGACCTGGTATTGAGCAATGAGAGAGGGTTAATTGATAACCTCCTAGTGAAGGCACCCCTAGCTAGCAGCGATCATAGTTTGATTGAATTTTACATTCATTTTGAGGGAGAAATGAGTGCATCCAAGACTAGTATTTTAAACTTAAATGAAGGCAACTATGAGGACACAAAAGCAGAGCTGGCTAAAGTAAACTGGAAAATGAGGTTAAGGAATAGGTCAATCGAAGTTCAGTGGCAGACATTTAAAGGGATATTTCAGAATATATACATTCCAATGGGAAAGGAAAATTCCAAAGGGAGGGCCCACCATCTGAGGTTAAGTAAAAAAAGTTAAAGACAGTTTCAAACTTAAAGAAAAACCATATAGTTATGCAAAGATGGGCGGTAGGTCAGAAGACTACACAGAACAGCAAATGATGACAAAGGTTTATAAGTAGAGAAATATTAGAGTATGAGAGAAAGCTATTTAGTAATATAACGATGGATAGTAAGAATTTCTATAGATATTTAATAGGAAAAGAGTTATAAAGTAATAACGTGAGCATTGGTCCTATACAAAGTGGGTCTGGGGAATTGATAGCGGAAAGGAGGGAGATGGCGGACAAATTAAACAGGTATTTTGCTTCGGTCTTCACTATAAAGGACACAAGTAACATCCTGGAAGTAGCTGTAAATCAGGAAGTGGAAGGGAGGGAGGAACTCGGGAAAATTATAATCACAAAGGAAGTGGTATTGAGCAAATTGTTGGGGCTGCGGGCTGACAAATCCCCAGGTCCAAATGGACTTCACCCTAAGGTCTTGAAAGAAGTGGCTAGTGAGATAGATGATGCACTAATTTTAATTTTCCAAAGTTCCCTAAGTTCAGGGAAGGTTCCATTATATTTGAAAATAGCAAATATATCTCCCTTATTCAAAAAGAGAGGGAGACAGAAAGCAGTAAAGTATAAGCCAGTCAGCCCAACATCTGTCATAGGGAAAATGTTATACGCTATTATTAAAGATGTCATAGCAGGGCACTTAGAAAAAATCAAGGCAATCAGACAGAGTCAACATGGTTTTGAAAAATGCAAATCATGTTTAACCAACTTATTGGAGTTTTTTGAAGGAATCACATGTGCTGTGGATAAAAGGAGCAGGTGGATGTCCTGTACTAAGAGTTAAAGAAGGCATTTAAGAGTCAACTGCATTGCTGTGCGTCTGGTGTCATGTGTTGGCCAGGTAAGGGCAGCAGATTTCTCTCCCTATAGAATGGAACACAGGATATTGGCGAACCAGATGGGTTTTTACAACAATTGGCAATAGCTTTGTGGTCATCATCAGACTTTTAATTCCAAATTTTTATTCAATTTAAATTTCACCATTTTCCATGGTGGGATTTGAACCTGGGTCCCTCAGTGAATTATCCTGGGTCTTACTGGAATACTAGCCCAGTGACAATACCACTATGCCACCACCTCCCCCATTGAAAGATGATCTGTTGCTCCCTGATGTTACGCTGAGCTTCAGTGGGTCAGCGCAGGAGGCCCAGGACACAGCTGGAGTGGAGACCAGAATTAAAATGACAGGAGATTGGGAGCTCAGGGTCATGCCCACAAACTGAATTGGAATGTGGGCATCCAATCTGCATTTGCTCTTCCCCTATGTAAAGGAGACAGTGCTGAAAGTAGCAAATACAGTTGCTAAACTGAAAGAAGTACAAGGACATCACTTTATCATCTGGGAGGAATTGTTTAGGATCCTGGACAGTGCGAAATAAGGAGGTAAAAGGGCAGGTGTGGCATCTCCTGTTTACCTTTAATTTACTCTATCTTTCCTGTAGACCTTAAAACTGGGTATATTTAATTCCCAGTCCTGACTATCTTGCGGCCATGTCTCCATAATGGGTAGTGTGCCATAACCTCCAAGTTAAATATGCACCTGCAACTAATTGAATTTGTACTTTATACTCTGCGATTTCTACACACTAACCGGCACTTCTGTTCTTATGTATTTCTTATTTTTTTGTCCTCATTTCATTTCCTTACATCTTTTATTTTCCTTTCATCTGTCCAGGTTTGAATGCCTGCCCCCATCGACACTGTTTCTACTGGAACTTCCGGACTTCAGTACGATCGCTGACAAGGCTAATTCATCTCTGCAAACCTGTCTCATTGTAGAAGTCAACTCTACTGGAAACATGAATTATCCAGCATCAGCTCAGCCTGCCGACCTCTGTGAAGGAATTCATCACTGAGCTTTTGATTCTGGACTCATGTGAAACAACAATACTTTGCTCTGTGGTCTTTGCCCTGTAAATCAATCTTTCTCTATCCCTCATTTATTGTATGAATGCACAGGGAGCTACATAGCGACACCCCCCTCAAGCCTTTTGAGTGTGTGTAAATAAACTAATGCTCTGAGTTCACCCTTCCTCTGGGGTTATTAATAGAAACTGCATCACACCAAAGCTGAGGGGTTGGGAAATACACCACTGCTTATAAAGGAGAAAATCAAAATCAAAACAGCTTTCTGTTAATGGACGGGTGGTGCGAGGAGAAATCAGGGCTGCTTAAATTCAATCCCCTCCTGTCAGTAACACTACAATTCTCAGAACCACATTTCAGGAACAATATCAAGGCCTTGGAGTGGATTCAGAGGAAATTTTCCAGGATGATGCCAGGAATGAGGGGCATCTTTTACATGGAGAGATTGGAGAAACTTGGATTGTTCTCTTTAGAACAGGGAAGGTGAAGAGCAGGCAGGGCAGAGAGATTCAAAGTGGAGGGGTTTTAATGGAAGAAGAGAAGAATCAAGCGAATGGCAATTGTAGGCAACGATTTAAAGTAATTGGCAAAAGAACAGGAGGAGAATTGAAAAAAAATCAGTGGGTTGTTGAAAATCTGGGTGCACAACATGAAGGAGTAATGGAAGCAGATTTCAAAGAAATTTCAAGTGGCCAGTTCAGTGGGGTACAGGTGTGGGCTGGCTCAGTGGGGTGTGGGCTGGGTCAGTGGGGTGTGGGTTCGGTCAGTGGGGTGTTGGCTGGGTCAGTGGGGTGTGGGCTGTGTCAGGGGGGCACAGGTGTGGGCTGGGTCAGTGGGGTGTGGGCTGGGTCAGTGGGGCACAGGTGTGGGCTGGGTCAGTGGGGTGTGGGCTGGGTCAGTGGGGTATCTTAAATTCACTTGTGACTGTGTTTTGTGACAGAAAATGATCTCAGTTCAGGTTCCATTGTACGGCCTCATGCTTGATGATTGTGCTGGGTGGCCAGACTCTCTCAGTCTCATTCTCGCCAATTCCAGCCTTACCTTGTGATCTTTGTATACTGTCTACAGGACCAATGTTTATCAGAGTAAATAGGGCTTCCTCTCACCTTTCTCCCCAAGTCAGTCTATGACAACTCTTTGAATTGGAAAGGTTCTCTCCAGTTGGTTCTCTCTCAATCCTGTGCTGGTTCACCTGTTGCCCCTCAGTCTACAATCCCTGTTTACTTCCAGCTGTGTCCTTCACTCCATCATTCATTGGGAGATCTAATTATTACAGGATATAAAATGTGATGACAATTGACAATGTGAAGTAGAATGTCACTTTCCCCAGATCCCTGGCCTGTCCTTCTGGGCTTACAGCAAATAGCTAGAATTTGGGTGAAAATGTTTTGATTACTGTCCCGCCACTGGCCTCCCGCCACCTCCTTACATCTGTCAACCTCTGATCTTTTTTTTATTTTCGTTCACACGATGTGGGCATTGCTGGCTAGGCCAACATTTATTTCCCATCCCTAATCGTCCTTGAGAATGTGGTGGTGAGCTGCTTTCCTGAATCACTGCAGTCCATGTGGTTTCGGTCTGTGGTGATCTGTCTTACTCTCTGTCTCCCACATGTGCATGTGGTACTGTCTGTGAGGAGCTGATGTCGAGGTAGCTGTGGGAGTCGGTAGGCTTGTAATGGATATTGGTGGACAGTTTATCATCAGAAATTGAGACAGAGAGGTCAAGGAACGGAAGGGAAGAGAAGTGTCAGAGATGGACCATGTGAAAATGATGGAGGGTTGGAAATTGGAAGCAAAATTAATAATTTTTTCCAGGTCCAGACGAGAGCATGAAGCAGCACCGAAGTAATCATCGATGTACCGGAGAAAGAGTTGTGGGAGGGGGCCGGAGTAGGACTGGAACAAGGAATGTTCCACATACCCCATAAAGAGACAGGCATAGCTGGGGCCCATTCGGGTACCCATAGCCACACCTTTTATCTGGAGGAAGTGAGAGTAGTTAAAGGAGAAATTGTTCAGTGTGAGAACAAGTTCAGCCAGACGGAGGAGAGTAGTGGTGGATGGGGATTGTTGGGGCCTCTGTTCAAGGAAGAAGCTAAGGGCCCTCAGACCATCCTGGTGGGGGATGGAGGTGTAGAGGGAATGGATATCCATGGTGAAGAGGAAGCGGTTGGGGCCAGGGAACTGGAAATTGTTGATGTGACGTAAGGTGTCAGAGGAATCACGGATGTAGGTGGGAAGGGACTGGACAAGGGGAGAGAGAAGGGAGTCAAGATAACGAGAAATGAGTTCCGTGGGTCAGGAACAGGCTGACACGATCGGTCTGCCAGGACAGTTCTGTTTGTGGATTTTGGGTAGGAGATAGAAGCGGGCCGTCATTGGTTGGGCGACTATCAAGTTGGAAGCTGTGGGAGGAAGATCTCCAGAGGAGATGAGGTCAGTGACAGTCCTGGAAACAATGGCTTGATGTTCTGTGGTGGGGTCATGGTCCAGGGAGAGGTAGGAGGAAGTGTCTGCGAGTTGGCGCTCAGCCTCCGCGAGGTAGAAGTCAATGCGCCAGACAACAACAGTACCACCCTTGTCAGCGGGTTTGATGACAATGTTGGGGTTGGACCTGAGAGAACGGAGTGCAGTGAGTTCAGAGAGAGACAGATTAGAATGGGTGAGAGGAGCAGAGAAATTGAGACGGCTAATGTCACGCCAACAGTTCTCAATGAAAAGATCAAGAGAAGGTAAGAATCCAGAGGGAGGTGTCCAAGTGGAGGGAGAATATTGGAGGTGGGTAAAAGGATCCGTTGAACGGGGAGAGGACTCCTGCCCAAAGAAGTGAGCACGGAGACGAAGACGGCAGAAGAAGAGTTCAGCATCATGCCGAGCCCGAAATTCATTGAGATGAGGGCGTAAGGGTATGAAACTAAGTCCTTTGCTGAGCACTGAACGTTCAGCATCGGAGAGGGGAAGGTCAGGGGGTATAGTGAATACGCGGCTGGGGCTGGGATTGGAAGATGGGGTGAGGACGGAGGGACAAGCAGGGGTGGAGGGTCCCAGATGGGTGTTGGTGTCGATGAGTTGTTGGAGCTTGCGTTCCTTAGCACTTGAGAGAAAGAGAAAAAGTTTCTTGTTGAGGCGACGGATGAGGCAAAGAATAAAATGAAACTGGGGCCACGCGCTGCTTTGAAAAAGGGTGCGGCGGTGCTGCTGGAGGGAGAGGTCGACTGTGTTCATATGGCGGCGCATGGCACTGAGTGTGGATCTCAGAATGCAACGGGAACAGCAGTCCGAGAAACGTTTTATGTCCCGGAGATACCTGTAATCCTGGGTTGTTCGAAACAAGAGGGATGGAATTTCAGTTGAAATCCACGTGGGGTGACTCGGAGACAGAGACAGTCACTGAGAAAGGAGATATGGCTGTGAAAGGGGGTTTTGGTAAACACCTTGTCAAACACCAGGAGAGAAATGGAAAGCAATGAAGGTGAGTAGGGCAGAAGAGACAGGCGGAAATCCTGTCGGAGAACAGAACTGTACTTCTTCAGAGAGGGCATTTCTTGAAGAGAAGTGGAAGTCAATTAAACACAGAGATAAAAACAAAAAGCTAAAAGCTACTGCGGATGCTGGAAATCCAAAACAAAAACAGAATTATCTGGAAAAACTCAGCAGGTCTGGCAGCATCGGTGGAGAAGAAATCAGTTAACATTTTGGCATTCCGTAGGGATCGTTCCCTCCGGGACACCCTGGTCCACTCCTCCATCACCCCCTAATCCTCAACCCCCACCAGTGGCACCTCCCCATGCCCACGCAGAAGATGCAACACCTGCCCCTTCACTTCCTCTCTCCTCACCGCCCAAGGGCCCAAAGACTCATTTCAAGTGAAGCAGCATTTCACTTGCATTTCCCCTAACTTAGTCTACTGCATTCGTTGCTCCCAATGCGGTCTCCTCTACATTGGAGAGACCAAACGCAAACTCGGCGACTGCTTTGCAGAACACCTGCGGTCTGTCCGCAAGAAAGACCCAAACCTCCCTGTCGCTTGCCATTTTAACACTCCACCCTGTTCTCTTGCCCACATGTCTGTCCTTGATTGCTGCATTGTTCCAGTGAAGCCCAACGCAAACTGGAGGAACAGCACCTCATCATCCGACTAGGCACTTTACAGCCTTCCGGGCTGAATATTGAATTCAACAACTTTAGATCTTAAACTCCCCCTCCCCCCATCCCCACCCCGTTTCTCCCCCACCCCCCTTTTTTTTCAATAATTTATAGAGATTCTTCTTTCCCCACCTATTTCCATTATGTTTAAATCAAAAACTAAAACCTTGTAAGTCTTTTCCACCCCATCCCCACTAGAGCTGTACTTTGATTGTCCTGTCTTCCATTCTTAATTACACTTTTCTTAGACAAATATCACCACCTTCAACACCTCTTTGATCCTTTTGTCTGTGACATCTTTTGATTATCTGCTCCTATCACTGCTTGCTTATCTCCACAATCACCACACCCTCAACTTCTCTCTCCCCCCCCCTCCCCCCCACCCCCCACCCTACCTAAAACCAGCTTATATTTCACCCCTCTCCTATCTATGCTTCAGTTCTGCCGAAGGGCCATGAAGGCACGAAACGTTAACTGATTTCTTCTCCACCGATGCTGCCAGACCTGCTGAGTTTTTCCAGGTAATTCTGTTTTTGTTTAGGCACTTTACAGCCTTCCGGACTGAATATTGAATTCAACAACTTTAGATCTTGATCTCCCTCCTCCATCCCAACCCCTTTCCGTTTCTTCCCCCTCCCTTTTGTTTTTTCCAATAATTTATATAGATTTTTCTTTTCCCACCTATTTCCATTATTTTTAAATCTATACCTGTAATGCCCTGTCAGTCTTTCCACCCCAACCCACTAGAGCTGTACCTTGAGTGTCCTGCCACCCATTCTTAATTAGCACATTCTCTTAGATAGTATCACCACCTTTAACACCTCTTTGTTCCGTTGTATGTGACATCTTTTGATTATCTGCTCCTATCACTGCTTGCTTGTCCCTACAACCACCCCCCACAACTTCTCTCCCCCACCCCCACCCCCACCCCAACCCCCCTCCGAACTCCCCACGTTAAACCAGTTTATATTTCACCCCTCTCCTAACTTTTCTCAGTTCTGTTGAAGGGTCATGAGGACTCGAAACGTGAACTCTTTTCTTCTCCAACGATGCTGCCAGACCTGCTGAGTTTTTCCAGGTAATTCTGTTTTTGTTTTGGATTTCAAGCATCTGCAGTAGTTTTTTCTTTTTATCTCCTTGTTTCTCTGTCTCCCCAATTCGCCTCTCTGTCCGTCTACCTCATCTGTCTCTCTCTCTGTCTCCCATATCCATGTCTGTCTTACCTCAGCCATGTCTATCTCCCCCATCTGTATCTAACACCCTCTCATCCTTTGTCTACCTCCCATGTCTGTGCCTTACCCTCCCCACATCTGCCTCCCTATTTCTCTGTCTCTCCCTGTACCTCTGCACCTCTCTCTGCCCTATGCTCATCTGTATATACCTCTTTCACTCCCATGCACCCCTCTCTCTATCCTTTCCTTGTCTGTCTCTCCATCTTTCAACCATCTTCCCTGGCTCTGTATATCCTCCATCTGTCTCCCCATCATATGGCCCCCAAATACTTATCTCTCCACTCATGCTTCTCTTTCTCTTTGACTCCACCCATCCCTCTCACTCACTCTGCCCCCATATCCCCAGTATATCTCACATCTCTCTCTCCATGTCCCCCAATTCAGCTCCTCCATCTGCTTTCGCTTCCAGTCTGCCTCTCCCCAGTCGACTCCCAGTCTGCTTCTCTCTTTCTCCCCCATCTATCCTCCCACAATCTGTATCCACAGGTCTCTCTTTCTATCCCTCTGGCTGTTTCTTATGTATGTCTAGACAGGTTGTCTTCACATTTCTGTCTCTCTTTCCCACCTGTCTGATTAAATCTTATTTAATAGTTACTGCTTGACTAATCAAATTGATTCTTTTTGATGGCATAGCAGAGAAGGATGACAAAGGAATGCAGTGGATGTTGCCTATATGGATTTTAAGAAAGCCTTTGACAATGTACCATAAAAAAGGCTGGTTAAACATTGAGGCTCATGGAGTAGGAGGGTCATTGTAAGCTTGGATAAAAAATTGGTTTAAGGATAGTATAAAAAAAGGTCATGGTAAATGGTTGTTTTTCAGAATGGAGGAGGGTAGTGTTGTTCCCCAAGGATTAGTGCGAGGACTACTGCTTTTTAGATATAGAATATATATATATATATATATATATATATATATATATATATATATATATATATCAATAACTTGGGTATTGGAATATATGGTAAAATTTCAAAAATTTTCAAATGTTACCAAACTTTGAGGATGTGGCAAATAGTGAGGATGATACCAATTGACTGCAACAGGATATAGAAAGGTTAGCAGAATGGGCAGGCAAGAGGCATTTGGAATTTAATACAGAGAAGTGTGAGGTGATGCATTTTTCCAGAAGGGAAAGGGAGAGGAAGTATAGACTAAATGTCACAGTTCAAAAGAGTGTTCAGTGACAGAGGGACCTAGGGGTTCACCAGCAGAGATCTTCAAAGCTGGAAGGATATATTGGGAGAGCAGTTAGCAAAGCATATGGGATCTTTGCCTTCATCATCAAGGTATTGAGTAAAAAAGCAGGGATGTATTGCTGAACTGGTTAGGTCACAATGAGTGTATTGTGTTCCAGTTCTGGTCAGCACACTTTAGGAAGGATGTAAAGGTCCTTGAGAGGATGCGGTGGAGATTTACCAGAATGGTTCCAGGGATTTAGGTTAGGTTTGAGAATCTGGGGTTTCTTCCTTGGACCAAAGGAGGCTGAGGGGAGATCTGGTAGAGGTGTGCAAGATTGTGACAGACGTAAATAAGGTAGACAAAGAAAAGCTGTTACCCTTAACTGATGGCACAAGGACTTGGAGATACAGGTTTAAGGTTTTGGGCAAGAGATGCAAGGGAATGTGAGGAAAAAGATTCTTTATGCAGCCTATGGTAATAACCAAATTTAGCCAAAATTAGATGACTGAGCAAGTGAGTATGGAAGGCATAGAAATTGTTGGCCAGTTAAGGCACAAGGGATTTTGGCAAGGTTGGATGGTGTTTATTTTAATGCAAGGAATCTGACGAATAGGGCTGATGAGTTGAGGGCACAAATTAACACATGGAAGTATGATGTCATTGCTGTCCCAGAAACATGGTTGAGAGAGGGGCAGGATTGGCAGCTCAATATTCTAGGATATAGGGTCTTCAGGCAAGACAGGGAAGGAGGTAAAAGAGGAATGGTATCACAAATATTGATTAGGGAATCAATTACAGCAGTAGGGAGGGATGACATCTTAGAAGGCTCCTCAAATGGAGGCATATGGGTAGAACGGAAAATCAAAAAATTGTAATCACATTGCTGGGAGTCTACCATAGGCCCCCAAACAGTCAGAGAGAAATAGAAGAGCAGATATGTAGGCAAATTTCAGAGAAATGTAAAAATAATAGAGTAGTAATAGTGTGGGATATCAACTTCCCCAACATGAACTGGGTTAGTCAGACTGTGATAGGTTTACAGTATGTGAAATTTTTAAAATGCATCCAGGAGAGCTTTTAAGCCAGTACGTAGAAGGTCCGAAAGAGAGGGGGTAGTCCTGGACTTAATTTTAGGGAATGAAGCCGGGCAAGTGGTAGAGGTATCAGTGGGTGAGCATTTTGCAGATAGTGATCAAAACTCCATTAGATTCAAGGTTGTTATGGAAAAGGACAAAGATGGGCCAGAAATCAGAATTCTAAATTGGGGGAAGGCCGATTTTAATAAGATCAGATTTAATTTGGCTAGAGTGGACTGGGAGCAGTTACTTTTCGGTAAATCAGCGTCAGAGCAGTGGGACTCATTCAAGAAGGAAATGGGGAGAGTACAGGGCCAACATATTCCAATAAAGATAAAGGGTGGGGCCAACAAATTCAGGGAACCCTGGATGTCAAGGGATATACAGGTTTGGATAAAGAGAAATAGAAAGGCTTATGGCAGATACCAAGGGCGCAAAACTGCGGAAGCCCTAGAGGAGTATAGAATGTGTAGAGGGGAACTTGAAAAGGAAACTAGGAGAGCAAAAAGAGGGCATGAAAAAACATTGGCAGGTAAAATAAAGGAAAATCCAAAGTTATATTACAAGTACATTAAGAATAAGAGGATAACTGGGGAAAGAGTAGGGCCAATTAAGGACCATAGTGGTAATTTGTGTGTGGAACCGGAAGACATAGGTAGGGTTCTAACTGAATACTTTGTGTCGGTGTTCACAAGTGAGAGGGTCCACGTAGGGATGGAAATCAGGCAGAAGGACTGCGATATAATTAAAGAAATTAGCATAGAAAGGGAGGAGGTTCTAAGTGGTCTGGCAGGCTTAAAAGTAGATAAGTCTCTAAGCCTGGATGAAATGTATCCCAGGCTGTTGAATGAGGCAAGGAAGGAAATAGCAGGGATGCTGGCAATAATTTTCAATACCTGTCCGGCCACAGGAGAGGTGCCAGAGGACTGCAGGACAGCTAATGTGGTACCGTTATTCAAGAAGGGAGGAAGGGTTAAAACAGGGAACTACAGGCCAGTCAGTCTAACCTCAATGGTGGGGAAACTATTGGAAGCAATCCTGAGGGGCAGAATTAATCTACACTTGGAGAGGCAGGGATTAATGAAGGACAGTCAGCAAGGTTTTGTTAAGGGGAGGTCATGTCTGACCAATTTGGTTGAATTTTTCGAAGAGGTGACCAGATGTGTAGATGAGGGCAATGCATTTGACATAGTCTACTTGGACTTCAACAAGGCTTTTGATAAGCTCCCATATGGGAGACTGATAACGAAGGTAAGAGCCTTTGTGATCCAAGGAAATTTGGCAAATTGGATCTAGAATTGGCTGAGTGGCAGGAAGCAGAAGGTGATGGTCGAGGGGTGTTTTTGTGACTAGATGCCTGTGTCCAGTGGGGTTCAACAGGGATCAGTGTTGGGTCCCTTGCTGCTTGTGTTATATATCAACAAGTTAGACTTGAATGTAGGAGGGTTGATCAGCAAGTTCGCGGATGACGTGAAAATTGTTGGGGTGGTAAATAGTGAGGAGGATAGCCTTAGATTACAGAAGGATCTTATAGATGGGCTGGTCAGATGGGCTGATCAGTGGCAAATGGAATTTAATCCTGAATATCTTTATACAATCCCGTAAGTGTGTGGTGATGCACTTGGGCAGCACAAACAAGGCACGGGAATACACGATGAATAGTAGGACCCTGGGAAGTACCGAGGATCAGAGGGACCTTGGCGTGCAGGTCCACCAGTCCCTTAAGGTAGCATGACAGGTAGATAAGGTGATTGAGAAGGCATATGGGATACTTGCCTTTATTAGTCGAGGCATAGAATATAAGAGCAGGGAGATTATGCTGGAACTGTATAAAACGCTGGTTTGGCCACAGCTAGAGCATTGCGCGCAGTTCCAGAATCTGCATTATAGGAAGGATGTGATTGCACTAGAGAGAGTGCAGAGGAGATTTACCAGGATATTGCTTGGGCTGGAGAATTTTAGTTATGAGGAGAGATTGGATAGACTGGGGTTATTTTCCCAGGAGCAGAGGAAATTGAGGGGAGACATGATTGAGATTTTAAAAATTATGAGGGGCAGAGAGAGGGTAGACAGGAAGGAACATTTCCGCTTTGTCGAGGGATCAATAACCAGGGGGCATAGAATCAAGGTAAGGGGCAGGAGATTTAGAGGGGATGTGAGGAAGAATTTCTTCACCCAGAGGGTGGTGGGAATCAGGAACTCACTGCCTGAAAGGGTGGTAGAGGCAGAAACCCTCAAAACATTTAAGAAGAATTTGGATGTGCACTTGCGATGCCATGGCATGCAAGGCAATTGGCCTGATGCTGGAAAATGGGATTAGAATAGTTAGAAACTTGTTTGACCAGCACAGACTCGATGCCGAAGGGCCTTTTTCTGTGCTGCCGACCTCTATGCCTGCCTCTCATCTCTCCCACACCCACCCACCATCCCGGATGCCTCCCCCCATTGGTCTCTTTCTATGTCCCTTGCCTGACTCCCTCACTGTCTCTCTCTCTCTCTCTCTCTCTTTCCTCTTCTCTGCTTCACCCCATCAGTTTGCCCCTGACCTGTCACTTTGTGCCTCCCACATCCGTCTGCCTCTGTCTGTCTCGACAAGTCTGCCTGTCCCCTTCCCTCAGGATTTCCCTCCACCAGTTGATGTCCCCACCATCTGCCTCTTGTACTGAATCTGTCAGATTATTACTCTGGAAATAGAGGAAATGGCTCAGCAAAAATAACTGAAAATGGAAATAACAAAAGCACCATCACGTGTGCAGATCTCAGTAAGAGGGAGGTTAACCCTGAACATCCAGACAGGTGTTTTTATTTAACAATGAAGTTGTGATTCCAGTAATGGGATCCCTCCACAGACAAGGCTGGACGAGCTTTGTTTTTCAAGGAGTTTTTATGCATATTATAAACAAACCGCTCACTGGAAATTCCCCGTATCATGGCAGGATGCAGCAACGCGCATGCGCGGGACAATAATACAACAGCGCATGCGCAGTAATGTTTCGGTCCCGCCCCCTTTCCAGTGAAAATTGATTGGCTACCAGCGCCGGGCATGCGCAGTCGGTTCTGTTCCTCCTCCCTCAGTTGCACGTTGAATATCACTGTCACCAAAACAGCAGAGAGAGAAACAGAGTGAATCCCACACTGACACAGATTAGAGAGTCTGACAGTAACAGAGATGGACAGACATTGAAATGTTCCAGCTCACAGGCAGTACCAGACACTGAAACATTCAATCATATAAAAGCAAAATATTAAAGGTGCTGGAAATGTGAAATTGTATAAAAAAACCTGAAAGACTCAGCAGGTCTGGCAGCATCTGTGTAGAGAGAAACAGTTAACGTTTCGAGTCCGTGTGCCTCAGAATGAATTTCACACTTGGACATAGTGCAGAGATTGACAATTCCTTTAAGAAGGGAGTGAGGCAAAAGACAGGAAATTACAGGCCGATTAGCCTGACCTCGGTTGTTGTTAAGATTTTAGAGTCCATTATTAAGGATGAGATTTCAGAATACTTGGAAATGCATGGTAAAATCGGGCAAAGTCAGCATGGTTTCATCAAGGGGAGGTCATGCCTGACAAATCTGTTAGAATTCTTTGAGGAGGTAACGAGTAGGTTGGACAAAGGTGAGCCAATGGATGTTATCCATTTGGACTTCCAGAAGTCCTTTGACAAGGCGCCGCACAGGAGGCTGCTCATAGATAAGAGCCCATGGTGTTAGAGGCAAGGTACTAGCATGGATAGAAGATTGGCTGTCTGGCAGAAGGCAGAGAGTGGGGATAAGGGGATCCTTCTCAGGATGGCGGCCGGTGACTAGTGGAGTTCCGCAGGGGTCAGTGTTGGGACCACAACTTTTCACTTTATACATGAATGATCTAGATGAGGGCATCCTGGCTAAGTTTGCAGATGATACAAAGATAAGTGGAGAGACAGGTAGTATTGAGGAGGCTGCAGAAGGATTTGGACAGGTTAGGAGAATGGGCAAAGAAGTGGCAGAAGGAATACAACTTGGGGAAGTGTGAGGTCATGCACTTTGGTAGGAAGAATAGAGGCACAGACCATTTTTTAAATGGGGAGAGAATTCAGAAATCTGGAGTGCAAAGGGACTTGGGAGACCTAGTCCAGGATTATCTTAAGGTTAACTTGCAGGTTGAGTCGGTAGTTAGGAAGGCAAATGCAATGTTGGCATTCAATTCGAGAGGACTAGAATATAAAAGCAGGTAAAAGCAAAAAACTGCGGATGCTGGAAATCCAAAACAAAAATAAAAATACCTGGAAAAACTCAGCAGGTCTGGCATCATCTGCGGAGAGGAACACAGTTAACGTTTCAAGTCCATATGACTCTTCAACAGAAGTAAGTAAAATTAGAAGAGAGGTGAAATATAAGCTTGTGTAAGGGGGGTGGTGGTGGTCGGACAGGTAGAGCTGGATAAAGGGCCAGTGATAGGTGGAGGTAAGCAAAAGATGTCACAGACAAAAGGTCAAAGAGGTGTTGAAGGTGGTGATATTATCTAAGGAATGTGCTAATTAAGGGTAGAAAGGACAAGCAAGGTACAGATAGCCCTAGTGGAGGTGGGGTGAAGGAATCAAAATGGGCTAAAAGGCAGAGATAAAAGAATGGATGGAAATATATTTTAAAATAATGGAAATAGGTGGGAAGAGAAAAATCTATATAAATGATTCGAAAAAAAAGGGGATTGGAAAGGGGGTGAGGATGGAGGAGAGAGTTCATGATCAAAAATTGTTGAACTCAATATTCAGTCTGGAAGGCTGTAAAGTGCCTATTCGGAAGATGATGTGCTATTCCTCCAGTTTGTGTTGAGCTTCACTGGAACAATGCAGCAGGCCAAGGATGGACATGTGGGCATGAGAGCAGGGTGGAGTGTTGAAATGGCAAGCGACAGGGAAGTCTGGGTCATGCCTGCGGACAGACCAAAGGTGTTCCGCAAAGCGGTCACCCAGTCTGCGTTTGGTTTCTCCAATGTAGAGGAAACCACATTGGGAGCGGCGAATGCAGTTGACTAAATTGAGGGAAGCGCAAGTGAAATGCTGCTTCGCATGAAAGGAATGTTTGGGCCCTTGGACGGTGAGGAGAGGGGAAGTTAAGGGGCAGGTGTTGCACCTTCTGCAGTTGCATGGGAATGTGCCGTGGGAGGGGCTTGAGGTGTAGGGGGTGATGGAGCAGTGGACCAGGGTGTCCCGGAGAGAACGATCCTTGTGGAATGCCGCCACGGGGGTGAAGAGAAGATGTGTTTGGTGGTGGCATCACGCTGGAGTTGGCGGAAATGGTGGAGGATGATCCTTTGAATGCTGAGGCTGATGGGGTGATATGTGAGGACAAGGGGGACCCTATCATGTTTCTGGGAGGGGGAGGAAGGTGTGAGGGCAGATGCGCGGGAGATGGGCCGGATATGGTTGAGGGCCCTGTCAACCACCGTGGGTGGAAAACCTCGGTTAAGGAAGAAGGAAGACATGTCAGAGGAACTGTTTTTGAAAGTGGCATCATCAGAACAGATGCGACGGAGGAAAAGGAACTGAGGGAATGGGATGGTGTCCTTACAGGAAGCGGGGTGTGAGGAGCCGTAGTCGAGGTAGCTGTGGAGTCGGTTGGCTTGTCATGGATATTGGTGGACAGTCTATCACCAGAAATTGAGACAGAGAGGTCAAGGAAGGGAAGGGAAGTGTCAGAGATGGACCATGTGAAAATGGGGTGGAAATTGAGAGCAAAATTAATACATTTTTCCAGGTCTAGACGAGAGAATGGAGCAGCACTGAAGTAATGATCGATGTACCGGAGAAAGAGTTGTGGGAGGGGGCCGGAGTAGGACTGGAACAAGGAATGTTTCACATACCCCATAAAGAGACAGGCATAACTGGGGCCCATGCGGGTACCCATAGACACACCTTTTATTTGGAGGAAGTGAGAGGAGTTTAAGGAGAAATTGTTCAGTGTGAGAACAAGTTCAGCCAGACGGAGGAGAGTAGTGGTGGATGGGGATTGTTTGGGCCTCTTTTCGAGGAAGAGGCGGAGAGTCATCCGACCATCCCAGTGGGGGATGGAAGTGTAGAGGGATTGGAGGTCCATGGTGAAGAAGAGGCGGTTGGGGCCAGGTATCTCGAAATTGTTAATATGATGTAGGGTGTCAGTGGAATCACGGATGTAGGTGGGAAGGGACTGGACAAGGGGAGAGAGAATGGATTCAAGATAGCAAGATGTGAGTTCCGTGGGGCAGGAACAGGCTGACACGATCGGTCTGCCAGGACAGTCCTGTTTGTGGATTTTGGGTAGGTGGTAGAAGCGGGCCATCCGAGGTTGGGAGACTATTAGGTTGGAAGCTGTGGAAGGATGATCTCCAGAGGAGATGAGGTCAGTAACAGTCCTGGAAACAATGACTTGACAGCATGGTTCAGGTCTAGACCGTCCCAACGGTACAGATCCTACTTTCCCCAATACTGGTGCTAGTGCCTCACGAACCAGGACCAGTCTTTGAGCCACATATTGATTTTTCTAATCTTATTTGCCCTATGCCAATTTTCATGTGGTGCAGGTTATAATCCAGAGATTATTACCTTTGAGATTATGTTTCTTAATTTGGTATACAGGTGCCATGCTCAGTCAGGGCATCAACCCTGCAGCCCCCACTCTCATCCAAACAAGCTGAGGGAACCTCAAAGCTGCTGGACAATTGCAAAGGCTGAGCCCCTGCGCTCAGGGTTCCCTTACCTTCCTCATTCGCAGTCACACTCTCCTGTCCCTGACTACTGCCCAAATCAGAAGACCCTGTCCTAAGAGATGAGACTGCCTCCAGGTACAAAGTATCCAGGTAACTCTCCCCCTCCCTAATGTGTTACACTGTCTGCAGTGCGGCCTGCAGCTCAATGACTCTGAGCTAAAGTTGTTCGAGCCGCAAACATTTACTGCAGATGTGATTGCCATGGAGTTACGCGATTAGGAGGATGAGAATTGTCGGGCTGGAAGAGGTTACAGGGATAGGGAAAAGAGGGGCTTTGTAGGAATGTCAACAGGATGATGAGAGGGTTGTCCTATGATGGCAGGTTGAGTAAATTGGGCCTATTCTGAGTTGAGAACAATGAGAGGTGATCTCATTGAAAGGTACAAGAGTCTGAAGAGGCTTGACAGTGTAGACACTGAGAGGTTCTTTCCCCTACTTTGGGAATCTACAACATGGGGGCAAAGTGTCAAAACAAGGAGTGGATCTTTTAAGACTGAGATAAGGAGACACAAATGTTGTGAATCCTTGGAATTCTCTACCCGAGAGGAGGTGGTTGCTGCATTGTTGAGTATATTCAAGACTGAGATTGAGATGTTTGATCTCTCATGAAATCAAGCAAAATGAGGATCGGGCAGGAAAGTGGAGTTGAGACAAAGGAGCAGCCCTGATCATATTGAATGGCAGAGCAGACTCAAAGGGCCATATAGTCGACTGCTGCTCCTATTTTTAACATTCTGAAGTTAAAATCCAGGCATCTCCGGATTCAGAGCCAACAGAGTAACACCCTAACAGACACTTACAATTCACTGCCTGGCAAATAGAAAGGGAAGGTATTGATGTCTGTGGAGGAGCAGTCAGTGTCACAGCAGTAATTGAGTTCGCACACTGGGGCAGTCAGATTACAGGTACAAATGGGAACAGCTGGAACAAGACAGAGAGAGAGAGAGAGAAAGATCTTATAATGGAGCGCGAACAGTCTCAAAAACCACCTCCCTCCCATGTCTGAATTTACAATCACCACCTTCTCCATTTCCCAAAATCAATCTGCAAACTTATCCTGCCACTGCTTTCTACTTATTCAATTAGAGATTCCAGATATGCAAATGAACCCTTCAAATTAAAAATAATGTTAATTTGAGGTACAATGGTAATGGTATTGCAGGAACAGCGACACCTGGGGGATAACAAACACAGATGTTTAAAGATAACACGACAAGTTGAGACAATTGTTTTAAAAGCTAGGAATCTTCAGCTTCATAAACAAATCTATAAATTACAAACACGAGGAAGTTATGTTAAAAGTTATGTTATCAGTCATCGGTTCCACCACAGCCGCGTCCAATTCTGGGTCCCTGGACCGGATTCCCACAACAGTACCAGGAATCAGGAACATTACCAAATGGACTGCAGCGGTTCAAGAAGCTGGTTCAGCACCACCTTCTCAAGGGTAATTAGGGATGGGCAACAAATGCTGACCTTGCCAGTCACATCTCATAAAAGAGAAAAAACTTCAGTTATGTGAAGACCCTGGGGAAACTAGTGCTTTTCTCCTTAGAGCATAGGAGGGAGATTGAAGAGAGAAGTTTAAAATGAACAATGTTTTGATAATGAGGGAGAAAGGATTTCCACTGACATAAGTGTTTCGAATGACAGAGGGTGGGAGGCAGAGGACGACAGGTTTATGGTATTCTGTAATTGTGGTAAAAGAAGCAGAGGGAGGTGAGTTTTTATTTTAAACATTGAGTTATGATGATCTGGAAGGAATTATCTGAAGGAGTGAGGGCACAAGTAACTCCCCATCCTGTCCCCTCTCCAAATGCCCGCTCTGACAGAGGGTTTTAGTGTGTTTAAAAGGATTGGTCAGGAGACAGAAACTTTACTCACTGGTGGGGGAGCCCAGGACAAGGGGACAAATATCTTAATATCAGAGTTAGGGCATTGAGGAGAGAAAGTTAGGAAACGCTTCCTCAAACAAAGGCTGGTGGAATTGGGGAAGTCTCTCCCACATAAAGCAGCAGACATTAGCTGAGTGAATAATGTTCAGCCTGAGATGGGGATATTGTTGCTGCCCGAGGCTGTGGATATGAAGCCCAGGCGGCCGGATTGAATTTGTCTCCCGGATCAGTCATGATCTGAGTGAATGGGCGGCTCAGGCTGGAGGGGCTGAATGGCTCCTCCTGTTCCCGCTGCCAGAGCTCAGAGCCCGCTTTACCTCCGGGCCCGGGGCCGGGCCGGGCCGGCGGGCGGAGGGAACATTGACGGGTCCTGGAGCAGGGGGTGGCCATTCGGCCGCTTTGATCCGGGACAGCCCACCTTTCAGATACTTTACCCTTTGTCTGATGTCGGTTACCTTTATGTCTGTTATTTTTATTTTAGGGTCGGGAACAATGCCCAGGTTCACAGAGACTCAGCCCCGGACCGTGTTGCTGGTTCCCCCTCCCCCGAGCGCGGACAATCTCAGTAACGGGGCTCCCGGCTCCCCCGACACTGAAAACAAGGCGGCTCATCAGCCGGGCCCGGCCCGTTGCTAAGGGAACGCGGCTCAGTGGCGGCAGGGCGCAGGCGCGGCGTCTCAGCTCGGAAAGTGGGTGTGACGCTGCGGCGGGTCACGTGGGAGAGAGAGAGCGAGAGAGAGAGAGAGAGAGAGAGAGAGAAAGCGAGAGTGAGCTGTCAATCAAAGGAGCTGCTGTGGGTCCCCAGTGAGCTTTCAACACAAAATCTGCAACTCTGAAATCCAATGAGAAATTTACAAAAATAAAGGGGGAAATGCAAATATGTCAGTGGAGAGGAAAATCAGATGAAACTTTCAGCTCCAAGGAAGCTGAAAGCTGCTGTGGTGATAGACTGTCCACCAATATTCATTCCAAGCCCACTGACTCCCACAGCTACATCGACTACAGCTCCTCACACCCCGCTTCCTGTAAGGATTTCATCCCATTCTCTCAGTTCCTTCACCTCCGTTGCATCTGTTCTGGTAATTCCACCTTCCAAAATGGGGCTCCTGACATGTCTCTCTTCTTGCTTAACTGAGGTTTATCCCTCACTGTGTTGACAGGGCACTCAACCGTGTCCGACCCATCTCCCGCGCTTCTGCCTTCACACCTTCCCCTCTCTCCCAGAACCATAATAGGGCACCCCTTGTCCTTGCCTTTCTCCCTACCAGCCACCGGATTCAAATGATCATCCTCCACCATTTCCACCACTGACACCCACAGCTACCTCGACTACTGCTCCTCACACCCCGCTTCCTGTAAGGACTCCATCCGATTCTCTTACTTCCTTCACCTCCGTCGTATCTGTTCTGATGATGCCTCCTTCCAAAATGGGGCTCCTGACATGTCTCCCTTCCTGCTTAACTGCGGTTTACCACTCACTTTGTTGACAGGGCCCTCAACCTTGTCCGACCCATCTCCCACGCCTCTGCCTTCACACCTTCCCCTCTCTCCCAGAACCGTGATAGGGCCCCCTTGTCCTCGCTTTTCTTCCTACCAGCCTCTGCATTCAAATGATCATCCTCCACCTTTTCCACCAATTGCAGCATGATGCCAACACCTAAAACATTTTACCCTCACCCTCCCTGTCAGCATTCTGTATGGACCATTCCCTCCATGAGACCCTGGTCCACTCTTCCATCACGCCTAACACCTCACCCCCTTCCCACAACACCTTCCCATGCAATCGCAGAAGGTGCAACACCTGCCCCTTTAGCTCCTCCTTCCTCACCATCCCAGGGCCTAAATAATCCTTTCAGGTGAAGCAATGCTTCACTTGCACCTTCTTCAATTTGGTCTACTGTATTTGCTGCTCCCAATGCAGTCTCTTCTACAATGGCGAAACCAAACGCAGACTGGGTGACCACTTTGCAGAACACCTTCAGTCTCTCCACAGCATGATCCTGACTTTCCTGTCACTTGCCATTTCAACATGCCATCCTGCTCTCATGCTCACATGTCCATCCTTGGCCTGCTACAATGTTCCAATGAAGCCTTACACAAACTGGAAGAACAGCATTGGATCTTCCAATCAGGTAGTTCACAGCCTCTGGACTTAACATTGTCTCCCACAACTTCTGACCATGAACTCTCTCCTCTATCTTCACCCCTTTGTAAATCCCTTTTTTAAAAAAAATCTTTTATTTACTTATTTTAATTTCATTCTTGTTTTAACCTTTTTTAACCCCCTTTTTAAAATCCTTTTCCCCCTACCCTCACACCTCATTTTCTGCCAGTACATGTCCCCACACTTCGGAACAATGAAGTTGACAGGTTAGATTTCTGGGAATGGTGTGATTTTGGATATCAGCACTCTTAGTGAAAGATTAACAATTCTGATTTGAGTTTATTGAGTGTTAAACAGCAGCTGGTAGCTGGAAAGTAACATCTATATACTCCATATCAATCACTGCTAATTTTGAAGTCCCAAACATTTTGCAGAGACATCGCTATTCACAATTCATTTAGGATGGGTTTTTTTCTGCTTAGTGTCTCTGTGCAGCTTCAAAAAAAACAAGCAACCTACAAACTGTGACTGAAAAACTGATCCCGGAACGACACAACATACAATAATTGTTCACATTTAATAGGACTGGGGAAAATTGAGAATTATGGGGATGGAGATGAGATCTAAGAGCATTTTGTTAGATTAAACAGTTATAATATTATTTAAACTTTTCCATCTATTTTACAGTATTTTCCTCTCATATTTTACCAGTTTTGTACAACAAAAACTAAGTGTCTCAGACATTAATATTTCAATGGTCATGGAATGATGTTTGTAGAGATTGTCTTGTATATGGTACATGGCTCTGATTTAGTGTAAATTGTCAATCTCTGCACTCTGTCCAAGTGGGAAATTCATTCTGTGTCTTCTTTGTCATACGGACTCGAAACTTTAACTGTTTCTCTCTCCACAGATGCTGCCAGACCTGCTGAGTCTTTCAGTATTTTCTGTTTCAATTTCACATTTCCAGCACCCGTAATATTTATAATAAAATGTTTATAATAAAATAAAAGCAAAATACTGCAGATGCTGTAAATTTGAAACAAAAACAAAAATACCTGGACAAACTCAGCAGGTCTGACAGCATCTGCGGAGAGGAACACAGTTAATGTTTTCAGTCCGAATGACTCTTCATCAGAACTGAGTGAATATTGAAATGAGGTGAAATATAAACTGGTTTAAGGTGTGTGTGTGGGGGGGGTGGGGTGGGGGGGGGTAGAGAGTGGTAGGCAGAGCTGGATAGAGGGCCAGTGATAGGTGGAGATATCCAAAAGATGTCATAGACAAAAAGGCAAAAAGGTGTTGACGGTGGTGATATTATCTAAGGAATGTGCTAATGCTGACATTAAGGGTAGAAAGCAGGACGAGCAAAGTACAGATAGCCCTAGTGGGGGTGGGGTGGGGGGAAGGGATCAAAATAGGCTAAAAAGTGGAGATTAAACAAGGGATGGAAATACATATAAAAATAACGGAAATAGGTGGGAAAAGAAAAATATATTTAAACTGTTTGAAAAAGGGGGATTGGAAAGGGAGTGGGGATGGATGAGAGAGTTCATGATCTGAAGTTGTTGAACTCAATGTTAAGTCCGGAAGGCTGCAAAGTGCCTAGTCGGAAGATGAGGTGCTGTTCCTCCAGTTTGTGTTGAGCTTCAATGGAACATTGCAGCAGGCCAAGGACGGACATGTGGGCATGAGAGCAGGGTGGAGTGTTGAAATGGCAAGTGACAGGAAGGTCTGGGTCATTCTTGCAGACAGACCGAAGGTGTTCTGCAAAGCAGTAACCCAGTCTGTGCTTGGTCTCTCCAATGTAGAGACAACCTCATTCGAAGCAGCGAATGCAATAGACTAAATTGAGGGAAGTGCTGCTTCACTTGAAAGGAGTGTTTGGGCCCTTGGACAGTGAGGAGTGGGGAAGTAAAGGGGCAGGTGTTGAACCTTCTGTGATTGCATGGGAAGGTGCCGTGGGAGGGGGTTGAGGTGTAGGGTGTGATAGAGGAGTGGATCAGAGTGAACCGAGGGAATGATCCCTGCGGAATGCCGCCGGCAGGGTGGAGGGAAGATCTGATTGGTGGTTGCATCATGCTGGAGCTGGCGGAAATGGCGGAGGATGATCCTTTGATTGCGGAGGCTGGTAGGGTGATAAGCAAGGACAAGGGGAACCCAATCATGGTTCTGGGAGAGAGAGGAAGGTGTGAGGGCAGATGCGCAGGAGATGGGCTGGACATGGTTGAGGGCCCTGTCAACCACAGTGGATGGAAAACCTTGGTTAGGGAAGAAGGAAGGCATGTCAGAGGAACTGTTTTTGAAAGTGGGATCATCAGAACACATGCGACAGAGGCGAAGGAACTGAGAGAATGGGATGGAGTTCTTACATTAATCAGGGTGTGAGGAGCTGTAGTTGAGGTAGCTGTCAGAGTCGGAAGGCTTGTAAGACTCAGATAAGGAGACTCAAATATAGTGAATCCTTGGAATTCTCTACCCGAGAGATGGTAGACTCTCCATTGTTGAGTATATTCAAGACTGAGATTGAAATGTTTGATCTCTCATTGAAAAAAGCGAAATGAGGATCGGGCAGGAAAGTGGAGTTGAGACAAAGGAGCAGCCCTGATCATACTGAATGGCAGAGCAGACTCAAGGGGCCATACAGTCGACTCCTCCTCATAGTTTTTACATTCTTAAGTTAAAATCCAGGCATCTCCTGATTCAGAGCCAATATAGTAACACTCTAATAGACACTTATAATTCTCTGCCTGGCAAACAGAAAGGGAAGGCATTGATGTCTGTGGAGGTACAGTCAGTGTCACAGCAGCAATTGAGTTCGCACACTGGGGCAGTCAGATTACAGGTGCAAATGGGAACAGGTGGAACAAGACAGAGCGAGAGAGAGAGAGAAAGATCTTATAATGGAGCGCGAACAGTCTCAAAAACCACCTGCCTTCCTTGTCTGAATTTACAATCACCACCTTCTCCATTTCCCAAAATCAATCTGCAAACTTATCCTGCCACTGCTTTCTACTTATTCAATTAGAGATTCCAGATATGCAACTGAACACTTCAAATTAAAAATAATGTTAATTTGAGGTACAATGTTAATGGTATTGCAGGAACAGCGACACCTGGGGGATAACAAACACAGATGTTTAAAGATAACACGACAAGTTGAGACAATTGTTTTAAAAGCTAGGAATCTTCAGCTTCATAAACAAATCTATAAATTACAAACACGAGGAAGTTATGTTAAAAGTTATGTTATCGGTCATCGGTTCCGCCTCAGCCGCGTCCAATTCTGGGTCCCTGGACCGGATTCCCACAACAGTACCAGGAATCAGGAACATTACCAAATGAACTCCAGCGGTTCAAGAAGCTGGTTCAGCACCACCTTCTCAAGGGTAATTAGGGATGGGCAACAAATGCTGACCTTGCAAGTCACATCTCATAAAAGAGAAAAAACTTCAGTTATGTGAAGACCCTGGGGAAACTAGTGCTGTTCTCCTTAGAGCATAGAAGGGAGATTGAACAGAGAAGTTTAAAATGAACAATGTTTTGAGAATGAGGGAGAAAGGATTTCCACTGACATAAGTGTTTCGAATGACAGAGGGTGGGAGGCAGAGGACGACAGGTTTATGGTATTCTGTAATTGTGGTAAAAGAAGCAGAGGGAGGTGAGTTTTTATTTTAAACATTGAGTTATGATGATCTGGAAGGAATTAACTTAAGGACTGAAAGCAGAAGTAACTCCCCATCCTGTCCCCTCTCCAACTGCCAGCTCTGACAGAGGGTTTTAGTGTGTTTAAAGGGATTGGTCAGGAGACAGAAACTTTACTCACTGGTGGGGGAGCCCAGGATAAGGGGACAAATATCTTAATATCAGAGTCAGGATATTGAAGAGAGAAAGTTAGGAACCGTTTCCTCACGCAAAGGCTGGTGGAAGTGGGGAAGTCTCTCCCACATAAAGCAGCAGACATGAGCTGAGTGAATCATGTTCAGCCTGAGATGGGGATATTGTTGCTGCCCGAGGCTGTGGATATGAAGCCCAGGCGGCCGGATGGAGTTTGTCTCCCGGATCAGTCATGATCTGAGTGAATGGGCGGCTCATGCTGGAGGGGCTGAATGGCTCCTCCTGTTCCCGCTGCCAGAGCTCAGAGCCCGCTTTACCTCCGGGCCCGGGGCCGGGACGGGCCGGCGGGCGGGGGGGACATTGACGGGTCCCGGAGCTGGGGGTGGCCATTCGGCCGCTTTGATCCGGGACAGCCCATCTTTCAGATACTTTACCCCTTGT
This sequence comes from Cetorhinus maximus, assembly GCF_964194155.1. NCBI lineage: Eukaryota > Metazoa > Chordata > Chondrichthyes > Lamniformes > Cetorhinidae > Cetorhinus > Cetorhinus maximus. The sequence goes on along the minus strand of NC_135894.1, from coordinate 5,766,353 downwards.
CTGATGTCGGTTACCTTTATGTCTGTTATTATTATATTAGGGTCAGGAACAATGCCCAGGTTCACAGAGACTCAACCCCGGACCGTGTTGCTGGTTCCCCCTCCCCCGAGCGCGGACACTCTCGGTAACGGGACTCCCGGCTCCCCCGACACTGAAATCAAGGCGGCTCATCAGCCGGGCCCGGCCCCTTGCTTAGGGAACGCGGCTCAGTGGCGGCAGGGCGCAGGCGCGGAGTCTCAGCTCGGAAAGGGGGTGTGACGCTGCGGCGGGTCACGTGGGGGAGAGAGAGAGAGAGAGAGAGAGAGAGAGAGAAAGCGAGAGTGAGCTGTCCCCAGTGAGCTTTCAACACAAAATCTGCAACACTGAAATCCAATGAGAAATTTACAAAAATAAAGGGGGAAAATGCAAATATGTCAGTGGAGAGGAAGATCAGATGAAACTTTCAGCTCCAAGGAAGCTGAAAGCTGCTGTGGTGATAGACTGTCCACCAATATCCATTCCAAGCCCACTGACTCCCACAGCTACATCGACTACAGCTCCTCACACCCCGCTTCCTGAAAGGACTCCATCCCATTCTCTCAGTTCCTTCACCTCCGTCGCATCTGTTCTGATGATGCCACCTTCCAAAATGGGGCTTCTGACATGTCTCTCTTCTTGCTTCTCTGAGGTTTACCCCTCACTGTGTTGACAGGGCCCTCAACCGTGTCCGACCCATCTCCCGCACTTCTGCCTTCACACCTTCCCCTCTCTCCCAGAACCATGATAGGGTCCCCCTTGTCCTCACTTTTCTCTCCACCAGCCTCCGCATTCAAATGATCATCTTCCACCATTTCTGCCAATTGCAGCATGATGCTGTTAGGGGAAAGAAAGTAAATAAGAATTTATGGTAAGGGAGAATTCATTATAAGGGATTAAATTTCTTAAATTAGAATCTATAGTCAGGACAGCGCAAACCAGCGCAAATCAGTAAATCAACAATTAAACAGTTAAACCAGATGAACCTTATACACCCTCATACTTTGTACACCCTCAGGGTTTGCAATCACTAGCAAGGTCCTGGGAATTAGACTGGAGACTTCGGTTGGAAAACAACCGAGATTAAATGTGCTCTTCAACAGATAGGGGAAGGACAGATGGTCCCAGCTTAGATGGGAGGGAAGGTCTCTGCCTTGGTGAAAATAGGAACATGCATGTCCCAGAGATGTCTGTTTAATGTAAACCTGTATGTTGACGTGATCAGAATCTGGAAACTGTTCTTGTACGTGATCAATAATGTAAATATGTTGAACACTTGTAATTTAGCAGAGTGCTATCTCAAGCTGCATTGAGATGGCTCTCTCCTTGCAATTGCTCAAATAAACGATCGTGACCTGTACCTGAAACTCCTGTTGTCCATTTGTCAAAGTGACCACATCAGTTTGGCGTAGTCGGCAAGATACTCGGATTGGACACTCAGGACGGCTCTGCAAAGTAGGTGAGTATATTTCATTTACCACCTGTAGTTAGTGCATTAAGCCTACCCGAGTATAGTCCGGCCGAGTATCAAATAATCAGGGGGAGGACTCGGGACAGGACAGAGATAGGAGGCGCTGAGAGGAGACACGCATGCGGCTAGCGGGCCAAAGGCGCGCAGGAAGGCCAGACCCCAGTTAAGAGGAGGCTGAGCCGCGCTGGCGAGTTACGGTTTGAAATATAACCATAAATGAAGACGCGCAGGAAGGCCAGACCCCAGTTAAGAGGAGGGGGAGCCGTGCTGGCGGGTTACGGTTTGAAATATACCCATAACCGAAGCCGCGCAGGAAGGCCAGACCCCAGTGAAATAAGTGAAACCGCACATACCGCAAGTAACTAAGTTGTTAGGGCCGTGTGAACGTACCGCGCAGAGATAGACAGGAATAAGAACAGAGGGTTGCCAGGGAAGCAGAATCATACTATGGAACTCTACTGGGGTCCCACGGACTCCATTACGAGATTCATAGCGGAAAAACAGTCAAGACTAATCACAAAAATGCAGAAGGAGGGGTGGAATCCACAGGGAACCCCCGGAGAACTAAAACAGTGGTGGGTAGAACTAAGAACTAAAAGGATAAGGAAAAGAAAGGGGTGATGGATATTATTACCTTGTATAAGTGATCTAAGTTACAAGAGCTTGAGCTGAGCAGAGAGAGAGAGAAAAGGGAGTTAATAAGCACTGACAGGCAGGAGCAGGGAAATGTGAGCTTTCGTCAGTTTGATGGTCCCTATAGGTGGAGCCTTCAAAATCTCTTTATTTCCCCCACTGCTATTTGAAGTTTAGTTTAGAATATGAGAATTTTAAGTCATTAAGTTAAGGATACAGGAATATAAATAAATACATCTAAATATAAGTTTCTTTGTGTGCAAGGTAGCATTTGTATGTGAGTTTTAACGTGTTTTCTTCCGTAATTGTTATTTATGTGTGTAGTTCAGCACTTTAGGGTTGAAAGCCCCATGTTAGATTAAAGGAAAAGTATACTGAAACATTCCAAAGTTTTGAGTACAAGGTTTGAGTTGAGATTTCTGGCGTAAAAAAATCGCAATTTGAAGGTATCATGAAGCTAAACAGGGTTAGATGAACCAACCTTTGTACCACCACCTTGCAGACTAGTATTACCAGCTTCCAACGGATTGGGATTGATACATACGAGTTACATTAACTCAGACGAGTTAGTTTTCTAAATTTCTGAGGGGAAAAATTACCTGAAGCTCAAGGGATTCTAGGAAAACCAAATGGCATAAACACACGGCCTAGGTGGTTCCAATGGATAAAAAGGGGTTTCTTTTGAAGAGATGAATTAAATATGAAAGGAAATCAGCATCCCAACAGCACTGTTATTTGAATATAAAAACAAAAAACTACTGCAGATGCTGGAAATCCAAAACAAAAACAGAATTACCTGGAAAAACTCAACAGGTCTGGCAGCATCGGCGGAGAAGAAAAGAGTCGACGTTTCGAGTCCTCATGGCCCTTCAACAGCACTGTTATTTGAAGTTGGGACAAGGCTTGAGGAGTAAAGTGCAGTGTAGTTTAGAAGATTACTTTGAATAACGAGGATGTTATCCAACGATAGAGAATGTGTCGGTAAACATATGGGAATTATAACTTGGATACAAATCAATACACATAAGAAAGAGGTAGTTTTAATTTTGATAGCGTAAATTACATTTCTTTCAATGTTTACAATTTTGAGGTTTGGTTCGTGATATAGTTCTCAAAAGGAATTTTACATATTAAAGGGTTTTTCACAACAATTGGCATTAATTCAAATGCGTCAAGCTTTTGTATTTGTAAGTCTGTCCCAAAATATGAAGCTAAGCTCAAGACCTTGGCAAAGTTTGGCACAAATCCAATTTTTGGCCGAGTTAATGAATCTGGGATAATTCTAAAAGAAATGGGTCAGACACAATTTAGTGGGTTACCTTTGAGACAATAAAATGTTGTTTGAGAAGAAGATAAGGAGCATGTCAATGCCTGATTTCTGTTTTTAAAACTGTTATGAGAATATTTTATTTAATTTGAAGTCTCTCCAGGCAACCTGAACAAGATAAGATGGTAGCTGTTGCATGTGTAAAATCTTATGAGGCAAATAGGAGAAAGATTTAGGGCAAGGGGACACAATATACAAACTGTTTCAAGGGAAGTGAATTTGATAATCTGGCCATCAACTGACACATTGGAAACGCACAGGGGGAGACAAGCAAGGATCTAGAGACAGAGATCCTCATTGACATAGAATAGTTAATATGGCCTAAAGAGCAAGGAAACATTATAAACGATCAAGGCAATAGAGAAACTGACACCAAGAGAATCTTAGGATGATCATGGTCAGGGGAAAAAAACTTAGAGTTGTAACTATGTTGAATCTGTAGTTCAGGAATTGAAATGTAAGGGGAAATAACACTTAACAACAATTTACCACAAGACAGGTAAAGGGAAAGCTGGAAAAAGGCTAAATAGATGTATCACTGATTGTATTAATGTGCCTGTGAGCTGCAAAAAGTAAGATCACAGGTTTAACACTATGATGACAGGCAGAGTTAAGCGGCTCCCAGAGAGAACCATCACTGGAAGTGAAGATACTGAGCCATTGAAAGATAGGATAAGAATGTGAATTGTAGAGTTGTGTTGGCAGTTTAAGGAATTGAGGTCCAACGTGGGACAGCAGCAAGAGACAGTAGATTGGAAGGAGTGGGAGTGCCTATCCAGATGGGTTCAGATCAGGGAACTCATCTCACAGGAAGAGTCATTAAAGAAATGTATAAATTTAAATTTAAACAAAATTCCACATTCCCTACCAGCCACAAAGCTCGGAGATGTTGGAAAGGATGAACATTACTTAAAAAAAACATCAATAGTAAAAGCAACTCAAGAGACAGGGAATAGCCCAATATTCTAATGCGCCTTAGGGCTGCCCCAAGCAGGACCACCAGTTTCACCCCATTTGAAATAATGACAAGGAGAGCAATGTAGTTACCCAAGGGAATCATAGTAGGAATGGGAGATGTAGGACCACAAAAAGGAAGGATGCGAGACTATGTGAGGGAAATAAGTAAGCAACTGCATGAGTTAAGGAAGGAAGTCAGAGACCGACAGTTGATTAAGGTAAATCTAAAGAGCAACAATGGACCAAGTGGAGGATAAGCTGATCATCAAGGTGAGCCCAGAGCGAACAGGCATGGACCATTCGAGGAAATTATGACAGGTGATACATGCACACTTGTAGATATGAGAATCGGAAGTAAATGAAGGCATTACACACAGTAAAAGATACATGACAATTGACCAAGCGGTAACCCGGAGAGCGGGAGCCGATGTTAATGTCTCCAAAGAGCTACAATCCTGGTCGTGGGCGTATCAGTACTGGCAACAAGGTCGGGGATCACCACTGCTCATCCTGCATCGCAGGAGGAACTTTGGTACAGCACGGACAGTGCCGAATGTGACACGCAATGGGGAATAATAAATGTAACAGTAGGAGAACAAATGCTTTCGAATTGTAGTAAGGGTTTGCTTTAGATCGGGCGTGGGAGGTCCGCCTAAAAGAGCCACTATCTAGCCACCTCCCACCTCTACTTCCACAGTCCGAGTAGAGATAATTAAAACTTCTCACACCACACTGACTGATTCACCTTGTCCAACTATGCATCCAGGACCGACGAATGGTTCGGTACTGGTTAATCAGAAGTTTTGTATGGACAATGTACACCTCGAGCTGGTACCCGTGGTCTTGAACATATCCGGAATTGCCACGCCCCAGTGGTGCTCAACTCATATTCGAAACTATATACGGCTCTGATGGGCCAGCTGATGACTGAAGCATCTCAGTTGAACAGCGGGATGCGATCAGGCTTGGGAGGGAACTGCATTAAGCACAGCCTGATAAATGTTGCCGCTACGATATTCAATACAGGGACATCAGTGGTTAATTCAGAACCTGGCAACTGTTGACCAGAAGGTCCGGACCTTGAGCTTTAAGCTCAAGGAAATTTTAGAGCGGGGACAGAGAATTCATAACACCCAATTAAACAAAGACCAGGACATGACATGGTTAATCCAAAACCTGGCTGCCATGCTCGAAAGTCATGCAGGGACTATCAATAAACTGATTAACATAGGGGAAAATATTTCAGACAAAGCAAGCAGAAATGATGTTTGCAACACATGTGGATCCTGGGCACTGCAACAAGCCTGAGAGAATTTAAGACAGATTAATGAAGGGGTAGTTCCTTTATGGGTTACTAATGAGCATGTATTTAATTTTTCACGACATAAAGATCATGACTTGACCGGTTGCCAGCTCTGAGCTTTAGCACGCATATATAGAATGAATGTTGAATGTATAGTCAATAGTAATATGCTGATAGGCATTGTATTAGTAACACCTGTCATAGCTATGTCAACAACCGGCAGGACATGATATAGAGTAGAAAATATTGGGGTTATAAGGGGGCATTATTATATTAGGTATCATGACATTCCACCATACGCATTAGACATAGAAGGAAATATAGTTCGTATCACATTAGAAGAGTGTAGGATAGAGACCACCGCAGTAGTAGGCGCACCCAATATATGAGACAGAATGAGCTAAGTGCCAGTTTAAAGCAGCAACAAGTTGTACAATGGAAAGTATATAGGCTGCCAAGAACCAACCAATGTTGCATATGCGGGGAATGGGAGATATTGTATTACCACGTGGCAGGAGAAGGTCCAGTACGGGAGCAACCGCATGTGCCCAATCCACAATCATTCAGCGTGCCTACACCCACAGGTGACGGCAAGGGTAGGGAAAGTGGAACTGGTCGAGATATCCAGGAGAGGAACGAGTACTGTTTAGGTCAAGAAAAGTCTTAAGGATAACCTGACCCAGTATTTCAACCAGTTGTCCTATAAAATTCCCTTATTACCTAAGCACCTAACCACGATTTGGAGACAGGCTCAGCAGGTATACTGAACTTACTATACACTGCAGCAACAGGTTAGAGCCTTAAAAGAGGATATCGAGCAAATAATTTCCTCCACATGGTGGTGGTGGAACTGAGGCTCAAATGAACAAATACGCCCGTGGATTCGTATGATCTCCTATGCCCAGGTGGTGATTCAGCTGATACTAGTTATATATTTAACATGCTTGATTCATTGTACCCAAAGGTGGCAAAAGACGTGGTGCTGGGGGAGTTTTAGAAGCCAGAGGCCTGAATTGAAGGGCCAGATGATACAGATGGTCTGACGATACCTTTAACAACCCAAGGCTGAATGGCTGGCTACCATCAATGGGCGGCGGTGTGTAAAGGGACAGACAGTACCACTGCCGTTGGCTACCTTGGGCTAGGCCAAGGGCCAAAAGAGGGGACCGTTAGGGGGAAGAGAGTAAATGAGAATTTATGGTAAGGGAGAACTCATTATAAGGGAATGAATTTCTTAAATTAGAATCTATAGGCAGGCCAGCGCAAATCAGTAAATCAACAATTAAACGGTTAAAACATATGAACCTTATGCACCCTCAAACTTTGTGCACCCTCAGGGTTTGCAATCACCAGCAAGGTCCTGGGAGTTAGACTGTAGACTTAGGTTGGAAAACAACCAAGATGAAGTGTGCTCTTCAACAGATAGGGGAAGGACAGATGGTCCCAGCTTAGATGGGAGGGAAGGTCTCTGCCTGGGTGAAAATATGGACAGACGATGCATGTACCAGAGATGTCTGTTTAATGTAAACCTATATGTTGACTAGATTGGAATCTGGAAACTGTACTTGTATGTCACCAATAATGTATAAATATGTTGAACACTTGTAATTTAGCAGAGTACTGTCTCAAGCTGCATTGAGATGGTTCTCTCCTTGCCATTGCTCGAAAAATGATCACGACCTGTACCTGAGACTCCTGTGGTCCGTTTGTCAAAGTGACCACAACAATGCCAACACCAAAAACATCTTCCTGTCAACCACCTAGTCAGCATTCTGTAGGGACCATTCCCTCCATGAGACCCTGGTCCACTCTTCCATCACTATTCCCTAACACCTCATACCCTTCCCACAACACCTTCCCATGCAATCGCAGAAGGTGCAACACGTGCTCCTTTACCTCCTCCTTCCTCACCGTCCAAGGGCATAAATACTCCTTTCAGCTGGAGCAATGCATCACTTGCACCTTCTTCAATTTGGTCTACTGTTTTTGCTGCTCCCAATGCAGTTTCCTCGACACTGAACCAAACGCAGGCTGGGTGACTGCTTTGCGGAACACCTTTGGTCTGTCCGCAAGCATCATCCTGACTTTCCTGTCAATTGCCATTTCAACATGCCATCCTGCTCTCATGCCCACATGTCCATCCTTGGCCTGCTGCAATGTTCCAGTGAAGCCCAACGTAAACTGTAAGAACAGCATCTGATCTTCCGAACAGGCACTTTACAGCCTCTGGACTTAATATTGACTTCCACAACATCAGGCCATGAACCCTCTCCTCAAACTTCACCCCTTTTTAAATCTTTTTTTTTTTAAAAAGTATTTTATTTACTTATTTTGATTTTCATTCATTCATTGTTTTAACATTTTTTAACCCCCTTTTTAAAGATCATTTTCCCCTAACCTTGCACCTCAGTTCCTGCTAGTACATGTCCCCACACTTCAGAACAATGAACTTTATAGGTTAGATTTCTGGGAATGGTGTGATTTTGGATATCGGCAACCTTATTGAAAGATTAACAATTCTGTTTTGATGACTGTTGGTTTATTGAGTGTTAAACAGCAGCTGGTAGCTGGAAAGTAACATCTATATACTCCATATCAATAACTGTTAATTTTGAAGTCCCAAACATTGTGCAGAGACAACGCTATTCACAATTCATTTAGGATGTTTTTTTTCTGTTTAGTGTCTCTGTGCAGCTTCAAAAACAACAAGCAACCTACATACTGTGACTGAAGAACTGATCCCGGAAGGACACAACATACAATAATTATTCACATTTAATAGGACTGGGGAAAATTGGGAATTATGGAGATGTAGATGAAATCTAAGTGCATTTTGTTAGATCAAACAGTTGTAATATCATTTAAACTTTTCTATGTACTTTACAGTATTTTCGTCTTATATTTTACCAGTTTTGTACAACAAAAACTGAGTGTCTCAGACATTAATATTTCAATGGTCGTGGAATGATGTTTGTAGAGATTGTCTGGTATATGGTACATGACTCCGATTTAGTGTGAATTGTCAATCTCTGCACTATGTGCAAGTGTGAAATTCATTCTGAGTCACACGGACTCGAAACGTTATCTGTTTCTCTCTCCACAGATGCTGCCAGACCTGCTGAGTCTTTCAGGATTTTCTGTTACAATTTCACATTTCCAGAACCTGTAATATTTTGCTTTTATATGATTGAATGTTTCAGTGTCTGGTACTGCCTGTGAGCTGGAACATTTCAATGTCTGTCCATCTCTGTTACTGTCAGACTCTCTAATCCGAGTCAAAGTGGGATTCACTCTGTTTCTCTCTCTGCTGTTTTGGTGACTGTGATATTCAATGTGCAGCTGAGGGAGGAGCAACAGAACAGACTGCGCATGCCCGGCGCTGGTCGCCAGCCAATATTCACTGAAAAGGGGGCGGTGCAGAAACATTGATGCACATGCGTGCGGCGTGCAGCTGTCTCCCGCGCATGCGCGTTGGTGCTTCCTGCCATCAATTGGGGGATTTCAAATGAGCGGTTTGTTTATAATAAACATAGAAACTACTGGAAAAACAAAGCTCGCCCAGCTGTGTCTGTGGACGGATCCCATTACTGGCATCACAACTTCATTGTTAAATAAAAACACCTGTCTGGATGTTCAGGGTTAACCTTCCTCTTACTGAGCTCTGCACACGTGATGGTGCTTTTGTTATTTCTATTTTCAGTTATTTTGGCTGAGCCATTTCCTCTATTTCCAGAGTAACAATCTGACAGATTCAGTACAAGAGGCAGATGGTGGGGACATCAACTGGTGGAGGGAAATCCCCCTGAGGGAAGGGGACAGGCAGACCTGTCGAGGCAGACAGAGGCAGACAGATGCCTCATTCAACAGCCTGGGATACATTTCATCCAGGCTTAGAGACTTATTTACTTTTAAGCCTGCCAGACCACTTAGAACCTCCCCCCTTTCTATGCTAATTTCCTTAATTATATCCCAGTCCTTCTGCCTGATTTCCATACCAACGTCCATCTTGAATGAGTTCCACTGCTCTGACGCAGATTTACCGAAAAGTAGCTGCTCCCATTCCACTCTGGCCTAATCATATCTGATCTTATTAAAATCGGCCTTCCCCCAATTTAGAACTCTGATTTCTGGCCCATCTTTGTCCTTTTCCATAACAACCTTGAATCTATCTGCAAACACTATCTGCAAAATGCTCCCCCCACTGATACCCCTACCACTTGCCCGGCTTATTTCCCTAAAATTAAGTCCAGGACCACCCCCTCTCTATAGGACCTTCTACGTACTGGCTTAAAAAAGCTCTCCTGGATGCATTTTTAAAAATTCACTTCCTCTAAACCTTTCACAGTCTGACTAACACAGTTCATGTTGGGGAAGTTGATATCCCACACTATTACTACTCTATTATTTTTACATTTCTCTGAAATTTGCCTACATATCTGCTCTTCTATTTCTCTCTGACTGTTTGGGGGCCTATAGTACACTCCCAACAAGGTGATTGCTGCTTTTATGATTTTCTGTTCTACCCATATTCCTCCATTTGAGGAGCCTTCTAAGATGTCATCCCTCCTTACTGCTGTAAGTGATTCCTTAATCAATATTGTGTTACCTTGCCTCTTTTACCTCCTTCCCTGTCTTGCCTGAAGACCCTATATCCTAGAATATTGAGCTGCCAATCCTGCCCCTCTCTCAACCATGTTTCTGGGACAGCAATGACATCATACTTCCATGTGTTAATTTGTGCCCTCAACTCATCAGCCTTATTCGTCAGATTCCTTGCATTAAAATAAACACCATCCAACCTTGCCAAAATCCCTTGTGCCTAAACTGGCCTACAATTTCTATGCCTTCCAGACTCACTTGCTCAGTCATCTAATTTTGACTAAATTTGGTTATTGCCATAGGCTGCATAAAGAATCTTTTTCCTCACATTCCCTTGCATCTCTTGCCCAAAACCTTAAACCTGTATCTCGAAGTCCTTGTGCCATCAGTTAAGGGTAACAGCTTTTCTTTGTCTACCTTATCTATGTATGTCACAATCTTGCACACCTCTACTAGATCTCCCCTCAGCCTCCTTTGGTCCAAGGAAAAAAAAACAGATTCTCTAACCTAACCTAAATCCCTGGAACCATTCTGGTAAATCTCCACCGCATCCTCCCAAGGACCTTGACATCCTTCCTAACGTGTGGTGACCAGAACTGGAACACAATACACTCATTGTGACCTAACCAGTTCAGCAATACATCCCTGCTTTTTTACTCAATACCTTGATGATGAAGGCAAAGATTCCATATGCTTTGCTAACTGCTCTCCCAATATATCCCTCCAGCTTTGAAGATCTCTGCTGGTGAACCCCTAGGTCCCTCTGTCCCTGAACACTCTTTTGAACTGTGACATTTAGTCTATACTTCCTCTCCCTTTCCCTTCTGGAAAAATGCATCACCTTACACTTCTCTGTATTAAATTCCAAATGCCTCTTGCCTGCCCATTCTGCTAACCTATCTATATCCTGTTGCAGTCAATTGGTATCATCTTCACTCTTTTCCACATCCTCAAAGTTTGGTAATATTTGCACATTTTTGCAATTTTACCCTATATTCCAATACCCAAGTTATTTATATATATACCCAAGTTATATATATATATATATATATATATATATATATAAAAAGCAGCAGTCGTCGCACTGATCCTTGGGGAACAACACTACCATCCTCCATTCTGAAAAACAACCATTTACCAAGACCTATTTTGTTTACTATCCTTAAACCAATATTTTATCCAAGCTTACAATAACCCTCGTACTCCATGAGCCTCAATATTTAACCAGCCTTTTATGTGCTACGTTGTCAAAAGCTTTCTTAAAATCCATATAGGCAACATCCACTGCATTCCCTTCATCACTCCTCTCTGCTATGCCATCAAAAAGAATCAATTTGATTAGTCAAGCAGCAACTATTAAATAAGATTTAATCAGACAGGAGGGAAAGAGAGACAGAAATGTGAAGACAAACTGGCTAGACATACATAGGAAACAGCCAGAGGGATAGAAAGAGAGACCTGTGGATACAGATTGTGCGAAGATAGATGGGGGAGAAAGAGAGAAACAGACTGGGAGTCAACTGGGGAGAGGCAGACTGGAAGCGAAAGCAGATGGAGGAGCTGAATGGGGGGCCATGGAGAGAGAGATGTGAGATATACTGGGGGTATGGGGGCAGAGTGAGTGAGAGGGATGGGTGGAGTCAAAGAGAAGGAGAAGCATGAGTGGAGAGATAAGTATTTGGGGGCCATATGATGCGGATACAGATGGAGGATATACAGAGCCAGGGAAGATGTTTGAAAGATGGAGAGACAGACAAGGAAAAGATAGAGAGAGAGGTGCATAGGAGTGAAAGAGGGATATACAGATGAGCAAAGGGCAGAGAGAGGTGCAGAGGTATAGGGAGAGACAGAGAAATAGGGAGCCAGATGTAGGGAGGGTAAGGCACAGACATGGGAGATAGACAAAGGATGAGACGGTGATAGAGACAGATGAGGGAGAGAGACATGGCTGAGGTAAGACAGACATGGATATGGGAGACAGAGAGAGAGACAGATGAGTTAGACTGAATGGAGGCGAATTGGGGAGACAGCGAACCAAGGGGCTGGTTTAGAGAGAGACAGAGAGATGGGGAACCAGGCCGAAAAAAGACAGCAAGAGAATAAAAGCGTACATGGAGAGATACAGATGTGAGGAGAGAGATGAGGGGACTGAGCGAAAGTGGCGGGCAGTGGAGACAGAAAAAGAGAGAGAGAGGCAGACGTGGGCAGCTGGATAAAGTGGTTAATGGTGCAAACTGATAAAGTGGGAAAGATGGGACAAAAAAAGATAGTAAATCAGATCATGGACACACAGGTGTAGACAGATGGGTGATATAGGGTTTGAGCTGCAAGTGAGCATAACGTGGGGCGAGATACAGGGAGAGAGAGAGATGCAGACAGTGTGGGAGGCTGACGAGGAGACAGCACCACATGCACATATGGGAGACAGAGAGTAAGACAGATCACCTCAGACCGATACCACATGGACTGCAGTGATTCAGGAAAGCAGCTCACCACCACATTCTCAAGGGCAATTAGGGATGGGCAATAAATGTTCGCCTAGCCAGCAATGCCCACATCCCGTGAACGAATATAGCCTTTTCTGCTGATTTACTCCAGAGAATTGGACTCTCTGTCCCTTCCTGTTTCAGCCTGTTTATTATTTGCCTTATTAATAGCTGTCTCTCTTGTCTTGTCTCTACTCTTTAATTGACCACATCTTCTGAAATTTGATCCCTTGCCTCTACTACTCAGTTTTAAATCCACTCTACTTCCTTAGTTAGGCAGCGCACAAGGACTCCTGCCCCAGCACAGTTCTGGTGTAGACATCCCCAACGGTACTGTTCCTACTTTCCCAAATACTGGTGTCAGTGCCCCACAATCCCCACTTCACCCACACCAGTCTTTGAACCACACATTAGTTTCTTTAATCTTATTTGTCCTATGCCAATTTTAGAGAACAGGCCATCCTAGACTGGGTATTGTGTAATGAGAAAGGAATAATTGGCAATCAAGTTGTGCGAGGCCCCTTGGGGACGAGCGACCATAATATGATAGACTTCTTCATCAAGATGGAGAGCGACGTAGTTGATTCTGAAACTAGGGTCCTGAATCTTAATAAAGGAAACTACGATGGTATGAGACGCGAGTTGGCTATGATGGATTGGGAAACGTTACTTAAATGGAGGATGGTGGATAGGCAATGGCAAATGTTCAAAGATTGCATGGGTGAACTTCAACAATTGGCTTTTCCTGTGTGGTGCAAATGTAAAATAGTAAAGTTGGCCAATCCATGGCTTAAAAGGGAAATTAGAGATAGTATTAGATCCAAGGAACAGGCATACAAATTGGCCAGAAAAAACAACAGACCTCAGGTTTGGGAGCAGTTTAGAATTCAGCAAACGAGGACCAAAGGATTGATTAAGAAGAGAAAAATGGAGTACGAGAGTAAACTTGCGGGGAACATAATAACTGACAGTAAAACTTTCTATAGGTATGTGAAGAGAAAAAGATTGGTGAAGACAAATGTAGGTCCCCGACAGTCAAAAACACCGGAATTTAGAATAGGTAACAAAGAAATGGCTGACCAACTAAATACATACTTTGGCTGTCTTCACAAAGGAGTAGACTAATAACATACCAGAAATGTTGGGGAACACAGGGTTTAGTGAGAGGGTGGAACTGAAATAAATCAGTGTGAGTAGGGAAATGGTGTTGGAGAAATTGATGGGATTGAAGGCCGATAAATCCCCAGGGCCTGATAATCAACATCCCGGAGTACTTAAGGAAGTGGCCCTAGAAATAATGGAATAGAGGACTCACCTCGACCTCAGTACCCAACCTCGACCTCAGGACCCACCTCGACCTCAGAACCCCCCCCTCCCCCCCACCCTCACTCCCGCCCCCCCCCCTCAGCCAGGGACCCAACTCGACCTCAGGACCCACCTCGACCGCAGGACCGACCTCGACTTCAGGACTCCCCCCCACTGCCCTGGACCCACCTTGACCTCAGGACCCTCCTCGACCTCAGGACCCACCTCGACCTCAGGACCCACCCACCGCCCCGGACCCACCTCGAACTCAGGACCCACCTCCACCTCAGGACCCACCTCGACCTTTGGACACCCCATCCCGCCCCGAACCTCGGACTTCACCCCCACTATCTCTGCATGCCACAAATGTCAATCCCCACCCCCTGAACTTCAGACACCCCGACCCATCCCAACCTACGGAACACCGTCCCCCCGCCCCCCCTCCCTTTCCCGCTCCTCCCCCACCCCCCTCCGTATCAGAACTCCGACCGACCAACACCCGGAAACCCCTCCAACCTCCAAAACCCTCCCTGACCTCCCAAGACCCAGAACCAGCCTTCGGACGCCATCCAGCCTCCACGACTCTGGCCCCTCCCCCAAAACTAAGACCACTCAGACATCCAGAACCCCCCCAACCACAACCCCCACGAAGCCGGACACCCCGAACCCCAAAGCTTCCCACCCCACCAACACCGGAAACCTCCACCCACCGCATTCCCCCCCACACGCACCCACACCCCCGGCATCCTGAAGCCTCACCTCCACTCCCCGACCTCTGCGTAACCCCGGCCCCCACCCCCTGGACACTTACAAACCCAACTGCACCCGGGCACTGCCAACCTGCACCCCCCTCAGACACCCTCAAATCCTCCTCAGACACCACCAAAACCCACACCAGGCACCCCCATGACTCAACCCCTACACCCGACCTCCAGACGACCTCAACCCCAACCACCCCCAGATACCCTGAACCCCCAACCCCAGACATGGCTGAACCCCACCCCCAGAATCCGGACAACCCCAACACCCAGCCTCCCACGGAGACCCCAAATCCCCAACCTCACCTTGGACACAGTAAACCTCGCCCCCTCAACCTCCAGAAACCCCAATCCCCCAAGTCCCCACAGGCACCCCCACCTACCCAGACACCCCCAATTCCCCAAATCCCCTCAGGCAACCCCCACCCACACAGACACACCCAATCCCCCAAATCCCCACAGGGAAACCCGACCCACCCAGACACCTGCAAACCCCCAAATCCCCACATGCAAACTCCCACCCACCCAGACACCTCCAATCCCCCAAATCCCCACAGGCAACCCCCACCCACACAGACACCTCCAATCCCCCAAATCCCCACAAGCAACTCCCACCCACCTAGACACCCCGAATCCCCCAAATCCCCACAGGCAACCCCCACCCACACAGACACACCCAATCCCCCAAATCCCCACAGGGAAACCCGACCCACCCAGACACCTACAAACCCCCAAATCCCCACAAGCAACTCCCACCCACCCAGACACCTCCAATCCCCCAAATCCCCACAGGCAACCCCCACCCACTCAGACACCCCCAATCCCCCAAATCCCCACAGATAACCCCCACCCACCCAGGCACCCCCAATCCCCCAATTCCCCTCAGGCAACACCCACCCACCCAGACACCTCCAATCCCCCAAATCCCCACAGGCAACCCCCACCCACACAGACACCTCCAATCCCCCAAATCCACACAAGCAAATCCCACCCACCTAGACACCCCCAATCCCCCAAATCCCCACAGGCAACGCCCACCCAACCAGACACCTCCAATCCCCCAAATCCCCACAGGCAACCCCCACTCACACAGACACCCCCAATCCCCCAAATCCCACAGGCAACTCCCACCCACCCAGACACCCCCAATCCCCCAAATCCCCACAGGCAACACCCACCCACACAGACACCCCACACGGTAGAGTTGCGAGCAAAATGAATTTTAAAAAAAAACATTATTCGTGTTAAGTTCTCCATTAAGCTCAGGACTGATGAGGCTCGAAATCTACTATTGCAAATTTAAAAAAAAAATATTTCCTACCCAATGAATTAGTGTTGGATTAATAGTTACTAAACTTAGAAAACTACTAACCATTTATCCAATACTTACAAAACTGAGTAACATTTCCCTCGGATAGAACGTCCTGCGTCCTAGATACAAATGAGTTCAAAATCCTGACACAAAGTGACATGGAGCGTAACGAGATTGAGACTTGAGACCTGATATCTCATTAAATACAAGATGATCCTATGTAAAAAATGTTGGGTATAAGGAAGAGGCTGACAAATATTCATGTTCACGTACATAACATGCATTAATTGCTTGTCTAAGGAAACTTGATTTAAATTTCAGAATCTCCGTAAAAAAATAATCAAATAACTTTCATCGGTTAATTCCCGGGAAGATGTGAGATCTTTTACGCTCCTCATTTTTCAGCGTGCAGTTGATACTTATTATATCCATAATTATACTCTCAAAACCAATATTGATCTATCTCGATTTAAGTTTACTATTTGCAAAATTTACAGGAATTCCCAAAAGTCCAAAGCTGAAAACACGATTTAAAATCTTTCCGCTCATTACAACTCACATCAGTCACACAGCACTACCGCTGACGAATATAGTTTTGAAAAATGTGCGCGTTATTTCAGTCGGCAGCAACTGCAGGTTTTACTCGGTTTCTACAGTCAGTGAGTGAACTTCCATCCCAGAATGTGATACATGCTATTCTAAGAGTGACGGCGCTCTGCTTCGAGCAGGTTGGCTTTAACAAGATTTGCAATGACACTCTGCTCTGTCTACAAGAACGGCAGGGGTGAAATTAAACGAACCCTCGCGTTACTTGAGTTGGATTCTGGATGAAATTTAAATTTGATATGAATATTGTCGCGATGTCAAACTTTTTGTTCAGTAGATGGACGCAGCACAATACACGTCACAATTGTCGAATTGGATAAAATAATTGTTTTTAATTATTATTATATTTATTATTAATAATTATTATACAATTATTTAAAATAATTAAATAAAATAAAAGCCAAATGAACCGAAAATAAAACAGACCATAATATGTCTTCAATGAAATGTCTAGAAATTAAATAAGCCCTTTCAAATTTCGCTCCGCCTGAGACAACCTGTTCCAAATTTGAACAGAACAGGCCTGCTTGTGTAATTTGGACTTGATCTGCGTTGGGTCTGTGAAAATTCGTCTGGCTAACATCAGTCTCCTTTCTACCCTGTGCAGAAAATTGTCATTAAATTACCGATACAATCAGGGTTTCCGAATTTAGACATGTTTTTTTCTGTATCTTTTCTCATTAAAGTAAATAGCCAATGTAAATGATTTCCGGTAAATAAAATAGTTATCTGATAACAGAGCTGGAACGTATTCCCTGTCAGTGAAACAAAATGGATTTTTGAATCTTCGAACTAGAAAGCAGCAAAAAAAAAAATTGCACGTCCCGCTGCAAGGAGATCGAAAAAAATCATAATCCCCTTGATCCCCTTAACACCACACGACTCTCTGTAAAAGTTATCGGCAATGTGGAAGGAGGAGGAGAAATCATGATAATTTCCTTGGATCTATACATGTAAAATCATTGAAGTCAAAGCACCAACTTCATATCAAATTGTCCTAATTATGAAGAAAATTGAAGCCACTCCAAACTCAGAGCAAATAAATAGAAACAAAAATAACTAATTTACCTATGTTAATATTTTGGGATTGCAGTCACTAATTTTACTGATGATAAATATTATTTCAAATCATATTGATGCTGAGAATGCTTAATATTTTATCATACTATATTCCAAAATTCTAGCCCACACTCTAATGCAAAATAAATTATTTAATTGTTTCTTTGTTTCGCTGTATCACCAGGAGGGTTGACAACATTTCCATTGAGACATCTGACTGATAGAAACATCTGCATTGGTTCATTCTGCAGCTCTGACTGATATTCTGTACTCCATGAGTTAATTATTCCCCAGATCTGATACTCTCCATTATAACAGCGATGGGCTTGGCTCTTTATTTGCTGAATTTAATTAACCAGTTTAGAATGCAATGTTCACCCTTCTGTTCATGGACAAGAGGCGCAGAGGTCAAGATAAAAAAAAAACTGCTGGGCGTGTGCTCACTTTCGAGCTTACGTCACCACGTCTCAGTTGCAATTGGAAATAAATTAAACAGCTGTAAAAAATAAATAAATCCCAGCTTACGGACAACGAAATCACTGGAGAAAATTTAGCGGTTTGTACTTGATGAATTTAAAATTAAACAAATGTGCAAAGCATCTGCTAACTCAGAATTCCACACAATTAAATTAACTATTTCAAAACGCACTTCACGCAATCCCAATTAGTAGCAAATTTATGGAAAGAAAATTCCAGTTTTCTGCAAAAGCATTTTGTTTACTCCTGGATTTCTGATAATAATTTGTGGACCAATTTACAATATGTGCCTCCAGCAGTTCTTTGATTTACAAGACATTTTCCTTATATCAGCGGCAATACCAGGCGATTACTAAGCATTCATTACTTTTTAAAAAGTAAACAGATTGATGGAACCATAAGCACTTTACCTTGTACCTGGCAACTTTGCAGCGAGGTTTTCACAGTCAGTAAACCAACATATGTGATTGCAAATTGGATATTTATACAGCAATGGAAAAACACATGCTGGAAGCAGCAAAAAAGCTGAACCAAGGCATCGACATGAAACTCAGCAAATAATATTGGGCAGCTGCAAGGAAATGCAGGAATAAGTTTCGATATCTCAATTACCACCTCATTGGAGCGTGAAAGAATTTAGAATATGGAATAATTTTCCGCCAATTTACTGATGACATGATTCTTCAAAAGCAAATAATTTAGTGCAATATGTACGCAAATTATGGAATAACATTGACAAAGAAAATTCCCCAAAGATTAAATAAATTGCAATACCAATATATTTGGAGAATGCACTTAATCATAACAAAACATTATAATATTAATTGTGTTCTTTATTCTTAATGTTAATGTACACAATTTAACGAACTTGCAAAACACTCAGGCAGAGCAAGATGTTATTAATGCTTTCGTGCCTGTCTCTATATTAGATGAAATTCAGACGGAAGTTCGACGAAACTGTGCTTGAGGAAGAGAAGCAGGGTTCTCAATAAATTCATCTGCTGTGGGAATTATGTACAATTTCGGATTTTAATGTCTCTGATGTAAATATCAAGTGGACATTGAAACTATCATAATAAGATGTAATATGTTCTATATATAATTCAAAATGATCGATTTCGAAAGATATTGAACTGCCTAATAGAGTCATAAAACAAGATTTCAGCTCAGTAAACTTGCCAGTTCAATCTTCAATTCATACGATATGAATAAAGGACGTAACTAAATGGATAACTCCCGTTTTCAATAAATAACGCCCCGACTCCAATACTATCTGGCGGGGAAGCCCTCTGAACGGATGTTCAGTTTCCTCAGCCGGGGTGACTTTCAACTCCTGTCGAACCAGCCGGCACAGGAATATCAGGTCGCTGCTGATAGAGAATATGGACCTTAAGTTCACGGGCGAAGCCATCGCAATTTACAGCACAGAATGAGGACCTCTGATCAAACGAGCCTGCGAGGGTCGAAAAATAGCTTCCGCCTAATCCCACTTTCCAGTTTTAACTCCTTGCCTTGTGAGCTGCTGCACTTTCAATGCGCAACCGAACATGTTATAAAAGTGCTGAGTTCCCATCCTCTCACTCTGTATTATTATCCATCAATATTCCATGAGACACCAGGTAGAAGAGCGAATATTGAAAACAAGTCCACAACTGCCTTCGATAACATCCCAATATTTTAAGTAGTAAATACCAATCCCTGTCTTGATATGGTTAATTGTTTAATATTATTGAAAGCCTTAACAGAGAACATAATACTGATCATTGGTAATCGCTCAACGTTCAGAAGCTGCAGTGCACTGAGAGTCAGGATGGACCGCAGCAGCCTCCCGGCAGTGCGTTCCGGTGATGGGACTTGAGCATTAACCGAATGCGGTGCACTGATGCTTGGCTCTCCTTCCAACACCTTCCGAAAACTCGGCTGAGGCGGCAGTTAATTTGTTGTAAACAGTTTGTACAGAGGTGACTTCTTCATTCAAATTAACCGACAGATGTTGTCATGTAAGAGCTCTAAAATGCAGCCTCGCAACACACAGTAATGCGATTGAAACGACCCATTAATGGATACAATCTATCCATGTACCATTCCTACGCTTTTAACCTGTGAGGAAGGAAAGGAAATGAGTCACCAAACTGTACGGGATCATTGAATCATTGACACTTACAGAAGAAACTTACAAAAGCAATGGGCTCTTACACCTGTTGCGTCACAACTGTTGTTTTTCCTCCATAAGTCTGAAAATGAGCCGTCTTGTAGTACGTGTCCAATTGCCCTCCAAAAATCCAAGGAATATGATTACATCGTTATTTCTAATAGTGCATTCCAGATCTTAAAACGTTGCTGTTTGAAGAGCTTTCTGCTCAGCAACCATGTTGACAATTATTTTATGTTCATAACATCTAGCTAATGACACACAGCCAGTTGGAATACTTATTCCTACTCGCCCATCTATAAAGTTCAAGAATATAAACCATTTCCACCAACCTCTTTCTCTGCGTGTGTGTGTTGATGCATGTTTTTCTGTGTTTCGCTCAGCCTGCCTTGCTCCTGGCTTACTCTCTGTGATTCATTGTCTGTAATTCTCTCCGACGTTCTCTCCAACTATTTGCTTGTTTTCAGGACTTTCTCGTGCAGTAGAAGAAAATAAACAAAAAATATGAGGCTGGAGATGTGAAATAAAAAAGCCAGAATAACTTGCAATCATTCATCATCTTTGGCAGGAATCGAGTCACGTTTCATGTCGACATGACCTTTCACCAAAATCAGTTCTGGGACACATGTCAGGTCACTGCGACCTCAAACGTTAACAAATTGGTTACTGAGGGCTTTCGGATGATAAAGAAAATTCACTTAAAAATTAACAGACATTGTAAGACAAAGAGGATTATCGTATCCAGCTGGAAGTGGGTTTTAAAATGGAGAAGGAAATGCCTGCAGGCAAAGATACATGGATAGAATGAACACCATGAATTAAACGGGGTAAATTTTCCTCATCATTCTAAATATCAGAATCAAGGTGGGCAGCTCATTATTCTCATGATTGATATTCGATTTTGTTTGATTGTTGTAAGGTTTTATATTTTAAACTTAGTGTGATGTACTCTCTGCAATCTCACTTTAATCTATGTTTGAGCGAGAAGAGCGTGCAGGACCTTGTGCCGTAAGTTCAACAATTTAATAAACACATGGAACAATAAAAAAATACTTGTCACACCGGTACATTTTCTCTAGAGGCCTTGTCAACTGGGGAAAGCGATAGGCACAATCCACTCAAACATATATTTCCAACTTCTCTTTCCAAGGTGCTGGGCAGAAGGACCCAGTTTAAAAGGTTCTCAGGTAAATAACTGCGTGCATTTTTGGCGCTGTGTGTTTGCACTTTTTTTTGTGGCTACATAGTATATGAATTATTGCACTGTCTGTAGTTCCAAAACCAGAATAATTTGTCAACGATGTCATGGGGAATTTGAAGATGACTCTATGTAAGGAAATATTGGAAACATTTAAGATTCAAACAGCTGAACTGAGGGATAAAGCAAACTATTGATATTGAAATAACCCTAAATCTAAGCATATTGTATATCTTCATTGGCTAAATTTATTGGGGTTCATTATTGTCACACTTTGTCAAATACTTAATTTAAGAGTCAGTTGCTTGATTACCAATATCACCAATAACAGAGACCACCATTATTACTTGTGCAATTTTCCCCGAACGTGCATCTCGGAAAAAGGCCGCTCAGGAATCATTCCCTAAATACAGCAGAAATGCACTTGCACCTTTTTCAGTAAACATTGCCAATCATTTGAATTGAATAATGTTGCCATCATTCAGCCCGATTCTTGGAGAGAAGTCGAGCCCACAGAAATGTTTGTTGTAAAAATATGTGTTTTCTAAAGATGAGCAATTAGTATTGAAGATGGCTGTGTGCAAACCCAAAGCAGCTCGCAGCCTGTAGAATCACAGAGCACTCGCTGTTTGTTTTGCTGTTCTGCTGAGCAGACAGGACACACCTGTCGTTCTGGTTATGCCTGCACAAGCATCTTAGTAGCTGCTCGCTTCTAATGTTGACTTAATGCTATTGGGCATTGAACATGTCCAAGCCATTGAATCGGGCCAGTACATCTGGGTAACATCATTAATTCACGCGAAAAAAAACCAACATAACAGAATGTCGCCAGCAAATAATCGTAACCAGTATCATAAATAGTTGGTCAGGCACCAAAATGTCGGTAATCTGTCGAGAGAATACGACGTATGAAACACACATCAAGTCTACCTTGGTTGGTTTAACAAACTATTGTATTTTCTGAGGATGTGGAAATCTACAGCCATAACATGGGAAGTTTCCAACTCCACCACCCCCCTCACCAAACCCCTCACACCAGCCTCCACGCCCCACCGCCCTTGAACCACTGACCGTTTAGGATTCTGTTGAAATACAGAAATTTCCCAGTAAAGGCAGACTCCACAGAGCAGTCCTGGGCACCCCTTTACAAAGAGTATTTGGATCCGGGCTAAAAACACCTCGGATAATGAGCATGTCTATTTTGTTTTGATGCTGGATATTTTTAATGATTGTGGGTCAGCGTATATGTGTTCTGTCAGTTTTAATTCTAATAGATGGCTAGATATGATGACAAGTGAAAAAAACTGGGGTATTTCTGAGATGTTAGGTCAGTTTCAGAGCACTAGGTTAGCTTTATCTACATTGTATTCATATATTAGTGAGGGGTGAGTTGATGGGACCTGGTCACTTTGTTAAGTGATGAATTCTAAATCAGTTCCTGGGTGCTCAGAAAATTGAAGTTTTGGATACTGAGCTGAATTTTTGTGGCGTGTGAGGTTTTATTAATATCTTATCTGCAGGTTATTGTAGCAGTCGTGTGTGCGTCGAGTCATTTTATGAATGTTGATTCAGCAATGATTCATTGTTACTATATGTTATTTGCATATCCCGGTTGGTGTATCTTTCTGTTTGGCACCTATGAATATAGCATCAAAATGCATCACATAGAATACCCCCAAACAATATTACATTTGCTATTTTTTGTTTTGCTTGATCAGTGTTCCTACATAATGCTGAAGGATTTAATGTTTCACTTGATGACGGCTGTAATTCCGAAATATGAGAAAGTTCCCCAATCACACACACATTCGGAGTAGTAATGTATTGCTGCTTCCACTAAAAATCAACGACCAATCATTATCACTCCCTGCCTTCTGTACCCCTGGCGGATTTTAGATCAGGTGATATTGCTACTTTGAGGACTATGTGGCGTTTAGAGACCCAATTTATCAATGTTGTCTCATATTCAATGTTGCCAATTGCTACTCATTTAATCCCAGTTTAGCAAACATCGGTTCCTCAATAGAGACACATGCAAAGTACTAGTTCAGTACAACAATGATGCCCTCTGCCGACAATGGAATGTCTCTTTATTAGTCCCGAAACATCTTGAACCACACTTCAAAGGCCATTAAATGAATGTGACTAATGTTCAAACCACTTTCTCCTTACTCCTCAATAGTCCCGAACTTTCGGTTGAAGGCACGCAATGACTTTGCCTGATGTGCATACCGTTTTCTAATTGGTCCACAATTATCCCCGGCTTTCCTTCGAAGGCTATGCAACAACCTTGCCTTTGTTGACACAGTTTTAGCTTGTTTTTTGAATTGACGGTTGATGATTCAAAATGCTGACGCAGAGTATACATACGTCCGTCTCATTGGTGTGAGTCAGTCTGTAGAAAATGAGTAAGATTAATGAGAGAGCCTATTCAGTTACTGGGTTCATATCAAACCCATGGATTGATTTATTATATTACTGATACATAGATCTGAGTGCCTTTTGAGTACTCAATGTTACCGGATATTTTAGAGGGTCTTTATTATTTTTTTCAGCTCAATGAGTCATATAATGGACCCTAAGTTTGTATTAAGTGATTATTCGCTATATTGGAATAGTTCAGTTAATTGATAGTGCATCACTCAGCAGGATTTTTAAAATTTCATTTTTAAATGAGTACAAGATTAAGTACATTGGCAGGGGGTCGGGTTGATTTTCTTGAGCCACTTTGTTGTTTTTGGTTCAGTTTGCCATTGTTCATAGGCTTTAGCCGCTAACAAGTTACCGGGAACAGTGTCAGTTTACGGGTGTTCCGGAACGTCATTGGTACATATTGCAGGTTCACAATATGTGAGTTGGGCCAGTGCAGCTTGATTTTAATAGTATTGCTTAATTTTTTATTTCAACAGATAAGAATGTGCCTTTATGGATTATTCTGTGCTGGAAGAACGAGATTTACACTTTTTAGATTGCTCGAAATTAACGTTGTTTTATTGGTTTAAAGAGGGCTCGTTTGTGGGGAATTTTCCCTATTTGCGGAGTGAGGCAGTTAATTGTCAGCGGGTTAGTTCAATGGCAGTCGGGTAGCTAATGTCTCTGTGTTAGTTTGGAGGTGATCGAAATGTTTAAATGCAGTCGATTATGTTCTTAAAATGGGGCAGCGCATCAGCAGTCCGACCATTTCTGGCTCTTCAATCATCTTGGGACGTGGATAATCTTTTGTTTTTTGTTTGCTTCGCAAAAACATGGCCAAAACGTTAGTATTGCGCAGGTGTGAAGGTTTTGGATCACTTTAGGAATTGATTACTTATTTGCCAAGTGTCCGGTTACTTTCTAATCACAATGTTACTTTATACATCATGATGCCAGCTTATGGCCGAGTGTTACTGTATAGTCAAACCGTCAGTCAATTGAGTTTTGGCTTTTCTATGAGCTTGGATTATAATCACAAACTAAATCAACTTATAGTTTTTTTTGTGTTCAGTCATTTACAATAACACATTATCCATAAAATGACAAAGTTGACACACTCAATATGGCGTACGTGTCTGGCATAGGCATCAACCTTGCAGAATCTGAGCATCAACTCTCAGACATTTCTTATACACCCCATCTGGACCATAACCACATCAAGAGGTACAATCAAGTCGTAGATTCCAGGCCTGCCACCGAACTCAAATCCAAAGAAGACCTTCCCCCTCAGCATCCAAAGTTATGGTGCCCCCACTCTGTACAGCCCACGTTTCGCTTCTGAATATAATCCTCTCAAAAAGGTCTGTCCTGTTATACCCACTAACTCCACCTTTGCCTCCCCCGGTGAAATTATTTCTTCATATTTGTCTAGATCTTTCTCCCCATGGTGTAGAAGCCTCCTACCCAGCTTCGTGATAACTCTGTCGCCCTCAATCTTGTCATTAATTTCCAGTTGCCTGGATCTAATCGTCACACTTCACAATGTACATCCTATCTCTCCAGACCTCCATCCGCCACACTGGCGCTTTGAAGGCTCTCAATTTCTTCAATAACCAGAGGCCCGATCAGTCCACATCCACCCACGTCCATCACAGCCTGGCTGAAGTTTATCTCTCATGGAGAAAACAAACGTTAAATTGTTTTTACTTTCCTTTCGTCAAATAGGAATCACAGAGTCACACAGCTGAAACATTGCATTGAAGAACATTCGGCCCATCGTGACTGCTTCGGCACTCTGGGCATTTTAATTTAGCGTAAACCTGCTGTCTATTCCCCATAAACCTTCACGTTTGAGAAGGTCCCTCAGGGAAGACCGGTAGTGAAGGTAACGTCGCACAGGATCAGAGTTCAGCTGGCAAGATGGATACAGAATTGGGTCGGTCATAGAAGGCAGACTGTAGCAGTGGAAGGGTGCTTATATGAATGGAGAATTGTGACTAGTGGTGTTCCGAAGGAATTGTTTCTGGGACCTTTGCTTTTTGCAGTATACGTAAATGATTTGAAGGAAACTGTAACTGGGCTAATTAGTAAGGTTGCGACGACACTAAGTTTGGAGGAATTGCAGATAGTGAAGAGGTTTGTCAAAGGATTCTGCAGGATATAGATCGGTTGGAGACATGGGCAGAGAAAAGGCAGATGGAGTTTAGTCCGTGCAATTGTGAGGTGATGCATTTTGGAAGGACTGATACAGCTAGGAATTATAAAGCAAATGGCAGACACCTTGAGTGCATCGACGGGCAGAGGGATCTGGTTTTACTGGTCCACAGGTCATTGAAAGTGGCAACGCAGGTCCACAGGTTAGTTAGGAAGGCATATGCCATTCTTACATTCATTGGCAGGGGTATTGAGTTTTAAGGCTGGAAAGTCATGCTGCAGATGTATAGAACCTTGATTAGGCCACTCTTGGCATAATGCGCGCAATTCTGGTCGCCACATTACCAGAAAGATAGAGAGGCGTTGGAGAAGCTGCATAGTAGGTGTGCCAGGATGATGCTGGCCTGGGGGTTATTAACTATGAGGTGAGGTTGTAGAAACTCGGATTGTTCTCACTAGAGCGACGGAGATTGAGGGGCGACTTGATGGGAGTTTATACAACTCTGAGTGGCATGGACAGAGCAGATAGTCAGAAGCTTTTTCCCAGCGTGAAAGATTCAATTAATAGGGCACATGGATTTAGGGGGAGAGGAGGATACTATAGGGGATACGTGCGAGGCAGAGGGTAGTGAATGTCTGGAATGCACTGCCAGAGCAGGTGGTGGAAGCAGGTACGCAAGTGGTGTTTAAGAGGCAGCTTGGCAAATACACGAATAGGATGGAAATAGAGGGATACAGAAACCAGAAATGCTAAATGTTTTAGTTTGACAGGCAATATGATGGACGCAAGGTTGGAAGGACGAAGGGCCTGTTCTCTGTGGCGCTTTCCTTTGTTTTTTTGTTCTTTGCGGTTTCAATTGAAATAAACATCCAATAACGTCTTGAACGCCTCAACGGAAGCTTCCTACACAAAACTTCCAAGCAGTGTATTCAAAACCCTAACTTTTCACTATTTGAAAAAGCTTTTTTTCTCACCTCACATTTGCACTCACATAGGTGGGGGTATAGGTGGCAGCATGGACCAGAATTACACCTGACTTTTTCGTGGGGGGAGGGCGGGGCGTCATGTTAGACGTTTCTAAATAAAGTTCTAATCAGTCCCAATCCCAGGCTTGGTTCTTTTTTCCGGAACATTGATGATCGTTTGGCTGCGACTTCATGCTTTCCCATGGTTAAAATAAAAACAATAAAATTTGCATCCAATTGCGGAGCTTTCTCACCTTCACATGATCCAACTCCGATTCTTCCCTTCCGTGACTTCTCTGTCTCAACTGCTGGCGATCGGCTGTGTACTAATATTATATACAAACCCAGCGATTTCCACAGCTGCCTCGGCTGCACATCCTCACATCCTGCTTTCCGTAAGGACTATATTCCAATATCCAACATTCCTGCCTCTAACATATGTCATGATATTAGTTTTCACATTTAAAATCCCAAAATAACTTCCTTCTTCCCCAGCCAAGCAAGCTCCCACCTTTTGGCCGCTCGACCGTGTCCGATGCATATCCAGAATTTCTGCATTCATTATTTCCCCTCCCTTCCTGAAGCCAGGATGTGGTTCCCCTCGCCCTCCTTCTCCACGTTAGCAGCCTGCGTCACTTACACGAAATGTAGCTTGAGGTCAGGAGCAAATTTACCATCCCTTCTCTAATCTGGCATCATTCCAAAGGAACATTTCTCTCTGTGACCACTTGGACCAACCCGCAAACACCGCTAAACCATCATTGCCATTCAACCGCACTCTTACTTGCAATAGCTGGAGGTGTAATACCTACAACTTTACGTCTTACCTCTTTACCATTAAAGCCTCAAGCAATCCCTCCAGGTGAAGCCGTGATTTACTTGTACTTCCTTCAATGTAGTCTACTATATTCACTGCACACAACGCTGTGTCTACATTGGGAAGGCCGAAATCAGAGTGAGTGTACTCTTTGCGAAAAGAAGTCAATGTTCTATGTCAGACATGAACCTTACCTTCCTGACGCTTGCTATGTCACTTCACCAGCTTTGCTCTCATGCTCAAACTTCCATCCTCAGTTTCTGGGAATGTTTTAATGAAGGCCAATGCAGGCTGGAAGGACAACTCCTTCAGTTGCAGTTAGGCAGTTGAAAGCCTGTTGGACTCAGCATTGAATTTAACATCTTCAGGAAATGAATTTTGTTCATTTTTTCAGATTTAATTCTACACACGTGCAAGTCTGTAACTTGTTTTTTATTTGTCGTTGTTGGTGTTGATTTCAGACAGAGCTAGCGCGTTTGTTCTGCCATTTCCTGCTAATTCGTTACTCTGGCTCATGTGCTATCGGCACCTGGTCTAGAACTAATTATTAAACTTCAGCATTTCCTTGTCGTTCCCTTTGTCTTGTGTTTCAGTACATCTTTCTAATGATATTTCTCCTGCCCTCTCACATGTCCCTGACCTCTCAATTTGCACTCCTGTCCCTACTTTGTTTTATTAAAACAACATTAAACTGATCAGATTTCCACATCTCTCCTGTTCCTACGAAATAAGTAATATTGGACTCCTAATTTTATCTATGTTTCCCCCTTCACAGATGCTGACGAACCATCAGGTATCTTTTCACGTATTTTCAGTTTTTATTAAAATTGCAATATGATATACTCTTCATTATTTTCACAGATGACGAGATATAAGTTGACCATAAAACGAAGTAACTTATGTGTTTCATCTGTGATAACAGTGGTTGGGTCATATTTTGAAAGATGCTTTCTGAAGTTATGTTGATCGCATGATAGCAGGAGTAGATCGAATTGTCGGTCTGATGTAACACTCGCTCGGCAATGGTGAAGTGATGAAAATCTGAGATGGGCAAGCGAGCAATATTTGAGGAGTCGAAAGATCTCTGCCCATGTTTTTTTTTGTAGCAGGTAGCGGCCAAAATGAAATAAGGCCACATGTAGGAAACAGCTTCATTCAGAGAAAGACCTGTATAGAAGAGAGAGTAGACAGAAGAAGAAGGAGGCAGTGGCGTAGATGGCTATTTTTCAGTCTTTCTGATGCAGCCTTCCTCCACAGGGAGGACTTCTCCCCATTCATGGAAACAAGCGCCCACCTCCGGCAGCACTCACACAGTTAAACATTACCAACACAGAGATATCTCTCCACACAGATCAGCCACCTCTCCCACTCTTACACAGAAACAGCCATAGGCTGAGTTTCTTCAGCAATAACAGACTCCGCACACATGCAAATTCGAAGCAAGAATATGTCATCGGACAATCTAGATCATCGCTGATGTTACTATGGACTCTACTCCACATTTGACCTACCCCCGATCAGCTTCGGCTCCCTTGTTAGTTATGTATGCATTTACACCTGCCTTAAAAATAAATTACACAGGCCCTGATGCCACTGTTCATTGGACAAGAGAGAGCGAAACGTTCACGAAGATCTGAGAGAAACATTCGTCACACCTGCGTCTTAAATGTGAGAATCCATGTTTTTTTTACTGATCCACCAAGTTCTAGACTCTCCGAAGAGGAGAGACGTCCATTCACCATTCACCCTGTCAAGTCCTGTCAGGATCTTATATCTGTATGTCCACTCATCTCTCGTTCTTCGAAATTGGATCCTGCCCAAGACTGTCCAAACTTTCTACGTAAGATAACTTGCATTTCCCCCTTCACTCAAAAAACAATTAACGTATCAATGTTAGTTGCCTTCTTTTCAAAGTGTGCGGTAATGGCAGAAAATTGGGTGCGCAACACATCATTTCAAAATTTGACAATGACATAAAGGTTTGAAGTGATTACTTTGTTAAGACGATTGAGGTCAGTTTATTGAGAATCATGTGTATATTTTAAAGAGGGTCCGAGGCAGAGAGGGCTGCTTTGTTCCCATAAATATGTGAAGCTGACAGACTATGATGTTAAAGCATACAGTCCTTCTATTTTATAGCAAGAGAGGTGAAGCTTAAGGGCAAAACAGTCATGACAAACACGTGAGCAGCAATAATTCAGCTTCAGCTGCAGTGCTTTGCACAGTGTTGAACAGAACACGATAGGAATGGCATGAAGGTATTACAGAGGAAGTACAGACGGTGGTTCAAAGTGGAAGAATTCAATTACCTGATTAGGTGGGTGAAATTTGATCTGTTCTCCTTGAAGAGGAGGCGATTAATTGGAATTATGATATTGGTGTTCATAACAATGTGGATCCTGTGCAGGCTGTACAGGAAGAAAGTGTTCTCCTTCGTTAAGTTTATAGACGCTGGGAATAAAGCAAGGGCGAGTACTTCTGATCTGCAACACAATCATCTCCAAGGAACCAATCCGGAGTGTGATGGTGTACTCTACATTTGCCTGTGTCAGTGTAAGTCTAACAAAATTCGAGAAACTTGGCAACATACAGGACAAAGCAGGCAGCTCTTTGTTTGCCTTTTCCACGAACATTCATTACATCCACCATCGATGCAAATTGGCAGCCGTGTGTACCATCAACAGGAAGGACTGCAGGCTCCACAACCCTCCTTGCACAGCACCTTAGAATCTCACGCCCACTACGGCCGACAAGTGCAAGGGTAGCAGGCAGATTGGAAGACCGCCACCTCCATTTTCCCCAGCACGACACACCATAATGACATGGAAATAAACCGCCATTTAATCACTTTCGCTGTGTCAAATTCCTGGAATTCTCCCTCACCGCACTGTAGGTGTAACTACACAAAATGGAATTCAGCAGTTGTAGAAGGCAGCTCAGCACAAACGTCTCAAGGACAATTAGGAATATGCAATAACTGTTGGCGTTGACAGCGACACCCAAAGCCTATGGATGAATAAATGGTTAACAGAGAGCACTGTGGACACAAAAACCCCTATTTCACAGCATCACCATTAACATAAATGGAACAGTCCACTCACAGAACAACCCCACTTTCACACGCCCCGCCCACCACTGACTGAGCTGTTAGAGGATCAAGTAGCAGCTGAAGCTTTACCCACCGCCCCCCAAACCTCCTCCCCCACACTCCGATCCAACTTGCTGAGTTTGCTCTTCTGTGATGATGATTCAGTCAGTCACCACCATCACCATCACCAGGCTCCAGTGTACTTCGGCGAGGATCTCACACTGCTGGATGGCCATCATTCGAATCGAATTTTCGCCCTTTTTGGATTAAGGTTGAGTGGGCGTTTTACATCGTTCACCAACTCCTCTCTGATTTAATCCGGGTAAGAATGTGAATACACGTGTTGGTGCAATTATTGTGACGCTGCAGAATTGCTGCTCTGATTTCTGTTATATTAACAGTTTGTGGAAATTCGGATAATTGCTATAAAGAAGGTGGAATACCGTTAACAGAATTAAACTGCCAGAAATTCGGAAAATTAAAATGATGGAATTCCTTCGGCTCACCAGCTCTAGTTCCTAGCGATACTCTTTCTTATTGCAGCTCTGGAGGCTTCGTTGGATTCTACTGGAAACCACAACATGTCTGATCATTGGGAGATTGAGAAGCAAAATCGGAAGAACATCAAATATAAGGATGATGTGGGTGAAGTAACAATACATTATCAAGTTTACATATTGGTTCCCGTATAAAGTCTCATGAGACCATTTCAAAGCAGCCACCACGCTCACTGTTCCAAAATCCACAGCTTCAGTTTTCTCGGTCCAATACATTGTTCTCACTTTTTCACAACAAATGGCCACGAATCGGTCAACGTTGAAAGCGACTGTGAACCATATGGAAAGCGCTGTTGCTTCAAAGGACAATGTGATTATGAGGTAGCACACAGGAGTAATTTTCAGGAAGTAATCTAAGGAATAAAGCGCCCCATTCCATCGCAATATCACTTCAGGTAGAACGATAGGGAGATCGGTCACAGTCTTTCCCAGCTGGTGCCCAGTGAGACAATTGGGCAGAAAGCATTTTCCTCGGGAAAGGATCTCAATCGCCGCCAAGTTAACTCGGAGAGGGGGAAAGATAAAGCATAGCAGTTAATGTTAAGATGTGGGGCCACAGCAGGAGGTGGAACCATCTGTGGTTGTAGTTAATACTTTATCGCAGCATCATCCGATTCACATTGTTTTTTTGAACCTTTGATTGGGTTTTATTTTTAAAAACAACAATGATTCATGAAATCTTGAAACAATTTGTATCAATGTTATCGATTCCACAGAAAGGACAGAGTGACTCTGCAGTGCAGTTCCAGCCGAGAGGCGGAAGGCATTTTACACAGGCGGAATCCAACGTCTGAAATTGTCATTTGGGCTGGGTTCGAACGGGGCGGAATTCCTTGCGACAACGTTTATTACAGCTCGTTTGTTCTACTGGTACAAGCGAATCAATCAGTGCTTTGCTCGAACAGTCTTTAAAATAAAATAAATAAACTCACACCACAGTGAGTTTAAGGTTCTGGATACCATTGGAAGAGTGATTTGGAGGCCTAGACTGTGAATGATATATTTAGGAAGAGAGAGGAAATGTCATATCCGAGCTGGAAGGAAGACTGGAGCTGATGAATTTGGCAGTTGGATAAACTGATTAAAATCAGAGTAGGATGAGATAAAAAGGGATATCTTTCAGCAGAATAATATTGCAAACATGTCTTTAACAGTTCAGTTAGCGCAATAAAGCATCATTACCTGTGCCCATTTGTGTTATGGAACCAGTAAGCTGGGAACAATACTTGTGTGATCAATTCCCTCAGCACATTTTCTTGAGAACTAAATTTAATTATGTTTTGAAATCATGTTGTTTTTTTCAACCGAATTGTCAGATGGTATTTAAATAACGATAGTGAAGCTGTCAATTGTCATCATGGAAATGATAACATGACCCTATTATGCCTAGCAGCAGTAAGGAAGGAAAATGAAGCTTCAAAAAAAACCCTCTCTTGAAGGCTTGACAGTTTTACCTCACACCGAGCAGATCCACCATGAATCCTCACTATATGTGGCACCATCATTTGTGCAACTTAAAATCAGTTTTGTCTCAATAATTGTTGTGAGCATATCAGCCGTCCAACCTTGTGCATGTTTCACACTGATGATAGCTTTACGTTATTTTGTCCTCTCTCTCTCTCCAACCCTCTCCTCTCTTTTTTCAACGATGAATTTAGCCATTACATCCTGCTTCTCCATTCTATTTGCCAGCCAGATTTCAAACGTTAGAATTCACAATCTGTGCTGTTCAGCCGCGGTGAGCAGTTTAACATTTTGAGCAACAACGCATGTCTCCAACTGTTTATATCATATACAATGCACAGATAAATAATTCATGAACCTTCCAAGCAGACCTCACAAAAAAATAAATAAAAGCATTATCTTGCAATTGTAAAGTACAATGCTGGATTGTTCCACGATTCAATTAGCCGGAAGTCAATTTCATCTATGCTCCCAATAAGTTCACACTTAACTGGAAGGAACCATCGTCGGACAGAAGCAGCGAACATCCCTACAAAAACAGTGAACATTATACAACGCCCCATCAAAGTGCATCACTTTTCAGCGTGGCCCCGTTACAGTGAAATCATCCGAAATGCATTTGCGAGAAAATATGAAAGAGCGAGCAGAGAGTTCAATCGTAAACCTGAAGCTGTGCAGTAATGAAACAACATTCAACAGTGAGAAAATAAACAAAACAAAAACATTGGAATCAAAGCTAAAACGGAAGAATGCAATTGGAGATGGAGGAATTTCAGCTGCTTGTTTTAGAAATGGAAACTGTGATCAGCCTAATTCTGAAGCGCTGGAAAAACGCTTATCAATATAACCCAAGACATGTAGCCCCATAATAAGACATTGTTCACACCTCCCCGTGGCCTCATTCGTGCTGTTAGCCCAGAAGCACGTTCCCCACACAATGATACAAAAATTAATCAACATTCATAACTTTTCAAAGCATTTTCAATTATGAATGCAGTGAAACCCCTGCTTGCACACGAACAAGGAGAGATCAAATCCACAGTGGGGCAAATCCAGCTTGGGTATTGGCAAAATGGTGCACAGTGGGAATTCGATGTGTAGGGGGCGGCCTGTTCTTTGCATTTTTTGCCAAATTCTTAAATTTTCAGAGCGATGGTTTTGCCATACTGCATCAGTAGAAACTATCATGGAAAGAAATCAGTGGTAAGTAGTGGGTAAGTTATTTACTATTTTAACCTCTGATAGTTTAAGGTGTTTTTGTTGTTTTTAGTTTCTATATTCTGTAGTAACGAAGATCAGGAAAGAAGGGCTCAAGAGTAATTGACTTAAAATGTTTAAATTAAAAGGATTAGGCATGGAAGGAGCCGTGGTGTCGTCCTCGTGCTCCATGTGGGAAGCCGGGGATATTTACAGTGCCCGGGAGCAGCATATGTGAAGGAGGTGAGTCCTCCTGCAGCTCCAGGAAGTGCGGGTTTCATAGCTGGAACTTTGTCTGGAGCCACTGAGGAGCATCCGCGAGGATGAGAGCATCATCGACAGCACGGTTAGAGTGGTCGTCACACCGAAGATGAAAGGACTTGAGGATGGAAGGGATGGGTGACCGCCAGGCAGTCCAAGAGAAGCAAGCAGCTAGTTAAGGATCCCCTAGGGTCCCGCTCGCAAATCTGTATTCCATTTTGGAGGCTGAAAAGGTCGCTGGGTCGCCCAGGGCGTGCAGACAGAGTCAAGCTTCTGGCGCCACAGGCAGCCTGTCTGAACAGGAGGGGGGAAGGGAGGAAGTAACATTGTAATAGGCGATTCTTATGTCAGGGGAACAGATAGGCGCTACTGTGGCCGTCAACGTGGCTCCAGGACGGTGCCAGGGTCCGGGATGTCAATGAACGGCTGCAGGGAATCCTGAAGAGGGGGAGTGAAAAGGCAGTGTTTTTGGTACAATTTGGTAACAATGACATAGATAGAAAGAGGGATGAGGTCTTGCATCAAGAATTCAGGGAATAAGGCAGTAGACTAAAAAGCAAGACTTCTCGGGTTGTAATCTCAAGATGGCTACCAGTGCCACGTGCTATCGAGCTCAGATAAGGAGAATAACGCAGATGAATACGTGGCTTTAGAGTTTGCGCAGGAGAGAGTTTTTAGATTCTGGGAACACTGGAACCCTTTCTAGGGAACTTGGAATCTGTACAACGGGACAGACTACATCTGAACCAGAGCGGGAATAACAACCTTACGGGTGGGTTTCCTAGTGCTGTTGTCAGGATTTCAAACTAATTCGGCAGGGGGATGGGACACAGCGTTATCAGGATAAGGACACATCATAATACAGTACAGAAATAAAGTCAGAGGAAATACAGATGCATTAAGCTTTCAAGGGAGTAAGGCAAGGCTGGATGGCCTCTAGTTTAATGCCAGGAGTATTACAGGTAAAACAGACGAGTGAAGGGTGAGGATTGAAAAGTGCAATTGTGATATAGTAGACATTATTGAAACGTAGTTGAGGGAAGGGCAGGTTTTCCAGTTCAACATTCAGGGATATGGAATGTTCAGGCGAGACAGGTGAGGGTTTAATTGAGGAGGAGGTGTTGCATTATTAGTTAAGGAGTCAGTTACTGCAGTAAGGAGATATGATATCTTGGAGGGGGCATCGAGTGAAGCTTTGCAGTTAGAGCTGAGGAATAAAAAATGGGCAACCACATTGTTAGGTGTTTATTATAGACTCCGAGATATTCAGCGCGAAATTGAGGAGCAAATATGTGCAAAATTTGCAGATAAGTGTAAAAGCAAGAAGAAAAGGTTAATTACATTAGGTGATTTCAACATTCCTAGTTTTCAACGATGGAACAGGAGAAAAGTTGCTGCACAGAAGGAGGCCATTCGGCCCATCTTGTCCATGCCAGCGCGAGGACATCCACGTTCTCTTTCTAACCCCACCTCACGCCACCAGTCCCATAACCCTGCAACTAACAGCACTTTACATGCAGATCCAGATGCTTTTTAAAAGAGTTTAAATATATGAGCAACAAAGGGACCTTGGCGGGCGTTTCCATAGATCTCTGAAGGCAGAGGGTCATATTAGTGGAGAAGTGAAAAATGCATACAAAACACTTGTCCTTATCAATCGATGAATAGAATTCAAATGCCGGGAGCACATGCTGGAGTTCTATCGAACCTTATGTGGGCCACAGCTTGGGCATTGTCTGCAGTTCTGGTTGCCACATTATAGGAAAGATGTGATTATACTGGAGTGGGTGCAAAGGAGATTCACCGCGATGTTGCCTTGGATTAAATATTCAGGTTATGAACAGAGGTTGGGCAGACTTAGGTTTTTTTCCTTGGAGCAAAGAAGACTGAGGGGCGACAAGATCGAAGTGTACAATATTATGATGGGCGTGGACATGGTGGATAGTGAGCAACTGTTCCCTTTAGTTGTAGGGTAATTCACAAAGGGGCCTATGTTCAACGTGAGGGGCAGCTGGTTTAGGGGGTAATGAGGAAAAACTATTTTTACCCAGGTGACGGTCTGGAATGCATTGCCATTACAAAGTATCTGGATGAGCACTTGGCACACCATAACTTATAAGTCTATGGGCCAAATGCTGGTAAATGGAATTAGATAGGTAGGTCAGCAGTTTCTCACCTGTCGGTGCCGCCTCGATGGGCCGAATGGCCTCTTCTCAATTTCTGCTGGTCTGGAAACGGCACCCCAAGAAGGAACTCTGAAGGAAACTATTCAAGTGGCCCCCGATTAATACGCGGGATGAGTTCCCACCAAGAGAAATATGTTTGATTGTTGCTGGAAGTCACATTCACTTAAACAAACACATTCGTTCAGCAGCTTTGAATTATTTCATTCAAGGCAGACATTTCGAAATACAGGACACTACCTAATTCAGAACTATCCTGGCAAGAAATTCATAAGTCTGCACATTAAGGGCTGATCCCACAAAAATGAACAGGCACTTAGAATTTTTTTTCATTTTTGGATCCTTTTCGCTCCTTCAGTACTAATTATAAATATGACTGGTATCGCTGTATTACACTGAATCATAGAGCAGTGGAACCAATAACTGTGTGTCCCTGACACGGGGACATGTAAATATAATATTTAGGATCCCAACCAAGAGTTTGTTTTGAAAGATATTATGCGCAGACAATGACATTGTCCCAATGACATACCCTTTCTTGCTGCTTCGCTGCAGAGTTTTTCTTCTTCTCCTTGATCAGAAAATTATCCAAGCAAAATTAGAAGTGTCTTTTTTACCAATGACCAACCATCCAAACTTTATCTTCTGTCAACATGTCCCGCACCAACGAGGTTCCGCTCCCTCACGACCCTTCCTCTCAATCACCCAATCCTTGTAATTTCCACTGCCATATTGGACTAGGGCTACAATCCCAAAAAGGGTTTCGCCTTTCCCCACCTTGACCCTCGTTCCTAAGCCTGTGGCAAACCTGCTTTGATCTCTCCAAAAAACAGAACAATGCATTATTTCGGTGGGGTTTAATTAACATTATGTCCTGTGGCGTCAGGGTCTCTGGCAGGTTGAGCCCTGCTGTTCACAGGTTGCCATCATGAACTGATTACCTCCTTAGCCTGCCGCCCCAACTCAAACCCCCCCGCTCTTCCCCCCTACACAAAATAAAACACACACACACACACACACACATACAGACGCAAACACACACAGAAACAAAATTCGCTCCCCTCCCAAAAAGTAAAGTTTCACTCACTCTGCATTCACGGCCTTGGCTTCCTGCGGGGACCGACCCTAATGTTCGCTACTCCCAACTCCCAGCCTCCGAGCCAAGTGGTATAATTTAAATTCCGCCTCCCTTGTTTGAACCTCTCTTTGGTTAACTGCTACCTGCCTATTGAACCCAGTCCATTTTTATCTCTTTCCAAATCTCCATTCCCCATAACGTGAAAAAGTGCACGAAAAGCTCTACCTGTGTGAAAACTCAACAGAGTTTTGTAACTGTCGGAAAAGCTTTAGGAGGCTGGATGTTATTCCCTGAATATACAAAATTGCGCGGTGGTGTGCTGGATTTCTTCAGCATTCTGGGTAAATCATGCTTATTGGTGGATGTTGAGGCTCTCGGGTCGACCTCATATTCAGCTCATAGTTGTTAAGGTACATCTAGTATTCTGATTTGGAAATTCACTTCCAGTTTCCGTTACTCGGGAATGATGTAAAGTTATGACAAAAAAACAGGCAATGCTGGAAAAGTTCAGCACGCCTAGCAGCATCTGTGGAGAGAGAAACAGACTCATCGATTCGAGCCCGTATGACTCTTCTTCAGAGCTGAAGAGAAGTGGGACCATGATGAAATTTACGCTGTTTAAGGGGATTTTGGCACGTGAATCGAGATAGAAGGCCAGCGATAGGTGAGGTCAAAGGACAGATTGACAACAGTGTCAGAGCTACAAGGACACAAGGCGTCTTAATTGTAGTAGCACAGCAAAAAGCGGTGCTCATTGCAGCAAAAATATAAGAAATCAGAATGGGATAATAGCAGGGCAAGAGTAGCATTGAGTGAAAGAACAACATGTAACAAGTAACAAATGACGCCTTTGGGGATGGTGTTGGGGGAGGGGGCAGTGGTGCGGGAAAGGGATAGATAATGGGAAAGAAGGGTGATAAAAAAAGTTTTACAACCATGGCCAAATAACGAAAATAAGTAGACGAAATAAAAGTGAGTGTAAAAAAAGGGGATTATACATGTGGGTAAATTTAATGGGCAGAACTTGTGAACTTAATCTGAAGTTCAAACAGCATAAGGTGCCTAGTCAGGAGATGAGGTACTGTTCCTCCAGTTTGCTATGGGTTTCAGTGAAGCATTGCAGGAGGCAAAGAACGGACTTGTGGGCATGAGAGCAGAATGGGGTGTTGAAATGGCAAGTGGCTGCGTTATGCTTGTAGACAGAATGGAGGTGTATTGCAAAGCGGTCACCCAGCCTGGATTTGGTATACGTTGTGTAAAGGAGATCACATTTGGAGCAATGAATGCAGCAGACTAAATTGAAGGAGGTGCAATGGAAACGCTGTTTCACCTGCAAGCATTGTTTGGGCGCTTGGATGATGATGAGGGAGAAGGGAAAGTGTCAGATGTTGCAACTTCTGCAATGCAATGGAAAGTGCTGTGGGAGCGGGACGAAGTGATTAGGGTGATGGAGGAGTGTACAAGAGTATCGCAGAATGAATTATTCCGATGTGATGTTGACAAGGGGATGCATGGTAGCTGTGTTAGGTGTGTTCATCATGCTGGAGCTGGCAGAAATGGCGCTGAAAGATTATTTGAATGTGAAGAGAGTATGGTGAAAATTGAGGACCAAGGGAGTTCCATCATGGCTCTGGCAGGGAGAGGATGGAGTGAGGGCAGAAGCGCGGGAGGTGGTGAGGGCCTGGTTAAAGGCCCAGTCAACCACAGTGCCTGAGGCACCTCGGTTAAAGAAGAAGGGGCACGTGCCCGAACTTCCGATTTTTATTGTGGAATCAAGGGAACAGGTGTGAAATAGTCGAAAAAACTGGGAGAATGGGATGGAGCCATTACACGAAGCAGGGTGGGGTTTAGAATGTGTGGAGGATTCTTTGAGAGTCGGTGGGCTTGTCATGAATATCGGTGAGCATTCTATCAACAAAAATGAAGAGAGAGGAGTTAAATAAGGGTCGGGAATGCCGGAGATGGAGCATGGGAGACGATGAGTGGAAGCAGTGGAGTGAAGATCTCAAGAGGATAAAAGGTAAGTGACAGTCCTGGAATCAATGGCTTCATGTTCCGTGGTGGGACCATGCTACAAGCGGAGATAGGTAGCATTTTCTCCGAGTTGGCGCTCAGCTTCTGTGAGGTAGTGGCCAGTGTGCCAGATAACAATATACCACTCTTGCTGGCAGGTTTGCGAACACAGTTAAGTTTGGACGTAAAACAACGGACAGTAGCAAGTTCAGAAGGAGACAGCCTAGTGTGTATGAAAGGACCAGATAAATTGAGTTGGCTGATTTCGCACTGATGATCTCAATGAAAAGATCAAGAGCAGGTAATATACCAGAGACAGTTCACATGGTGGAGGGAGGATACTCGAGGCGGTAGAAGGTGTCCATGCAATGGGTGGCGTACTCCTTGCCCAAAGAAGTGAACACAGAGTCGAAGGTAGAAGAAGAAGAGTTCAGCATGGGGCCGAGCCCAAAATAAATTGTGGTAAGTAGGTTAGGTCATGCAACTGAGTCATTTGCTGGGTACTGAAAGTTCAGTGTCACAGAGGGGAAGGCCAGAGAATATTGTGAATGCATGGCAAGGGCTGGGATTATGAGACGGGATGGGGTCAGAGGGACAGGACGGGTGTGGTTTCTGGTTATCAAGTACTTGTTGGAGCTTGTGTTCCTTAACACCTGAAAAGAAGCTAAAAATATTCCTCTTAACTTGTCAGATCAGACGAAAAATAAAATCAATCAGGGGCCAGGGCAGTTTGGAGTTAGGATGAGTCGATGCTGATGGGGCGGGAGAGCACGTGTATACATATGGCAGCACAGGACACTGATTGTTGACCTTTGGATGCGGACAGAAGTGCATTCCGGGCAACGTTGTATGTCCTGGATATACCTGTAATACTGAGTGGTTTCGGAACATGAGGAATGAAAGTCCAGGTGGAATACACATGGCGAAAGATGGAGGTAGACACGCTCGCTGAAGGAGGAAATGTGGCTGTGAAGGCGACATTTGTTAAACAACTTATCAAACAAAAGGAGGGAAATAGAAATCATTGGAGGAGATCAGGGAAAATTTCACAAACAGGATGCCTGTCGGAGGGAAGATCAGCTCTTCGTTAAGGAAGGCATTTCTGGAAAAGCATTGCTAGTGATTTAAACACTGAGTCCTAAGCAAATGACTGCGGGTGCTTGAAATCTGAAACAAAAACAGAACAGATTGGAAAAACGCAGCCGAATTTAGAGCATCTGTGGGGGAAAAAAAAGCTGAAGTTTCGAGTTTGCATCTCTCTTGTTCGGAGCTAAAGCGAAGTACAAATATCAGGCCATTTAGATAGTTCAAAGTGGGTGGAGCAGGTAAAGCTGGATAGAAAGCGAGCGATAGGTGAGGGCAAAGGAGAGACTGATAATGATGTCATGAACAAAAGGACAAAGGGAGTGTTAATGTTACTGTTACGTGCAAGAAATGTACTAATATTGGCAAAGCTCGGAAGGCACTTTGAACTGCTCATCGTCTTTCCAGCAAGTAACAATAATTACGACAGTTTAGGATTCTGCTAGAAACAAACCAAGTCATTTATTCATTCTCCAGGGACTTTCTGATCCAGCGAAGCAGCAAATTGTTAGACCTTCCATTAATTAGATTAGTGTAAATTAACTTATTTTATCTGTTTCACGCAAATTTTTTTAAAGTAATAGCTCGTGGATTTGCCGACACTTCAATAGGTAACATCACCCATTGTGCAATGCCAATGGGGTTCATTGAAAGCCAAAATATTCTTGAAATCTCTTGCCATTAACATTCTTCTCCACTATCACACTTGACACTGTTATTTCTTGACAAGCATACACCGATATATTTGATTGTTCCTGTTACCTTTTTTTGTAAATACACTTGAAGGGCGATTGGAATGGAATTCCTAACAGCGCCAGTACACAGAGGGGTGCGGACCGCGCGATTGCGAGCAATTGAACTCATCGAGAGTCGGGAGATCACCATTGGCATCTCGCACTGTGAAGAGGTCATAAGGACCAGTTTGCGGCAGAAAGCAACCACCTGACAATCAATGGCTTCGTTCTGAACGTCACAATAATTTCCCGGATGATGACCTGGGATCAAATAGCGATTTATACTGAAACCAAATGTTAACACTGAGCCATCCGGAATCCAGTTATGAAGTGCAAATCTGTCAGGGATTTGCAGGTCGCAAAATATGATCAATTTTGGCCTTTAGGTAAAGTGAGATCCGAACGGTTAGGGAATATTGGACAGTGCCTTGTGTTGATGGGTTACCTTCAGACTCCTAGTCATAGGATACTTACTGAATCATCAACCAAACTGCTCACGCACCTCCTATTTTCCTGCCTTAGAGCCCAGGGAATGTTTAGATTAGAATAAAAACAGGAAATTCTGGAGAGATTCAGAAGGTCTGGCAACATCTGTGGAGAGAGAGAAACAGCTCCTCTCCTTCCAGTGCTTGGCCTGATCTCCAGCCGAGACGCAACACATAATCAATCAGAGATCCACAGCACAGCTTTCACCACAGTTAACAAGTTTCCGCAAATTAACTCTGGATGGTGCAGATCCACGAAGGTTATCTTCAGCTAGTGGAAACAGATGCAGCAACAAGTGATCAGCTTGTGGATCTGCCCTTCTCCTCTGCGTGTCTGTGCTGCAGAACTGAACTCGTCAAATGTAACTGGATGTTTGTGCGTCAGTTATAATAGCCTGAGCCAGTTTCCTTTTGCCTGGATGGTTTGTTTTCACCCTAAGTTGCAATTTTTGTTTCCTCATGAACTGGGAGAGTTTACTTTCCTTTCTTTGCTGCCATTTGAACCTCTCTCTTCAGTGCCTGATCTGATCACGGGTCTGCCTCAAAAAACAAAACCTTGGCATCTCTGCATTTGATCATATTCTCTAATTTATTTATTTATATATATGTATATATAAATACAAATATAAATACATACCACAACCCATACAGATTCTCCAATCCATACTGTAACTAACATAGAGAAACAAAAGCTGCACCTTCAAAGGATACACATCATCCAACTGGTACCTATTCTCCGACCGGTAGGTGAGTTGCAGGCTATCTGTGAGTTCCAGGCTTTCTGTTGCCAGGCGTCCCTAACTACACTGACACTTCAACATTTATGGAGTCTGCAAGCAACGCAGATTCTCCAAACAAGAACTATCCCCCAGCCGATCCAAACTCGACAACAGACTAAGAAACATCAAACATTGAAGAACCTCCAAAAATCTCAAAAATTTCAAATGATAGTCCTCGTTCAACAAATCGACAAATTGCAACTGAGACAATCCTCCAACTCATACAGACTCTCCAGCTTACGCAGAACATCGAAGTAAAACATCCCAATGAATAGAAACAGTTCCTGAAGCTGTCACAAAGCCTCCAACATATACAGCTGATTAAAACAATACAAACACTCCAACTAAAACAGACCCGACACCCATCGCCGAACCTGCAACCATTGCAGGTATTCTAAGAGAGGAAAACACTGAAATTGATAGAGACACTCTAAACAAGGGAGATCCTCAAACTGTTACTGCCGCTGCACTGCTAAATTCACACGAAGGCCGTGAATGAAGTCGCTAGTGAGAAAGTTGATACACTGGTTTCAATTTTCCAAACTCCATAGATTCTGTGAAAGTTAAATTAGGTTGTATAATA
This sequence comes from Cetorhinus maximus, assembly GCF_964194155.1. Classification (NCBI taxonomy): domain Eukaryota; kingdom Metazoa; phylum Chordata; class Chondrichthyes; order Lamniformes; family Cetorhinidae; genus Cetorhinus; species Cetorhinus maximus. Next base: position 5,722,841 of record NC_135894.1, on the reverse strand, counting down.
GCGCATTCTCGATTTCCTTTTGGCTTTCATTCTCTCTGCTTTTCTCTCTCTTCCCCATTTCACTACCAGTCTCCCTGACGCTGTGCCTCTGCTTTCCTTTAACTTGTCCTCCAACATTCCCTTCCACTCTCTTTCGTTTTATGACACGCACTTGTTACTTTGTGCTCGAACACACTATTCCGCTCTTTTCTCTTCTCTGTTTGTAGATATTATCCTGACACATCCAACTCGCTCAATCTCTCCCTCCAACAATCATCTCCCTCCCTTTATCACCTAGCTGTCTTTCTCGACCCCGACCCTAGCCTCTGCCGTCATCCTCTGTTTCTCCTTTGACCTGTATTTTTCATCACTTACAAGGAGTAGGAGTGAGGCATTCGTCTTCTCGACCCTACTCCACCACTCAATCAGACCGTGGCTGACATCTAATTAACTTCAGCTTCTATTTACTTTCCATACCTTGTCTTCCCCTCACTCCGGTTTTCGTCTGTCCCTGTTTCTCATCTCCTCTCCTCCCCTGTCGTCTCCACTCCGCTCCTCTCCTCTACTTTTCTCTCTCCTCTCCTCTCATCTCATCTCCTCTCTTCTCTGCTCCTCTCCTCTCTTCGCCTTTTTTTCTCCTTTTCTGCGTTCTCTCTCCTTCTCCTTGTCTTTCTCACTCTCTTTGCCCCCCGCTGCATTCCCAGTACAGGTTCACAGTTGTTATTGCTCAAGAGGTTTCTCTCCCTCTCTCTCTGTCTCTCTTTCTCTCTCTCTCTCTCTCTCTCTCTTTCTCTCTCTCTCTTACACTCTATCTATCTCTCTCTCTGCCTCTCTCACTCTGTCTCCCCCTCTCTCTCTCTCTCTCTCTTTCTCTCTCTCTCTCTTTCCCTCACAGTCTGTCTCCATTTCTCTCTCTCTCTCTCGCTGACTCTCTCACTCTCATCTCTCTCTCTTTCTCCATCTCCCTCTTTTCCTCGCTCAATCTCCCCCCCCCCACCATTTGTCTGTCCACACACCGACCCTCCTACATTCCTCCCTCAATCCGGCCAAACCTATACAATTACAGATGTCATTCATCGCTCGGGTATTGCTGGAGTTGTGGGGTGGGACACGCTTTCGAGTAAGTTTCCTTCCTTCTTCTGCAAGAAGATGAATGAGGACCAGCCATGGGTAACAATTGTGAAGCTGAACCACTCGAATATCGGTTTGGCAAATGTCAATTCAGGCTTGGAACTCTCGGCAATGCATTCCATATCCTCCAAATTACTGAAACTTTCTCCTTGACAACTTCGCGGCGTCATATTCTTTCTGATGAGAAAAAACACTTCTTTGACCTGCGCCTTTCACCCAACAAGACAACTCAAAATGTTTTACTGGCAATGAGGCATTTATCGAAAGTGCTGATTTGATTGTACTGTAGGAAACCCAGTACCCAATTTGGAATGAACAACATCCCTCAAACAGCAATGTGACATTGTGATATCATCTGTTTTCCGTGCAACTAATTAATGGATACATGTTAGACTCAGGATCATTGGAGGGAGCTCGATTGCTCTTCTTCTGTTTAGAGCTGCAGATTCTTTCAGTCAAGCTGACGGCGTAAACTCTGCTTCAGTTTCATAATTATTCAATAGATAAAACTGCAAGAGTGCTATGCTGAATTTTACTGATCTTCTGATATCACCGCCTTACTGCAGTACATAAAATACAGCAGTTCAACACTCTTTCAATCCGGATGCTCAGTCTATCCAACGGTCATTGAGCATTGAGCATCCAACAGTCCAAACATCTCCCAACAATCCCTTTCTGACAGCGCTGAACGTGCTCAATAATGGGATACAGGAAATGCTGCACTCATAGTGCTGAACGACCGGCTTTGCGATCTCGCTCGGTTTTGAGATTAAAGTGAAACACTGTGCGTGCTTGAAACATAAAATTTAAAAAAAAATAGGAAATGCTTTAAATTTTCATCAGTCCTAGCAGCATATGCGGATAGAGAAACAGAGTTAACGCTTTAAATTCGTATGACTCTTCTAATACCTAACTAACGATCTAATTAGCTAATTAACTAACTAATTCTATGAATGAATGAGGGTATGGATGTAACAATGAATGAAGGAATGCATGAATGAAAGCATGAATGAATGAATGAATGAATGAGTGGATGGATGCAATAATTAAAGGATGAATGAATGATTGAATGAATGCGTGGATGAAAGAATGAACAAAGGAACGAACGAATTACAGTTAAACGTGTCATTGAATAAAGCATCAATTATCCTGCTCAAAATTGAGGTGATTGAAACGTGAAGAGGAAATCATCAATTAACAGCCAAAATGCTGCAGATGGTGGATGTCTGAAGCAAAAAAAAATGGGAAAACTCAGCAGTCCTGACAGCAAATGTGGAGAAAAAGACAGAGTTAACGTTTCGAATCTGAATGACCCTTCTTCAAGTCATCAATTTTCGCACTGGAACCAAACACTAAGAAAATTTTTTGTATCTATTGGAGGTAGGGCGGTGGGGGGGTGGTGGGGTGGTCATCTCAGCCAAGGACATCGCCTTGGGTTATTGTCAAATAAATCCAGCCAAACCATCTTCAAATGCTTCATCAAATGTCTTCACGACAACCTAAGGAAACTATGAGGATTTTCACTGATAATTGCTTTGTTCAGTATCATCATTCAGCATAAAAGGAAATGCCAGTCAATGGCAACAACAGATTTGTGTTCAATATTGCACCTCAATGACGTTCAGTCTTACTCGCTCAACCACACACCACAGGAGCACATTGATATCACTGTTTTCCCCCTAAGGATGCTCTGCATCAAATCGCCTGGGCTATTTGGAAAGATCCTTCCAAAGCCAGGATGCTGAAGTTAGGGATTTCGACAGTGGTAATAACGTTAAGCAGCAAAGAGAGCTGGTTAGATATTTTTTTCTTTGTAAATGGTCATTGCAGACAATTATGTGGCGTTAATATCACTTGCTAGTTATCAGCCCAAAACTGAATGCTCTTCAGGTCTTGTTTCATGAGGACAACGAACGCTTTTGCATCTGACGAGCAATGAATGAATCTTAACTCCACGAAATTAGCTGCGTGCTTAACAATTATGCGATACCCACTTGCCTCTTTCAGCCACCATTCCTCGTTCTTCTGCAAACTCTCTCTTTCCCCTTCTCCCCCTTTGTGCTCTACCCACTCTGACATGGTATCTCAGAAGATGGGCGGATTGTCGTCCTTCTGTCTCATTATGCCTCCCCAAATCACATTTTCCGTCTCCCCTTCCCTCGCACAAATAGTCTTTCTCCTCTTTCATTACCCCATTGAAGCTTATGTCCATGTCGCAGAATGCTTGCAACCAAGCCATTAGACTGGACTGGTTCCTCAGTCAAAATCCAATGGCAAATCACGAATAACTGAGACATCATTGGGTGAACATTTTTTTTTTGTTGTTGATTAAAGCTTCTTGTTACATTCAGCAGGTTTTCCCCTCTTGCATTGTATTTCAGGGCCTTATATCTGCATATCAAGTTCAATAGAATGTGTTAGCAAATTGGAGATTAATGTTTAGATTTTCATAACGTGCTACCAAGCATTTACGACACAGTAACAGTCAGTTCGTCAAAGCAGGCCCAGGCTAATCTTTATTCTTCACAGCAGCTAATTATTTCCTCTCTGCACATCACCCCATCAACATATATTTCTACTTATTTCATCCTCATCAAAGAATGGTAAAACACCGCGATGTGGAACTGTTTTAAAATATAGTTCCTTGGATGTATACATCAATGGCTGGACAAGCAATTATCCCCCATTCTAAATCTCCCTTCTTCAGAGGGGATTTTTAAGAGTCAACCATAAAATTTTGCTCCTGGAGTCAGATGTTGGACGGAGCAAGTTGCAACAGCAGATTTCCTTCCCTAAGTGACACGAATGAACCAGATGTGTGTTTACGACAAACAACATTTTCTGTAATGTACTGAAAACACACTGGTATCAGCCTCTTTTTAGAATGATCTGTTTCTGTCATTATAATACTTTGTTGCCCTGTAACACCTGTAACTACAGATCCGTAAGAAATTATCGTCAGAGTGCCCTCAGCATGGCTGATTGTAGATGGTTACCTGCGGCTCGTTACGTTACACAGCTTATCTAATTTATGTACAACAATGTGTCAGAGTATTGTTGAGAAATAAACATTGACCAGGAACAGGTGCAGCCAATAAATCACGTGGTTTAAGAGCAACTCAGAACCTAGAGTTTCTGCAGAAAATAACTTCCCAAAGAGTCCGAAAAACAATGTTCCAAAATCTGCAAAGCTCAAGTCAGGTGTGTGATGGAATGTCCCCCAAATCCTATTTAAGTCCAGCTTGAAAGAAACGCAAGAATTTCCCCAAGAAGAATTACAAAACAGCCTGTGTCAGCACTACGCTAAACACTGCTAGAAAAAAGCTGTGGCCCCGCAACCATGTCATCTTCAATGCAGCCTGTACCGCCGACAAAATTATGTTCATCAAGATGCCAAACATACTTGGAAAGCAAATTAAAAACCCAAGATGTTGACGTCCGAAAAGGACAATAACAGCAGCTGTATGCGGACACTAATAGCTGCTAACTCCCGTCCAAGGCATGTACCTTCTACACCTGGAATTTAATCAGTCTTTTAATCATTGAAGCTGGGCAAAAAATCCCGGCAGCTTACTTTCCCGCCAACATTTCCAATGGTATACCCAGATCACTTGGACTGTAGCGGTTAAATAAGTGGGCCATTTGCGATGATCAATACATTCTGGCTCTTCCAGATTCATTCCACTAAGGATGAGGTAAATAATGGAACATTGATAGACAGATAGTTAGACTGAAGCAGGCAGGTTTATAACTAGAGCAATTAAATTCTCTGTAAGCATTGCTGTTGAGAAGTGAATAATCAAGAACCTTGGAAACGAGTCACAATCAGGGAGTTTAGCTGAACACAAATTATTCCACAAAAACGCAGGTCTAACTGTAGAAAATCCAATTGCCTTTGCTGCATTTAACTCCTTAATTGAGATTGCTGATCATGCCATGCAGCACATGTGTCTTTCAATCTGACTGTGTCCTTTCATATTGTAATAGTCACCATCATTTTGCAAAACGTGCACCTTCAATTTTAACAGTACAAAAACCAAATCATGAAGAGTGGGCTTTTTTTGTCAATGCTGATTGTAGCAGCAACAAATCTGCCCACCATGCACCGCCCAGAGATGTCGTCCTTCCCCCACCGTCTCCTTTCTCATCACAATTTTTTTCACACCTAATTTTTCCCAGTTTCTCTACCTTCTCTCTCTCTCTGTCTCTCTCTGTTTCTCTCTCTCTCTCTCTCTCTCTCTCCCATCACCCTCCCCTTCACCGCCCGCCTCTCCCTCTGTCTCTACCAATATTCCTCCCCAAACCGAAGTTTTCTCTGCGGGAAGGGGTCAGTGTCCTTTCCTCTGTTATTCTATTCGAGTTTCAGTCAGCTCAGACCATGGAGTGAACACAACGCTGTTCATGAAAGCACAAGTATTGGAACCTGGAATGTCTGGCCTTTTCCGAAAAAGGAGATGAATAGATTTGTTGTGATGATCTGTAATGTACACCCTAAAAAGGCGATGGAAACAAATTCCACGGAATTTCATAGTAAGGAAGCCAGTGAGTCCAGCTCTTTGTCGGTTTTTATTCTCCCTAAGAACATTCAACAACAGGGGTCGTACAACATATTTTCAATTCTTGTTCAATGTATAGGATATGACTTCAGGAATATTGAGATAGAATGATTCGAAAAACCTATCTATTCTACTAGTGTACTTTCACAATCCTGGTGACTGTGTTACAGGAAGAACGTGATAAAACGAGAAAGTGGACGGAGGAGGGAAATGGGCGATTTTGTCACAAATATAAAATGATATCTATGAGGAAATATGCGATGTGCTGGGGCTGTTAAAACATCACAGACTATGTGAAGGCTTAATTGAGCTCTACCAAACTATGATGAAGTTTTATTGTGGCAGATATAGTGGAGAGGAAGCCCATATTTCTCATTGAAATGTTGTCAATAATGAGGGGGCGTATACATAAATCAAAACATAATGAACGAATTAGAATTTAGTTGAGGTGAACTACTTTCTGCCACAGGTTGGTGAGTATCCGGAATGCGCTGCCTGGATTTATTCTCGACGCATAACTTCTCATCGCATAACAAAAAAAATCATCTGAACTATCGAAACCTTGGGGCTAAGGATGATTGTTGAAAAATAAATTACGTTGCGTAGCTCCATTCTGGCCAATAAAAATCATGGTTGGAATGACTCCTGACTGTGATGTACTTTTTATGTTATTATTTTTAATATTTGTATGAGAAATAGTGGAAATAGAATTCGATGCGGTAGTCGTATTATTGTTGTTACGATGATGATGATGATAACAATTATTATTATTATCATTGTTATAATTATTACCATTAGTATTATTATTATTAATTGTATTAGTAGCATTAGTAGTGGTAATAGTAGAACTATAGGTAGTATTAGCAGTAGTAGAATTAGTGGTAGCAGTATGAATAGGATGTATTAACTCTAAGGATCTGAGCTTCGCTAGAAACTCCGCCATTTTTTGTCCACAACTGACTGCAATTTCGAAGGTTGACCACATTGATGTACCCCATTAAGTGTATCTATGGTGCACTCTCAGTGATTTAAGGGAGTATTCTCTAAGATGTTGGTGCAGTGACAATGAAGACATGGTAATATGTACACTAGTGACGATGCTGTGCGCCTTCGAGCGCAACATGCAGCTAGTTGTGGGCTCATGTTTCTGCTGCCCTTGAGGTAATTGTCGAGGGTCTCCATGCATCCTGTAGATGGCACTCCTTGCTGTCAGTGTACGCAGGCGGTGGAGAATGAGAATGCTTAATGTAGTGAGTAAGGCACGCTTTGATTTCAATCGTCTCGAGCTTGTTATGTGTTGCTTGAGATTGGCTGATCTAGGAAAATCGGAATTAGTCTATTGAAATGAACAGTTCCTACTTATTGATGGTTGAACAAGCATTGGGGATGAAGGTGATGAATTACTCGCCACAGTATATTCAACCACTTACCTGGACTTGCCAGCACAATATTCATATTGCTCGCCGGTTATGGAGCTACATATTAACATTCCTTAGCATATTTTAGGTAGAAGCTTTGTTGGTGTTGATGGCACTGAAATGTAAGAGGAGATGTTTCGAATTAATTTTGTTGGAAATTACCTGGAACCGGCATGGTGAAATAGTCTGTTGCCACCTATCAGTCAAAGCGGGAAAGTTGTCCAGACATTGTTTTATAATGGAATGGATGGCTTCAGAGCCTGTTGAGATATGAATATTGCTGAATATTGTCCAGCCTTCGGCGAAAATCAACACTGATAGCTTTATATTGGAGGGACGATATTTATAAAGGACCAAACGATTGTTGGGCGTAGGAGACAAATGTGACCAATTACATAAACGCTGCCCTGGGGTTCAGAGGGTTGTCCACCGTAAACAGAACGGACGCTGGTTTTTGTGTGAGGTGCGACTAAATCCCGTGCAGAGTGCGCAACACCATCCCACAGCCTCACTTCGTATAAATATCCCACCAAAACCCAACGCCGTCGACTGAATGTTTTGACTGAGATTTAAAGAATTTCCGAAGCTAATTATTCAAAGAAAACCTTTGGCAAAATCAATGATCCCATAGCATGTACCTTGCTTTCAGAGGAGAACTCGTATCTACGACAATTATTTAAAATATTTGTTTCCAGGCAAGCATTTGTGATGCGAGGGGGCTTCTGGAGGAAGATAGGTTCAAATGCATCATCCCTGTCTTTTAATAATCCTGGAAGCGTATTGGTCAGTGTGGACCAGCCTCAGAATGTTAGTTGTTTTATTACCTACGACCATTCTCGATAGATGTGGCAGGCCTACAGAGTTTTGAGCTGATCCATTGGCTTTGGCAACGCTTAGCTCTGCACATTTCATGCTGATTCCGCAATTCAGCATGCAAAGAGACATGTGCTGTCACTTCACCGGGTTGGCAGCTCCATTTCAGTTGTATGTGGCTGCTCATGACTCATGTCCTTGAATCATGAACATTTTCATTTGAACGACTGGTAGAGTGAAGTAGATTTCGAGGCTGCATGTTCGAAAAATGTGGATGAATACTATTCTGCTGTCGTGATGATTTATATAACCTAATTGATTTCCCAGTACAGAGCTGGCATATCTGCCCTGAGGAAGAAATAGGAGAAGGTGACCTCCCGCCAACCAATGAAATAGTGGGTGATATTCGCATTCAACACGATTTTCCTGCATTTTCTTGTATCCCTTGATTAACTTTAGAAACCTATTGACATCGGTCCGTTGAATACGCATTGACTGAGCCTCCACAGCCCTCTAGGGCAGAGAATTCTAAAGCTTCTCCACGCTCTCCTTTCAGAACTGCCTCCTCATACCTGTCCTAAATGGCCTGTTCTTAATTGAGATAATGCCTCCCCTGTTTCTCGACTCGCGGTCCAGGTGAACAATCCTTCCAGCATCAGCCTTGCCTAACATTGTTCGATTTTATTTTGTTTGAATGCGATCGCCCCACACCTTCTAAACTCTGGATATTAATTGTATTTTTTATTTAATATTTCCTCATATGACAATCCCTCCATTTAATGAATTAATTTGGTGAAACTTTGTTGCCATTCCTATTCTGCAAATATAACGATCAAATTACATAAATAAATATTTTACCTTGCACTCAATTTTTTTCCTTCAAAAGCCAATGTGCTATTTAGCTTCTTAACTGCTGGATGTGCCTCCATGTTAGCTTTCAATGACTCATGAACAAGTATACCCAATGGCACACTTCCCACTCTCTGAACATTTTAGCAACATTCGTTATTTCTCTTTTTTCCGACGAAGGTGGATAACATCGTATTTCTGCAAATGGTATTCAATCTGCAGAACCTGCACCCACTCGCTTAGCTTCTGCAAACAACCTTGCATCCATCTCAAAATTGCGAAACCGACCTTGTTTTGTGTCATCTGTAAATTTGGAAATATTGCCTTTAATCCACAGATCCGAATCATTGATATAGATTTTAAATAACTGGATCCCAGGGAATTAATCTTGCAGTTCCAAATTAGTCACAGCCTGCCGACCTGCAAATATTTAATTATTCCTGGTCTCTGTTTTGTGACTCTTAACCAGTTCACAATGCATGCTTTAATACCACACCCCCTCCAACCCCCAACATCGCCCCACCCCCGCAATTTCATGCATCTAATTTTGCTAACCAGCTTCGCGTGTGGGAACTTACTAAAGGCTTTCTCAAATTCTAAACATTCCACTTGCAGAGCATCACCGTGACCTGTTCTGCTTGAGCACATTCTCAGAAAATTGCAACAAATTTTTTAATCGCGACTTCCCTGTTATAAATCAATGTTGACTCGGGCTAACCCTCCGATTATTTCCTCGGTCTATAAAGTTCACATTCTCCATTAGGAATACTAGAATTGTCCTTACTACTGATGTCAGGCTAACACCTGTAGTTCACCATTTACTCTCTCCCAATTTTCTTAAATAACTTGGTTACATTCGGCACATTCCGATCAACAGATTTCATTCCAGAAACTATCAATTTTGAATGATGATCACCATTGCAACTCCTATCTCTAAGCTACATCTTTCAATTTATTTGGATGCAGAACTTCAACTCAAAGGGAACCATTTTTTTTAAAGGCCAGTAATTTCTCCAGTTTTATTTTCAAGACGAATATTAATATCATGTATTTCCTCGCTAAGAGTCGTCCCATGCTCCTCCAGTGTTTCCTGGAGGTTTTAATATTTTCCTCCATAAAGACATGCACAATATATTTGTATAGCTTCTGGGCCATTTCCTTATTCTGCATTATAAATTCTCAATAATCCTTTGGTAATGGGCCCATATTTGACGTTTATTCACAAGTATTTTCCTTTATGCTTGCCTGTAGGATGTTTAACAGTCTATATTTTAATGTTTGACGCTACTTTTGCCTTATAATCTTTTCCCCTTAATTAAGCCAGGTGTTGCTCACGTACCAGTGCAGATTCGATTGGCCGAATTGCCTCTTCTGCACTGTGTTATTCTGTGATTCTGTGAAGATTCTCTCTGTTTTTGTTTCCCCTTTGCGGAATTTAATATGCTTCCAATTCTCAAGCTTACCATTTTTGCAAATTTGTACGCTTCTTCCTTTGACACAATGTAATCCTATATTTAATAAATTAGCCACGGCTGAAACACATTCCTTGATTGGCCTTATTGCATTAAATGAATGTATTTTTCTGGTAAACTATGCACGCGTTCCTTAAGTTTTAGTATTGACTGTCTATAATCATGCCTTTTAACAAAGCTTTGCAATAACAAAGTCAACTTGAAGATCGTGCAATCACATATTCCTTTGCCTTTTAGACGAATATCCCATTGAACAAAAACACGTTGTGAATCAAGACTTGTTTTTTTGCGATTTATGGTCTCACTTTCCTAAAGGGTAGTTTACAACAAAAGTATTAATTCGGCCCATTAATTGCACAATACTAGATCTAAAATTGCCAGTTGTCGAGTTGGTTCTTCAAAGTGCAAGTTCGGGAAACCACCTTATATACACCCCAATATATCTACCTACACAACATTAGTAATGATTAGCATTTCCCAGTTTATTAGACCTCGAACATCCTCATGATTATACATATAAGCCACGAAAGAACAGGCCAGTGAGTCTCAGGTCAGTGATAGGGAAACTGTTGGAGAAAGTTCTGAAAGAGAGTCCCTGTTTCCACTTGGAAAGGCAAGGATTTCTCAGGGATAGTCAGCATGGCTTTGTCAGAGTGAGGTCATGCCTAACAAGTTTGATTGAGTTTTTTGAGGTGGTGACCAGAAGTGTAGCTGACGGTTGTGTAGTTGAAGTAGTTTAAAAGGATTTCAGCAAAGCTTGTGACAAGGTCCCACATGGGAGACTTATAAAGAATGCAAATGCACATGGGATTCAGGGTTATTTGATAAGGTGGATTCAAAATTGGTTAAGTTGAAGGAGGCAGAACGTGATGACATAAGGATGCTTTAGTGGCTGGAAGCCAGGTCCACCCAGTGGCGTACCTCAGGGATGTGTGTTCGGTCCACCATTTATTGTCAATAATATGAACGACATATTTGATTTTGCGGGGCTTAGGGTTAGTAATTTTGCGTATGACACAAAGATTGGCCGGGTGGTTAACAGTGAAGTTCAGTATCTTGTAGTACAGTAAGATATAGACGGGATGGTCAAATGGGCAGATAAGAAACAAATGGAATTTAACCATGAAAAGTGTGAGGTTATACACATTGGAAACATGACTTTGTCAAGGAAGTATTCAATGAACAGAATGTTACTAGGAAGTTCTGCGGAAGAAAGGAACCTTGGCGTATGTTTCCATAGTTCCCTGAAGGCAGAGAGGCACGTTAGCGTGACTGTGAGAAAGGCATATGGGAGACTTGCCTTTATAAAACAAGGCATAGATTAGAAAAGGAGGGAGGACATGTTGGAGTTTTATAGAACATTGTTGAGACCACAGCTGGAGTACTATGTGCAGTTCTGGTCGCCACATTTTAGGAAGGATGTGTTTGCACTGGAGATGGTGCAAAGGAGATTCACCAGGATGTTGCCTGGGATGAAACATTTAAGCTCTGTAGAGAGGTTGGATAGACTTGGGTTGTTTTCGTTGGAGCAGAGAAGATTAAGGGACGACATGATCGAGGTGAACAAGATTATAAGGGGCATGGGCAGGTTGGATAGGGAATAGATGTTCCCCCTAGTTGAAGTCTCAAGGGGGCATACGTTAAAGGTGAGGGATAGGAAGTTTAGGGGGGGGGGTGTGAGGAAAAATTTTATTTTTACCTGCGGGTGGTGTCGGTCTGTAATGTGCTGTCTGGAAGGGTGGTGGTGGCGTGTTGCCTCACGTACTTTAAAAATTACCTGGATGAACATTTGGCACGTCATAACATTCAAGGCTATGGGCCATTTCTGGGAAATAGAATTAGGCTGTTAGTTCTGGTTGTAATCGTGTGTCGTTGCAGACTCAATGGGCCGAATGGCCTCTTCTGCGCTAAGATACTGTGATTCCGATTCCGTGATTCCGTGATTATGGTATTATTCTTGTTACACGCACTAAAAATGTCCTGATTTATTTTATGATTTACATTACAGTTACTGTTTCTTGCATCGTTTTTGGAGCTTGCTGGTTGTTAATTCCACCTCAGTTAATTCCATGCATTTATGTTCGGATCCAAGGTTATCTATCACTATAGTATTAATACTGTTTTATTAACTGTGCTATCCACCACATCTGCATGTTCTACCTGAGTGTTCAATGCCATTCGATAATCAGGTCCCAGCGTTTCTTTCCTTGTAGCCACGTCACTGCAGATTTTATATTGGAGCTGGAAAACGTCAAACACAAACAGGTAGTAGTGGGGACAGGAAAGAATATAATTACTGTCACAATTTGGATAACAGACAATGGAAACTGTTCATTACTTCAGTTTTACAAAAAAAAAATGTACCTTATAAACAAAATATGCGCCTTGAGTGACTCCTGCAATTTGACATACATAGCAGCACAGTTCAATTTCTTTTAATGCATTACCGTGTCTCAGGCAGCCTTGAAAACCAATTATGTTCATAGTTCTTACTTCATATCAAACATTAGTTTGTGCTTTGCAATACAGCGAACAAGTAGAGGGCACAACAGAACAGGTAGCAAGATGCCACCTTCATTTAAACAACAGAACATGTTCGAATAATTTCCGTAGGTCTGGCAGCATCTGTTCAGATAATAAGAACTCCGCTTTTTTTGGCACTCTGAATTCCAAAGAAGAAACATGTTGGATGGCAACGTTAACTCTGTTCCTCACTCCACGGAAGCTGCCAGTCCTGCTGAGCTTTTCCAGCATGTTTTGTACTTATTACAGGCCTCCACTGACTGCACTAAATTGCTTTTAAATTCCATACATAATTTGCCACGTTGCTGAGTGACAGATCAGTACAACGTCTAACTTTGATACAAAATGGTTCATTAGTGAGTTGTAGTAATATCCGCATGTTCAATGAATGCAGTATAGGAAAGCAGAAGCAGTACCACCAACATGACTACTTCACCAGGATGGAATTGTTGTTGCCCTGAAAAATGCAAAGCGAACAGGGAAAGAGTGTTCTGCATGTACCGCATGTGGATGAAATATATTATTGCTCTGCGGGGGGCTCTGCAGTTTCATACAGAAATAAAGCTGAGTCCCGGAGGAAAAACGGTCCACTTATGATTAGCGAAAGAGACCTGGCGACAAAGAAAGTGAATTTCCTGACGTAGTAGGTGCAAATTGCAAAGACAATAAAATAATTGATCTTTAGGGTTGTGGAAAGTGGGTATAGATGGGAGTCCAGCATGATGCTGATGCAGAGGAGCAGGTCGAGGGCGGAAGTGCAGGATATGGGACCGTCATGGTCGAGATCCCTGTGTGCCCCAATGAAGCGGACTTATGGGCAGAGCAGGGAGGAAGGAGTTTCTATAGTAGCGCTGTGGAACATGGCCCAATTAATACAGATGTGATGAAGGCGGAGGAATGTGAAAGATCAACTGAGAAATTACAGGAAGCAGAATGGCAGGAATTATGATAAAGATTGGTGTGCATGATGGTTGCATTGTAGCATGCACTGTAAGCAGTCTATCCTCAGAAATGGAAATGAGAAGTCGAGGGAGGAAGCGGGAGGCCTCACAGATGAGTCATGCGTAGGGAGTACAGGAATTGAATTACTTTATATAATAGATAGGTGGTCTATTCCCAGTCAACACCAGTAAAGTAAAGGCAGAATAACATAGCAGTCAAAATATCAGAAATAATGTTCCCTTCACGTAAACACAGGGATAGCTAGGACTCTTTAGAATTTCAATATAATTATTCTGATTTCGTTGGAGAAATGCTGTAGATGCAAAGGTGATTTTTCCAGTGAGAGTACAGTTTCGACAGATGAAGTTTGCTGCTGTTACAGGGCAATTATTTGGACGGACGTATGTGAACAAAAAAGATGGGTCGTTTGCGTGGCAGGGATGGGAGCATCCGTGAAACAATCCACAGAATTCCCAGTAAGATTGGAGGGCAAATATCCACTTGTCATCTTGGTGAATAATAATGAATAGGGATGTGGGGGAGATCGATGCTACCCGTTCCTAGAAGAGACAGAGGTGTTTTCTGTCAAAATGGATTCTCCAAGTATTGTGCTGCACTGGATATGAACGGAAAGCTGAGAGATCGTGGTCGTGGGGCACGTGCCAGGCTGTCCTTAACAGAAGCTGAGGTGTTAGAGGGAATGGATTTCCTACTGAGTGATAGAGTTATGGTGCGACTTAGTGTATTGGTGAGGGATGAACTTGCAGAAGGATTGATTGTTCCGATGTGGTCTGGAGAGGTAGAGGGAATGGATGTCATAGAACAAAGAAAAGTACAGCACAGGAACAGGCCCTTCGGCCCTCCAAGCCTGCGCCGATCATATTGCCCGTCAACTAAAACATTTTGCACTTCCGGTGTCCGTATCCCTCTATTCCCATCCTAATCATGCATTTGTCAAGCTGCGTTTTCAACACCTCTATCATACCTGAGCCTGTGGAGTTCGCTGCTACATGAATTAGTACAGGCCAAAACATTGCATGTTTTAAAGGAAGAGTTGATATAGCTCTTGGGGTGAAATGGATCAAAGGATATTGGGATAAAGCTGTAGCAGGATATTGAGCTGGATGATCAGCAATGATCATAATGAATGGCGGAGCAGGCTCGAAGGGCCGTATGGCCCACTCCTTCTCCTAATTTCTCTCTTTCTATGTTCCTATAGTTTCACATAAACTCTCTCCCTATCTCTCTCTATCTCTCTCACATGCGCAAAGAAACACACACTCACAAAAACACACACATAAATACACACACAGTCAGAACACGCACACACACACAAAAAGTCACAAAAACGCACAAATGCACAGACATACATACGAATGCACACATAGTCACACAAAAAAGGATGCACACATGCTCACAAAATTACTGTCACAAGCAGAGATACTCATGCACACCCACAAGATCTCACAAGCACCCCCTGACACACACACACACAGAAAAGCACACACGCACAAACTAACAGCAATACACATAAATCAGGTACATAAACACATGTGAATTTTCACATTCGCAGAAATTTTAAGACAAACGCACGTTCTCACACACAGTAATATAGACAGGAATAAACACACACGCCTCTCCCTCTCTCTACCACATACACATTCATGAACACACAAATGAACATACACACGCATGCACACGCAGGCACATACACACACATTAACTCACGCACACAGCCAATGAATCAGCCAAGGACTTTCAGGCACCAATATGCAGGATGATCCGCCAATGCACATCACCGTGTCTATACAATCAGATGGCTCCGCGAGCACCTATGCTCTGCGAATCCCCACTTCCTTTGACCTCAGCAGCCCCAGCTCCACATGCCGAGGAGGGTATCACTGCCACATAGCAGGACCACTAAAGCAGGCCGGGCACCTCCATGTCTCGGCCCTCCAGAGGCCGCCCGTCAAGGTAAAGACAATCAACAGGCTGTGTCCACCTCTGATCTGGATTTTGGGGTCTACCAATACGTATGGGCAGAGTTTGGGAGGTTAGGGAAATGGACTTGCACAGCCTGGGCAAGTGTGTTATTCCCTTCTACTTCACTAGTGTAAATTACCTCCCCAGAATGTGCCTTCCCTGTGTCTCCCTGTTATGATGAGTAATGTTTGTGCCACTCGGATGTGAAATTGGATTGTCTGTATAATTGCAGCAAGAAATCCCCCCTCCTTTACTCGAATCCTCCAGCTACGAAGGCCAACACACCATCCAGCTCCCCCACCGATCACTGCACTCGCATGCTTACCCTCAACGAACGGTGCACAAGGACACCTGTACCTCATTGCACACTCCCCTCACTCAATTCAAAGCCATTCATATAACGATCTGCCCTCCCATCCCTGCGACCAGAGTGGACAAACTCACAATCATCGCCAGAAGACTGCTTCTGGCATGCAGCTGCCCACCCCCTCACCCTTTCCAAATCACACCGAAGCATCTCTGCATCCTCCACACAGCTCAGCCTCGAAACCAGCACCATTTGCAAATTCAGAGACACCACACCCAGCTCCCTCATCCAAATCATCGACACGCACCGTGAATAACTGGGATCACAGCAACGACCCCCACAGCACCGCTGTATTTACTGCATTCCATTCAGTCAAAGACCTGCTCATGACCGTTCACTGATTCTTATCTGCCAACCAGTCCTCTGCCTATCTCTGACTCTGTCCGATTCTGCCACTGCTTCCCAAGGGCTCAGCTAACAAATATTCCAAAACGTAATCCTGAAATCTCCACAGCACCGATGTCAGGCCGACTGGTCTACAACTCTCTAACTCCCCTTCCAAATTTTGCCGTTCCGTTAAGTAATCTCCAACCCGCAGTAACTTTAACCAACACTATAGAATCTCGGAAGATGACCACCAGTGCATCCACCACTTAAAGGGCGACCTCCCCAATGACACTGGGACGTAGACCATCAGGCCCCGGGATTCCACTGGCCCTCAATCCCATCAATCCCCCCCAACACCAATTCCGTGCCCATACTGGTCCCATACAGCTCCTCCCTCTCAGTCTATACCCTGCTCCCCAACATTTCTGGCACGCCACCTGCGTCCTCATTTGTGAAGTCAGAACCAAAATATCCATCTAGTTGGTCAGCCACCCCTCCGTTCCCAATCATAAATCCCCTGTTTCTGACTGTAAGAGACCCGCACGTGTGTCCACCAACCCTTCCCTCATCACATTCTGTAGAAGCGTTAACAGACAGCTGATATGTTCCCGAAAGCCTACTCTCACACTCCACCCTCGCCTAATTAATCAATCCTCTGCGGTCTTCCCCTGATGAACTCTAAAGTGCTCCAAATCCTCATGACTTTTTCTTTTTTTTCCCCCAACTTGTCTGCCTCTTCCTTGGAACCAACACTATCCCCAATTTCCCCTGTAAGCCATAGTTCGGACACCATTTCTATCTCTCCCTTGTGCCAGACATGAACAAACTACTGGTGCAGACCACAGAATCGCCCCCCGAATATCCGTCACTGCCCATCCACCGTCATCCCTCCAAACAACGTTTCCAAATCCAGCTTAGGCAGGTCGCACCCCATTCCATCGTCGCCTCCTCCATTAAGTTTCAGGGCCCTTGTTTCAGAATCAAATGCGTCACTCTCTATCATCATGAAGAACTCCACCATCTCATAGTCGCTCATCCTCACTGTTGAAGAGTGAAAGTGTAGAGGGACTGGATGTCCGCGGAAGGAGAAATGTAGAGGGACCAGATGCCAGGGGTGAGTGAGGTGGCCTGGACAGGCTAGATGTCCGGCTGAATAATGGGAATGCAGACTTACTGTGTGCCTGGCTGAGGGATGAAAGTGTAGAGGGAAAGTGCATGCTGTTGAGCGTCGGATGTGCAGAATAACTGCATGCCCTGGTGATGGATGGAGGTGAAAAGTGACTGCCGGTCGTATTGCGGGATGGAGGTGAAGTGAGATTGGTCTTCCTGGTGAAGATGAAGGGGTAGAGGTTCTGAATACCCTGCTGGTAGACGGAGGTGCAGAGGGAGTGAATTTCCTCGTGAGGCATGGAGAGGTGGAAGGACTGTGTGCCCTGGAGAGGGATGGAGATGTGGAGGGGTTTGATTTCCAGCTGGGGCATTGAGGTGTAGAGGAACATGATATCCAGGTGAGGGTATGTTGCACAGAGGCACTGCAAGACCTGGCGAGTGATGGAGGTAAAGAAGGACTGAATGTCGTTGTGAGGGATGTTGGCATAGTGAAACTGGATGTCTTGTTGAGCAATGCATGTTCAGAGGGACCAGTTGTATTGCTGAGGTATGTGTGTGTAGACGAACTGGATGTTCTGCTGATGAATGGATTTGGAGGGGGAGTGAATGTCGTCGTGATGGATGAGGCTTAGAGGGATTGGGAGACCTGGTGAAGATAGAGACGTAGGGGGATTGGCTGTTCTGCTGACGGAAGAATCTATCACTTTTTTATTCTTTCGTGGTATGCGGGAGTCAGTGGTAAATTCAGCATTTGTTGCTGATTCCTAACTGCCCTTTAATTATAGTGTTGGAAGGAAGGGAACTCCGGGACCCTAAACCACCGACAATGAAGGAACGGTGATACAGATGTAGTTCAATGTCCTGGTTGTTGTAGGGGAACTGGAAGTCCATTGTGAAACAGAGTTAGTGAAGGCCAGGATACTGGATAAAAAGAAAAGAACTGCAGGAAATCCAAAACAAAAACAGGATTACCTGGAAAAACTCAGCAGGTCTGGCAGCATCGGGAAAGCCAGGATACTGGAAATGGTTAAACATGTTACGTAATGTCGGAAGAGAATTCTAAATGTCTTTCCAAAGATTAGTGATAGGAAGAAGTGGGAATGATGTGTCGGACAGCAACACCATTTTTATATAGGCATTTGCGTGAACTTGCATCACTAGCTAGGCCACTATATCCTGCCCATTGCCAATTGCCCTGATATTTATGGTGGGAGCCAAATTCCTGTGGTGCAGATACATTCTCTGTGCGGCTCTGAGGGATTTCCAGTATTTTTGCCCATTGGCAGTAAAAGAACGAGGAGCGTCTTGAGTGTTACGGAAATTTTGAAGGATGCGGAATATGCTCGAGTACAGTGTGGTGTGAGTGGGAATTAGTTTTCAGTGTGCATAACTCCAGCGTACATGGCTTCTCGAGAGTGTGTGGGGAAGCATGGCTTGATGTCAACTGTTGGTGTCTCGCTACAGGTGAAGACTTGGACGAAATTCCAAACTGCTGGTGATTCCGATCCGGCAGCTGGAAGATTGGCAACAAACATCAAGTGCGATTATTTTTCCACCAGCCTTTCAGAGAAGAAAGAATTTTGGCCCTTAGCGTACAGAGCACAGCAAGTTCACAGGGACAGAACACAGAGTGCTAGAGCTGAGGGTTTACTTAATCACTCCGGCCCATGATCCATTCACAGACAGGAAAAATGAGCACTGTTTCTCTCTCAGTCTATGTTGTCTCTTTATTTGAACATTTTTTCTCTATTTTGTGCTGTATTTATTATAATGGTGGCCCTCAGCATGTGGTCATGCCTGATACAATCGCCAACCTCATGGAGCTATAATAACTGCTGCTGGGGATAGTGCACGGTGATTTGTTTCTCCTGAGTCAGTTAGCACTGAGCTCCAATGATGGGTAACTGAATAGTTATTTTATAGATATAAAGTATTGGAGACATATTGAATTCTGATTGTTTTCCTGCCTCCCTCCAGACTCGATAACCCGAGAGTTATATGTTGTGGTGTCAAGCAACATCGTGTTGTTTTGAGCTGCTATGAGAATGCAGCTCTCTGTGTACCCGGTATGTGGCAGTCTAGAGAGAAAGTACACTAAATGGATGTAAAACAGATATTCCATTTATTTCCCTGTTCTAATACTTCTGTTTAAGACATTTGGGGAAAAAAACAAATATTAGAAAATGGAGCTGAAATTAACTTGTAATGATAGTCATCGGTTCTTCAATTATCTTGATGGGTTGTATTGTCGATACAGCGGAGTGTGGTACAGTTTTATTATATACATGAAAATGGGCGAAAAATCCCTTTGTCCTACAATTCTGATTAGACAGTATTTATTCATACTTTTTAAGATAATTTATAGATTTAAGAAACGAATCTAGATGCCCCCACACAAGGTAACGTTGTTTTTTTTTTCTCAAAACTTGCTTATGTCGGAAAGGTAAGCATCTTCGAGATGGATGTATTTTATTGAAAACTTAAGGGCGTTCCCTCAGATTTTACACAGCGAGTCACACGCCTGGGGCTTCGCATCCTCGATTTGTCGATGTATTTTACCTGAAAGATGGGTTAAAATAGTATTGCTTTAGAGAGAGTGTTGCAACTATGTCCACCATCATCGAAATGAAGGCCATGCATTCATTTTCTTCTTCAGAATATTTCCAAATCAACTAGATTATTTTTTTTGTTGTTGTTGTTTCTAGAGAAACAAAAAACAGCAAGTTCTCATTGATAATTTCAGCATCATTAAAAGCATCGGAACAACTCCATGTAATGACATGGTAAAAACCAGTGAGGGCTGCGTACTCCCCAACTATGCGGAACAAGCTTGAAGCCGCTAATAAAGCATTGGCTTTACCAGTTTAATGTATATGTTGTAAAGTTTGAGCAACACCCTCACTTCTTTCTGGGGCCAGATTGAGCGGGCTTGTGAATGTTTCACAGAGGACATTGTCATTCATATCAGGAATTGGAGGAACCGATAAGGCGTGATCAAAAATAACCTGAGTGTTTTGCATTTATGATGAACATGTTATTGATTAATAATGGGCTGAGAGCGGGTGGATTTCCGGTGTCTAGTCTGTGTGTGTGTGCGCGCGAGTGAGCATGTGTGTGGGTGTGTGACAGCAGCATGAAGAGGTTAGAATTAATTTATTTATGAGTGAAAGAGAAATGGTGTTTATTTTTGCCCGGGCTGTGTTGTGCCGCTGTGAGGCAACAGACGACGTCCTGCAAAGTCCGATGTTTCACGTTGAGCATTCGACGTATTCCCGATTGGGGTCTGAACAAGTGAGAAAATCACAGTGAACAGCATTAATTTTATTAATGACTAAAGCCAACTCGAGCCCAATCAGTCTACTCTCCATCATCAGCAAAATCAGAAGCGTCTCATGCTTAGCAATCTCCTGCTCAGTGACGATCAGTATGGGTTTTATCGGGGTCATTGAGCTTCATTATTATTTTCGGCCTTGGACTAAACATGGACAACAAATCTGAACTGCCAAGGTGAAGGGGCAGTGACTGCCTTTGAAATCAAGGCGTTATGTGACCGAGCGTGGCTTCAAGTAGCCTGAGCAAAACTGGAGTC
Organism: Cetorhinus maximus; assembly: GCF_964194155.1. Classification (NCBI taxonomy): domain Eukaryota; kingdom Metazoa; phylum Chordata; class Chondrichthyes; order Lamniformes; family Cetorhinidae; genus Cetorhinus; species Cetorhinus maximus. The sequence goes on along the minus strand of NC_135894.1, from coordinate 5,701,782 downwards.
TTTGGGATCCAAGATAATGAAAAAAAAATCTCGCCGTTGCTTGGAGTAATATATACCTCACAGGAGGATGGCTGTGGTTTTTGGAGACCATGGATCTCAGTTATAGGGCACCACTGCAGGAGTTCCTCGGAGTAGTGCCCTCGGCCGAGTCATCTCCAGCTGCTTCATAAATGACCTTCCTTTCATCAGAAGGTGAGAGGATGGGTTGTTCGCTGTAGATTGCACAATGATCATCACCATTCACAACAGCTCAGGTCCTGAAATTGTCCATGACTAAATGCAGCACAATTTAAACAATATCAACTCTTGAGCTGACATGTGACAAGTAGCTTTCACTCCACCAAGGTGCCAGACAATTACCATCTCCCACAAGGGAGAATCTAACCAACACCCCTTGACATTTAATGGCATGCTCATCTCTGAATCCCTCGCTATCAAAATCTTGGGGCTTACAATTGACCATTCATTGAACTGGAATAGCCAGGTAAACACTTTGACTACAAGAGCATATCAGATACTCGGAACGCTGAGGCGAGCAACTCAACTCCTGACTCCACAGAACCTGTACATAATCGACAAGGCACAAGTCAGGAGCCGAATGGAATACTCTCCACTTGATTGGACGAATGCACGACCAACAACACCCAAGAAGTTCGACAACGTACAGAACTAGGAACTCTGCTTGATTGATACCCCTTCCACAAACATTCCCTCCCATCACATCGAAGTTATGCTCCTCTTGAGGTAGCAACAATGTTCTCCACCTGTAGGAGACACTGCAGTATCTCACTAATGCCCCTGTGGCAGCACCTTGTTAGCGCCAGATCAGGGCCATTTAGTAGGATACGGGTATTGCACACATGAGATAACCAACATTTGGAACGTCCCTCCAAGCCACAAGCCTTTCTGACTTGGAATTTATCGCCTTTACTTAAGTGTCGCTGGCTCAGAATCCTGGAAACCTGTGATCAACAGCACTACGCGGGTACCTACAATAGCGGGGCTACAAAGCTACAAGAATGCAGCTCACCACCACCTTCGAAAAGAGAATTGTGTTCGGGCAATAAATTCTGGCCAAGCCAGCGACGCCCATATCCAATAAATTAATGAAATAAATGGTATCACCTCAAGAGGAGCATACACCAAACAAAGCTTTGTTCCATCGCCAATATGAATGAACTTTAAAAAATATCCAGTTCATTCCGCAAATGTGAGCAGCTAAGGGAAGGAAGAATCAGAAGTAATCATCTACTCCGAAGTCAGTGGCGGGAGGTGGAGGAGGCCGGTTTCTCCCAAGAGGAGGAAAATCAATTTAGGGATGTTTCCAACGCATCCCTGAATAGACTCAGCTAACCCCGTGACTTATCTGAGAACGCTGTTGGCCGCAATCCAACAAACACAAACGTGCATAAACTAAATCGAGATGATGGATGGAGCGCACAGCCCTTCGAACAACCTGTCTACCCAACCATTCAAGCATCGCGTATCCCATTAGTCAGAGACTCCGCAGATCATCCAATGGAATATCAGGCATTTCAGAACCGATATTAGCAGAGAGCAAGAAAGCCACCAACAATACAGAGGAAAGGCTGAGAAGATAAATAAATCTATCTCACCCAGATTTCACATATCACCGCCCGCACTTTCCCATGTGAACAAATCATCATGAACACGGTCCAGCAGCAATTAAGCGCCCTTAAAATCATTGTCTGTAGTCTCAGCATCGTCGTAATCGCGGAGAGCTGGGAGGAACAAACGACTTACATTGAGATTAATTGCTAACAATGAACAGTTAGAATAACATTGAGACTTGTCAACAAAACAATCAGAAGAGAGGACAGTGGTTCTATTGCGCTAACAGGGGAGGGAGCGTAAAGTGTGGAGAATTTTTGGAACCATTCGCGTCACAGTATTTTTATTTTATGTTTTGATGTCACGTGTCTCACTGACCCAATGATCTCGACAGCCTGCGTGCGTATTTCACATTTCACAGATTACTGGATCTTGTCATGAAACTAATAAAATGATATGTACTCTAAATGAAACTATTTCACGCCTTTATATTATTGAGTACAATCGCATGATCTTGATATGATATTGTATCAGCCTGAAAGTATTTTACAAACGTTTTTATCTAAAGTCACTGTAATAGCTGATATCATCGTCCGTGCAACTTAATGGTGTATTCGTTCTTTTTAATACTTCATATTCGATTGTAGATATTACTGAGTGTGAGGGATGAAAACCAGATGGTCGTAAGTAAAAGTTTACCCACCCTGAATACTGGAGGAGTTCTCGTCAGGATTTTGCGATCCAAGACTTTTGAAATCCAAAACACGGCTGGTGTAATATTCGATATGATTGAGCGAATCAATGGAAGCAGAAACTGTTAAAGAAAGGGGCAAAAAATACTTTCGTGCTTGGATCAATTATTTATGTCATTATAGTGCCATCACGGTACAGAATTATTCAGACCATTGGAGTAGAGGTTAAAATAAGTAACCCCCTCCCCAAAACTCCTCTTAAATTGCTTTTTCAGAGACGTTAAATCCGTCCCATTTTACGGAGGAGAAAGGAGAAAGGCAATGGACCCAAAAAGAGACCAACCAGCATTTTTTGATCCTTATTTTCAGCAATTTTGGATTCCTTTTGCTCCTAACACGGTTTCCGTTCTTGTAAAGTGCTTTGAGCCTCATCAACTACTCCTCTATATCTTTAAAAATATGCTGACCAGAACCCTAAATAATAATCCAAATTCCCTCTAACTAATGTTCTATCGAGGTTCAACAGAATAATATTGTTATTTAAGCACATCTATCCAGAAATAAAATACAATGTTAGTTTTGTTTTTTTACAGCCTGATCATTCTGCATCGATTTACTTTCTTTATTCGTTTCCCTGAACTCCTGCATTCCAGGATTTTAATATTTAATTCCGATTCATTGTTATAGATCGAAAATTAATTCTTACTTTATATACTAGATTGAAATTCCCCATAATTGCTATGTAGAGATTCATTTGCCGATTCTATGTTCTTTGCCGCAAATTTAATAATGTCTGTTTTTAAAATGCTTTCACTACCCTCAGCCCACCACAATTTGGTCAATAGTTAAGTTTTGAAAAAAATATCATTTTTATCAAACGTCTAAATAGTTCAGATTAATTTAGAACAACAGTAACCCCAGCAGAGACGCGTTTTAAATACCCATTACTACTTTCCTCCCCTGAGATAAGTACCTTGTGTACCACACTATGTTTCTTGCCTTGCAGGCAGCAGGCTATCCATTCTCATAAGGTGTCACTTGAATCCATGTAAATGAAATGTATAAGAGCAAACAGTGCTTTTCATGATCATCAGATGTCCAAAGCTGTTTGCAGCTAATGGTTACTTATGATGTATCGTCACTATTGAAATATGGGAAATGCAGCAGACAATTTGTAAACAAAAAATCTTTCCATGGGCAGTAACAGCGATGTGCTAATTAGCAGATAATCTGACTTTGTGATTTTTCTCAAGAGAAACATATTTGTCAGTATACAGAGAGCAAGTCTAAATTCTCCAGGAGAAGACATTTTGGTCACCACTTAAACAACGACTCTGAAAGAGAACACTGCGAAGAGGGCTTCAGCCGCTCATTTCTGCACCACAGTGTCAGCCTTGATATTTCTGAACAAGTACTGGAGTGGAGCAGGATGCCGGAAGAGATTGCCTCAGAAGCAAGATTGACACCCAAAGAGCAATAGCTGAGATGTAAGCACTTGTCTTATCCATCGGTATATTAAGTGCACAGTTCCAAAAATTATTTATCAAATCCACAGAATGTATGTCCTCCCTCCTAACCTTATCTGTGCTGTTACCTTTTTGAACATTTTGCTGAGGTTGCTAATGTGAGAGTTCCCATTATGGAGTATTTGCTGACTGCGCTTTTGGTTGTTTGATGCAAATTTGTACCCTTTTCCTCCTTAGTATCAGTTTCATTAATTTTTCTCCCACCAACGTTCAGACAACGGATCTTTCGTCCCTGGACATTTTCCTTCTCCATATTTAATTGTACATTTAATGTTAGTTATCCGCCAGGATCGTGGCACTAGCACCGCTTGCAATTAATTGGTTAATTACTGTAACTGTGCCTCTGCTATCTTATAATATTTTTCCATAATGAATGGATGCAAACTTTTCTGACCTGTGCTTTTTTTGGTAAGATTATTTTTAACTTTCTTTTTAAATTGATTTTAAATGTAATTTTGTCACTCCTAACCTAATTTTCCATAGTCATGCCCTCTTACCCCTGGTGAATAATAAAATAATGTTGTTAATTAATATTTCTGATATTTCATGAACGTTGCTTTAATTCTTTCAGTTCCTTTTTGGAACACGGTCATGCCATACTGACCTAGACTTACTTTGTGCCGTTAAATATTGTACTAACTTGCGAGACGATCCACGATCATTTCATTGATTAGTCATTATTATCACCATAATTTCACTGTTCATCTTTCTTCGCTTTCTCCCTTATCCTGCTTTGCCACCAAGCCACTTCCCATCATTGGTATTCTTCCCTATGTTATCGTTATTTCCTTTTTCCCTTGTGCTCTTTTTCCCAATGGTTTGCCCCAGTGTTTACCATATTCTTATTAGTTATTGAAATATGTTCCCCTGGATTCACTTTGAATGTGTATTTTTTTCATTATAGATATTCATAATGTTGCACAAAATAATTCCCGAATGTGATTCCCGGCCCCTGAGATCAGCGGCCCTGTAGACTATCATAGTTGGGGAGAGTGGATTGCATTTTCTGTTCAATAATCCTCTCTTTGTATAATTTAGTCAGTCAGATCCCTAATGGAGGCAGTGAGCAGTCCCTTGGGAAGTTGGAAACACCGATCTGCTCGCTATTTTCCGCCAAACGGCAAAACACCCTTTGAGCAACACAGAATTTTGGGAAATTTGTGAAGCTCATTACTCTTCTCACATAACAGAAGCACACGGAGATCGGAAACTTTCACATGAGTAAAGTGAGCGGAATGCCTGTCGGGCCCATTCATTGCCCTGACTTTTAAAGGGGGTAAACGGAAATGAAGTTCCCCAGTGAGGATTGGCTTTGCAATGGAAGTTACAAACCTGAACCACGGGTGAGAGCGGGATCCTGGACAGGAGGAATACTTTCAATTTCTTCATATATTGCTTGGTACAAATCAATTGGTGAATCCCAACTGCCAGTGACATAACCTGATGGAGATAATGCGGAGGGATTAACATTTTGTTGCGTTTTACCTTTGTTTAATGATAAAATGTTTGCAAATAAAAACACTAAACAGACGGCGAAAGTGAATGCAGAAAGTCATGAACTGGCTATGTAGGATCTTTTGTTAAGTCTTTTTTTTTAAAGAGAGAGTGCGTATCCATACGTGTGTGTGAGAGAGATAGAGAGAGATAGACGTTATGTGTGTGTGGCTGTGTCTGTGTGGGCGTGTGCGTGTGTGGGTAACCGCATAGACACGTGTTCAACTCCACCAGACTATGGAAAATGTAATTAAGGTCGGAAAAGACGAAACTAGGCGTTTTCGGGAGGAATGAATTCCAGCTGAAAACTTTGTTGTGAGACCCAAGGGGATTTTAGCTGAAGAGAAGCTGGGGAAAATGACTGAATTCTGCTGACAGCATCAGGTTGGAAAGACGAGTGAGGAGCTGACGTTTCTTTTATGTATCGCAACAGTATTAAAATTAATTTGCTGTGCGCATCGAACAGGAGTGTTATGGTTGTTCAGATCAGAGTAGTTAGTTATGTCAGGGTACACAATATTCATAAATTGGTGCCAAAAATCCCATCAAAGTCTCACGATTCAAAATTACGGATCGATTCTGGCTATGGAGCTCGAGATTGGGCATCTGGGCAGGGAAACGGAAGGACTGGACGGACACTGATTGGATAGACTTCGATTGACGGAAACATCATGACTGGGCACTAAGTCAAAAATGCTTCAAATAACCTTCAGATCGATGGCTACAACAATTGTTTGACCTTCATACACAGTAGCAGTGGAACAATTAGGACTGTGAATGTGGACAGTCAAGTGACTCTTCCGTTTAAATGACACATTTAACTGTTTGACCGAGGACTTTGAACGAGAATACTCGCTAAATCGGTTAAAATTAATTTCCAACATGACAAGTGACATTCAATGGAAAAGGACAATAAAGTGAATTCTCGCCAGCGAATGAGGCATGAAGGCGCCTGAAAAAAAAACTGGAGCCAATAGGATTCAGGGGGAAAATCTTCGCTGCTTGAATTCAGAGCGAGCACAAAACAAGGGAGTTGTGATTGTTGGACCTCAATCATCTTGCAGTACTTGGACATTAATACAGGAGCTCCTCAGCATAGAGTGCTAGGACCAACGATCTTCACCTGTTTCATCAATGACCATCTCTTCATCTGAAGGTCATGAGTGGGGATGTCCGCTGATTATGGCACAATGTTTATTACCAGTGTCGAATCCTCAGCTACTGCAGCAGGCCATGTCCACATGGAGTCAGACATGGACCATATCCAGTCCTGACGTTCAGAGTGGTGACTAAAATTCGCGCCTCTCTAGTGCCAGGAAATTACCATCTACATCAAGGTGCAAATCCACTGTCAGCCTTTGGCATTCAGTGGCATCGCCATCACTGATTCACCCGCAGACAACATCCCGGGGGTTTCCATTGACCGGAAACTGAACTGGGCTTGTGATTTGAATGATTTGGTGACAAAAGCAGGTCAGAGGCAAGGAACCCTTCTGAGGAACTCAACTCCAGACTAGGCAAATCCGTTCAATCAACTACAAGGGACAATCAGGAGTGTTTTTGTATATTCTCCACTTGCCTGTTTGAGTGCAGCTACAACAAAACTCTAGAAGTTTGCCCCCATTCAGAATAATGCTTTCCGCTTTATTGGCACCACATCCACAACCAATCACTCCCTTCACCATAGACTTATAGTGGCTGAAGTATGTACTGTTTACAAGATGCACTTGAAGAATCCAGCAAGTTTATTTAGACAAGACCATCCAAAACCACATAAACAACCAAGGATAATGACAAGGGAAGCAGAGACATGGGAAAACCACTTCCAGGAAGTCACCCTCCAAGCCTCTCACCATTCTTATTTGGATACTTGTCGCCATTCTGGCATGGTCGCTGGGTCAAATACTTAAACTCCCTCTGTAAAAGCACTGTGGGTGTACCTACGCAACATGGACTGCAACGGTGCAAGAAGGCATCTCATCACCACTTTCTCGAGGACAATTATGTATAGGCCATGAATGCAGGGCTGCCAGCGAGGCTCAAATATCATTCATGAATTGAAATAAAAAATAAAAATATCCGAGATTTAATGTGAAGTCAGTGGTAATATTTGTCCTCACCTTTCCTTGATGATTGTCTCCGCATTACCACAATTAGTGCGATGAACTAACAGATCAACAGGATCCCGATTGTTATACCGATCACAAGAGGGATGGAAGTGATATTGTCTTCATGTTCTTAATGAAATTTTAAAGAAAGATTCAACTGGGACACAGGATGCTATGTATTGTTAAATAGTCCAACATTCTGAAGCACTAAGATTAACTTCAGAATTTTTTAATAAAAACAAGCAAATGTCAATCATATCACATCATTCTGGACATTAGCCTTGACAGGAATACTACTTATTCATAAGACCAACCTGCGGGTGTGGACGGAGAAGCTGCCAACGACAATTCGGGACCTATGGGTTATTATGCAAAAAAAGATAGAACATTAATTTAGAAAGTCATCTGTTGTTCATCATTTATGAATTCATGGGACATATTGAACGAACAATCACCAACCGCCAAACTCCCGGCTCCAACCCGCCCCGTTCTGCACTACCCTTACCGGAACAAATCACACTGGCGTCTTCCTTGTGATCACAGTCAGGCTGAGCAGACGCTTGAGAAGGACAATCGGAGAGAAAGGATTCGCTTCCGGTACACCTCACCTCATCAAACCACATGTCACCTTCACCCTGGACAAAAGCGGCCCCTCCTGCGGCAAGTAGAGCAGAGCCACAACCCAGCTGTCTGCAGACAACATTGGCATCGGCCATATCCTAGGAGTCATCACACACCATGCCCGTGGTGTTTTTGCACTGTATCTCCACTCGTCCGGAGCAGCTGCTGTTACCTCCAATCAGGCGCAAACCTACGCCCGAATCTGTCAAAGATAATCAATCACTATTATTTCTGCACAAAAATACAGGTATACAACTCAGATAATTGATATAATAAAGCCGATAGATCACCTGATTGTCGACCCCAATCCATTTCACTTTCGGGTTGGTCCTTCGTTATCTTTCCTCCTGTTGGGGAAGGAAACGTGCTGACTCATTTGGACATCAATGAATGAAATAACAGTCTCATATTAGAAGGTTTGTTTTGTTACCTGAACATAAAACGCCTGCATCTCGTCTGTGATCACAGTTGTGTTGTCCCCACGGCTCTGTCCGACACTGCCAAATGGTCGACTCGTGTGAAATACATTCTATCTCATCCAGCCAAATACATCCTGATCCTTCTCCGAATGACCGAGTGCTATAGTCAACATAATCGAGAGGGCCGCACTGTAGCTGTTTACAAATCACCTCAGCATCATGACTATCCAGTGCGTCCCAGCACACTGTTCCCCAGGTCCCATTGTAGAACACTTCCGCCCTCCCCTGACAGCGATGCTTTCCATTCACCAGCCGCAGCTCCTTGTGTTCTATCAACGAAATAAGAAATCTCCAGATGTTTCCAGTGATAAATGGAATCAAGTCAACAGTGCCCCCTGAACACAAGTTGTGCCAGATGTGTTTACTGAATAGAGATAATTATTCCAGAAATGTAACAGTGATGCATGTACAATCCAATGATACAATCAAGGAAAATCAACTCAGATTTCAAAAGAGCGAACTATACATCTTCCAATTCATTGAATTACTTGAAGAAGTTTCAGAAAGATTATGCGGAGATAATAATGTCTATGTAAATCCACATGGATTTTGAAAGCAATAACTTTCGAAAAGTTTTCAAACATCAGAATTAAGGCTGAGATCAGGGAAAATGAAATTATCAGCGCAGAATTAAAAGAAGAGCCAACAAACAACAACGCAGGATTTCACATAGAATAGCAGAAGATGGAGCGTGTTGTGCACATGGATTAATGCTGGGGGTCACATCTGTTTAAGATTAACATACTACACTTGGCATTTGGAATTGAAGTAAATGTTCAAAATGCACTAGGATTTGCAGTTAATACCAAGACAGACTCCACTAACTGCAGGAAGACGTTCAGAGACGGCAGGATAGGCGTGTCAATGCCGAAATTATTTCAGTGCTGATTAGAATAAAGCCGTGCTTTTTTTGGACGAAGAAACACAAGAGCCAAAAAAATTGCGATTTCAGATTTTTTTTTTTCACTCTCTATTACACAGATAGAAGGAGAATGTGGAACATGGAACATGGACGTTTGGTGGGGCGAATTGTGGTGATGCCTTGAATGTGACGTTTGATAAAGACACGAGAGGAAAATGCAGAGTGGAATTCAGCTCATGCCAGATTTAATGATATAAGATTATGAGCAGAATAAGAAGCTGTCAGACGCGTTGAGCAGAATAAACCGTTGATGTGCAGTTTCTGCGCTATTCAGTAAAATACCATCTGTGTGAATCTTCTTGTATAAAGGAAATGAGTTCAATTAGGTCACCCGTACCTGAGCACATAATCTTCACATCTTCTTTATGAGAACAGTCGTGGGAACCCCAATATGCAGAGGGACATTGCCAGAGATACGATTCCTCCCCTGAACACTCCAAGCCTTCCAGCCAAACTGGACCTGAGCCTGGTCCACAAGAGGCAGGAAGTGTCACGTCCAATGCCTTTCCGCAATGCAGCTGTTTGCAAAATACGTCAGCGTCTGTCAGATCCCAGGAATCATCACAAACTGAGCCCCAGGTCCCGTTGTAATAAATCTCCACTCGTCCTGCACATGGGCTTCACCATCTGACAGCCTTAACTGTATTTGTTCTGAACCAAAAAATACAGTATTTATCAAGAGGATTCGATTACGCATTTATGTCATAACCCAATTGAAACTATTGAATATTATCCAGCAAAAGTAATTTAAAAAATATTTGACTTGACTATGACAGGTAACTGTTCCTATAGTTGAAACCATGTATCTCTAATTATTTGAAATTTATAGTGTGGAATGCACAAATATTTCAAATATTCCCACACCTGACTCCTACGATATTTTGGATTGCAGTTCACATATTGTGTGCTCAATGCTGTGTGCCCTGTTTCAACCTCAATTAAACTTATTTGTATTCATCGTTGCACCCAAACTACTTATGAACTTCAATTGTACACAGTTTATTTTTCCCTGCACGCATCTCGAACCCTTATTTCACTCGATTTCTGAATATCTCGCTATTTTATGTTTATTATATTGAAAGAAATGCTGTAAATCCTCAGTAGGTCTGGCAGCATCAGTGGAAAAAGAAACCAAGTTGACTTTTAAGAAAGACATTTCACAGAAGCTCAGCCTTCTGCTGCTGAAAGGCCTGTAAGTACCTGGGTTTTTCAAGGATGGAATAATCAAGAAATCCCATGAGCGGCCTCTTGCCCTGACCAGTATGTGAACTGCAATTCTATGAAAACGTTGTTTAATTAACACAATTTCGCACCAAGCTGTAAGGCTCCTCCCGACACCACCTCACCTCCGCCTCACAACACCCGCCGACCCGCGCTAACAACACACTCTCCCAACCGTGCAGTCAGAATTTCCTGTCTGAGAGATAATTGAGAATTCGGTCGTTAATAAATGCACAGCTAACATGCAAGTGCTGTTTGTTGATCAGTTCTGTCCGTGCCCACTCTCTCCACGTTAGCCCTACAGTGTTAAGCATTTAGGTTAAAAGAACTCGAGGAACATGTGACGTATATTCACACCACACTCCTTATTAGATATTTCTATGTATGTTCATGTAAAATTGAACTATTTATTCACCTGAACACAGAACTCCGACGCCGACACTCTCATTGAGAGAAGAATTCATTGCAAATGAGCTGCAGTTGCGGAGATGCAATTCGTTTCCTCCACACTGGACATCATTCACCCACACAGGCACTTCACTCTCTCCATAATTTGAAAAGATATAAGCGGCATTTGCGACACCAAATCCAAGTTGCCTGCAGACCACGTTAGCATCATTTATTTCCCAGAGGCTGTCCTGTACTCTGCCCCAGCGACCGTTATGGTAAATTTCCACCTGACCATCACAGCGGCTTCCCCCATTTGTCAATTTCAGTGACCAACTTTCATCTACAAGAAGAAAGCCGTTGAGAGCAAGGGTTAACGTTCAAAAAAAAATGCACATTTGATTCAACATAACCGGGGCAATAATTATTCAAGTAAATGTTGTGACCGTGGTGCCAAGGTGAGGCAGATCACTGGGACCCTGCTGAGCACTCTGATGCGGGAGGGTGAGGAGTGGCATTTGTGCTCTGTTAGTGGAGCAATTTCAGAGGTAGGAAGAGGGGTGTAGTCCTGCAGATGATTTTAAGGATATTGCAAACAATCTAGTAAATTGCCATCAACGGAATAATATCCTGATAATATTAAAATATCCCAGCACAACGCACGAGCGATAGAACTGATGAACGTCGCCGGATAAACGGTGCATGAGAGCGCTAATCAAGCTCATGTGACTTTGTGATTTGTTCTCATTAACTCATAGATTCAGTTCTGTGAAGAAAGGACCAATGGATGTTTTCATGTGTTTCAGATGAAAAAGTCCGAGCGCAATGTCCGTCTGGTTTGTTTGTTGGACAGTTCAGAACTGATTTGGCTGGGATATGGGAACGGGCAGATAATGATAGAGAGAAAAACCAAACTGCACAGAAAACTAGAAAAGAAAGATTGCAATAACGGAGGAAATAATGTTTTGTTATTCAGGATAAGAGCAATAGGGGTTGGAAAAGGGCCTCAATTATGTTTACCATTCAGGTGTGTGAACATACATTGTAATAAATGATTTTCGTGACGTGCAGGCTCTTTTGCAGGTGCAAAAATGGAAAATTGGCTTAGACACGTGCAGGACGGTGCAAAAACTCCAAGGCTCCCTGGCTGATTAAAGAGGTGGGGATTAAGGTGAAGCAGAACAAAATATATGCATAGGATATTGAATTTGGATAATGCAAGTGAGATCCAAGATTAATGTACAATATCCAGACCGTATAAGAGAGTCCCACTAACATAAAACGTGATCTTACAGTCTTATATAGGCACAAAACCGACACCAGGAAGGACATCGGCATATAAAGGCTGATGTTTTGGCTCAGCTGCTGAGTGAGCATTTTGAGTATGTTTTTGCCAAGGAAGAAAACGCTGCTCAATGGTGGACAAAGAATAGGCAGAAGAAAAAAAAATGCAATGGCTAGATATTTATAAAGATGACGAATTGGCTTGGGCAACTGATGTTGAATTTGACACGACACATGGATTGGATGAGATGTATTCGAGGGGCATGACCTGAACTGAAATCGCCAGATAATGGTCATAATGTTCCCATCCTTCTTCAATGCCGATAACTGATGTTTCCAAATATTATACCCTTGTTCAAGAAAGGGTGTAAGGATAAATGCAGTAAATTCAGACCAGTAAGTTTAATATTGTCTTTGGGAAAGCTTTCTTTCCTTGGAAAATAACCCTTGGGGCAGAAGTAACAGCAAGTTATGCTTGAAAAAATGTGGATTCATTAACAAACTAGGACGGATTTGGTAAGAGACATCGCATTGCACGGACTTGCTAGAGTAAATAAATGAGGTTACAGAGAGTGTTAATGAGGGTCATGGGGTGGATGTGGTTTTGATGGACTTTCAAATGACCTTTGGAAAAGGGCCACGAATGAAGCTTGGCAGAAATGTTAGCGCCTGTGGAATAAAAGGCTAAAATGGCTGCTTGGAGATGGAATTGCTCTTTGAAAGGGACAGGATGTCGTGTTCAAGATTTCTTCTTTTCCAGGCCAGAGGAAAAGAACATTCCATCCGGATAGCAACCCTAATTTTCCAGTAATATATATTATATATATTATTCCAGTAATATATATTGTTGGTTGTAAGAGGAACAATTTATTGTTTTTTTTTTCACGGAATTTTTAAGTGTTGTAAAATGTTGAAAGGATGAAATTCAATCGAACGCAGACAAGCTGTTAGAACGGGCCGGAAAGTTCCAGATGAAATTTAGCTGAGGGAAGCATTGGTTGGCTCACTTTTGTCGGAAGTAAATAAATGTATATTTAAAGTTGATAAGTGTTTTTTTTCAAAACTACCGGATGTCTCAACGCAAGTTAAAGGCATTTATTTGCATTGTGTAATGTCGTCACTGTTGCAATTTAAGGAACGCCGCAGCCATAATGGGCGCAGTAAAATTGCACAAACAGTCATGTGATAACGACCAGGTGAGCTACATTGTTTGATGTTGATCAAGGGATAACTTTGGAAAGGACACCGGGGAAGACTTTCTCGTTTCCCTCAAAGTAGAGCCATGGTTCACATTTTTATTAACGTCCACTGATGCAGAGATGGCATCGATTACCCCTCTTACCTGGAACACGAAATATTATAGAGGGCAGCATTCCCACAGCACTGCACTTCATTCACAGACTTGACTGCTCTGGTAAATAACTTGAGTCATTCTTGTACCTGGCCTTGTGCTTTAGAAGTGAGAGTGTTTTTAAGTGAAATAAGGCTGGCAGACGAAGGACGAGTAGAAGGAATAATAAAGAACGGGATCATTTCTAAATGAGTTTCAGCAGCTGATGAATCTCGGGTGCATTTCTACAAACAATTGTACTTCACAGCGCAGGTTGCGAAAAGGCTACTAAAGTTTTGAGTTCTTTGATGTATAACTAAGGCACTGAGTACACGGCAGGGAAGATGCGATGATTCATGTCGGCCTCATCTGGAGTAATCCTTCCATTTTTGGGCTACAAACTTTAGGGAGGATCTGAAGGCATTAGAAAAGATGCAGAAATGCTTCATAAGAACATTATGGTGATGATAAACTTACTTTTTCTACATAGTTTTAGGGAGCTACGAATATTCTACTTGGAGAGGGAATGCTCAAAACCTCCGGGATCTGGACAATATGACACAGAAAAATTATTGCCATTGGCGGAAGGTTCATGAATGATCAGTACAGATTTATGGTGATGGACAAATTGGAAATGGTGACGTAAGGATGCTAAATTTGCATGGTGCGATTGATCAGGTCCTGCAATGCACTTCCTGAGAATGTGGAGGACGAGGATCTGCAATGCACTGACTGAAATTGTAGTGAATAAGGAAATGCAATGGAATGTCTGACAAAATGCTGGATTACGATCTGCAATGCACTGTCTTAGATTCTGATGGATGAGGATCTGCAATGCATTGACTGAGAATGTGGGTGATGAGGACCCGGGATGCAATGTACGTGAATGTGGTGGATGACAATCTGCAATACACTGTCTGAGATTGTAGTGGCTGAGGATCTGCAATGCACTGTCTGAGAATGTGGTGGATGATGGTCTACAATGCACTGGCTGAGAAAGTGGTACGTGAGGATCTGCTTCACGCTATCTGACAAAGTGGTGGATTAGAATTTGAAATGCACTTTCCGAGATAGAGGGGGGTGAGGATATGAAATGCACTGTCTGAGATTGTGGCCTATGTGGATCTGCAATTCTTTGCCTGAGATTGCGGGGGATGTGGATCTGCAATGCATTGCTTGAGAATGTGGTGGATTTGGATATGCAATGCACTGCCTGAGAATGTGGGGGAATGGAGATCTGCAATGCACTGTCTAAGAATGTGGGTGTTTGATGTTCTGCAATGTACTGTTCGAGTATTTGGATGATGAGGGTCTGCAATGCACTGCCTGAGAAAGCGGAGGATGAGGACCTGAAATGCACTCTCTGAAAATGATGATGATGAGGATCTGCAATTCATTGTCGGAGAATATGGTGCTTGAAGATATGAAAAGCACCGTCTAAGGATGTGGCGGCGAGGATCTGAAATGCACTGCCTGAAGATGTGGTGGATGAATATCAATCGGAGATTTTAAAATATAAGCGGTCAGATAATTGCATGGAAAATAATACCGGATTATTGTAAATTGCATGGGTGTGTGAGTGGGTGAGATACTTTTGCAGAGAACCTGCACGGACAGAACATGCTGAAAGGCCTCTTTCAGTGCTGCAGGGAGATTATTTCAATCAAGGATTACATCGACTGAGAGGACTCACCCGAACAGATGACACTCGCGTCATTTCCATGTGAGCAGTTAAAATTTTCCCCGGATGTAACCGGACAATCTGTCAATCGGGATTCATTCCCGCGGCACCTGTAATTTTCCTTCCACACGGGGCCCGTTCCCTGCCCAAAGTAAGAACCCCTCGGAATTGCCTTTACAGCCCCGCACTGAAGGTGCTCACACACCACACTGGCGTCTTGTAAACCAAAGTGAATATCACACAGCGTCCCCCACTGCCCTCCGTGCAGCACTTCCACCCGGCCGGAGCTCCTGTTCTCACCACCAACCAATCGGGGTCCATGCTTCCCTGTTTTTAATAAAAATAAGGACGAAAACATTTTGTAAATCCACATTTGAATATAGACATGGCGAAAGAAAAAAAGGAAAAGATGAAAATGGATAAGTTTGTGTTACACTGCACTGTTTACACATCTTATTGTTTGAAACTCACTAGACTGCGAAAGCCTTTAAACGAACGTGTCTATTTGCTCAAAGTAGAGAGTTCATCCAACAAAAAGCTAATGGAATTTTGGACTTTGTCACAACAGCTTTGAAATACCAAAGACAGGACGTAACGTTTCAGTCATACCCAGTATTGGCCAGAACCAACCTGTATAACATATGTCAGATTTGGACAGGGCACTCCGGAAGAAAATATTCGTCTTGGAGGTAATAAAACGTAGATATGAAAGATATATAATGTAATTAAGCATAGTATTATGATCCCACTTTGAACAAAGATGACTTGAAGCTATTTAATCTGGAAGAATTAGGGCCGATAAAACTATGTTAAAAATCTTATATTGATTTCAAAGATTTGATAAAGAGTCACGGGTGCAGTAACCCAGAACAAGGCCACTCAAAGGATGCATTTGTTGTTGACGGGGATAGGAATATATTTGACAAGGTTTGCATTTATTACTGGTTCCTACACTCCCCTGCAAAAGCGATTGAAATCCATTCTCTTGAACTGCTGACGTGGGCAGATTGAACGTAGACTTGCAATGCTGCTACTGAGATAATCCCACTATTTTGAGCGAGAAACCAGAAAGGAAATTTTCTCCTAATTATTTACCTCATTTGGGTCAATTCATTGAAACGCCTCTCTAAAATAACGCAACCACCGTTAATTAATGATTCGCCTACGTTTGTAATTAATGAAGTCTGCCTCAGGTTTGGCAAACAGAACACGACTTGAGAGTTCTTTCGATAATGGGTGTTCCGGCAAATGTGAATGAAGAACCTGTGCATGGTGCAAGCATTAATTTAGCAATAATAATGTGCTATTTTCAGATAACGTAGAAGTTACTGACTTACACATAATTGTGTTATTCCAGAATCATAAAAAGCGACAGTGAACTATAAAGAAGTGCTTGGGAATGATCATGAAAGAAGGAAATATCAATGGCTTTTTCTCAGTTTCTGAAAAGTTCACCAGGAAAATTTTTTTGTCATTCGGATTCGTTTTACTCACCGGAACAGCTCACACTGACATCGTTCATGTGGGTGCACTCGTTTTCATTTACTGGAGAGTTTGGACAGTCTGTCAGGCTTGTCTCATTGCCTTTACATTCAAATTTTTCGCTCCGTTGAAGTCCAGTGCCCTTTCCAAAATAAGCCCCTTTTTCCACGGACACAGCGACTCCACACTGAAGCTGACCACAAACCACACTGGCGTCATTCCAATCCCAGTGAAGATCACACACTGTTCCCCAGGTTTTGCCGAACTGTATTTCCAGTCGGCCCGAGCATTGGGAATCCCCGGAAACGATTCTGGGAAACCTGTGATCTGAGGAAGAACAATTCATGATAGTCGCAATCATTTTCAATTTTGTGCATATCTGTTTAAGCAAAACCTGTCATGATGACTCCTGATAAAATTTTCATTCTGGCATAATCGCGATTAAGCTAAACCCTACATTGCTCCAGAAGTTATTGCTTGCAAAGTGGCCATATGCAACCTTTAACATACGTAGATTTATTGCTACCTCAGTACGGTGTTACAAACACGCACTATATCTACAGAGGGAACTTAGCTAAGCATCTATTGAAAGAGATGTGCACTTTGACGTCAAACAATGTCTACTCTACCTGCAGCCAACTTTCTTCATTCCCATATCGTTCTTATCCCGATTCCCGCCCTGAAACTATAGACCGAAATGCGGCCTATGAAGAACACTGAAATTCTGTCTACACTGAATGACAAAAAGATAATGCTACCCTTTCCCTCCAACCATACCATCTTTCACCCCAACACACGTGCACACCTTCGAGGTGCAGTCGATAGATCTCATTAATGAAGACCACCCTGAATCCGACTTTTCACAGCTAGTATTACAATGGCACTAATTTGCAAATATAAACTACATCAAATTGCATCCAGGCACCTCCCCTCCCCAGCCCCATCAAGCCCTGCGGGAAAACATCTGATCACCAAAAAAAATCCCCTTCTCTTCCATTCCGTATTTTCTATCGGGTTGTATGTAATAATTTTATTACATATCTATTCTCAAAGTCCCAATTTATCTACTTTTACTACCTCTGGCCCCTCAAGTTTCAAGCCCTTCTCTTGAAATTATAAGACCCTCTCTTCACAACATCTACTTATATGGAAGCGACAGCAGCTTTCTCTTCATAATACTTTCAGGGCGTAAATCTTCCCTGGCACCTATTGCACATACTGTGAAAGGCCAGAAAATTAGTCGGATAAATCCAGGAACCCTGACTTGTCCTCGAGTGTTTAGAGCCTCCCATTTGATCTGCTGGCGTTTGTCATTTCGTCAATGGAGCACATTGACGAACACAGACACGAAATAACCTCAAACATTAACTGTTTGATTCCACACTACCTTCCTAGTGAAAAGTTCCGAACACTGGAAGCGCAAAGCAAAGTTAAGAGCCCTTTTGAATCTGTCAGTAAAATGTAACGGTCACATACAAGGGGAAATAAATGGCTCGTGCTATTTTAGCATTTTTAACATACTGACAGCTAGAATCAAAAGGAACCAATCACCGGATAACCATGTACAGTTCTGGAAACCAAGCCTTGGTTTGAATACGCTGATCATGTAAGGAGTGCATTTAGAGCTCCCCAGAATGTTCCTCGTCTTTCAAGTGTAAACTTGAAAGGACAGCTTATGTCGATTGGTTCTTGTTCCCTTACATCACCTTTTGATTCCCGAAGCTTTAGGGAGCCTCTTAAGGCTTTGATCGACGAGCAAATAAATGGGGAGACAGTGATAGTCCAACAATATTCTCTCTCATCGTCATTCGGCCCTCACATCTAGTTTAATCAGGACAGTGAGAGGCGATGAAGAAGCAAACTCATTGCAACCGAATAGTCTTCACGGGCCTTGGCAATTAATGTCCAGTAACCTTCCATCACGTAGCCTAAATTACATCGTATAATGTAGGGGAGAAGAGATAAAAACAAAAATGACCCTCAATAATTAAGGGTCATTTGATCAAGGAAAGCAACTGCACTGCCGGATGCATTCAAACGTTTGGATAACAGAGTATCAGATCGGTGCCTTCTATAATGGTTACCAACGTTGTTTATGGATTGTTTGTCGATTAACGAATGTCGTCTCTGAATATCGTTTCCACAGTTTTAGTGCCAAAAGCCTACTGGTGTGAAACGTGAACATTGTCTCTCCACAGGAACCTCTTACTCAAATCATTGGGTTTGGCATCTTCTGTTTTTTTTTAATAGTTACATCGTTTCCTTTACATTTAACAGTAGATTTTCTGTACTGTCGTGCAATAGAGAGAAAAAAACAAGCTAATTCCGTGAGAGACGATGTGGAGCTAGCGGACAGCTAGCAGAATTAATTCCAAACTGCATAGCAACCAGAAATCAATGATTAGTGATTGAGGGTAGATATTCAGACCAGCACAAAGGTAGTACATTGTGTTCCAGCAGGACGGATAGCAGGAACAATATTGTTTACCGTTTACAGAAACAGATTATCGACAGGAAACAGTTCAAAATTAGTCTGTGAAGTCAAATTCGAAGCTCAGCTGAAACTCAGGAAATCTGTGAGGAGGTACTTACAGAGACAGAATAAACAGTAAATGCAATAAATTCACAAAATGTGCTCTTAATTTGCAAATGAATGTTATAATAGTTAAGGACAATGCAGTGCTTTTGTTAGCATTAATTCAGAGCTCCAGTGTTCATTGGAAAATGAAAGTGCAAATTAGTTAGATGCGCCATCGGATGGATCTCATTCCCAGCCTTCATTTTTGGAGGGAAGAAATTAAAAATCTTGATAGTTTCATTATATTTAGGTCAGCCCACTGTTGCGCTCCCGGCATATTACAGTCCCGCCGAAGTCAATGCACATTTGAATAGCTCACCGCCATTTACACCCACGGCACCGCCGCAACGGGGCAGTCAAATTCCAAGAGACGCGAGAAAAGTTGAAACTTATTTAATTGGTTTTTGACTGTTCTACGAGGAAGGTCGGGGGAAATAAAATTAATTGCTTGGGTACATTTGTTTTCACTAGGGAAGGTAGCGGGAGCACTGAAATGATAAAGATCTTTATGACGATTGAACGAATTGACAGGATAGATGATCGTTAACTGTGGTCTATGGCCAAACCTGCAAATTTACAAAAACTACTAAAATTCCCAAATGCATTCAGAAGAAATGTTTTTTTTACCAGACAGTTGTTAGAATGTGGAACTCTTGGCCACAGAAGATGAGGTGATTGACATGGATTTATTCATGACTGATGAACAGATGGGGGAGAATGGAACCTCACGTTAAATTGATGGAGATAGAAGACATGGTGTTGATTTGGCGGGAGGCTAAATTGGTTGGGGAGCGGGGGAGGCTCAATTAGAACAGAACATTAACCCTGAGATTGACCGGTTGTCCTATGGAGTAAGTTGCTATATCGTCGGAAATATGTGATTCTGTGTAATGTTTCCAACAGAACTATAGATGTAAACTTCGCTAACACGACATGTACTAAGTGTCCATCCAATTTTGCTTGAGAATATTATTTTGTGTTTCATAAAAGAAGCTGCCTTGTGTGTGGTGAACGGGCTACCACATTGCTGTTAGATTGGGAGTTCATGGAATTTGAACGAGCGAGAAGCCTGTTTCTTTGAGAGATGGAGAAGAGAATGTTTTTAGAGGGGCTGCCGTTCCCCCCTGCACATAATTAAGAATTCAGTCTTATTACCCCACTGAGGAAGAGAATGGTGGTTGATGGCGGTGATTAAACACCCAGTCAAAGATAAAACTTCGTTTGGGGATGGGAAGTCTCCTGAGCAGTGCCTCAGCAGCGCCTATACAGGTCAAGTGCAGTTTGCACAATGAGCAATCATTCGGGAAATAAGAAAATCTGGTGAGACAGTTGAAGACCGAAACTCACAAGACATTCAAGCTCTGGCCCTTGAAGACGCCACGGCATTGGCATTCGGTATTGCAAATGAAAGTTCAGTCCACGGTGTTCCCGAAGTTTAAGATGGTGATGGACTGTTTGATTGCAAAGCAACTGAATGTTAAGTGGAATCTCTCATTCTTTGCTGTCGTTAGCCGTTTGCAGACACACGTGTGGTGCACTTATTAGTTGTCTTTTATCATTTGAGGCATGGATGTTGTGTAGGATTTGCTCTGTGTGGACATGGGCTGCTTCCTAATTTGATGAATTGCGAATGGAGCCGAGCACTGAGCAGTCATGACCAAACAACTCGTCTTCAGAACATATAACGTCAAGAAAGACATGACTGAAGCAGTTGAAAAAAGTTCGACATCGATCAGTGACTTAGAAAATGCAATTTCCGTTTAATCTTCATTGAGTTTAGTTTTAAAAGACTAATTCAGTTTTATAATTGTTGCCCTTTGCAACAAAATCCTACAAAGTGTTAAATTGCTAATGAATCTGTTCTGAGGATGGCCAGGTTAGGTCCATGTGCCAGGATTTCTTGGGTGCGTTGATGGGGAACATTCCCCTTTCTTCCAGCTAAGTAACGCTGTTAAGATTATTCACTGCAATTGTTCCGTGCACTGCACTTAACATATTTGTTTGATATGCAGCACTTCTTCCGATCTCAATATAAATTAAATATTGAAACGAATGGACTCTGCAGTCAACATCGGGATTCTGTTTGCAGATTAGACCCGTGCTGCCCCATGACTTAGACTCTCCCTACGCACAGAAACCATCCTTCCCAATTCCCGTTTCACATCCTGTAAAATATCAACCCAAATATTCCGTACTAATGACTCTCGGAAACCTAAGGAATGGCAGAGATGAGCATGCGGCCCCTGCGGAAGTTTTGGCGCCTTGAACTATGTGTGAACAGCCCGGGAAGTTTCAACTTCATCTGGGGAATTCCCCTGCTCTCTGGGAGACTCCGCAATGGAGCTGAATGAAAGACACGTGCGCGCTCCGATGTGCTCCCCAAGGTCGTTACACCAGGGAATTTATACAGGGACGGAGAACATAAATCAATGATCTAACAGCCGGGCAACTGAACAACTGGACTCTGCAATCGCTCTCACTCATTCCCCCAAGAGCATCCCGAAGCATCCGGGCGAGTGGCGAGGGAGAGGGTAGAATGCGTGCGGGATTTTCCGGACATTTTTCCCTATCCTCGGATGGTCCGGGTCACCTCACAGCAGGAAGCCAGCAGTGATATAAAGCGGGGTGCAAGCTGCCATTCCGGTGTGAGCTTATTTTTTTTTAAATTAACACAATTATTGACATGAATTTATGACACACAATGATTCTGATTGAATATAACATTAACTCCAAGTGGAATATCGTGCCCTAAGTCTCATTCTTCAGCAATCGGCTGTCCCAAAATAACATCTCCACCTTTATTCCTGGGGAAAAAATCAGACCCGGCGGCGATGAGAAGCAGAAGAAATATTTGTACCTGAGCAGATCGCGCTGGCATCATTGTTGGGTGAAATGGAATAGTGACTCCAGGCAGCTGATTTACAGTCTCGCATGCGGCCTCGCTCCCGCTGCACTCAACATTATCCGTCGCAATGGGCCCGGAGCCTTCCCCAAAGTGAGCCCCGCCCGGTGCAGGGTCCGCGGTCCCGCAGCCCAGCTCCCGACACACAACGGCGGCGTCCTGCAGGTCCCAGCTCTCATCATACACAGTCCCCCACTGTCCCCTGTAGTGAATCTCCAATCTTCCTGCGCACCGACTGCCCCCATTCGCCAGTCTCAGTTTCACGGCCTCTGTAAAATACAATAATAAGCGCAGAATTACAATCCATTAAATCCGCGAGACCCAGCTAACCGGTCTCCACTTTCTGCAGGTCAGAGCAGAAGAATTTGGAATATTGGCCTGTGCCCAATCTGCCATTGAATCCCGATTTAAAAATAAAACCTCTCAAACACAAGGGTATAATTGTATTCAACCCTTTAAACGAGCCGGTTATAAGTGGGAGAGATGCCCCTTCTGGGACAGTTGGTCGATACGTTCAGAATATATTCCACTCCCCGGAGATCAGGAGATGGACGTGACTATAACAGGGAACTCGCTGATTGGCGGAGACTGAGGTCCATTCAGAGCACCAGACACACATTGCAATCTCCTTCTCCCAGCCAGCCCTTCACTCCCCCGCCCACCGGTACTGGAACGTCATGTAACCTCTATCTCTGTCTGGATGTAATTCGCGAATTGGCAGCCCATTTTGGATCGGCAGCAGTATCAGTGGTTATTGACATTCCCCTCTCCGGGACCCAAGTCATGGTCGCTCTGCATTAGGCAGCAATTGTCCCTCAACAGGGTTTAAATAAGTTCATTATCAGAGTGCACGAATCATCCCATTCCTCCCTGACAGGCACATGGAGAGCGAGTTAATCAATGATCAAATCGGTACCGCAATTGTCCCCGACAGTTAGTTTTAATTCACGTAGATTGGACAGGAAAATATCAGATACTATGAAAATTGAGAGTTATTACCTGATGGATCAGCCTGACTGTTCCCAGTTCTGCCTGAAATGAAATGTTGAGAATTAAAGTTTCATGGGTTAAGAGGACGATGAAACGGCCAGAAACGTTATTTGTTCAAAGCAACTGCGAGAATATTTTGTCATTTTTTGAACATAATGTTTTCAGGAACTTTATGTTAAAAAAATTCAACAAACACCCAAGTTTCCATCATTATCTGAAGGTAGATTTCCCGTCGCTTTTCGGAAGAAATAATCCAGCGGTTTGTGATTTCATCTGTTTTCCACAACTGATGATGCATCCAGTACAGGCTCAGGAGCAAGTTCATGTTATTAACTGGTCAACGTTTACCCAGGAGATCCCGAGAATACCCCATTGCACAGATCACCTTCTCACCATCTAAATTCCCTCTAACATACTATCGAAGGTATGTTTACCTCACTCACTCTCGGTGCTCGAAGACACGGTGACCTGCATGTTTATTGGTCACTTTCCATTTGTTGGTTTCACATCATTGACTGTGCGTTAACATTTTCCAAAATTGGCTCGGGTTTTTATTTTAACCAGGAGGATATTCTGGTATCTCTATATTCCCTGTTTAACGTGTTATAGAACATCTTACATTGATTCCCATCATCAGCTGGATTTCTACAACCCCTTACATGATTTCTGCCAGTCCTGCACAAAGCGTGCACCTACCTAGAAAATATTACTCAGGAGTTTGTTGGAATTGTCTGTG
This sequence comes from Cetorhinus maximus, assembly GCF_964194155.1. Classification (NCBI taxonomy): domain Eukaryota; kingdom Metazoa; phylum Chordata; class Chondrichthyes; order Lamniformes; family Cetorhinidae; genus Cetorhinus; species Cetorhinus maximus. Next base: position 5,677,777 of record NC_135894.1, on the reverse strand, counting down.
ATTGCCTGGGTAATGGAAGGCGCAACAATACTCAACAAGCTGCGCACCAGCATGTTCAAAACAAACCCCTTGAGCGTCAGCCCAAACATGTCCTCTTTCAGTACCTCATGTACAAGGTGCACAAGATACAAATGCGACCTAAAGCCTGATACAAAGCGACATAAAGGAATGCAAGTTTGAGAGTTGAGATCTGATATCTCATTAGCTACAACATGATTTATTATAAAAACATATGAAGCATGTGGAACAGGCTGACAAACATTCAGGTTCACATAAGTAACATATATATAAATGTCTGCCTTAGGAAAGTGATTTAATTAAAACATATTTCAGCCCCCCAAAAAAGAAAGACATAATCAAACATGTTTACAGGTTAATTCCCGGTAAAATGTGAATTCTTATGCTTTCCTCAACTATCAGCGTGCAATTAATACTCATTTTTAACATAATTATCCTATCACAACCAACGTTGATCGATCGCAATTTATAATTTAAACTTGAAAAAAAAAACAGTCATTGTCCATCATTCCAAAGTTGAAAATACTATTTGAAATCGTTCAGCTCATTATAGCACACAACAGTCACAAAGCTCTACCACTGATAAACAAAAACAGAATTACCTGGAAATACTCAGCAGGTCTGGCAGCATCGGCGGAGAAGAAATCAGTTAACGTTTCGAGCCTTCATGGCCCTGCGGCAGAACTGAAGCATAGTTAGAAGAAGGGAGAAATATAAATGGGTTTAAGGTGGGTGGGGGGGTGGGGGGAGGGGAGAGACACATTGAGGGTGTGGTGATTGTGGAGATGAGCACATAATCAAAAGATGTCACAGACAAAAGGGTCAAAGAGGTGTCGAAGGTGGTGACATTTGTCTGAGAAAAGTGCTAATTAAGAATGGAAGACAGGATATTCAAAGTACAGCTCTAGTGGGGGTGGGGTGGAAAGACTAACAAGGTTTTAGTTTAGATTTAAAAATAATGGAAATAGGTGGGGAAAGAAGAATCTATTTAAATTATTGAAAAAAAAGGGGGAGGGGAAGAAACGGGGTGGGGATGGGGGGAGGGGGAGTTTAAGATCTAAAGTTGTTGAATTCAATATTCAGCCCGGAAGGCTGTAAAGTGCCTAGTCGGAAGATGAGGTGTTGTTCCTTCAGTTTGCGTTGGGCTTCACTGGAACAATGCAGCAAGCCAAGGACAGACATGTGGGCAAGAGAACAGGGTGGAGTGTTAAAATGGCAAGCGACAGGGAGGTTTGGGTCTTTCTTGCGGACAGACCGCAGGTGTTCCGCAAAACGGTCTCCCAGTTTGCGTTTGGTTTCTCCAATGTAGAGGAGACCGCATTGGGAGCAACGAATGCAGTAGACTAAGTTAGGGGAAATGCAAGTGAAATGCTGCTTCACTTGAAAGGAGTGTTTGGGCCCTTGGACGGTGAGGAGAGAGCAAGTGAAGGGGGAGGTGTTGCATCTTCTGCGTGGGCATGGGGAGGTGCCATAAGTGGGGGTTGAGGAGTAGGGGGTGATGGAGGAGTGGACCAGGGTGTCCCGGAGGGAACGATCCCTACGGAATGCCGTCAGGGAGGTTGAAGGGAAGATGTGTTTGGTGGTGGCATCATGCTGGAGTTGGCGGAAATGGCGTAGGATGATCCTTTGAATGCGGAGGCTGGTGGGGTGATAAGTGAGGACAAGGGGGACCCTATCATGTTTCTGGGAAGGAGGAGAAGGCGTGAGGGAGGATGTGCGGGATATGGGCCGGACACGGTTGAGGGACCTGTCAACGACCGTGGATGGAAAACCTCGGTTAAGGAAGAAGGAGGACATGTCAGAGGAGCTGTTTTTGAAGGTAGCGTCATCAGAACAGATGCGACGGAGGCGAAGGAACTGAGAGAATGGGATGGAGTCCTTACAGGAAGCGGGGTGTTAGGAGCTGCAGTCGAGGTAGCTGTGGGAGTCGGTAGGCTTGTAATGGATATTGGTGGACAGTCTATCACCAGAAATTGAGACAGAGAGGTCAAGGAAGGGAAGAGAAGTGTCAGAGATGGACCATGTGAAGATGATGGAGGGGTGGAGATTGGAAGCAAAATTAATAAATTTTTCCAAGTCCCGATGAGAGCATGAAGCAGCACCGAAGTAATCATCGATGTACCGGAGAAAGAGTTGTGGGAGGGGGCCGGAGTAGGACTGGAACAAGGAATGTTCCACATACCCCATAAAGAGACAGGCATAGCTGGGGCCCATGCGGGTACCCATAGCAACACCTTTTATTTGGAGGAAGTGAGAGGAGTTAAAGGAGAAATTGTTCAGTGTGAGAACAAGTTCAGCCAGACGGAGGAGAGTAGTGGAGGATGGGGATTGTTGGGGCCTCTGTTCAAGGACGAACCTAAGGGCCCTCAGACCATCCTGGTGGGGGATGGAGGTGTAGAGGGATTGGACATCCATGGTGAAGAGGAAGCGGTTGGGGCCAGGGAACTGGAAATTGTTGATGCGACGTAAAGTGTAAGAGGAATCACGGATGTAGGTGGGAAGGGACTTGACAAGGGGAGAGATAAGGGAGTCAAGATAACGAGAAATGAGTTCCGTGGGGCAGGAACAGGCTGACACGATCGGTCTGCCAGGACAGTTCTGTTTTTGGATTTTGGGTAGGAGGTAGAAGCGGGCCATCCGAGGTTGGGCGACTATCAAGTTGGAAGCTGTGGGAGGAAGATCTCCAGAGGAGATGAGGTCAGTGACAGTCCTGGAAACAATGGCTTGATGTTCTGTGGTGGGGTCATGGTCCAGGGAGAGGTAGGAGGAAATGTCTGCAAGTTGACGCTCAGCCTCCGCGAGGTAGAGGTCAATGCGCCAGACAACAACAGTACCACTCCTCACACCCCGCTTCTTGTGAAGACTTCATCCTATTCTCTCAGTTCCTTCACCTACGTCGCATCTGTTCTGATGACGCTACCTTCAAAAACAGCTCCTCTGACATGTCCTCCTTCTTCCTTAACCGAGGTTTTCCATCCACGGTCGTTGACAGGGCCCTCAACCGTGTCCGGCCCATATCCTGCGCATCCTCCCTCACGCCTTCTCCTCCTTCCCAGAAACATGATAGGGTCCCCCTTGTCCTCACTTATCACCCCACCAGCCTCCGCATTCAAAGGATCATCCTACGCCATTTCCGCCAACTCCAGCATGATGCCACCACCAAACACATCTTCCCTTCACCCCCCCTGACGGCATTCCGTAGGGATCGTTCCCTCCGGGTCACCCTGGTCCACTCCTCCATCACCCCCTACTGCTCAACCCCCACTTATGGCACCTCCCCATGCCCACGCAGAAGATGCAACATCTGCCCCTTCACTTCCTCTCTCCTCACCGTCCAAGGGCCCAAACACTCCTTTCAACTGAAGCAGCATGTCACTTGCATTTCACCTAACTTAGTCTACTGCATTCGTTGCTCCCAATGCGGTCTCCTCTACATTGGAGAGAACAAACGCAAACTGGGCGACCGTTTTGCGGAACACCTGTGGTCTGTCCGCAAGAAAGACCCAAACCTCCCTGTCGCTTGCCATTTTAACACTCCACCCTGTTCTCTTGCCCACATGTCTGTCCTTGGCTTGCTGCATTGTTCCAGTGAAGCCCAACGCAAACTGGAGGAACAGCACCTCATCTTCCGACTAGGCACTTAACAGCCTTCTGGGCTGAATATTGAATTCAACAACTTTAGATCTTAAACTCCCCCTCCCCCCATCCCCACCCCGTTTCCTCCACCCCCCCCCCCCACTTTTTTTTCAATAATTTAAATAGATTCTTCTTTCCCCACCTATTTCCATTATTTTTAAATCTAAACTAAAACCTTGTTAGTCTTTCCACACCACCCCCACTCGAGCTGTACTTTGAATATCCTGTCTTCAATTCCTAATTAGCACTTTTCTCAGACAAATGTCACGACCTTCGACACCTCTTTGACCCTTTTGTCTGTGACATCTTTTGATTATGTGCTCATCTCCACAATCACCACACCCTCAATGTGTCTCTCCCTCCCCCCACCCCCACCCCACCTCCCCCCAACCCACCTTAAACCAATTTGTATTTCTCCCTTCTTCTAACTATGCTTCAGTTCTGCCGCAGGGCCATGAAGGCTCGAAACGTTAATTGATTTCTTCTCCGCCGATGCTGCCAGACCTGCTGAGTTTTTCCAGGTAATTCTGTTTTTGTTTTGGATTTCCAGCATCCGCAGTAGCTTTTAGCTTTTTGTTTTTACCACTGATAAACATATGTTTGAAAAATATGTGAGCGGGTTCAGTTGGCAGTGCCTGCAACTTTAACAGGGTTGGTACAGTCAGTCATTGACCTTACATCCCAGAATGTGAATCATTCTTCTCCAAGAGTAAATGCGCTCTGCTTCTAGCACTATGGGATTAAAAACATTTGCAATCGACTCCGCTTTGCCTGTGCAAGAGCCGCAGGGGAGAAATTAAAACTAACTGCCTCGTTTTTGGAGTTTTATTCTGGATTAAATCGAAATGTGATATCTATTTGGTCAGGTATTCAAAGTTTATGTTAAGCAGATGCAAGTTAATATTTAGATGTCACAGTTATTAGTAGAATTGGAAAAATTAATTTCCCTGTTTGATGTCGAATGAACGGAAAATAATACAGTCCGTAATATGCACTCAATGACATTTTCACAATGTAAATAAACAATTTCAAATCTCGCTCCATCTAATCACACGTATTCTAAATTTTAACAACATTGGCCCGCTTTTGTGGAATTATACCTGATCTGCGCTTGGTTTGTGAAAATTATTCTGGATAATATTAATTTTGTCTTCTGTCTCCTTTCTGCGCTGTGCAGGGAATGTTCGTTAAATTAGCGACACAATTAGAATTTTAGAATTGAAACTTTTTAAAATTTAACTTTTTTTAAGAATTAAATTAAATAGCCAATGTAAATATATTTCGGTAAATGAAAAATGTATCTGATAACTATTCTCGAATTTATTCCCTGACAGTAAAACACAATTTATTTTAGTTCTTTTTACTGACAAAGCAGCAAAAAAAAAATAACCCTCGCCCCGATGCAAAGTAATTTAAAAAAAAAATCCAGAGATCCCCTTAACTCTACATAAAAGTTATCGGGAACGTGGAAGGAGGCGGAGAAAACTTGATAATTTCGTGAATCTGTACATAGAAAATGAGCGAAGCAGAAAATACAACTTTATATCAAACAGCCATAATATTGATGAAAGTAAAAGCTAAACAAAATTCTGAGCAAATACGTAAATATAAGATCATTTTTAGCTAATTTATTGTTTGTAGATTGCAGTTAATAATTATACATATGGTAACAGATAATTAGAGCAATGTTGATGCTGACAATGATTAATATTTTATTATATTCTAATCAAAAATCGGGTCCAACACTCTACTGCTGAATAAAACATTTGCATGTTTCTTATTTCAAAGTATCACAAGTAGGTTTGACCGCATTTCTACTGAGGAAAGTCAGTCACTGGAAATCTGCATTGGTTCATTCACCAGTGAGTGCTGCCCTGACCAGGATTCTGTACTCATTGAGTTAATTTACATTCCAGAATTTGATCCGCTCCTTTCTAACAGCGACGTTTTACGCTCCTTATCCACTAAATTTAAATAACCAGGTTCGAATTGCATGTTCAGTCTGCGGTTTCTGTACAAGAGGGGCAGAGGTCAAGATAAAAGCAAACTGCTGGGAGTATGATCACTTTAGACCTTTTGACACCCAAGTCTCAGTTGCAATTGGAAATATGTAAAACATGTTAGCCCAGATAACGGCCACCAAAAGCAATGGTCAACATTTGGACTTTTGAACTTGGCGGATTTAAAATGAAACAAATGAGAAAAGAGCCTACTAGCTCAGAATTCAACACAATTAAATTAACTATTTCATCCCAAATTAATTACCAATTTAAGGAAAAATATTCCAATTTTCGACAAATAATTTTGTTCATTCCGGGATTTGTGGAAATATTTTCCGGAGCAATATATAATACATGCTTCCAGCAGTTCTTTGATTTAGAAGACATGTTCCTCAAATAAATTACAATGCCTGGTGTTTAGTGTCAGTCATTTATTTCTAAATAATTAGAAAGTGATTGAGAGAGCCATGTGCCTTTTACCGTGCACCTGACAAGAATGCAGCGAGGTTTCCCTGTCACTAAGGCAGCATTTCCTATTTCTAATAAGAGATTTAGAATTGTAAATGAAGACACGCACTGGAAGCAGCAACAAATTTCAACCAAGGCATCGACATAAAACTGAACAATAATATCAGACCGGTGGAAGGAAGTAAAGGCACAAGTCTCGATACCTCATTAAACACCACATGGGACCTTGAAAAACAATGAGAATTCGGAATAAATTTGAGCCAACGTACTTATCACATAACCCGTGAAAACAAATAGTTCAATTGGAATTTCAAACTTCATACAATGTGGTCATAACTTGGGAGGCTGTATTAACAAATTAAACAAGAACATTGATAAGTACCATTTCCCATGAGTTAAAGAAGTTGCAGTAACTATATATTTGGAGAATGCAATTAATCGCCAAAAGAAAACATTATAATATTAATTCTGATCCTTCTTCTTATTTCAATATAAACTATTTATCGAACTCGCAAAACACTCGAAGGCAGAACCCACTGTTATGCATGCTTTGTGTTTGCCCCTATATCACACATAATTCAGGCGGAACGTCGACTGAGAAATACCCCTGAGAGTACTATGCGTGGAGGCTCACACGTTAGTAGGTGCAGTTTCATACTCAGTTAATTGACATAAACCAGGACTCCGCTCCATGATATTCTAACAGTGACGGCTTTCGACGTCGTACCAGCTCTGCTGAAATTGTCTGATCACAGTGTGAATCTTAATAAGCTGTGTGTGAGGAAGAGTAGCAGGGGACTCAATAAATTCAGCTGCTGTGTTATTTCTGTTCTCTTTCGGATTTAAATCGTTCTGACCTAAATATCACATTTAAAACAATCACCAACCAGGTGCAAAACCTTTCAAATATGATTCAAAATGATATATTTTTAAATCAATTGAAATGCCTAAAATATTAACTGGATAAAATTTCGGCAAATAAACTCGACTCATCAATCCTCAGTTCATACGATCTTAATGAAGCGCAGAAATCAATGTAAAAAAGTCCTTGTTCATTAAATAAAGCCCAGACTGGACTATTCTCTCTCGGCAAATCCATCTGTTTTATATTTGTACAACTGTCTCAGTTGGGAATGTTTTCAACTCCAAACTAGCCAGCCGGTTAAGGGAATTCAGGTGAACGCTGATAGAGAACAGGGACCTATGCACACGGGTAAAGCCATAGCAATTTGAGGCTCAGAATTAGAGCCTTCGGTTGAATGGGCCTGCGCGGGTCGAAAAATCGGATACCGCCTAGTCCCACTTTCCAGTTTTGGCCGCTTGTTTTGTGCGCTACCATAATTTAAATGCGCAACCGAACATGTTTTAAATGTGATGAGGGTTCCTGTATTCACCGGCCTTTCAGGCAGCGAGCGTCCTTCGATCTGCGTATTATTATGCAGCAATATCCCATTACACAATAGGCAAACGTGTTAATATTTGAATACAAATCCAAAATTTACCTTACAAAATAGCTCAATGTTTTCTGCAGTAAATATCAATATCTGTATTGATAAGATTCATTGTTGAATAACAGTGGAAGCCGCAATGTAGAACAGGATAATATTAATTTTAAAAACTTACATTTCAGAAGTTGCAGTGCAGTTAGAGTCAGAAAGGACCGCAGCATCTTCCCGGTACTGGGATCCTGCGCTGGGAATTGAGCTTTAACCGAATGCTGTACACAGATGCCGGGCTCTCCTTCGAACACCTTCCGAAAACCCGGCTGAGGCGGCAATTAAGTGTTTGAAAACAGTTTGAACAGAGTTGACTCTTCCAAATAAAATAGAGATGCTTTCATGTGAGAGCTCTAGAGTGCCGTCTGGTAACAGACCAATGAGAATGAATATGCCCATTAATGGATAAAACGAACCGAGGGCCCATCCACCGCCTTTTCCTGTTAGAATGGAAAGGAAATGAGTCAACAACACTGTATCAGATCATTCAATCATTGAAACTTACAGCAGGAACTTACAAAGCAGTGGGCTCTTACACCTGCTGTGTCACAACTGCTGTTATCCCTATATACATTTGCAAATGAGTTCTCTTAAAGCACATGTCCAATTGCCTTCTAAAGAATCCTGTGGAATATCATTACACCATTATGTTTTATGGTGTATTCCAGATCTTAGTCAGCTGCTGTGTGATTACATTTCTGTTCAATAACAATGTTGTCAATTTATTTAAGTTCATAACATCCAGTTAATGACACATAAGCTAATTGGAATACTTTTCCCCACTCGCCCTGAGATATATCTCTTTATGTGTGTTTGTGTGTGTGTCTGTGTGAATGTTTGTGTTTCTCTGTATCTGCCTTATTCCTGGCTTACTCTCTCTAACTCAGTCTCTGTCTTTCTAACCACCAGACTCTCTAACTGTCTCTCTGTTTCTTTGCTCCTATTACATGGCTTTCCTGTTCAGTACAAAAAACGCGAAAAAAAATATGAGGCTGTTGACGTAAAATACAAACAAAACAGAACGCTAGAATGTACAGCCAGTGATGCATCAACTCCGGAAAGAAACGGTTATCGTTTCATGTCGAGATGACCTGTCATTTCAACCCGTTCCCAACCACATGGAAGGTCATTTCAACATGAATCGTTAACTCTATTCGTTACTGATGACTTTGGGATGAGATATGAAATTCACTTGAAATTCAACAGGCATTGCAAGAAAAAAATATGATTTTTCTTTCCAGCTAGAAGTCGGGTATAAAAAGGAGAAGAACATTCCTTCAGACTGTAACAAAGAATGTAAGGAACAACAAAGTGTTTATGTACTCATTTATCATTATTATTCTAAAATCAAAATCAGAGTGGCCAACTCAGGAGCCTCATGAGAGCTATTCGGTTACGTTTGACAGCTTTAAGGTTCTAATTTTTAAGATTAGTGTGATGTATTTTTTGCATCCTGATTATAATCTGTGTTTGAGCTGGGGAGCGTGTGGTTTACAGGTTTCAATGTTAGACAGACTGCAGCTTAATTCTTACATTTATTAAACGTGTTAAACAATAAAATAAATGCTTTTCACACTGGGAAACTTTATCGAGAGGCCGTTTCTCCATAGGATAGCGATAGACAAAATCAACGCAAACATCTATTTACAAACTCTCTTCCTCAGGTCCAAGGCCGAAGGACCCAGTTTAAAAGCTTCGCAGATAAATAATTCTGTGTATATTGATGACACTGTGTGATTGCACTTGATTATTTTGTGGCTACTACTTATATATTTCAGTGGGTTGTCTGCAGTCCCATAACGAGTTTAATTTGTCAAAGTTGTGGAGGAGAATTTGGCGGAGATTCCAAATAGGATGATAGGGAAAACATTAGAAATTCAAGCAGCTAAACTTGGCGATTTAGCTAACTATTGAGAATGAAATAACCTGAAATCTGAAAACCGGCTTCATCTCCATTGACTTCTAAATTATTGGTGCCCATTGTTGTTAAACTTATAGAAAATGCTTCATTTAAAGGGCAGTTGCTTGATTTCCATTATCACCAGTAAGAGATGTGTAGAGACCACCAATATTTCTTGGGCGGTTTTCCCAATTTACCCAGTCGGATCTATGCCGCTCCTAAATTATTCTCTATAAACTGCCGAAATGTACTTGCACCTTCTTAGGGAAATATTGGCAATCATTTGAATAAATGTTTTTCCATTAATCAGCGCTAGTCTTGGGGAGAAGTAGAGCCAACAGGGATATTTGTTGCGACATGAAATGTATTTTTATTTTAAGATGAGTAATTACTACTGAAAATGTTTGTGTGTAATCCCACAGCAGCTCGTAGTGTGCAGATTCACAGAGCACTCGCTGTATGTTTTGTTGTTGTGCAGAACTGACAGGAAACACGTGGCGTTGTGGTGATGTCTGCACCAGCAACTTCGCCGCCGCTCCCTTACAATATTGACATAAGGCTTGTGAACATTGAATATATCCAGGCCAAAGAATTGGGGCATTATATCTGGGTACCAGCACCAATTCACGGGAAAAACATGACAGAATGTCACCTGCAAATTGTCCAAACCAGTGTCATTAATAGTTGTTCATGGAATAAGATGTCGGTAAACTGTCGAGACAGTCTGGCGTGTGCAACAAACAATACGTCGAGTTTGGCGGCTTTAATCGACTATTGCCAATGCTCAGGCTGTGAAAGTCTACAACCAGCATTTCGGCATTTATCACCGCTCCCACCGCGCCCCCAAATCCCTCCTTTACGTCACTCTCCTCAAAAACTCCGCCTTCAAGCTACTGGCGGCCAGGGTTTCTGCTGAATAAAATAAATGATTCGGTGTAGCCAAACTCCCCAGAGCAGTCCAGGGGCAGCACTTTACGGATAGGATTTCGATGAGGGCTAAAAATTACCTCGGATAACGAATATGCCTCTTTTTGTTTGGGTGCTGAATATTTTGAATGGTTTTTGGCCAGTCTGCAGTGTATCACTTTACATTGTAATGGATGGTTTGTTAATATGAAAAGTGATAAACTCTGCAGAATTTCTGAGATGCTAGGTCAGTTTCAGAGCACTTGGTTACCATTTCTACATTGTATTCGTTTATTAGCGAGGGATGAATTGATGCATCGTGGTAACGTTGTTTAGTGAGGATTTCTAAATCAGTTGCTTGGTAATCAGTAAAATGAATATTTGGAAGTTGAGGTGATTGTTGTAGCAGGTGAGGTAAAATTCTTGTAGCAGTTTCTATTTTTTAAACAGTCGTGTGCTTCGAGTCATTTTATTGATGTTGAATCAGCAAGGAATACTTATTTTTATATATTATTTGCAATGTCTCGGTTTATATAAATTATATTTTGCCAACTGTCAATTTACCTCAAAATGTATCACATAGCAAACCCCAATGCAAGATTTAATTAGTTATTTGCTGTCTTGCTTGATCACTGCTTACATACAGTGCTGAAGGATTTAATGTTTCACTTCTGACGATGACTGTAATGCCTAAATATGAGAAAGTACCCCTAACACATACACGTTCGGGGCAGTATTGGACTGATGCTTCATGTAAAATCAACGACCATTCAGTATCGTTCCCTGCTTTCTGTCCCCCTGGCGGATTTTCGGCCAGTTGATTCTGCTGCTTTGATTAATGGCTGGAGTTTACCTATATCCAATATGTGAATGTGTTTCAAATTCAAGGTCGCCAATTTGTTCTTTCAACCAGTTAGAAAAAATCTACTCTCCAGCACAGACAGATTCAAAGTAGGTGTTTAGTACAAAGATCATGCGCTCTGCCGACAATGGAAATTTTATTTGTTAGTCCCAAATCATCCCGAGCATTATTTAAAACCAGTTAATGAATTAAGATAATGTGCGAACGATTTTCACATTAGTCCCAAATAATCCCGGGCCTCCATTCGAAGGCCACGCAATGCCTCTGCCTCATGTTCAAACCGGTTTGAATTTGGCCCACCCTCAGCCCCGGCCTTCCGGCGAAGGCCGTGCAACGACCTTGCCTGTGTTCACACAGTTTTCGCCTGTTTTTTGAATTGGTAGTTGATGATTCAATTTCCTGATGTCGGGCATTCATACACCCAGTTGATTGATGTGAGTTAATCTACTGAAGTTGAGTAAGGTTTAATCAGGAAGCTGATACAGTTAATGGTTAAATTCAGGTTAAACTAATGGTTGAATTACGTCATTATTGATTTATCTTTATGAGCGCTCCTTGAATACTCAATGCTACTGCACAATGTTACTGTGCCTACATTTTCAATAAGTTCAATGTGTCATGTAATGTTACATACGTTTCTAATTAGAGAGTATTCGCTTTATCGGAATAGTTCAGTTAATTGATAGTGCATTGCTTTTCAGTTTTTTTAATATTAAATGAATACACGATTAACTACATAGACAGTGGTACGGGTAGATATTGTTGTTTTTGTGTCGGTCTGCCATTGCCCATAGGTTTATGGCGCTCAGTAAGTTAACAGACGTAGTATAGTTCTCGGGTGTTCCGTCAGATTACTGGCGAATATTGCAGGGCCCCAACATGGGAGTTGCGTCATTACAGCTTGTTTTTATCAGTGGTGTTTCATTTTCTATTTCAACACATCAGACAGAGGCTTTGTTGACTTTTTAGCGTTGTTAGGCCGAGAGTGGTAGTTTTTGGACTGGTCGATGTTAATGTTATTTTATAGGTTGGACGAGGGTTGATTTGTGGGGAGCTTGTCCTTTTGGAGGAGTGAGGGAGTTTATGGGTAGCGAGTTAGATAAATGACAGTTGGGTATATAATATCTCATCGCTAGTTTGGAGGTAATCGAACGGCTTAAGTTCACATGATTTCTTGCTAATCATTGGGGCAGTGTATCTGCAAGGCGTCGATTTCTAACTCCTCAAATCCTTTGCGACACGGATAATCTCTTGGTTTTTGTTTGTTTTGCTAAAAGTGAGTAAATATGTTATATTTTGCTCAGGATTGAAGACAATGGGTCACTTTGGGGTGATTACTAATTTTCCATCGTTCTGGTTACTTTATATTCACAATGTCAGTTTATAAGTCATTATGCCAGTTAATGGCCGAGTGTCACTGTCGAGTCACAACGGCAGATAAATTAGCTTTGGCTTTTCAATGAGCTTGGCTCAGAATCACAGTCTTCATCAACATCTAGTTCTGTGTGACTGTGTGTTCAGTCATTGACATTGATACAATGTACAAAAAAGCGAAGTTGATAAACTCAATTTGGTGCACATATTGTCTGGCACACCGTCCTCTACCTTGCAGAGTCTGTGGACCTAAACTCAGACACTTCTTCTGCACCACATCTGGAAGAAAACCCCATCAACAAACATCAAGCTATAGATTGCAAGCCTGCGACTGATGTCAACTCCAAAGTAGACCTTCCCTCTAAAGTCTCCAGCCTCATGGTGCCCCAACTCTGCAGCCCACTTGTACCAACTTTATATATATACTCCCAAAAAGGATTTTCCTATTAAACCCATTGTCTCCATCAGTGCCTACCCTGATGGAATTATTTCTTCATATTAGGCTTTATTTTTCCCCCTACTGTGCTTAAACATCCTACCTAACTTTGTGATTATTAAGATCCCCTACATCACCTCAAAATTTTCCAGTTACATTGCCCTGATCGGCACTCTTCACTATGTACATCGAATCCCTCTAAGCCTCACTACTCCACATGGGCCTGTTGAGGACTCTCGGTTTGTTTAATGAACATAGGTCCGAACATTCCTCATCCACCACCACACACCACAGCTTAGCACAACTCGTTCTCTCATTGTGGAAACAAACATTAACTTGTTTTTATTTCACTTCCGCAAAATAAGAATCACAAAATCAAAGAACGGTAAAGGTGTAGAAGGGCGGCATTAGGCAAATCGTGTCTACATCAGCTCCCTGGACATTTTAAATCCGTGTCAATCTCCTGCCTTTTCCCTGAAGCCCTGCACATTTGGTTCAATTTAAATAATCATCCAGTGGCATTTTGAATGCCTCTATTGAACCAGCCTCCACCACGATTCCCGGCATGGCATTCCAAACCCCAAGTACTCACTGCGTGAAAAAACTTTTTTCTCATATGACATTTGCACTCACATCGGTGTGGGTATGGCTGCCAGCATGGACCCCAGTTACATCTGCCTTTTTTGTGTGTGGTCATGTTCGACATTCCTGAATCTAGTCCGACTTAGGCCCACTCACAGGGTTCATTCTTTTTTTTTCAGCAACATCGAAGTCTGTTTTGGTGCAAAATCATGCTTTTGCCTGAATGTCTGGAGACAAATATAATTCAGCAAGTTTTCTTCCAATTATAAACTTTTTTTCACCATCACATGATCCTTCTCCGATACCTCCAATGCGTGACTTTCCTGTCTCAATTGCTGACATTAGGCAGTCCACAAACATTCTTTGCAAACCCACTGATTTCCACAGACATCTGGGGTATCAATCTTCACATCATTATTTCGGTAAGGAGTCTCTAATATTCCAAAATTTCTTGCCTTCCACAGATCTGATTATGTTACCTTTCACAATTAATATCCGGAGAATCCTCCCTTCTTCCCCAGCCCAGGAAACCCTGCTCTTTGGCCCCTGAACAGTATCCGACACATATCCAGCACTTCTGCATACATCTTTTCTGAAACTAGGACGTGGTTCACCACGAACTCATTCACCACCCCAGCAGCCTACGCCTCTTCCACGAATTGTAGCATGATACCAGCAGCAAACACATCGCCCCCTCACTAGCCTGTCAAAATTACAATGAAACAGTCCCCTCTGTGAAACCTTGGTGCAATCCGCTATCTACCCCAACACTTTATTGCCTTTACAGGGCACTCTCACTTGCAATCGAATGAGCTGTAACATCTGCACCTTTACCTCAACCCCCTTGGCCTTCAAAGCCTCAAGCAATCCCTCCAGGTGAAGCAGCGATTTACTAGTACTTCAGTCAGTGTATTCTACTGTACTCGCTGCTCACGATGCAGTCTCATTTTCATTGCGGAGACCGAAAGCAGAATTGGTTGTCTCGCGACAGAGCGGGCGTGTTTTTTCTGCCATTTTCTGCGAACCATTTATTTTGTTTCAGACAGTGCTGACATTTATTGTACTATCGACATCTGGCCCAGACAAAAGTATCAAACTTTAGCAACGTGATTGTCATTCCCTTTGTCCTGTGTTCAATTGCATCTTTCTGATGTAGTCTCTCCATCCCTCCGGCATATCCCTGACCTCTTAATTTGTTGCACTACCCCTTTCATTTTTTTTTGCAACAGCTTTAAGCGCATCGGAATTCCACTTCTCTCCAGTTCCTAAGAATTAATAATTATTGGACTCACAGTTTTGTTTTTTTTCTGTTTCCCTCTCCACAGATGCTACCAGACGAGCAGAGTTGTTTTCAGGCATTTTCAGTTTTTTTTTTAAATTACAATTTTGCATCTTCTTCTTTATTTTCCGAGAATACAGGTTATAGGTTGAACTTAAAATGAAGTAACTTAACTAGCTTTCATCTCCGATAACGGTGGTTGAGGTATATTTAGAATGATACTCTGTGAAGTTTCATTGGTTGCACGACAGCAGGAGGAGATATGATTGTAGGTCATAT
This sequence comes from Cetorhinus maximus, assembly GCF_964194155.1. NCBI lineage: Eukaryota > Metazoa > Chordata > Chondrichthyes > Lamniformes > Cetorhinidae > Cetorhinus > Cetorhinus maximus. Next base: position 5,662,541 of record NC_135894.1, on the reverse strand, counting down.
GTAACCCTCGCTCCTCAATAGTGAAGTGATGAAAATTATAGATAGACAAGGGAGCAGAATTTGAGCAGTTGAGGGATCTCGGGCAGTGCATTTATTTTGGATTCGAACCTGGTATGAAATGAGGCCAGAGGAAGATAACAGAGAAAGACGTGCACAGGACAGTGAGTAGACAGATGTAGGAGGATACTGCTGTTTTCATCGCTATTTTCCATTCTTGCTGATGCAGCCTTGCTCCACAGAGAGGACTTATCCCCATTCACGCACACTAGCGCCCCCGCAGACACCATCCATACAGAGAAACATCATAAACACAGAGATCTCTCTCCACACAGAACTACCCCCTCTCGCATTCTCACACGGAAATTGCAGAAAGCAGACGTTCTTCAGCAATAACTTATTCCCCACACACACTAACTAGGAGCAACAGTAGGTCATTCTGCCATTAGAGCCTGCTCCGCCATTCAATAAGATCATGACTGATATTCTTGTGGCCTCAACCTCATATTTAATCTACCCGCGATCAAATTCAACCCCCTTGTTAATCAAGTGTGCTTCTACATTCGCGTTAAAAATGTGCACTGGCTCTGCTGTCACTGCTCTTTGGACAAGAGACATTCAAAGTTTCAAGATCACCTGAGAAAAAATTCTTCTCACCCGCGACTGAAGTGGGAGGAACCTTAGCTTTTAAGTCCTGCGATCCAGTCTAGACTGTTCCACGAGTCGAAACATCCATTCAGCCGTCACCATGTCAATCTCCATCAGGACCTTTCAAATGTAAAAATAAAATCATCTCTTATTATTCTAAATGGGATCCACCACAAGTCTGACCAAGCTTTCCACGTACGATAACTCCCAATCCGCCATCACCTCGCTAACCAATTAACATATCAACGTTAATCGCCTGCTTTTACTAGTATGTAGTAATGGCAGATATTTGACTGCAAACACACGATTTCAAAGTTTGCCAATGACACGAAGGTATGAGGTGATTAACTTTGTAAGTACCTGGAGGCGAGAATATAGAAAATACTGAGTAGTTTACATATGTGGTTTCGAGGCAGAGAGGGCTGCTATATTTCCATGAATTACATAATCTGATAGAGTACGATGATAAAGCATACAGGTTTTGTGCTTTATGAAGAGGGACATGGATTTCAAGAGAAAATCATTCATGATAAAATGTAATCAACATTAGTGCACATTAAACTGTAGTGATCTTGGCATAATAGTACATAGGTAACTGAAAGCAGCATTTCAAGCAGACAAGATTGGATAGAAGCCGTATGAAATGCTCTCCTTGATTGGCAGAGGTATAGAATATAAAAGTAAGGATAAATTGTTGGAATTGTATGAAGCATTGGAAAGGCATCAACTGGAGTATTGTATGCAGTTCTGGTGACTGCATTACAGGAAGGTCGGAATAGCTTTAGAGAGAGTGCAGAGGAGTTTTACAAGATTGTTTCCAGATTTTAAAAAGCGTAGCTACAAGGAGAGATTGGATAGGTTGGGGTTATTTTGCTTAGAACAAAGAAGGCTGAGAGGTAACTTGATTGAAGTGTACAAAGTTATAAGGGGAATAGTTAGAGTGGACTGGAAAAAATTGTATCCCTTGACGGAGACTTCTAAAACCAGGGGACATAGATTCAAGACAATTGGCAGAAGGTGTAGGGGTGAAATGGGTAAGATTTTTTTTTACACAGCATCTAGTGGATGATTGGAATTCGCTGTCCATATTTGTGGTAGAGGCAGAAACTTTAAACGCTTTTAAAAAGCACCTGGATGTGCACCTAAAGTGTTGTAAACTGCAGGGATATGGACCGGGTGAAGGAAGGTGGGATTAGAATGGGCTCCTTGGTTTACTGGGGATGGCATGGAAAAGATGGGCTGAATGGTCTCCTTATGTTCTGTAATTGTTCTATGATTATGTGTTACAAGCGCTGTTGGATTATTTCATAACCTATTCAGCTCCAACAGGGAAAAAAAAGCAAAACAATTTCACCAATCTATCCACATAACAACACTCTCCCGCCCATAAGATACTCCGGGAATGGAAGAGGCCATATGCCTCAGCAAGCCTTCTCTGCTGTTCAATATGATCATTGTTGATCTGATTTGAGCCAGAAATCCATGTCTCTGTCACAACCCTTCAAAATAACACAGCTTCTTTGAGGATCAAATGCATTGTCTTTCTCAAACTGACAAAACTTCAATGCCCATCAACCTCCGTGCAAGGAGCTTTCAAAGACGAACATCGTTCTGAAATAAGACATTCCTGCTCATCTGCCACTTGTTTGAGAGATCCTATGTTTTTGAATATCGCTCCCTATTTCTAGGACTTCATGCGAGAAGGACGCCTTCCCAATATCTACATTGTGAGGCCAACCCCAGAATGTTGTTGGTTTATCTTCATGATGTTATTTAGTTGTCATCGTGTCTTCCCAACAACTTTTTCTGTACCTTCTGCAGGACCTTCACATCCTTCCACCATTACAGTGACTAAAATTGTGCGCCATATGCCACCTGAATAATAGCAATTAATTTACAAATGTATTAAATGATTCATTAGATTTCAATTTAATACCCATGTTTACCAAACCAGTACAGAGTATGTTTCATTTGCCCCAATCTAAACGCCGCTTTCAAGTAATCATGAGCATGCACATCATCGTAATTGTGTCCGTTTCCCCTTTCAAAGTAGTTACATTTATACTTTGATGCCACAAGACGGAATGTTTCCTATGATGCATTGCGTCTCAAAAAAGCACAAAAAATTCAAGCAGCCACGCGTCTGGCCACTTTACCACTTTGCCTGTGTCCGTCTTATTTCTGTTACTAATATGTTCATGATTTTGCAACATTATAAAGTGTTGAAACCAGTTTCTTTCTGTAGCCAAACTTATCTTAATATTTTAAACATATGTGTAAAAAACAGACGAATAGTATTATACTCGAGGCCTAACCGGAACACACTCTTCCTACTCGGATGAAAATTCATTTACGACTATTTTCATCCGCCTCCCTTTTCGTCAACCAAACAAGCAAGTTAACAATGTTCTTTCATGCAATGCACTTGGACTGACTGCGAAAATCTGCAAAGAGTTTGTTTGACAGAATTGTAAGCTCACGTCATACATATCGATAGCATGCCCTACCTCAGCAATGTCTGTTAATTCATCAGGTAACTCACAGAATATTCAGACATGATTGGCTTTAACAAATGGTCTGGTTGACATTGTTAATCCATTTCCCAAGTGAGAATTATTTTTTCCTTGATGAGGTCTCTCCAATGTCAAAGATGTTATAAAGATGAGTCCGCTATTCCAAGAGTTGCCATCTGCCCCTTCATGTACAAAACCATAACATTTGCACTAATTCATTTCTCGAGCAGCAGTTCAATTCCCAAAGAAGATTGAAACATTTTCCTCAAACTTCTGAACTTTATTATTGTTCCTTCGTCATGGAAATATTTTGGCTGGTTACATAACTGTTTCTACTTTGAATGTAGACGATTTATAATCTTCCCTTCATCAATTGCATAAAAAAATCACGTAATTATTATTTTGAACCTTGAAATTTTGGTATAATAATTATTATACACACACACACACACACATATATATATATATATATATATGCATTATTCCACCGCATTCCATCGTCTGAAACACAGAACATTTTTGCGAATTCTTTCAGCAAAACTATATCGAAAATTTCAACCTTCTTCACTGTCCTTCTATCATATTGATTAAGCAGATTCTATTCGAGTAAATTTAGTGATCTTTCGCCCTCTTTGCCTTTTCTTATCATGTTCCCCAGCCTGTACATGGTAAGTGAAAACGCTCGATATTGTTGCCCTTTAATTTCACATGTCACTAATGTTTGCTGATAAATTCAATCGCGAATCTGCTGCGTGTTATTTGATAATCACTAAAAGACGTCGAAATACTTTACATTGCTCTTTCTGTTTATCTGACCAAAATGATTTAGGCTATCAATGCTCTGCTATTCTGCACTCCTGTAGAATTCTCATCTATTTCCCGAACAATATTGCCTCCAACCTCATTTATGTCAACTATATCCGCTCAGTGTTTACTGCAGACAAAGGCGTCCGGTTCCCATCATTTCCCAAGTATTCTGCTTTATTCTCATTATCATCAAGTCATGTAGCAACTTCTGTAGCAAACTTGTCAATCGATTCTGGAAAATTCCTTAACCTGACAGCCAGCTATTCCATAATACCCTGCACGCCTTAAATATATTTGTTAAAATGTTGTTGCTGCTCTTACGTCTCCATTCCTTATCGTGTTGCTGCTCCTTCACTCATTTGCTGGGTCCTGGTGTCCAATCACACTCATATATTTTAGACTGTCGCCCACAACAATATTTAAATGCATTGTCGTAGCCCTGATCGGGGGCAAGATCCACAGATTATCAAAATTAATCTTGTCTCTTCCCTCTTATCGAGATTACTCTAGGCACCTGGAGCAATTTCTCGTCCATCATGTGCGGAACCATGCATTCATCTGCACTATCTTCTTGGTTCAGTATTTCCCAGCATGCAGCTCTGGGATGATTCTACAGCTAATGAACTGTGAAGCCCAGTTTTCACATTTTCTCGTTGATGAAAATTTGTAATAATGAGCTGTGTCAATTCTCTATCTATGTCATCTGTCCCAAATTGGACCGTGCCTTCTACTCGTCTCGCCTTTCCAGAATTCACTGCACCCATTCAACTGCATTTTTTTCTCTGTTACGAGGAGGGTGTGGGGTGGGGGGGGCGGGGGTTGGCGTGGTGTGGTTAGAGGGACGGGTGGAGAAATGCAAAATGTGCGAACTTAACAGGAGGAATAACATTCCACTCCGCTTAATATCAAATCCCCAATAACTTCTACATTGATGCACGTTGTCGTCCCACGCTGTGCAGCCCATCCCCGAACAGGGTCTAGGAATGGTTCCTGACTGCACTTCAACCTAGTCTCATCGCCCTAAGTGATAGACAACGCTGACCATCAAATTTAAAACGTGAAAATGGAGACAATCGAGGAAGAAGTGATTTAATATCGCATGATATATAATTTTGGATTGTGAAAAGCTCTATTGATCACAATTAATGATCACATTGTCTTAGTTAGAGGTGAAGGGATTGAATCTCATCACATGTTTGTTACACTGCATGAATTTAGTCATGTAAGGAAATGAAATGAACAAGGTTAGAGTGATGAAAAAAAAGGCTGTCAAATGCATTCAAATCTACTTTATTCCTGACCCAAGGGCGGTGCACAGAGGAGCGGTGCTTAAATCTTAAATCATTCTCCATTCTGTACTACCACCTGGATTTCTATTCACAAAACAGGATTCTACCGTTTCAGGCAGGCACGAACATTTATGTTCGCAACATGAAGGCAGCTTCTATCGTGTGGTCACGATAGTAACTGCTCCTATCCTGTCCTCACTGAGCAGAGATTCCGCATTCCATTGTTAATTTTAAAAGTGTCCATGGCTGTTTCATGCACTGGACAGCACAGCAGCCGAGAACAGAACTAAAGATAATCACCCTTTACTTTTTGATCAATTTCATTTCAGATGGTTAAAAAGAGGAAGCAAGTAATCTTTACCTCAGTTCCATTCTGCGTCCCGTCGTTACACCTGCTACCTGTTTCCTCGCTTGTAAAATATCTGCAAAGGGAACAACGGGATTGACCAGTATGGAGAAAAAAAAAACGACTTTGTCACAACTACAGCCCTCACCCTACCGAGTACTAAAATAAAAGGAGCCCTTAACTCCACTAAACATTTCCAATGAATATTGGTTATCATTCCACATTCCGTGCAATTCCATTCAAAGGCTTGAAACAAATCAAGGCAAATGAATTCATGCATTATATTAACGTTATCACTTTTCTCGTGGAAATAATTATTTGAAGCTCAGACAGGTTGGCAATTTGAGAGACTGTTTTTCACTTATGTCCGAATAGAGTAATATACAATAGCTTAAAGCACGGTTACCTTTTAAATCTCGGTCCACACGTGTTTGTGTTAGGTGAGTTGACATGCGAATTACACTTTTTGGTGTCAGTCAAAAACCGCAAGCTCATTAACAGAACATGACACAGACTCATTAATTCACAGATAGAACTTAGCTGAACAATTCCAAACTGAAACATACACCCTCTGTCTTATAATGACCAGTTCAAAAGGAGTCCATGCAAACATTTGAGAATGTATTATCGTAATGCATTTGTTATAGATTTCATCTGCATAATTATTACATAATTCCCTGTCCTTACCCCAATCCCAAACACATTCTAGCAATGAAGCATTCGGTAATATGTTGATTATCATGGTAAATTTCTCCAGAGGTAATCAATAGATTATAGTTAACATTTCTGCGAGTATAAAAAGTCTATCTGGAACCTTAGTTAAGAGGGAGAATGTCAGTTGAAATTAAATCTGTTTAAATTTGTTGTTCGGAACAGCCAATTTTTTTGCCCACTGATACTAGCTTTTTGTAGTAAAAACCTTTTGGGAGATTTTGGCAAAATATTTTGGTTCCTACAATTTAATCTATTTGGTTACAGCTGTTAGATTGTGAAGGACAGGTCAGCCGTACAGCCTCACCCCAATGGCACATTTGTTTTTCTCACCTGTGATGGCATGGGATTGTCCCATAGAGAGGAGAGGGGAAATTCAGGGTGTTGGAGGACAGGTTGGAAGTGTCAATTTGAAGTAATGAAAGGGAAGGGGCGGGAACGATTTATCTAGTGTAGATCACTAGAACACGAATAAAATCTTCATGGAACTCAGACACTTGGGGACATAAAGATGCTGGAGGGGGAGAGCAGCTTCCCCATTTCTGTCAAGAATAATATACCCTAAGAATCTGATCAACACAGTTACCTGGATTAAATTTTCCACAATCCTCCTCTCTTGAGGATGCTATGCCAAACTCCCAACTTCTCTGTTTCTCTAACTTCCATTTTGGCAATGTAAGCTTCCAAAGGTTGCTTCGGATATGATTTATCTTTTCCTCAATTGTGGGCTCACTGACTCAATGGTTGCCGTCCGTCAAAAATGCGTGTTCCATTTCAATGAGTTCAGGTGACGCTCGTCTCCATTATTGTTTACACCATGGTGAAAACTGCTCCTCGACATTCACTCCAAAAACCTACAAATTCAGGCCTCAGGCTTTGCCATTTCCTCCACATTCTATGGAAAGCTACCATAAAACCTATCCAAGCTACCTCTCGATTTATTTTATTTAATTACATGGTTACATTCCGTAAAATGTCCCTGGTCCATTATTGTTTCACCAGGGACACCCACTCTTCTTTCAATGGCACCTTCCCCTATAGTTGCTGGATGTGCAGCAGGTTTCCATTCATGTCCTCTCATTCAATATGAAGAGCCATATTCACTCCTTCCAAAGTGAAAGGGTTGAGTGATCATTACCCCCAATATTTTTCTGCTTACATTCGAGAGACAAAGCAAACATTATGTCATTGTTTTGCTGAAAATTACTGTGAAGTCCTCAAGCGTGACAATCACCTTCAAGTAAGTTTCCAGTGTAATGTTTTTCTCCCATCTCAGCCAGGCCATTCTCTCTTCAGCCCCTGGACCTATTTCAATGGATTTTAACTGAATTTTCTACAAATGAACCTTATTTCCCTCCTTCACACATTGCAACTTCCCAAGCTCAGAACCGAGTTAAATATAAATCATGTCAAAATTGTTTTTCTATAATATTGCTTACAAAGGGAGCTGGAAAAGATTATGCCCTCCGTTTGGGCACCTCTGCCGTTCTCAGTATGATATAGATTTACTTGAGTTCTTTAAACAATTTTCCCCCATCCCACTTTCAAGCTGCCTGTTCCTACTGGAACTATGACGACACAACATTTACCATTTTTAACAAAAGGACACTTGGCTGAATGATGAAGATTATTTTTCTCCTTACAGCTGTTGCTTGGAATTCTAAATATTTCAAGGTTTTTTGCTCATATTTCAGTCTCACAACATCTATAGCATACTGCCATTAAAAAAGAGATTCTAAGGGCACATAAAGATTTCGGGGTGCAATGGACGGGAAATAACATGCTACAGAGAAAGTATTAAACAACTCTAGAAACACGGGCAAATTGTATTAAAATGGATTATCAAAGTCGCCTTCTTGGTTGAAGTCTCAGTCAAATGCAACATTAGAATCATGGCACTTCACGTCCATTACCATTATCAATGCAGCCAGCAATGAAGGCAGCACATTTTAAAATCATAAATTTGCTGCATGTGCACATTGCAGAGCTTTTAGACATTCTGAACTGTAGACTCAGTATTGCTGCTGCATTGCACACCATATATGTGTTGCATAGTTGCATAGGGCAAATTTCCAAATAGTTGAGGGAACATGATCACTCGAAGAGACTTCAGGAGAGAATAATAAAAAAAAAGAATTACCGAAAACAGGGAACAAAATTAAATTCCACATTCAATGATCTCTATCAGGGGAGACGTAATTGAGTTCCCTCTAAACAGGAAGGGATGTGCTTTATAGAAGGCGAGCTCTTGGAAACGATGGGGGCATTCATGTCCCCCAACGCATTAAACGCAAATCGCAGCCTGCAGAGACTCACAACAGTCACTGCGCGTTTTGCTGTCCTGTGGACTAACAAGAAGCACTTGGCGTTGTGGTGGCTTCTCTGCTAGTGTTATGTTTGCAGTTCACCTCCAATGTGGACATAATGTGCCTGGAATTTTTCCCTCGGAACTTGAATTTGAGCTGTATAAATAAAGTCTGTAAAAAGACAACAAGTATTTTTTTTGAGCAATTTGATGTATTCACTGAAACTACAGGACAGTTTAGTGCCTGCAAATATTTTTTTCCCTGATCACAAAAGAGCATCACGGTACCAAGTTACCGTAATCTGTGCACACTTTCCCAAATGTATAACACAACAAATCCACAGGTCAGGATCAATGTCTCCGATTCCAAATCAATCAGTAAAGTCATGTATAGATGGAACCACAATCCTCCCTGTACCTTTGAAGTGAAATAGAAGAAGTTGGTAATATTTAAGAGTCCATTATTAAGGATCAAATTTCAGAATACTTGGAAATGCATGGTAAAATCGGGTAAAGTCAGCATGGTTTCATCAAGGGGACGTCGTGCCTGACAAATCTGTTAGAATTTTTGGAGAATTTAACAAGTAGTTCAGACAAAGGAGAGCCAATGGATGTTATCTACTTGGACTTCCAGAAGGCATTTGACAAGATGCAGCACAGGAGGATCCTCAGTAAGATACGAGCCCATGGTGTTAGAGGCAAAGTGCTAGCATAGATAGATGATTGGCTGTCTGGCAGGAGGCAGAGAGTGGGGATAAGGGAATCCTTCTCAGGATGGCGGCCCGTGACTAGTAGAGTTCCGCAGGGCTCAGTGTTGGGAAAACAACGTTTCAATTTATACATTACTGATCAAGATGAAGGAACTGAGGGCATCCTGGCTAACTTTGCAGGTGATACAAAGATAAGTGGAGGGACAGGTAGTATTGAGGAAGTGGGCTGGCTACAGAAGGATTTGGACAGGTTAGGAGAATGGGCAAATGCGTGGTGGATGGAATACTACGTTGGGAATTGTGAGGTTGTGCACTTTGGTAGGAAGAATAGAGGGATAGTCTATTTTCTAAATGGGGAGAGAATTCAGAATCCTGGAGTGCAAAGGGACTCAGGAGTCCTAGTCCAGGATTCTCTTAAGGTTAACATGCAAGTTGACGCGGTAGTTAGGAAGGCAAATGCAATGTTGGCATTTCTTTCGAGAGGACTAGAATATAAAATCAGGGATGTGCTGCTGAGGCTTTATAAGGTTCTGGTCAGACCACATTTAGAATATTGTGAGCAATTTTGGGCCCCATATCTGAAGAGGGATGTGCTGGCCCTGGAGAGAGTCCAGAGGAGGTGCACGAGAATGATCTGAGGAATGAAAGGCTTAACATATGAGGAACGTTTGAGGACTCTTGGTCTTTACTCGATGGAGTTTAGAAGTATGAGGGGGGGGGATCTAACTGAATCTTAGAATACTGAAAGACATGGATAGAGTGGACTTGGGGAAGATGTTTCCATTAGTAGGAGGGACTAGGACCCGAGGACACAGCCTCAGAGTAAAGGGAGGACATTTTAGAACAGAGATGAGGAGAAAATTCTTTAGCCAGAGAGTGGTGAATCTATGGAATTCAGAAGGCTGTGGAGGCCAGGTCTTTGAGTGTATTTAAGACCGAGATAGATTGGATCAAAGGTTACGAGGAGAAGGCGGGAAAATGGGGTTGACAAACTTCTCAGGCCTGATTGAATGGCGGAGCAGACACGATGGGCCGAATGGCCTAATTTCTGCTCCTCTGTCTTATGGTCTAAGCCATGGAAAATGAGGCACTATTTCTGCACTAATTTCTAGGCCAGTGCAGCATTAATATTGTTTTTTATCAAAAGCAAACAGATAGATTGAGTATGTGTAAATGCAAAACCTTGACTTGCTGTTATCCAGTGACGAGAATGCACGTTGAAAACAAGTCAGTTGGTTACTTGCTTCGAATCAACCTAAATAGTCATATTTTACCGTCACCCTGAAATCTCGGGGACTAAAGGTTTATCTGGATAATTATAGGTGTCTGAATATTTAATGAAGATCAATGTCCGAACACAGAAGTGGTGCAGTTATAAAGTTACAGTTTTTATCAAGAGCCATTCATCGGATGGCATATTTACCAGACGCTATTTAGAATGAAAACAATCTCATCAGACATAGACATTCACAAAGTTATTTCTTTAAATCGATTGTCAACGGTGATGAAAATGAATTGAAACAGAATATTTCCGTTGAAAAGTTTGCTACGCAGTCATCTGTTTCCACTGATGTATCTGGTTCAACACAAACTGATTCACTCTGACAACTTTGCAGACAACAAACATGAGCATGGAACATGAATATAGACAGCAAGAAGGTTCCTCAGCAGCTTTAAATACTCGCACAGAATTGTGGAGCTGGCAGATATTAGAGTTGCTGCCGTGTATCTGAGTGGACTCACGGACATCCTGGAAATTTTAACAGGATATATTTGGCTACGAATAATCATTTTAGAATCAAGGATTCGAAGCATGGAATCCGTGCTACTCATGTTACAGCTGCTGCATATTCTCATAACCCTCCATGAATGTGAATTCTGGGAATACCCCTGCAAGCACTGTAACTAGCTCGGAACCCCATTATTATTATAAGTAAATAAAGGCCCATTCGGCCCTTCTGTTTCCTTCCACCATTCATAATAAGCATGGATAATCTGACTGTGGACTCAACACCACCGCCCTGCCTGCCCATCATAACCCCCGGCCTATAAAAATAAATCTTCCAAATCTGCCTGGAGTGCACTGCGTAACAAATGCTACATTTAACAAATAAATTAAATAATGACTGAATCCTGATCTCCTGAAATCCCTTTGACATTCATAAGGGCTTCTAATCTCATTCCAGAACTGCCTTCAAATTTTGTGAAATACGTGAACTAATTGCTCATATCGACAAACAGACGAACAGCCCTCCACAAACCAAGAATAGACATATCAACATGTATATGCTGACAGTTACCCAGGGTATTGTAAAACAATTGTTGAACATTCTCATTCATTGTTATTAGAACAGCGCCCCCAAGGAACACATGTCCACATGACATGTAACTCAGGGTGTTATGGCTTCATGGAAACGGATGGGGACGCTGCACTGTCAGATCGACGCTCAGTGTCTCATCACAGGGAAAATGGCAGTAACGAGGCGGTATTTCATTATAAAGTTGACCTTAGAGTACACAACTGGATATGAAGCCTTAACAAGAACACGACCAGCAACCGTTAAGGAAGAAGTCAGCTTCCAGACACCCAGATATCTCAATTCCTAAAAACGGTGCATGTAATTTGATTGTAAGAGTTTATATTCTTCCATAAAGATGTTCTGAAATGCTACTCAAACCTCCTCTACACTTCAGGGACCCTGTCAACTAACAGATATAGAGCTGATGTTCTCACGGACAGGGAGAAAGAGTTAAATTGTCACGAAGTTGTCAATAATATCAGATTTAAACAATCTAGAGACACAATCACGATTCAAGGGAACTACAGTAGTTACATCATTTATCAAACAAGTTCAGCAATCCATGGTTGTCCTGACACTTTGTGACCCGTAACTCCTAATATTGTTAACCAGATACGTTGTGAACGGAAATTGTATAAAAAAACAAGGTCCAGATTTAAAATTCGCTAACTATTCCAATGGCGAAAACTGCACAAACGAATGATGCAATTAGAGAAACGATGTGCATCATCGCCGAAGGGTGTTGTGGGGTTCAAAGGTATCATGTTGATTGGAATGCAATTTGCATTTGTGAAAACAGTAGTGCAGTTTTCACCTTCACAGAGCAATGATGAACATTGAATAATTTGCGTCATAATGAATACAATAATGGTTCCCTACTGTAGAACACTGCCCATTGCGCTAGCGAATTTTATGGAGCAATTTCCTCCTTCTCTTTCGATCACTAGAATGTACATTGGTCACATTTATACCATAATGCCCACCTCCACCTTTAGAAAGCCTTCATAAGCTAAGCCAGCGGTTCCTAGTGGTGCAATATGTGCGTTTCTCTGCAAAGGTTCCTGCCAAATGCATTATTTTAGCTGTTTCAAGATCAAGAAAGACATTTAAGCAAAGCTCACATTGTGACTCAAACAATCAATTGGCAGAAAAATAGAAATTGAAAGAGTTTTCAATACTAGACCTTTTGCAAACAGGCTGAAGCCAAACATAAATCAGCACCATCAATAAAATTATGGGCCGGCCCTTGATTGATACAACATGTAAAGATTTATACGTTAAAGCGAGACTATACTATAACATGATAAAATTTCGTGCACTACCGTGCAACCTTGCAAACAGTTTTGGAATCCGTCGTCGGTATGTATGCAGAATTGATTTGCCAGTGTCAATTTCACAGAGTGTTTGTTGCGAAACCAAGTTGAGCTCCTGACCCCAGTGGCCATGCCTTACTTAGATGATATGTCAGTGCAGAGTTGAAATGAGTGTTAGCACTGACCAGAGTTGAAATACCTGACACCAGTGACCATTGGCCAATGGGAGGCCCTGTCGGTGTAGACTTGTGCTAATTGAGAGAATAAAGCAGGCTTTATTCTGAAATCGTAAATTTAGCTTACTGGTCTCTCCACTCCATGGAAATGTTCTATATTTAAGACAATTTAAAATGTGTCAATTGGAGGAAGTTTCATGTTTGTTAAAAATGTTTAGTGATAAGTGTATCAAGGTAAATGTATCGTTGACATTGTCCCTTATTGAACTCCTGCAGAGGATGATGCTGCTTATTTAATTACAAGTTTCTGGAACTATTCCGGTATTCCCTTTTTATGATAATTAACATGCGGACATAGGAACGAACAATAACAAAAAGAATGCGAAATTGAGCAGGAGTAGACCACTCTGCCCCTCGTTCTCGCACCATCATTCTTTAAGAACATGGCTGATCTGAAATAACATCTGGCTTCCTATCGTACCTTTCACCCACTTGGTTTAAAACTAATTATCATCCTATGCCTCTGCCTTAAATACATACTCATATGTCACTGATTCCAATGCCTTTTGAGGAAGACGAATTCAATTCTCACTACTCTCTGTGGAAAAAAAAATACATGTTCTCACATCTCGATCTATAAGAGGTGGATCCCTAAATTTTAAACAGTGACTCTTAGTTCCAGATGCTCTCTCAAGAGGAAACTTACTCTGCAAATCCACACTTTGGTGACCGCTCAGGATCTTAAGCGTCGCAATCAAGTCATCCCTTGCTCTTCTAAACTTCAATGGATACAAGCAAATTCTATCGAATCGCTCCCCAGAAGGCAGCCAGCCCATTTCTGTCATTAGTCTATTAAACCTTTTCTTAACTGTTTCTAAGGCATTTCCATCTTTCTTTAAATAAGGAGGCCGATACTGTACATAATTCCCCAGTTTTGTCTCACTAGTGTCCTGAGGAGGTGAAGCATAAGCTCCCATCATTAGTATCCAGTTCTTCTAACAATAACCGATTACCTTCTGTTCGCTTTCATAATTACTTCCTCTACCAAAATGCAGTACATTCGCCTTTTCCACTTTTGCACAGCACATGTTACTTCTACAAAATAGTCCAATAATTTGGTTAAACAAGTTTTCCCATGCACAAAAGCATGCTGACTCTGCCTGATTGCCTTGATTTTTCCCAAGTGCCCTGCCATAAAATCTTCAGTAATAGTTTCTAACAGTTTCCCTCTGTTAACTTAACTGCCCAATAGTACTCTGCTCCTGTACCTTCCGCGACATGACTCTCATTGGTATAAGTAACTTAAATTCGCTGTTTATATATCTACTGGAACCTTCCCGTATGACGGACATGTTGAGCAAAATAAAATCAATACATCCATGATCTCACTAGCCACTTATTTAACTGCACTCATGTGAATTACATCAAGATCCGGGCGCTGTCAGACTGCAGCTCTAAAGATTTCTTCAGAACAACAACCCTGCTCATTGCAATTTTCATGAGTTGCTCCATCCGTCCTATTCTCTGATTTACAGAAACTTCTGGGATGTTACTTGCATCCTCCATAATGAAGGCACATGCCAAATACTTGTGTAGGTCTGCATGGTTTTTGATTATTAGTTTCGGAGACCCACGTTCTATATGAACAAGGCTAACTTAGTTAACTCTCATCTTACTTGAGTATCTACCTAAATTCTTACTACCCGCTTGATATTTCGATATTGGTTTCTCTCATACGTTATCCTTTTTCTCCTTGTTCATCTATTTTGTTATTCATTCATGTTCTTTACATCCTTTCTAATATTCTGACATGTCACCTGCCTTTGCACATTATGTTTGTTTTCCTTAAGTTTCACATTGTCTTTAAATGTATTTCTTTAATTTATTATTGGCCCACATATTGAATTTGTTCTTTATTTTTCTTTCTCGTTGGAATGTTTCAATTTTGTGTATTGTGATATATCTCTTTAAATATCTGCTGCTGCATTTCTATTGCATATTCATGAACCTCCTTTCCCAGTTCCCATTAGCTATTTCTACGTTCGTTCCCTCATAATTGCAATTATTTATGTTTAAAATGTTCGCCTTAGACAGCCCTTCTTTCCCCCAATTGGAGTGTATAATTCAATCAAATTATTATCGTAGCTACCTTGAGCGTCTTCACTAAAATATATTTATTTAATCCTCTCTCATATCACAGACCCAGGTCGAGCACAGGCTTCAGTATAGATGACCTCAGAACATGCTCTTCTAAGAAACTATACCGAAAGCATTGTAAAAATTCACTACATAGGCTCCAATTGCCCATCAGATGCGTCCAGCTTATTTGGATTAAAATCGTCCAAAAATTTCGCTGGGCCTTTCTGATAAGCTGTCATTGTATATTATTTAGTACTTTGCCCTCCCGTGTGACATTAACTCCCGGCGCATCCTTCATTTACTGACATCTTCTTAGACTGCTTTCTAATTTTGTATCAGCTTTCTGCCTAGAATGTCTTTCAGATTCTGTATTAGTTTAAGTTTTCAATGCATATTCACAAGTAACTCGCTCTGGTTAGTTCCTGCCATTTCATTCAATGTCCACAGATACAGAGGTCAGTCACAGCCAAGGTGCTGGAGAACATGCATGGAAGAGACACCGGGCGATTTTGAATTAGGTCACTGAATGCCCAAAGTCGAGCTAGGGGCATTAATGAAAGAGTATGAGATGCAGCAAATGGAGTGATGATTCATTTTCTCCCTTTCCTATCAGAATTCAGCTTCCATTCTTAAGTTATTAAAATATTGCGCTTTGAAATGTACAATTTGCTTTCAGAGCAAAGTTTAATTAAGAAAGGGGGTTTTGGGTAGTTGTTGTAATGAATTTGTACATTTTAATTAAAAGTGAAAAAATGTTACACCCCCAAAATCCTATGGAGATTCCACAGGATATATGTAAATGGCTCTGGGAATGATTTACCTCAGAGATTAATGCAGAGGAATTGTCTGCAGCAGAAAGGAGAAGGAAGATTCAAGTTAGAAAAGGCATCTTCCAATTGAACATGTGCAGAAAATATGTTTCATGATACATGCAATTGTTGAGCACCAGGGAAGTCACTATCCCCATTGAGTATGTAACTTTTTGAGCAAACTGGGCTCTTCTTTCTTCTCAGCGATTGATAATGTCACAGGGTCATCCAATGATCACTATTTCAAAGTCAATATCATTAAGATTACATTGCTGGTTAAGGAGAATATCACAGCTGTACAAGAGGAGGAGACTTCGGTGGGCTCATGCAGCGAGGCAATATAGGCAGAGCTCCAGGATAGGTGCAGTCACAATGTTGGGTTTAACTATTGGTCTCCCAACTGCCGCCTGGAGATTGAGGAACGGTTTTGCAGACAGATTTGGAAAGATGTAAAAGCAATAGGGTTGTTATGGTGAGTGATTTTAAGTTTCCTTATATTGACTGGCAATCAGTTAGTGCTAGAGGTTTGGATGGTGCAGAATTTGTATGGTGCATCCAGGAGGGCTTCCTGAGACAATGTGTAGATTTTCCAACTAGGGAAGGGGCAATACTGGTCCTGGTATTAGGGAATGAACCAGGCCAGGTGGTCGAAGTTACATTAGGGGGGCATTTCGGGAAAAGTGACCATAATTCAGTAAATTTAAAGGTGCTGGTGGATGAGGATAATAGGAGTCCTCGGTTTAAGGTGCTTAATTGAGGGAAGGCTAATTGTAATAATATTAGATGGGAACTGAGGAATCGAGACTGGAGGCGGATGTTTGAGGGCAAATCAACAATGGCCATGTGGGGGGCTTTCAAACGTCAGTTGATTAGAATTCGGGATCGGCATGTTCCTGCAAGGATGAAGGATACGTATGGCAAGTTTCAGGAACCTTCGATAACGAAGGATATTGTGATATTAGTCAAAACGAAAAGGGAAGCATTCGTAAGGTCAAGAAGGCTAGGAACAGATGAAGCCCGTGGAGAATATAAAGAAAGTAGGAAGGAATTTATGCAATTGTCTGGAGGGCTAAAAGGGGTCATGAAAAGTCACTGGCTACCAGGATTAAGGAAATCTCAAGTCCCTTTATACATATGTAAAAAGCAAGAGCCTGGGAATGGGTATGCCCAGTCAGGGACAGAGGTGGGAATTTATGTGTGGAGCCAGAAGAAATGGGAGAGATGCTAAATGAGTACTTCTCATCTGTATTTACCAAAGAATAGCACTTAGCCGTCGATTTGTCTAGGGAAGAGTGTGTACATAGCCTGGATCATGTTGAGATCAAAAAAGAGGAGCTTTTAGGCGTCTTGAAGAATATTACGGTCGATAATTCCCTTGGATTGGATGGGATCTACCTCGGAGTACTGGGGGAGTCAAGGGAGACGATTTCTGGGGCCTTGACATAAACCTTTGTATCCTCACTGGCTACTTTTGAGTTTTTGAGGACTGGAGAAATGCAAATGTTGTTCCATTGTTTAAGAAGTGTAGCAGGGATAAGTGTAGCAGTCATGCTGCCGCTGTGTAGAACCTTGTTTAGGCCACACTTGGAATATTGCGTGCAATTCTGGTCGCCACATTACCAGAAGGATATGGAGGCGTTGGAGAGGGTGCAGAGGAGGTTTACCAGGATGCTACCTGGTCTGGAAGTTATTAGGTATGAGGAGAGGCTGGAGAAACTCGCATTGTTCTCACTGGAGTGACGGAGATTGAGGGGCGACTTGATAGATGTTTACAAAATTATGAGTGGCATGGACAGATTAGATAGTCAGAAGCTTTTTCCCTGAGTGGAAGAGTCAATTACTAGGGTACATCGACTGAAGGTGAGAGAAGAAAACTTTAGAGGAGATGTGCGAGGCAATTTTTTTGCGCAGAGGGTAGTGAATGTCTGGAATTCGGTGCCAGAGGAGTTGAGGAATCACGTACGATAGTTGTGTTTAAGGGGGAACTTTACAAATACATGAATAGGATGGGAATAGAGGGATACGGACCCCGGAAGTGCAAAGTTTTTATTTGACGGGCAATATGATTGGCGCAGACTTGGGGGACCGAAGGGCCTGTTCCTGTGCTGTATTTTGTTTTGTTGTTCTTTGTATATATTTTTTAATTCCACCGAATGTTTACGTCTGAAACACGAAAAATTTGTGCGACTTCATTACGTAGAACTGCATCGAATATTTGATCATTCCTCAAGCTGCTTCTAACTTACTGATTAAGCAGCTTATATTCAAGAGAATTTAGGAATCCTTCACCCTCCTTTCCTTTCGCTGTGACGTTCCCCACTCTGTACTTGTTAAATTTAAGCGCCCGGTATTGTTTCCGGTTAATGATTCATGTCACTGAAGTTTGATGATAAATTAACTCCATAATATGCTGCGTGTTATCCTGGAATCTATAAAACCGGCCGAACTACTTTATATTGCTATGTCTGCTTATATGACTATATTGACTTAGCCGATCATTGCTCTGCGAAATTGCTCTCCTGTAGAATTGTCATCATACCCCGAACAACATCGCCTCCAACTTTATTTTTCTTTTCCATATCCTTCCAGAGTTCACTGCAGACAGAGAGGTCCTTTTCCCTTCAATGCGCACGTTTTCTGTTAGATTCAAGATATCAAGTCATGTGGCACCCTCTGCAGAAAACTCATCAATCGTTTACGGATGATTCTTTGAATTGACTTGCGTGTTGGATTACAACTTTGAAGCCGTTTTTTTTTCATTCACTTGCTGCTCTTACGCAATTATTCCATGTAGTGTTACTGTTCCAGAAACTTCCAGAAACCAAGACCTGCCACAGATATCTCAATTCCTAAAACACTGCATGTATTTTCAATGTTCATATTTATATTATTTCATAATGTTGTTCTGAAATGCTTCTGAAATATCCTGTTCTCGGTAGGGAACCTGTCATCTATCAGGTACAGAGCTGATATTCTCAGGGACATTATAGGAGAGTTAAATTTCCACGAAGTTCTCATTAATAACAGAGATAAGCCATCGAGAGACGTAATCACGAACCATGGCGAACGGAAATTGTTACATTATTAATCAAACATGTTCAGCCATGCAGGTTTGCCCGAACATTTTATAATTCTATCACTTAATTTTATTAACTGGACACATTGTCGAGGGAAATTGAAACATTTC
This sequence comes from Cetorhinus maximus, assembly GCF_964194155.1. NCBI lineage: Eukaryota > Metazoa > Chordata > Chondrichthyes > Lamniformes > Cetorhinidae > Cetorhinus > Cetorhinus maximus. Next base: position 5,643,291 of record NC_135894.1, on the reverse strand, counting down.
AAGGCCCAGATTTTAAGTTCATTAACTATCCCACTGGCGATAAACGGCACAACTGATAGAGGCAGTAATACAAAATATGTCCATCATTGCCCATAAATATTGTACGGTTCAAGTCTAACATGAAGATGCTACTGTCTGCATGCTTTTGTGAATACAATAGTGATATGTTCACCTTTATACAACAATGATGAACATTGAATAATTCGACTCGCAGTTGATACAGGAATGGTTCCCTTCACTGGTGAGTATTGTAGAATACTAGCCCCGTGTACTGTAAACTTTAAATTCCTCCTTCTCATTTGCTCACTGGGATGTACATTGGCCATGTTTATTTATAGCACCGACCTGCAGACGTAGAATTCACTCCATAAACTAAGTCAACGGCAGCACCTGGTGCAATGTTTATATTTCTCTACATGGTCCCTGATAGACCCAAAATTTCCAGCTGTTTCAAGATCAAGCCAAAAAATTCCGCATGGCCCATAGCATGACTCATCAAGTGGCCGAAAACTACAAAGTGAAATAGTTTTCAACAGTTGACGTCTTGCAAAGAGACTGAGAACAGACAGAAATCGGCAACATCAATAAAATGATGGGCCACTCCTTGACTGATCAACACACGGAAGCTTTATAACTTCAAGCAAGACTATATTATAGTATAATCAAATTTCGTGCACTGCCCTGGAATCTTACAATCAGTGATAGAATCCGTTGTGCATATGTATGTAGTAATTATTTGCCACTGTCAAATTTACTGAGTGTTTGTCACGAAACAGACTTGTGCACCTGACCCCAGTTGCCATGCCTTACTGGGAGTATATATCAGTGCAGAGTTGCAATGAGGGCTAGCACTAATCAGATTTTAATACCGTACACCAGCGATCATGACTCAATGGGAGTTTCTGTCCGTTTAGATTTGTGCAAGCTGAAAGAAAGAAGGAGGTATTTTTCCTGAAATCGTTATTTTAGTATACTGATATTTGTACTCCGCAGAAATTTTCTTTGCTTAAGACATTTTAACATGCAACAACCTGAGGAAGTTTTACGTTTGTTAAAAATGTTTGGTGATAATTGTATAAAGGTAAACGGATCGATCGACATTGTTCCTTGTGTTACCCCTCAAGCGGAAGTTGATTCTGACTATTTACTTACTGGATCTGAAACTGTACCGTTATTCCATTCCTTCGTTAATTAACAATAACAAACGAGCATGCGTACGAACAATTAGAATAAAAATTAACTGAAATGTAGCAGGAGTTGGCCACTCTGCCCCTCGATCCATCTCCGACATTCAGTAAGGTCATTGCTGATCTGAATTAACCTGCGGCTTACTGCCGTTAACAGTTCACTCCCAACTTCAGCAAGCATTTATCTAACTCAGCATTAACAATTGTCGAAAATACACTACTTCCACTCTCTTTTGAGTAAGGGGAGTAAAGGTCTCACTTGCCCTGAGAGAAGATAAAACGTTTTCTTCATACCTTCATCTTTACCGAGTGTTCCCTTTAATTTAAACTGTGGCCCCTAGTTCTAGATACTCCAACAAGAGGAATGATCACCTCCACATCCATCCAGTCAACACTGTTCTGTATCTTAAATATTTCAATCAAACCACCTATTACGCATTAAGCTCCAGTGGATGCGGCCAAGTCTGACAAATGTTGCCTCAGAAGGCAACCTGCCCATTCCTGGCATTAACCTATTTAACCGTCTCTTAACTGCTTCCAGCACATGTACATCCCTCCAAAAATAAGGAGGCCAATAGTGTACAGAATACTGTAGTTGTGGCCTCACCAGCTCCCTGTACAAATGGAGCATACTTACATTAGTATTAAATTCTCACAGTATTAACCGATAACATTCTGTTAGCTTTCATAACTAATTGTTGCACTAAAGTACGTTGCATCCACCGTGCACCTTTATACGCAGCACATGTCTTGAAAATAATCCACTGATTTTTGTTAAAGATGATTTCCGAACTACTTAACTATGATGAATCCGCCTGTTTGCATTGTTTATTTGTTCAATGCGCTGTCATAACATATTTCCTCTTGTTAATCTAACTGGCCTATATTTCCCAGTTTCCTGCACTGCCTTCCGCCCTCCATAAATCACGCCCCCCGCACCCTATGTAATTAACGAGTTCCAATTCCTATTTTCAAATCGAATGGAAAGTTACATTATCATTGGCATTTTGAACTAAATAAAACCAACGCATAAATTATCTCCCTCGCCACTTATTGTAGGGCCGCAGGAGATTAGATTCATCTGGACCTGGCGCTTGTCAGGACGCAGCCCCCAACATTTGCTCAGAGCTACAACTCTGCCATTCTGCTCCCTGATTTACAGGTATTTCTGGAATGTTGCGTGCATCATCTGTAGTGATGAGCAATACAAATCACTTGTTCAGTTACTTTGCCGGCTCCGTTATTTTCAATTCATAATTTCCCAGGCTTCCTTTGCATAGTACCAACGCTTACTTAGTTAATTATTTTCTTATTGGAAATCTATAGAATTTCTTACCACGCTCTGTGTGTCTCCAGCTTGGTTTCTCCCATATTTTAATGTTTCCACCTTCATTCATCTGTTTTGCCATTCCTTCATTTTCTGTACAATCTCTCCAATCTCCGGACATCTCACCAGCATTTGCACCGTTAAGTGCTTTAGTTTTTCATCCCGTTAAGGCTGATATTGTCTTTATTTTTTTTTTTAGTTAGCCACGTTTGTCGGCCCCACGGCTTGATTTTTTTCTTTTTTCCTTTCTAGTCGGAAAGTAGGTATTCTGTGTATTCTGAAATATCCCTTTAACTGTATGTTGCTGCATTTCTATTGACCTATTCATTAACCTCATTTAACAGTTCGCTTTAGCAGCATCTGCACTCATGCCCTCATCATTGTGCTTACCTACGTTTAAAATGCTAGTTTGGTACACCATTTATTCCATCAAACTGAGTGTTAAATTCAGTAATGTTTTGATCAAGTCTACCTTGGGCGCCTTCATAATGAACGATTTAATTAATACTGTCTTATTACAAAGTACCAGGTTGAGCGCTGCACTATAGTTGGATCCCGAATGTCCAATGCTGCTATCCAGAAACCATTTCATGAATCCTTCAGCTGCGCCCCATTTGTTGATCAGATCGTTACAGTTTATGTAGATAAGTATCCTCCATGAATTACGCTCGGCCTTTCAGATATGAACTCATTATTTGACGTTTAGTACTTTGCCCTACCTATTACTGCCCAGATTCTGAACACCACTTCCAAAAGTGATTTCTTCACCTTATCATTTTTACTTCTTCCCAAACGCGTTCCAAATACTGATTTCCCTCTGTGTTTTGTTATCATCGTCGGTAATCAACAGAGACACTCCTCCATCATATGTCTGTCAAACTCGGTACGTATGGCAGATTTTCTTCCCTGAAGGACATTAATGAACCAAATGTGATTTTGAAACATTTGATTACATTTTAATCATCATCTTTTCTGAGACTAGTTTTCAATTCCACATTTTATGAACTGAATTTTCCACCACACCATTCCCCATTCGAACTAGAATCCCCAAATCATTAACATGGGATTCTGGATAACTGGTCCACTAATATTATCACTTGGCCACGGCCTTATTTAAATTCCATCTTCTGAGATTGTTTTGAGATTTTGTATCAGCTTTTTCCCTATATTATCATTCGGATTCTGCCTTAGTTTAAGTTTGGAATGCATAGTCACAAGTAACGCACTTTAGTTAGTTTTTGCCATTTCACTGAAAGTCCCATTTTTAAAAATGATAGCCACAGCACAAGGTGCTGGAAACCATGCATGGGGGAGATGACGGACAATTTCGAATACAATTTTTTGAGTGTGTCGCTATTTTATTCCCCTTGTCAAGTCGTGTCAATCCATTTCTCTAACTCCCTCTCCGATTCTGACTTTGGAGGCGTCGACTGGTTGGTGGGATCAAGTCCCTTCCTTCTCTTCGCCTTGGCTGACATCTTTACATTTTCTCCCTTCTGCTATTGTTCTCCACTTTGTTTAAACTGACGTAAGTGTGGTTAAAAAATGAACACTGGAGCCCTTCCGTTCTTGCAAGCTATCATATAACCAATATTTACCACACCTCACTTGATAAGCCTTCTGAAATACTCACATCTCCCAAACCCGGTACTTCCGTGAGCACAACGTTTTATGCCTCAAATGACAAGTCCATACCAGTCAGATTGCAGAAACAGACCGTGACCTTATTCTTTTTGGGGAAATTATCACTTATCTTTCTCCATTTTAGAGGATGGTATTGAGGATGGATTAAGTTTTACGTTGAACAACATTTTCATGGCTATTACAGCCTGGGGTTAGAATTGAAACTGGCGCTCACCTGTTCAATGAAAGGGGTTTTACCAACTGAGTCACAAGATCGCAAACAAATGCATGAACAATTTGTTATAACTGCTCATCCGTAAGTTGATGTGGTAACATTCAGCCTCACTATGCGATGAGTAAATAGAAGCGAAAGTTTATCAACAAGCGGAAATCTCACAGGTGAGATCGGTATGAAGTTACACACTTGTGTTTCGAGTTAATGGGTGCCTATACTTTCATAATTTTCAACAGTCTAAAAAACCAAATCATAGAATTGAAGTGTATTAAGAGCACGGAGGCAGGTGGCTGTTCTCATCACGCCGTTTCCAGATGCCCATATCGAGAAATTCCAAGGAAGATGGAAGAAGACCATTGGAAGGGTTTCCGCACACTTCGACTACAGTTGAAAATTTGTTCGTCACAAGCTCCAGATGTCAGCATCCATTGGGTCATTTGTTCACTGGATTGTTGAACAGTTCTCAAATCTCATGTGCTGTTTGCTTGTCAGGTCTATTTTCCCCAGGTATCACATAAAATCTGTTGCTCCTTAATAGGCTACCTTAAAATTAATCCTGAGTGTTTCGAATGCCATTGAAGGAAAGCTATGATTTCTGATCCTTAAAGCTTGCAAACTGCAGTCAGGAGTATGAGCACAGATGTCGAGATGTCAAAGGTTATAGAATTAAGAAGCAAGAGAAATAAGACCTAATTGAGCAGTTGAAGATTAGATCCCATGAACAAACAAGAGTTCAATGATAATGTAAAATTGGAAAGACGGTGAGTGAGTAATGTCCCAAAAGAGGAGCCTTCAAAATGCCTGTCCGAAATCAAAAATTGAATTTTCAAAGAAATATTTAGTGCTCGATAAAAACAATATCCAGCCAGCATAATATTCAAATTAAAGATTCCTGTTCTTAGTGACAGAGTTTTCTTCCAAGTGATTTTATCTGGGAAGGATCAAAAAATCATATCGATTGGAGGGGAAAGAAAAACACAGACAATGATAATTATGGATTCATGCAGGCCTAGGGATCTACTTAGCATTATTTTAGCACGATGGGAAATAGTTTGCTTTAATTTCTTGTTGTTATATTTTAATCTCAAAGAAAGTAAAGCACTCATGTAAAATTATAAGGTGGATCATTGATAGGTGTGGTCTCAAAGTGTTTATTACTAAGTCTGCTTGACAGAGGCCAAGGTTCACGTTGCAACGTGAACGAATTTCGGATTTTTTGCAGCTTATTCGAACGTAGGCTGCATGCGCTGCATCATCCGCAGTCATGGGCGTGATGAAATGCATAACGAAGCCAACACAGTATTTTAGAAAATTTCTTTGTTTTTGAAAAACAAAGAAATTGAATGGGGTCCACCCAATTGTTGATAGGATATTAGAAGATAAGAAATATAAACAGGAGTAGACCAATCGGGCTCGCCAGACTGCCCCACCATTCAATGCTATCATGGTTGAGGCAATGCGTTCTTAAATCCACATCTGTGACAAGCACCCAGAATGCTTAAAATTATTCTCCTTCGAAATCGTGTCTGCATCTACATTGAATATACTTAGTGATCCAGCCTCCAGTGCCCGTTGTGGGAGAAAATTTCAAACACCAGCAATGCTGCGATTAAACGGAACACATACCTCCTCTTCTCCCACTTAATTGGAAAACTGGTTAATTTTTAAACAGCGCAACTTGAGCAACGGCCAAATAAATCCCATTCAGAATCTTATATTTCACAGAAAGCTTACATTTCAGTTCTCTAAACTTCAATGCTTTCCACATCGCATGCTCAGCCTTCCCTCAAAAGATACCCCCTTATCACAGGAATCGGTCCCCTGATTCATCCCTGAGCTGTCTCTAATGCAATTAAATGGTTCTTTCAATAAGCTAATCAAGACTGCGTGATGTATTCTAGCTGTGGTCTCAGCGATATTTTGTTCTGTTGCCTTGCAATGGAGAGCATTATTGCCTTTCCCTTCTGAGTTTGCTCCAGACGCACGCTGAAATTTTGACGTTCATGTACTTGGATACCGGTGTCCCTTTTATCAAATCATCTTACCGTTTATTTTCATTTTGACGTCATTCTGATTTTATATACTTCCTGCCCCTGGAAAACCTGATGTTTTCGCACATTATACTTCATTTCTCAAATTTTGACCACTCACTTAACCAGACTATATTCATTTTCATATGTTTTGCATCCTCCTCAGAACTTGCTTCGCTCCATATCTTGGCACCGTTCACAGAATGGGTTATAATGCGGGCCGCCCGTTCATACAAAACACTAATGTTGAGCATAAATAGCTAAGGCCATATCAACGATTCTTTCCACTTCAGAGAGTTTGATTGAGGAGTAGTTATTAAAGTTGGAAAGGCTTTGTGAAGTGAATTCCTGCCAGGGCCGATGAGATCAGTTGTTAGATAATGGAGCTATCTGAGACCCGTGTTTGCTTCTTTATCTGTCTAAAATATATTACTTATTGCATTATTTCTGTAAATGTTTAACAGTTTGCAGGGGGAAACATACTCACCTGCCACTCGCAAACCTCTAGCATTCAGTGCTGGAATAAACTATTTCAAAACAAATATTGTTTGACTGAATGATTCTCAGTCTTAAAAACCTAAATCCTAAAAACAAAATGTTCCATTTTAAGTACAACTCTAAAAATAAACAACTTATTTGTAAATTGAGAAAGTTATAAGATGCCAACTGGCATAAAATGCGTCATTCAAAGGCAGAAAGCAGAGCTGCACTTAAAATCATCTCTCACTTTATACAGTCATAGGCTGGCACTGACACAGCACATGCACATGTACTGAAACTGTCCCGGATGTATTTTGAGATGCAAGGAAACACGTAATTAATGTTTACACGCGTCTGAAAAGGGGGGAAAAGTTCCACTTTCCACCTTTCATCCAATAGATGCTATGATTGGCGACAGTGATTCATTGTTCGTTTGTACCAACCAATTTATAATGAGATTGAAAATATTCCACCTGGCGAGGAGCCGACTCAGGCAAATAGATCATGTATAAATTTTCGTTTCGCACCGAATATTGACTAGGTAAATGTCGCTTTATTTTACTTTGTTTTCTTTTTAAGTGACCATGAACTGAATGAACTCGATCAGCATTCCCCTCTTTGTACTCATTTACAGGAATCAGATTCCGGTGGTTGTGCCTTTGTCCTTCTGTGTTGTGAAACGAGACATCAGTTTGGAAAGATTCTCATTACTATTTATCATTCAAATAATGTTTCTTTTTGCCCTGTTTTGGCGTAAAGTGCCAGCAGATATCAAGGTTTCTGTTTCTCGCTCGGCTGCAGACTACGAACTTCAGATATCCGGATGCGCGTAGAGGACCTCATCCGTTGATTGTCTAAAAACAATCAAATCATGCTAACGGTGGCAAACTGCAGCTGTACTAAAAATTGGAGGGAGGTTGAATGATAATCATACAATCATTTCGAGCAATTAGTTAAGTAAACCATAGATGAATAATCATGGGTAAATGTCAACTACCACGAAATTAAAAGGCTGATGAGTTTGACAACGATGTTGAGGGCACGGATATCAACAAGGCTTACAGTAAAACTTCCAACCCATTATGCAAGAAACGCAATCTGTCTGGACCTGATAGAGAGCATAAGTTTGGAAATAAGAGGATTTTAATGATCATAGTATATTGGACTTTAAGTTAATAGCATGAAATGACAAAGATCTTTGCAATAGATTGGGGAGCACAACTAAATTTGAATGAGTGGAATAAAAATTGTTTAAAAATTGCAATATTGGCAAATACTTATGTATGCCAACAATGAGAAAGGTTTATATAATTCTTAAAGAGTCCAGGAAATATATTGGTTGACAAAATATATGATCCATTGAAACACAAGTGAGACACTATGGCTGACGAAAGGCATATGGAACAAATGGAACAAAGGAAAGTAGCACAAACTAAGCTCATGGAAAGCTAATGTTAGGGAGGTAGCGGAGAAGAACCAGGAAGTATATAAGCAAGAACAGAAGCGTTAAGAATCTATCCAGAAATGTCAGAAATTATGTTTTCACAGAACATAAAACAAATTGCGAAATAGTCTTATGGCATATGAATATAAAAGGAAAAGCAGCAGAATAATAGGCGCACTCACCAATGAACATGATGGGGAAAGAAAGACAACAGGAAGGAGATGGCAGAACCTTTAAATAATTTGTTTGCTTAAGTTTTTACCTTGAAGAGAAGTCAAGTGTCCGTGCTACTGGAAGGCTGTATTCGAAATTACATCTAATCACATAAGAATTAAGGCGAACAAAAGTATTAAATAAACGAATCAAGCTGAGATGACAAGGCGAAACATTCTCTGGGCTGTAAGCTAGGAAAATATAAAGTACATGTGCAGATAGGGAGGCTGACTCAGTAAATTCCTTGTGACTATGTAACTGAAACTCACCCATCAAGACAAGGCACAGGCCAATGTTTCCCAGCCCTCGGATCTCACTACACCTAAAGTTCAAAACCGACCCATTTCTCGAACCCCAGAGCCTGGAAGATTGGCACATAGTAACGTAATTTCTGATCAATCGGTGTTAAAGTTTGGCTTCCGTGAAAATCGATATTTGATCCCAGATCCGCTTCCGAGAGATTATGGTGAATTTGAGAATGGAACCATTGCATTTCAGGTGGGTACTTGCTGCTGGGATCAGACCTTTATGGTCTCTTGACAGTGCCAGGTGCCGGCGGTGAACTCCCCAATCTCGATGAGTTGAATTGCAGGCACTCCCATAGTCACAGTTCATGTGTGCACTGGCACTGCTTTGAATTCCATTCTAATCATCCGTCTAATATATTTACAAAAATGTAATAAGAACAATCAAATAAAACGGAGCTTGCTGGTCAAAGAAATAAATAACAGTGTGAAATATGGCAGTGGAGATTCATGTTAGTGTCAAGAGATTGCAAGAACACTTTGGCTTTGAAAGAAGCTCATATCCGTTGCACAATGCGTTTTGTTACGTATTCAAGTCTAGGCGAATCCATGAGTTTTTAGAATGATTAAAAATTACTTTGTCAGAAACAAATAAAATGAGGGAACTTATACTTATTAAAGGAGGCCTAACAATTTGCTGCTTCACAAGATTAGAAATCCCCTGGAGAAAGAATTAATGACCGGGTTTGTTCTTCCTGGAAGGATTCGCTGTCCAAGTTATTGTTGCTCGCTGGGAAGACGATGAACTGTTCCAAGCGTATATTTACATTTGCACTATCAACACCTTTTTTAGTCCGGAACAATTCGATTAGCACTCCCTTTAACATTTATATCAGGACACCATTATCAGTCTGTACTTTGCGCTCACCGATCACTGGAGTTCTATCCAGTTTGTCGTATTCCAGCACCCCCGCCCCCTTGAATAGTAAACATTTGAACAGATTTCTACTTCACTTTACCTCTGTAGAAGAGTGACACCAACACGAAAAATAGGGTCCCTTTGTCTCTCCACAGATGCTGTTAGACTTGCAGCGTTTTTCCAAAATGTTTCTGTTTTTGTCTCAGATTTCAAGTATCTGCTATATTTAGCTTTTGCCTTAGTGTTTAATTTACAGCCACTTCTCTCCCAGCAACGCAGGCCTTGAAAAAGTACTGATCACCTCTCTGACACGGTTTCTATTTGTCTCTTTTCTACTGTTCACCTCTTGCTTTCCATTTCCATCCTGTTTTTTTTTTCAAAGTGTCGACCCAAAATCGCCTTCTAAGCCATATTTCCTTCCTGAGCGACTGTCTCAATCTCCGACTTCCCCATCTGGACTCAAGCTAAGGTTCCATCCTTTTTGTTCCGAAACCACTCGGGATTTGACGTATCTCCAGGACATACAAAGTTACCCGGGCTGCTGCTCTCCCCGCACCCTGAAGTCCACACTCAGTGCCATGCGCTGCCGCAGGTACACACGCGACCTACCTCGCCATCAGCATCAGCTCATCTTATCTCAAAGCTCTACTCATACCCAGATTCATTTTATCTTCCGCCCGATCCGGCACCTTAAGGGGAAATTATTTCTGTTATTTCCAGATGCAAAGGAACACAATCTCCAATAACTTATTCATACCAAAGTTCATCCAGAACCCACACCCGTTTCTGTTCCTCTGAGCCCATCCCATTGCAAATCCCAGCCTTTGCCATGTATTCCATAATATTCTCCGGCCTTCCCACGTTTAGTACTCAGCAAAATACGCAGTTACATGCCCATACGTACGCATCTCAATCGATTTTTGGCTCGGCATAATAATGAACTCTTCTTCTGTTGCCTTCGACTCCGTGCTCATTTCTTTGAGCAGGATCCCTCCCGCCGTTCCACAGATCCTTTCGCCCACATCCAGCAATCCCCCTCCACTTGGTCACGTGCATCTAGCCTATTTCCTGCCCTTGATCTTTTCAATGAGACATGCCAGTGTTAAACTGGTTGCATTAATTTATCTGGTCCTCCCACCCACTTTATTGTCTCTCCTTCTGGACGTGAAGCACCCCTTTCTCTTAGGGTCAACCTTGACATTTTTAATCAAACCTTCTGACAATAGTTGTGCAGTTTTTGACTAGTTTACTGAACTCCAACGCAGAGAGGCTGATTGCCAAATCTCACACACCGCCTCCTAGCTTCCACTGTACCATGACTGAACATGAAGCAATTATTTTGAGGACTCTCCCTTACCTCATCACATCTGGAAATCATAACTGCACAGCTTCAAAAACATCATAATCTCTCAACACAGGACTCCCTTCCCAAAATCCACAAACATGGCGTGTCCGTGCAGACCAATTATGTCAGACTGTTCCTGCACACAAACTCTTCTCTTACTTTTTTTGACAGAGATCTCCTTCCCCTTGTCCTGGCTCTTCCCTTCCTACATTTCCGATTACCCGGATGCCCTTAGTCATACCAACAATTGCTGGTCCCCTGGCCCTAACTGCCAGCCCTTCACCATAGATGCCTAATGCCTCTCGACCTCCGTCTCCAACAAGGATGGTCTGAGGGCTCTCCGCTTCTTACAGGAAGAGTCCCGAAATATCACCATCTACCAGAGATATTCCGGGCCTGGCTGAACTTGCTCTCTCAATGAGAAATTTCTCCTTCAACTTGTATCGCTTCTCCCAAGTAAAATGTGAGGTTATGGGTAACCGCATGGATCCCAGTTACGCCTTTCTCCTAATGTGGGATGCGAAACATTCATTAATACAGTCGTGCTCAGGTCCCTTCCCACATTTTTTTTTTACAGGCATCGCTGAGTATTTCTGTGCAGATTCATGGTCTCGTCTGGAACTTTAAAAAATGTCAATTTTGCTTCGGATTTCCGTCCAGATATCACTTTTACAGGGTTCATCCCCGACACTTCCCTTCCCTTCCTTGACATCTCGGACTCCATTTCTGGTCATAGACACTCCAACAATATTCATGACAAGCCCAGCGACTCCCACATAGAATTCGAGGCAAGTCCCTCACAGCCTGCATCCTTTAAGGACTCCATGACATTCTTTGAGTTCCTTCGCTTCCAAAATATCTGTTCCGGTGATTCTGCTTTCCAAGACGGTGCAGCACACATGTATTCCTTGTACCATAACCAAGCGTCCCCACCCACTTTGATTGAGAATCCCCTCAACAGCGTGCGAGCCGCCTCACGCGCCTATACCCTCAGAAGATCCCCTCCGTCCCAGAAACAACTTACACACTGCCTTGACCACGATGTTCACCCTCACTAACATCCGCATTCAAAGGATCATCCTCCAACATTTCCACCAGCTCAAGCGTCTTGCTACAACAAATAACATCTTCCCATCCCCCCTACTATCAGCATTCTGTATGAAGCGTTCCCTCTGGGACACCCTCGACCACGCCTCCATCGGCCCCGACAACTGATCCCCTTCCCTCAGCACTTTTCCATGCAATTACGGAAGGTGCACCACCTGGCAATTTTACTCCTCCCCCCTCACTGGCCAAGGCCCCAAATAATATTTTCAGGTGAGCAGCTTATCACGTATATGTCCTTTCATCTGGGCTGCTGCATTCACTGCTTCCAATGTAGTGTTCTCTACATCGGGGAGACCAAAAACAGACTGGGCGACCTCATTGCAGATCAACTCTGCACTTTCCACAAGAATGACACAGATATTCCTGTCAGTGGCCCTTTCAAAACTCCATCATGCTCTCATGTTCACAATTCCACCCTTGGCCTGCTGCATTGTGCCTTTAAAGCCCAACACAAACTGATGGCCAATCACCTCATCCTCCGATCGACTAGCGCACAGCAGTTTGCATTAAATATTCAGTTCCACAACTTCAAATCATGAAGTCTCTCCTCCATCCTCATCTCCATTTTTATTCTCATTGTTTCTGCTTTCACTTTTGTTTGTTCCACTTTTTAAAATTCATTTTTCCATGGGAATATACGATTTTTATCCTCCCTGTTATCCCATTTTCTATCCTTAACCCCAAACGCTTCCCACTCCCCTCTACCCAACCCCACCATTGGCATATGCTACTTGTTACATGTTGTTCTTGCACACAAGGCTACTCTTGTTCTGCTATTTTCGCGTTGTGCTTTCTTAATTTAAGCCACTATTAGCACCATTTTTAACCCATACTACCATTTACACACGCTGGGTTCTTTAGTTCATGACATCATTGTCAATCTCCCCTTTGACCTCACTTATTGATGGCTTTCAATCCAGCTCCAACTGCTCCACTCATCTTAAACATTATCAAGCTCTTCATATTTCCAGTTCTCTTCAGTTCTGAAGAACTTTCATACCGACTCGAATCTTGATCTCTGTCACTCTCTCGACAGCCTGTTCTCTTTCTGCATAAGTGTAGAAGGTTCCATAGTTAAGGAAACTGTCAGATAATTTTCCAGCATAATAATGGTAGCACCCTGAAAATTATGATCTCGACAGTAGGTCGACTCGAGAGTCTCAACATCTAAAATGTGAAGGCTTTGTTTTATAATTCTAAAGAAATCCAGGATGTCGCTTCGGAACTTCATGTATTTCAGTAGATAATATCGAACCAGCTAAAACGGTTCTGACAGCAAAGCAATTCAGATGTATTTTCAAAATTGCAGATATATTTGTGCACGTTTATCGACTACCATTTTATGGGCAATGGACAGTTGGAAGCAAATAGGGATGGGCTGCGTGCCAGAGCTAGATAGAAGGAAACCAATGATAATGGCAAATAAGGGTAGAAAAAACAATCAACTCTGCTACTGGGCGCAGATTGTGGGAGTTGGGAGCTGTTGGGGTTGGGTGTGGTCCCTCTTGGATAGAATGCAGTCAGAGTCTGAATTCAGAGTGAGTGCCACTTTTTTGTCTTCGGGTAGGAGATGTGTTGTTGGTGAGGGGGATAGAATCAGTTCATGTTGACTGTCTGTTAACAGCAGATCTCAGTCTGCCAGAGACGTCAAAGCCACAGGAGAAATAAATAATGCAGTCCCACCGAAAGAAGGCACTTTCAGGTGTTTGGAGATATCAAGCGTTGGTTGCCCCAGGCTTGGGAAAGAGTGTCATGGTGGAGAATCGTGAGACCCCGTTATGGTTGTAATCCAAACCAATACGGCGGTGGGAAGTAGTTCGATGTGGGTCAGTGGGAAGAACATTTGCTGGCGATAGGATCCTGCTTAGTGCAGGGCATGTGCATAGAAGAGAGAGTTTGGATGGCTGAGCAGCGGTGAAAATAACTTTTCTAATTGTATTTGTGACATTTTCTAATCGTCGTGTGGAAGAAAGCATCTGCAGCGATTTAGCGAAGGGGGAAGTGTCAATGGGACAGGTTTCGTGTCTGTGTAATTTATGATCATAGCATACCCACAGCTGGAATCCTCAACGTTTTCTTTGCCTTTTCCCATGTCAGAGACAGAAAAATAATTTGTTTGACTGGGAAATACAGGAGTGGAATGAAGGCCCGATTGTGTTCCTGGATTCGATGCATTCCAAAGATATCTTTAACATTTATATTTGGAACTGAAGGAGCAAACAGTACCTATAATACTGTAAAGTCCCTGCTTATTTCTGTCGGATCAGATCTTAATTAGCACAATTATGAATTCATTCCCAGTTTGGTTCTGACTTAAGTAATGACCTTGATTTCGAAATAGCTATCTTCAATCAAATCATTCAAATGAATTTGTTGTTTTATGTGATTGCAATTACGGCCAATTATCGAACTAATATCTCTCAGTGGAAAGTTCTTCCCTGTATTAATCGGGGCCCATTAGAATGTGTCTCCTCAGATTTCCACCCTGAGTTCCCATTTCCAGATCAACAATAATCCTGCTCCTCAGGGAAATAGGTTAAAGCTGTAATAGAACAGATATGACACATTTACTTTCAAGAGTTCCTGCAGCTGTTGGAGTACCTGCTGAACTTATATATCAGTTTTTAATATTGTGTGTGGGTGTGAACAATGCTGCTGTCATAGCTTTTATTTCTCATTGTGCATTTCACACAGCCGTTTTTCTTTAAATTCCAAAACCTGATTAACCCATGTCACCAGGCTCTGCTAATTCCGTCTTGTAGGAGTTGCAGTAGATCTGTAAATGTCATTCTTTTGCAAAATTCGTAATTTCAATTGGTTAATAGCTTCGTGAAGTGTGTTCGAAAAAAAACAACATTTCTGGGACAACAGCACGAATCAGAAGACCATAAGCTTTGAACTGTCTCATGTTGCGTGGTACATGCCGTGGGTTAACTTGATACATGATTTTACAGTGGTTCTGACTGAGGCTGTTTAGTCGCCATTTTTAAATAAGGCAGCGGAAATTATTCCCTCTCCTCGACAATGTTTCAATTCAATTACGATTTCAATGTTTGATTTTGCGTAATCACTTAATTATGGCACTGCTTCAGATGTTTCTGAGTGAGCTCCCAGCTCACTGTTTAATATCTTCTCGGAAATTCATTTTGGAAGAAAGCGCTGTACCTGGGTCACACCGAATATTGAAGCACTTTGATCTGACGTTTTATAACGCTCACTGTGTAGGAATGTTCATTGTTCCTGTAGGGAAGGTGGGTCCTTCTAGGTAAGTGTGGGGCCATAGGAAACATGGATGAAACAGGATTTCTGCTCATTGAACCGCAGAACAATCTAGTGCTGTACTTTACAAATGCAAGGTAATTAATTTATTTATTGTGATGCCTGCCAGGAAGTGACTTGTGATTTTTTTTCCCCCCTGTTTATTGTATATGATATAAAAATGCGGGGACATACACCGTCCGTCAATATTTTAAATTGTTCACCGAGGGTGGGCAATTGCATTAACTGTGAACAATGGCGTTGGAAATCTGGCTGGCGAAAAAAAATGGAGAAGGAGGATATTCTGACTATTAACGTCAATGAAAGAAGAGAAGGGAGCGGTGAAGAGAGTGAAATTACCACATGACGTAAGGGAAACAATACTGTGAATCATGCACATGGTCGAACGTCTGAAATGCCCACGGCAACATTCAGAGAAACTGGGATTGAAGTTGTTCAAATGATGCTGCCAGGTATATTGAGAATTCATGTTGGTCCGGCTTCCTGTGAGTTCAGCCTTTCATGGCCTCAGAGCGTTAATATTTTTCTGAAGTTTTCTTTTCCTTCCTTACTGAATAACTTGGCATACTGAAGTCAGGTTTTTATTTCAATGATGGTAATTCACTACTTCACAAGTGTGCTTAAATTCTAGCGCCTCTACAGCTGAATTGTAAAAGAGCAAAATGACTTCAAGAATAAAATTATTTGATTTACAATGGAAATGTGCTGTGGAAATTGGTCAGGCATGTTTTGTGCTCAGCGCGTTCTTCTGTAATACAAATGGACACAATTTATAATGGTTTATTGCGCTATCTGACCTCTGTTAATTTCATATTTAGATCAACATTCCGCTGAAATATATCCCTGTTAATCTCAGCATCATTTGGTTTTGTTCAGTTTATGCACTTTCCAAAATCACCTGCTCTGGGCTTCCTTCCTGCTCGCACATGTCATTGTTCTTCTCTCCCTAACAATCTGAGTCGCTGTCTCGGCCTCCAAATTCATCTTTCAATCTGAGTCAACACTTCCAACTCATTACCGTGTGAGTCTTTTCATGTTAAATATTGGTTAACCAGAACACTGGTCGCTTGCCTTAAACCAGTACAACGGACTAGCTGTAATAAAAGCTGTCACTAAGACTTTCCTGCCGTCTGAATGCAGCCCAAATAACAACTTAAACTTTTGGATTACCCCTGTGTAAAATTTAAAAATAAAACCTTCTGCCTTTCGAGTGGCACTGGACAGTCTCTCAGTCATTCCTGTGGTTTCGCTATTAATTTCATACACTTTATATCTTAGAGTTCATCAATAATTTCCGATTTAAAAAAAAAATCCAGCTGCAAGTTCAATAGATAACAGAGTGAATCGTTTGATGCAGCAACAAAGTTGTACATTTCACCACAGGTCGTGTCACCTCCTGCTTTGGACCTGCATCTTATCGGCAACTTAGATGTTTTCTTTTCCTCCCACGTCCAGTTATGTTGGTTGCGATTGCGATCCTTTCCCGAGGAACGTATGGTCTATCCAAATCTATCGCTCGGCACCTGCTGGGAAAGGCTGTGGCCGATTTCTCTGTCGTTGAAACTGAAGGGATACCGCGGCACAATGTGGTGCTTTATTTCCAGGGGCAGTTCCTGCAAATTACTCCTGTGTGCTGCCTCTTAATCAGCTTGACATTTGCAGCCATAGTGCTTTCTGTATGGTTCACTGGCGCTTTCAACTTTGTCTGTCCAATGGTCTTTTGATGCGAAAAACTGAAAACAAAATATTGAACCGAAAAAACTGCGGCTGTGTTCTTGGAACAGTGAGAGTGGAGGACTGTTTTGAAACTATCCCATTGTACGTAACAGAGGAACCAACACAGATACTTGATCATCTTCGATGGAATTGCATATTTAAAATGCGTTTTGTTACTTGACTCGCATCGTTTGTATACTTGATGTGTCTACTGATTTTTCTGCACAATATCTCAATGATCAGACTTATTTTGATTTCAAGCAGACTACGTCAAAGACTCCAGAGCTGCAGTAACAAAGTGACTCGCAGGGACCTGGAGATGGGAAGCAGAAGGAAGTTTTCATTTTAATTTTAATTATATCAGACTGTTTGATTTTGTTTTTCGCATGCCACCTTGTTTATAACATTATTCTTAATTCTGCACTATCTGTTAATATAGTCGAACCACGTCAGCAATGCTGGGGCTTCACAATTCCTGCACCAACGCGTGCATCTGCATTCTTACCCAGAGAGAATTCAGAGAGGAGCTGGTGAACGTTGTCAAATGCACACTTAACCTCATTCCGAAAATTGTCAAGGGTCGAATCTGCTGGTGGGCATCCTGCATTCAGTACGTTGATCGCAGAAGTGCACAGGTGATGGTGCTGGTGGTTGTAAATTGAGTAAACATCAAAGAAGAGCAAAATCAGCGAGGTGGAGGGTGATGGGGAGGAGGGAGTAAAGCTTGAGCTGCAACAATTTCGCCTAACAGCTGATGCATGTGGAGGGGCGTGGCCTGTGGGATGTGGTGGTTCTGTGAGGGAACAGCTGCCTTTTGTTAGAAGGGTCATCGTGTGAGTTAAGTGTCGGCATTTTCGCAGCGCTCTCTATTTAACATTCATTTGTTCATGGACTGTGTGCGTCTCCAGTTCGACAACAGTTTATAGGGCATTTCTAATTGGCGTTGAGAAGGTGGTGGTAAGCTGCCTCCTTCAGCCGTTGCAGTCCAGGTTGTGTAGGGTTCCCATAATGCTTTTAGGGGGAGAGTTCAAGGAATTTGGCCCAGCCACAGTGACGAAATTGCGGTATATTTCTAGGTCAGCATAATGAGTGGCTTGGACGTGAAACTCCATTTCGTGACTTCCCGATCAGTCTGCAGCACTTTTACTCCTAGATTGCAATGGGCGTGAGTATGCAAGGTGCTGTTTAAGGACGTTGGTGATTTCCTGCAGTGCATGCTTTTGATGGGACACACTGCTTCCAATGTGCGTTGCTGATGGATGGAATGGATTTTGTGAATAGGGGGACCAATGAGCGGGCTGCCTTTCCCTTTATGTTGCAAATTTCCTTGAAGTTTGTTGGACAGACACTCATCCGGGCAACTGGAGACTATACCATCACACTCCTCACTTGTGCCTTTTAGGTGATCGACAGGCTTTGGGGAATCAGGGTTTGAGTAACTCACTGCCGGATATCTCGCCACTCACCTGCTCTTGCAGCAACAGTATTTATTTGGCTAATCCTTTTTTTATTTTTATCAGTGTGGGATGCTGTCTGCGTGTGGTGTTCTGTGTTTATCAAATGGATAAACGCTTGTAAAGGAACGTTTTGTGGGGTCCCCATGCGTGGTTTCCGAAGTGCCGATTCCAGGTGAGAGGGTTACGTTTTTTGCGATATCATTAAGGAACGCGTTTTTTTTGAGTGCGGAGGGTTCTGCGTCAGGTAGCAATTGCGTGGCGAGATGCTTACTGTGTGTGTCGGGGTCGGGGGTCGGTGGGG
Organism: Cetorhinus maximus; assembly: GCF_964194155.1. Taxonomy (NCBI): domain Eukaryota; kingdom Metazoa; phylum Chordata; class Chondrichthyes; order Lamniformes; family Cetorhinidae; genus Cetorhinus; species Cetorhinus maximus. The sequence continues at coordinate 5,624,383 of NC_135894.1, read as the reverse complement.
ACTGCCGTGGGTTTTAATGGACTCGCTGGCGTATTTGTGTGTGGAGAATTGTGTGTTTGGTTAGGGGACCCTTTTGAGCATGGCTGTCTGTTGGATGTGGTTTATTTCTGTGGACATGTTCATGTGCGCCGTTACTTTGCAGCACGTGGGATGTCCGTGTGTGGGGTTGGGCACCTCGCTGTTCGCGAAATACCTGTGCAGATCTCTCGGTGTGGATCAGGTCTCAGTATTGCGGAGCCTTTGTGTTGGAGGAAGATATTTCTTTCAACCTTTCTTGCTCACTATGAGGTCAGTTCTGTTTTTGCTGAAGAGCATCTGTGAGCTGCAGTTTCCGTGTGACAAAGAGAGAGGTGGCAGTCCTGTCTGGGGAGAGACCTCTGTTTTGGTAATGTTTCCCTGTGTGAATGGTGTCTGAGGAGGGCGCTTGAATCCATGAGTGGTTAAGAAGCACTCACTGTGGAACAAGGCTGCATCACCAAGACTGAAAAAATGTGACCCACACCACTGTCTCCTCCTTCTTCTGTCTATTCCCTGTTCTGTGTGGAGCTTACTCTGAAAGGAGCTGTGACATTCAGCTGGCCTTATTACATTCCGGGCTCCAACCACTAAAAACAAAAACCGCCCGAAACCTCTTAGCTCCTCAAATTCTGCCCCCATGTCCATCTCCGCTTTTCATCACTTCACCATTGCCGAGAGCGGATAATATAAGATCCACAATCATACCTCCTCCTGCTTTCATGCTATCAATATAACTTCACAAATCGTCTTCCAAAAGCTGCCCCAGCCAACGTTATCGCAGATGAAGCATTGTTAAGTCAGATCATTTTTAGGTCAAATTTAATCTTGTTATCTGGGAAAATAATGAAGAACATTTGGAATTCCAATTAAAAAAAAATTAAATTGCAAAAATACCTCAGATGGTCTCGCAACAGTTGTGGAGAGGGAAAAAGTGAGATAATATGACTCCACTATTACGTTTTAAATTTTGAACTGTTGAGAGGTGGAAATCCGATGAATGTTATGATGTTGCTGAAGAAAAAGAGCGGGGTGCAAAATAAGTGGTCAGCGATATGCTGATAGGCCAGGAGAGGTTACATTAAATAAAAATGTCTTGGAACACAAGAGAACGGGAATGACCATGATTGTGATAAATAATAACACTTTGGTTCAGACCGGATATCGGTATCAGAGTAAATGGCAGCTCTGCCTGAAACACAATGACAGAAGGTGATATTGGCAGACAGAAATCTCGCCAGCTCTATCTGAAAGGAAGTAAAAGAGAAAAAGTTACAGACTGGCACGGGGCAAGAAAAGATTCAGAACCGTGAGCAGGGTTCATTGCCTGAAGTTGTTGAATTCAATGTTGAATCCAACAGGCTTTACAGAGCCTAATTGGAAGATAAGGATTTTTATTTTCCAGCAGTCTATATTGGCCTTCATTGGAACATTGCCACACACCGAGTACGGAATTTTGAGCATGAGGGCAAGCTGGTGAATTGAAATAACAAGTGACAGAAATATTAGGGCAATGTCTGAAAGCGAACATTATTTTTTTCGCGAAGAAGCCAGCTAGTCTGCGTTCAGTCTCCTAAATGTAAACCAGACTGCACTTTGAGCAGCGAATACAATATACCACATTGTAAGTACAAGTACATCGCTGCTTCACCTGGATGGATTGTGTGATGCATTAATGGCAAAGATTGAGGAGGTAAAGGCGCAGATATTAAGCCTCCTACGATTGCAAGTGAGGTGTTAAGGGTGTTAGAGGATTGCTCCAAGGGGTCACAGAAGGAGTCGTTCGTTTGTTACGATGACAGGGTAGGGAAGGGAGGACGTGTTTACTCCTGACATCATGCTGTACCTCGTGAAAGTGGCGCAAGCTGCTTGGGTGGAGAGTGAGGGCAAGTGGAACCATGTGCTATGTTTAAGATGGGAGTGGAAACCAATGAATGCAGGAGTGCTGGGTATGCATCAGACATGGTGAGGTCCTTAAGGGTCGTCGGGAGGGGGGTTATGGTGGAGAGCTTGGATGGGCTGGAAGGAAGGCATGTCAGGAGTTCAATTGTGAACGCAAACAATTTCAGATACGTTAGAGACAGGAAATTTGGAGAATGGAAAAGGGTCCGTACAAAAGGAAGTATGTGAGGATTTATAGCCGAGGTAGCTGTGGAAATCGGTGGGTTTGTAAATAATAATAGTCGACAGCCTACCCCCAGATATTGCGACAGAGAAGTCACGGAAAGGGGGGAAGTATCTGAGGTGGATCGTGTGAATGTGAGAGATGGTTTTATTTGGAAGTAAAATTAACGAATTTTAATAAAAATTATCTATGCCTAGACGAAAGCAAGAAGTGGGAACAAAACTGTCATCGATGTTCCAGAGAGGAAAAAAAAACAACCCTGCAGCTAGACTTGAGCAGGACATTATTTAGGAACGTCGAGCATGACCACCCCCACAAAAGGCACCTGTAAAAACGTTCCTTCCTGGCATCATAGGCACAGGTATGCGAGTGCAAATGTGAGATGAGAGAAAGCTTTTTCATACAGTGAGTTGTTCGGATTTGGAGTGGACTGCCTTGACGTCTGGTGGAGGCAGGCTCAATTGAGGAACTTAAAGGGTCATTGGGCAGTAAAATAAATGGAAGAAATATGCAGGGTGTCGGGGAAAAGACAGGATATTTATACTTGGTTAAAATGCCCAGACGGCCAGTGCAGACACGATGGGTCGATAGGCGTCATTCTGCACCGTTGCAGTTCTGTGGCTCTGTCAATCTTATTTGCCAGAAGGAAAATAAACAAACGATTGAAAGTTTGTTTTCTCAATGGGTGAATGACATCAGCTAGGGGGAGGTGGGCGGTGGTGGATGTAGACTGTTTGGGACTGCGCTCATAGAAGAAAGAGAGAGCCATCAAAGCACCCATTTGGAAGATTGAGAATTAGAGGGATTAGATGTACATAGCAAAGAGTGCGGATTATGGCCAGGTGTCTGGAAAATGTTGAGGTGAAATAGGGCGTTGGAAAATTCAGAAAATGAGGTCGGAGGTTTGTGCACAGTCGGTAGGAAAGTAGAGACAATTATGAAGAAATAATTTCACCGGGGCAGGCACAGGAGGAGACAATATGTTTAACAGGACAGTCCATTATGGAAATAATTTATGATGGAAGTAAAAGTGGCTTTAGAGAGTTGGGGCACCATGAACTAAAGGTTGCAGAGGGAACATTTTCTTAGGAGGTGAGGTCAGTGGTAGGCCTGATGGCTTGATGTGTGTTGGTGTAGTTATGGTCCAAATGGAGTGAAGAGGAAGGATCTGAGAGTTGGTGCACAGGCTCTGCAAGGTAGAGGTCGCATGCCAGGCAACAAGTGTGCCATATTCAGCGTGTCACCTTTGTTTTTTTGTATATTGTGTTAATGTCAATGATGGAGCACACGCTAAAACAAATACAAGTTGCTTAATTTTGTGATTATGCGTCAAACTCATATAAAACCCAAAACAAAATTAACTGCCGGTGTGACTACGCAGTAAAATTCGGCCATACGTTGGCATAAGGCCTATAATCCTACATTGTGATGATAAAGTAACCGGAAACTTGTAAAATAAGTAATGACCCACAAAGTGATCCAGAGCCTTCAAAACTGTTCAACACTAACACGATTTTTGAAAAACAAAAAAAGAGATTACCCAAGTCCCAAAGTGATTGAAGAATCAGAAATTGTCGCCCTGCCGACACACTTTCCAAATAATTAGCTCGTGATCCATTGAATTTACACTGTTCGATCACCTCCAAACTAACACTGAGACATTAAGCAGCCCATTGTCTTTGTAACAAGCCGCGATCCTTAAACGGGCCCACTCCTCCAAAAGTTCCCCACCAACGAACCATCTAGCAACCAATAAATTAATGTTAATTTCCAGCAAGGTAAAAACTGGCAGCCCCCTCCTAGCAACAGATAATAGTGCATAATGCCAGATTCCGATTTGTTGAAATGGAAAATGAAGCACCACTGATATAATAAAGGTGTAATGACACAACATATTGGGACCTTATAATATGTACTGATAATCTGACAGAACACTCGTAAACCAACATTCTGCCATTTAACTTGTTGAGCGCCATAAAACTATGAGCAATGGCAACCTGACACAAAAACAATAAGTGGCTGAAAAATAATTAACCGACCCACTGTCGCTGTAGTTATTGATGTACGGATTTAATATTTAAAAAATAGCTTTTATAGTGATGTGGTATCAATCAACTGAACTATTCAAATAAAGCGAATATAGTAATAAATGTAATTACAAACTTGGGGTCAATCATATGACTCATTTAGCTAAGAAAATGAAGAGGCAATCAAATGATTCTGTATTAATGAGGACCCAACTAGCACTCATATCTAAAGTATCAAGAATCAAGTAATTAAATCTATAGGTTTAATATGAACCCATTAACTGAATCAGCTTCATGATTAAATCTTACTCATCTTTCGCAGGCTGACTCACACCAATGAGCTGGGCGTATAATTGCCCGGGATCAGCAATGTGAATCATCCACTCCCATTTCAGTAAACAGGGGAAAACTATTTGAAAATAGGCAAGGTCATTGCGCAGCCTTAGTAAGAAGGCCGGGGACGATTGTGGAACAATTATAAGACTTTTCGAACATTAGGAAAAGTTATTGCGTGGCCTTCAAATGAAGCCTAGAAACTATAAAGGACTAATGAGAAAATGGATTGAACATTAGGTACATTCATTTCTTGGCCTTTAAAGGATGGCTCCAGAGGATTGGGGATTAATCAATTAACTTCTCATTGTCGGCACAGGACATGATTGTTGTGCTGAACACTTACTGTGCATCTCGCTGTGCTGGAAAATAGATTTTTGCTGAAGTGCGAAAAGAAAGAAGAAAGAAACGATACTGATTGTGAAACACATTGACAAATTGACAAATTGGATGTAGGCAAGCGCCTGGCATTTCTCCAATTCGCAAAATCACATGATCTGAAATCCGCCAGGGCGACATAATGCATGGAGTGATACTGAATTGTCATTCATTTTACATGATGCAACAATCCAGTACAGCTCCAGAAGTGTCTATGTTAGTGGTACATTCCCATATTACGGAATAATCCGAGGAAATTTTTAGCCCTCATGCAAATATTTTTTGTAAACTGGTGTCCATGGTCTGCCCCGGGGGCTTTGGCTGCACTGAATCATTTCAGTTTTTCAGCTGAATCCTGGACGGCCAATAGCTAGAGCCCGCTGTTCGTGTGGATGTTGTTGTGAGTGCGGTGTGGGGGGCGGTTTGGGGACGATGTTTATTACCGATATGCTGTCTGTAGATATTCCCATCCTGAGCAATTGCAATGCCCGTTAAACCCGCCAACGTAGAGGTTATGTTTGTTGCACAAGCTAGACTGTCTCGACAGATTGCCGACGTCTTATTCCCGACTGGTTATTTGTCTGGTTCGGATTATTTGCAGCTGACATTCTATCATGTTATTTTTCCTGTGAATTGGTAATGTTACCCAGACACACTCCCCCGATTCATTGGCCTGGACATGTTTAATTTCCAAAAACATTATGCCAATAATTTAAGGGAGCAACGATTAAGATGCTGCTGTCGGCGTCACCACAATGCCAGGTGCTTCCTCTCAGTTCTGCACAACAGCAAAACAGAGCGAGTGCTCTGTGATTCTGCAGACTGCGAGCGGCTTTGGGACTACACACAAGCATATTCTGTACAAATTGCTTATCTAAAAAAAAACACGTTTCATTTTTTAAACAATATTCCCGTGATCTTTAATCCTCTACAAGACTCGCGCTGAATGACGGCAACACATTTATTCAAATGATTGGCAATGTTTCCCGAAGAAGGTGCATTTCTGCAGCAGAAAGCGAGTGATTGCTGAGCGGCATTGTTCCGACAGACACGGTCAGGGGAAATTGGGAAAATCGTACATGTAATAATGGTGGTCTCTAAACATCTAGTACTGGTGATAATGGTCATCACAGAACTGCTCTTTAAATGAAGCATTGGACAAAGTGTGACAACAATGAACCCCAATAAATTAGAAGTCAATGGGGATTCAGCCGGTATTTGGAATTAAATTCATTTCAACCTCAATAGTAACCTTAATCCCTTAGTTAAGCTCCTTGAATCTGAACTGCTTTGACCAACATCTTATCTGGAGTCACCATCAAATCCCACACGACATATTTAAAAAATCAAACTTGCTTTCGGACTACAGACAACCCACTGAAATTTATAATATGCTGCCACAAAAAAAAACATCCACTGCAAACACACAGCGTCATCACTGTAAGCAGAATTGTTTATATGCGAACATTTTGTACTGGGTCCTTCCGTCTTGGGCCTTAGAAGAGGAATTGGAAAGAGAGATTTGCGTTGATTATATCTATCGCTTTCCCATGGCGATAGGGCCTGAAGAAAAAAATAGACCAGTGTGTCAAGTACTTTTTAAAAAAGTTTATGATGATTAATGAATTGGCGTACTGACGGTACAAGGACGCATAAACTTCTCTGACATTGAAAGCTGCAATCCACACGCTCCCCAACTCAAACACAGATTATAATCAGGATGCAGAGAATACATGATACTTAATTTAAAATTAAAACATTACAGCATTCAAACATAACCGAATAGCTCTCATGAGACAGTTGAGTTGTCCACCTTGACTCGGATATTTAGAATGATGAGGATAAATGACACATTAAAATTATGTTGTTCCTTTTATACTTTATTTTAGCCTGAAGGCACGTTCTTCAACTTTCTATACCCAACTTCCAACTGGAAAGATAAATCCTCTTTGCTTTACAATGCCTGTGGAAGTTCAACTGAATTTTCCATCACATCCCAATGCCTACAGTAACGAACAGAGTAAACGATTCAGGTCGAAGTGACCATCCCTGTGGTTCAGCACTGGTATAAATGAAGGTCATCTCGACATGAAACATTAAAAGCTTATTTCCAATGATCGTGCACTACCCGCTCTACATTCTAGATTTTTGCTTTGTTTTTGCATTGCACATCTCTAACCTCACATTTTTTTTCTTTTTTTTTGTACTGGACGAGTAAGTCCTGTAATAGGAGCGAAGATCTCGAGAGACGGTTGGAGAGATAGACAGTTAGAAAGGCAGAGACTGAGTGAGAATGATTAAGCCAGGATCAAGGCAGATAGAAAGAAACACACACACACACACGCAGAAAGAGGTAAATTACAGGACGAGAAGGAAAAAGTAATCCAACTGGCTTGTGTGTCATTAACTTGATGTTATGAAATTAATCAAGGTGGCAACGTTGTTACTGAGCAGAAAATTCCTCACACAGCAAATTGCCATGATCTGGAATGCACTATTGGACATGAGGGTGTAACCATAATCCACAGGATTCTTCACAATGCATTTGGACATTTGCTTTATGAGGACGCAATTGCAATTTTATATAGGGAAAACAGAACAACAGTTGTGACGCAGCAGGTATAAGGGCCCGATGCTTTTGTAAGTTCCTCCTGTAAGTTTCAATGATTCAATGATCCGATACAGTGTTGGTGACTCGTTTCCTTTCCTTCCTGACAGGAAAAGGCAGTGGATGGGACCTCGGCTCATTGTATCCATTGATGGGCAGATGCATTCTCATTGGTGTGTTACCAGGCGGTAGTTTAGAGTTCTCACATGATAACATCTATTGGTTATTTGGAAGGAAGCAGTCACCTCTGTACAAACTGTTTTCAGAAAATCAATTGTCGCCTCAGCCGAGGTTTCGGAAGGTGTTCGAAGGACAGTCCGGCACCAGTGCACAGGATTCGGTTAATGCTCAATTCCCATCGCAGGAAACCAGCGCCGGGACGATGCTGCGGTCCTTTCTGACTCTAACTGCACTGCAACTTCTGAACTGTGATTTATTACAAATCGATATTATCCTGTTTTACATTGAGGCTTCCACTATTATTAAACATGAATCTTATCAATACAGATATTGATATTTACTGGTGATAAAATTGAGATGTTATGGAAGGCAGTTTTCAGCTTATTTTCAATGTTAGCACTTCTGTCTGTTCTTTAATGGAATATTGATACATAACAATATACAGTGAGAGGATGGGAGCTCGCTGCTTGAAATGCCGGCCAATGCCGTAACTCTCAGCACATTTAAAATTTGTTCCGATGCGCACTTAAAGTGCAGTAGCGAAAAAAAACAAGGGCCAAAACTCTAAAATGGGACGAGGCGGGATCCTAGTTTTCGACCCGCGCAGGCACGTTTGGCCAAAGGACCTTATTCCGTGCCGTAAAGAACAGAGGCTTCACTGGAGTACATAGGCCCCTGTCCTCTATCGGCGATCACCTGAGGTTCCTGTAGCGGCTGAATAGACCGCAATCGAAAATCTCCCCGACTGGGAAAACCGAACAAATGTGAAGCAAATGCCTTTCCCGACAAATAGTGGTCGAGTGTGAGCTTCATTCATGGAAAATGAAACTTACACATTTATTTATGTCCTTTATTCATAACGTATGAATTGGAGTTTGAAATACCAAGATTATTTTTTCCGAAATTTCCGTCCATGACAAATTTAGGCCGTTCAGTTTTTTTTTTCAAAATCTAACTTTTTGATTCATATTTAAAAGATATTACATCTGATCGGTGGTTGGTTTAAATGCCAATTTGAAAATTACGCCGGACAGATTAAAATCGGAAATTGAACATAAATACCACTGCAGATGCATTTACTGAGTCCCCTGCTTCCCTTCGTTACGCACAGCTCGTTAAAATGTAAACTCTGATCAGGGAATTTCAGCTGAGCTGTGGCTACGTAAGAGCCGAACTTTTAGTATATCATGGAGAGGAGTTCGGGTTTAAGTCAATGAACTGAGTTTAAAAATGCACCTCCTATCATGTGAGTCTCCACACATATTAGTCTCAGGGACATTACTCAGTCGAAGTACATTCTGAATCATGTGCCAAATAGAGGAAGGCACTAAAACACCTATAATATTTCGTTCAGTCTCGGACTGTTTTGCAAACTAGATAAATAGTATATATTGATATCAGAAAAAAAGTACAATTAGTATTAATGGTAATGAAGTGAATTTTCTAAATATATTGTTACTGCAATTACTTTAATATATGATCAATTGCTTTTATTAATGTTCTTACTGTCATTATATGTCCTTCCCATATATGTCCACATTGTATGAAGGTAATGATTCGTAATGAAATGTTTGTTTTGAAGAGTCATGTCACAAGCAAGTTGACTCCAATTTGTTCCATATTCTCATTTTTCCACGTTCCTATGCAATGTTTAGTGAGATCTAGGGATTTGTGCCTGCATTGCCTTCCACCTACCTGATATTTTTGCTGAGCATTATATCAATGCCTTGGTTCAGCTTTGTTGCTGCTTCCAGTTTGTGTCTTCGGTTACAATTATAAATCTCTAATTTGCAGCAGAAAATGCTGGTTTACTGAGACGGAAACCTCGCTGCAATGTAGCCAGATGCACGGTAAAGGGTATATGGTCCCATCAATGATTTTAATGTATTTTAAGAAAAGTTGACTGGACACTGAACGCCAGATATTGTAGTTGTTTTAAGGAACATGTTTTCTAAATGAAGGAACTGCTGGAGGCAAGAATTGTATATTGGTCCAGACATTATTTTCACATATCCAGAATTGAACATAATGCTTTGTGGAAAACTGAAATACATTTCCTTAAATTCCTAATTATTTGGAATTGTTTGAAGTGAGTTTTGAAATAGTTAATTTATTGGTGTTGTATTCTGAGTTTGTAGATACTTTGCACATTTGTTAAATTTAATTCCATCAAGTACAAACGGCTAAAATCTGTTCATTGCTCTTGGTGACCGTAAACTGGGCTAACACGATTTACAGCTGAATAACGTATTCCTATTTAAACTGAGACTTTGGTGACATAACGTCGAAAGTGATCACACTCCCAGCAGTTAGCTTTTACATTGGGCTCTGCGCCTCTTGGACAGAAACAGGAGAATGGACATGAAACTCTAATCTGGTTATTTTAGTTCAGCGAATAAGGAGCCGAGACCGGCAAAGTTAGAATAGAGCGCTTCAGAGCCTGGAATGAACAATTACTCACTCAGTACAGTAACCTCGCCCGTGCAGCAATCACTGGTGACTGAGCCAATGCAGAAATTTGAATTACTGACTTTTCTCAGTGGAAATACTGTCAAGCCTATTTGTGATACAGTGAAAAAAGAAACATATAAATGTTTTGTTCAACATTGGAGGGACGGACCCGACTTTTGAATACAGTATAATAAAGTATTAAGCATTGTCAGCATTAATTGTGGCTTGAATTATATTTTACCATCAATATAATTATTAACTTCAATCTCTATATATTCACGTAGGTAAAAACATTCTAATATTTACGTATTTGCTCTGAGTTTGTTTAGCTCCTATTTTCTTCAAAATTATGACGATTTGATATGAAGTTGGTGTTTCTACTTCGTACATTTTATATGTATAGAGTGAGGAAATTATCATGTTTTCTCCTCCTCCTTCGACATTCCCGATAACTTAATATTCACACGTGTAGTATTAAGGGGATCTCGTGAATGATAGTTTTTGAAGCTATTAGCATTGGGGCGAGGATTTTATTTTTGCTGCTTTGTCTGACGATGGCTGACTAATAAATTCTGGCTTGCTGACAGGGAATAAGTTCCAGGACTGTTATCAGATATATGTTTCATTTACCGGAATATATCAACATTGATTATTTATCTTTTTGTTTAAAAAAACAAAGATTATATTCTAAACTTCTGATTTTACCGCTATTTTAACGAACATTTTGACCACAAGGAGACAGGAAATGACATTTATGTTATTCCGAATCATTTTCACAAACCAAGCGCAGATCAACTTCAGGTCAACAAAAGCGGGCCATTTGCGCTCAAGTTTGGAATACGTGGGCATAGACAGAGAGAGATTTCAAAAGGTATTTGTTTTTAATTTATATGTAGAAATGTCATTGAATACGTATTACGGACTGGTTAATTTTCCTTTCATTCGGCTTCAAACAGGGGAACTATTTTCTCAATTTCTATTAATAACTGTGAGGTTTATCGATTAACTTGCAAATGCTTAACAAAAGCATTGAATACGTGACCAAACACATATCAAATTTAAACTTAAAACAGAATACAACTCAAGTAACGTACAGTTCATTTTAATTTCTCCCTTGTGGCTCTTGTAAATACAATGCAGAGTGGTTGCAAATCTTGTTCAGCCTGCTAGAAGCAGAGCGCCTTCAAACTTAAAATAGCTTGTATCACATTCTGGGATGTAAGTTGGCTCACTGACTGTAGAAACACACTTAGGGCTGCAGTTGTTGCCGACAGCAACCCCGCACACATTCTTCAAACAGATATATACCATTGGTAGAGCGGTGGCACTGCTGTGTGCTATGATGAGCTAAAGGATTTGAAGTAGTGTTTTTCACTTTGTACTCATGGACAATGAATTTTAATTTTGCAAAGTTAAACTGTGAATTGAGAAAGATCAATTTTCGTTGTGTAGTATAATTATGGTTATAATAATTATCAATTGCAAGCAGAAAAATGAGCAGCGTATAAGATCGCAAATCTTCCCCGGAATTAACCTTCAGATATATTTGATTATTTGTTTCTTTTTTTTAGGGAGCTAAGCCTTGTTAAAGAAGAATCATGTATCCTAAGGGACACATTAATATGTACATTGTAACTGTGAACATGGATGGTTGTCAGCCATGTGCACATATTCCATCTTTCTTTACATAGGATATTGTTTTATTTCGTGAGGTCTCAGGTCTCACGTCTCAATCTCCTTTCGCTACATGTCTATTTGTTTCAGACGTTTGGACACATTAGCATCTTTAAAGCATAGCGTTATATCAAAGTGGAATTCTACTCCGTTTTGTAAATATTGAAAAAATGGTAGGTTATATTCTCAATATTTTAACTATTAACCCGGCATTAGTTCATTCGGTATGGAAACTCCTTTCTGTTTAACGTTGAATTTACTATCGCGCTATTGACCGAAACGTCTGTGTAGCCGAATGCGCACCTGATCAATCCAGTGCTTAATGGAGAATTTAACACGATTAGTGTTTTTTTTTCTAATTCATATTTCTCTCCGCTCTAACGTGCAGTTTGCGACAGCTTATGAAATCAGGCCTCATAGTTTAGTATGCGTGTTGTTTTCATTTTTAACAATTTTGCTCACGCCCCGTGAATTTCTTGCTATTGTTTTTTTTTCTGGGTCCTGGTTTCAGTAGCCGCCATATCTTCCTCTTTATGTTGCCCGGCCCCAGCTGCCCTTGTTAAGATGGTGCTAATCTTTTTTTCTGAACCGCTGCAATGTATGAGCTGCACTTAAACGCATAACAATATTAGAGAGGGAACTACAGCGGAAATAAAGTAAAAGCGACATATTACAAGTCAACATTGTGGCTGGCTTGGGGATTCTGTTGTGCGGTGTGAGGGGTAACTTTCAGTTTAGGTGATCCCATTCGACTGTAGCCAATGTACAGTTAGGAAATAGGAAGTTAGGAAGGAGCTGTTTAAAAATACTTGGAATTTGGTGCAGTGCACCTTGTACATTATATGGTGAATGAAAAAGGAGATGTTTGTGATCGGCAGTGATCATCGGGATTGCTGTGACCTAGGTTGTGTCGAGCTACTTGAGTATTGTTGCGACTTCCATTACCCAGACAATTACCGACTATTCCATCAAACTGCTGACTTATGTTCTCTAGATAGGGGCAGCATTTGTGCAAACATATTGTACCCTAGTCCATTTTCCGTGGAAAGGTGAGGCACGGTTGCTGTCGCTGGCTAATCAACAATGCACTTACCATGAATATTAACGTCACCCTGTGTTGTGCTGCGGTCCAAGTATAAATCAACGTGGAAAAAAGAGAAATCTTATAGGATGAATTTGATAGTTGCGTGCTTCTAGTTCAAAAGTAAAAGTTAAAAAAAAAAGAGGCGTTGGATTAAGGAGAAATAAAAACAGAATTTTTTGGAAGAACTCAGAAGGCCCGAGAGCATCTGTGCAGAGAGAAACAGAGTTAACGTTTCGAGTCTCTATGGCACTTCTTCAGGGCTGGATTAAGGAGGTTCACCGTTTTAAACAAGACGATTGTGCAAGACTAAACTCAACATCCTAACGCTGCACTACATTCTGTAATGTACAAAAGTGTGTGATTTACTTCCACTCCAGGAAAGCCTCAGTCGCCCTTACCAACTCTCCACCAATAATAGCGATTGTCCCGCAAATCCCGGGTTTCGTGTTAGGCATTGAAATAATCGGGACGATTATCTTTCATGTTGCCGTACAGTTTTAGGCTAGTGAGATCATTTGAGCGGCGGGGAGGTGGGTAGGAGGGAGGACTGGGGAATCCTGCACGGAGTTTCAGGAATCCAACGGCGGAGGGAAACAGTGTCACATGTTCTATAAAACATTAAACAGCAAATGTGGAGAGACCGGATGATCCTTCCGGTGATAAAAATAACTAACGCCTTTTGGAAAGGATTAACGCACAGTCAATAGTGCGAAAGAAACAAATCGGAAGTGACCAAGAAACATGCAGGTCAAAAAGACATCGAGCGCGGACAGGGGGATGACGTCAACGATATTATGTCAGAGGGACTTCAGATAGTGAGAAGGTGATCTCGGGGATGAGATATTCTCGGGAGCTACTGGATAAATGTTAAACATTTAACCAGATGATATTGCTGCCGAGGCTGTACTGTTTGTTCTGTTAGAAACGGAGAAACAAAATCCCCGGGATTATTTCCTCTGAAAAACGTAATTTTACCCTCAGATAACGATGGAATCTTTAGTGTTTGTGAAATTTTTTTGCATCATGTCCTTGCAAACCTTTGGTTCAAAAAAGGACAAAGTATCCACGTTGTTGCTTTTTTGAAAAATAACGTTTCTGGCTGTTTCATTCATCTCGTATCCCAGCAAAATCTAATTCTCAATATTTTATTTCAGGCAGACATGGGAGGAGTCAGGCTGATCCATCAGATAATCACTCTCAATTTCCATATTATCTGACATCGTCCTGTTCAAATCCACGTCAATTAACACTAACTGCCGGAAAGAAATGCCATGCCAGTTAGATCATTGATTATCTTGCTCTCCATGTGCCTGTCAGTGAGGAATGGAGTGTATTCTGCACTCTGTTTCGGAACATACATCTAAACAATGTAGAGAAATGTTTACTGCCTAAGGCAAACCGACCATGTCTTGCACCGCGTAGAGGACAATATTACTAACAATTGGCACTGCTGCCGACCTCATATGGGCTGTAACTTCGCGAGTTATATCCAACGTGCGACAGAGGTTACATTATGATCCAGTTCCGGATGTCGGGGGAGGGTGGACCAGGCTGGGAGAAGTGGTAAGGATCTTGCAATTTGAACTAGGGCTGGGATCTCACTCTCGGCCGAACAGTCAGTTACCTATTACAGTCACGTCCATCTCCTGATCCCTGGGGACTGGAATATATTCTGAAAGTATCGAAACTCTTTCGCTGAAGGAGCATCTCTGGTGCTGGGAAATTCCCACTGACAACCGACTCATTTACAGGGCTTAATAATATTTTAATCTTCTTTTTGACATTTTTGATATTTGCTCCGGGTTTAAATGGGAGTCTGGACGCAGGCCAATTTTCCACGTTATTCTGCTCTGACCGGCAGAACGGCCTGACCGTTTAGTTGGGGATCGCGTGTTTAATAGATTGTAATTCTGCCGTTATCATTGTATTTTACAGAGCCCGGTGACTCTGTAACTGGCGCATCTCCCAGTCCGTGCGCAGGAAGAGTGCAGATTCACTGCAGGGGAAACTGAGGGACTGTGTATGTTTACAGCTGGGACCTGCAGGACGCCGCTGTTTTGTGTCGAGAGCTTGGCTGCGGGACCGCGCTATCTGCACTGGGCGGGGCTCACTTTGGGCAAGGCTCCGGACCCATTGTGACGCAGACTGTTCAGTGCAGCGGGAAAGACGCCGCCCTGCGGGAGTGTAAATCAGCTGCCTGGGGTCACTATCGCTGGCCACACAACTATGAGGCCAGCGCGATCTGCTCAGGTACAAATATTTCCCCTGCCTCTCATCGCCTCTCAAGCCTATTAAGACTAAATCCAATGGACATTAAACAAAAGCTGCACTTTCAAAATTTCTGATCATTGTTGAATTATCTTCTGCTGTTTCATCAAAGTCCTTCCTTACGCCATGTGTACAAAAGTGGAGCTCTTTGCTAATGATTGCTCAGTGTTCAGCTCCAATCGCAATTCATCAAATTTGCAAGCAGCCCATGACCATTCAGGGCAAACCCGGGACAACATCAAGTTCTCAAGGGATCAGTGACAAGTAAGAAGTGCAACACACGGGTAAGTCGAAAGGGCTAATTAGAAGAAAGGAATGACATCTTCCTCTGAATTTTCAGTAGCTTTGCAATCCCACAGTCCCACTCTATCTTATACTTGGGGAGCATATTTGACTAAACTCCCAACTGCAATTCTCACATCAATGCCGTGGCTACTTCAGCAGGCCAGAGAGTAAATATTCCGTGAATTTCAATCATCACTTCGCTCACCAGAGCTTCTCATGTCCCGAATCAGCCCGGTTCGTGGAAACTCCAATTGTCCTGTATAGGCGTTGCTGAAGCACTAATCAGGAGCCCTGCCACACCCGGCAAAGGGCTGAATTTGACTGGAAGTTAATTCACCATCATCAACCTCCTTCCTCTCCCTCAGTGGTGTACGATGTCTGTATTCTGTTTAATGTGCAAGGAGAATGTCAGCACCGCTCCAAACAATCTCTTCACCATCTCTCAAAGCCAAGACAACTTTTTCGCGTTTTTGAATTTCCACGAACACCACATCTACCTGGGAGCCCCTTCACCACAAGCAATGCTGCTGTTTTTCAGAAGCGCAAAATAATTTTCTCAAGGCAACAAAGAATGTGCAATAAATAAAGGCCTTGTTAGCAAAGGTCACATTTGTAGATTTGTTGTAAATATTACACAGATTTACATATATTCGAAAACACAGCTACTGTCGATGTGGGCCAACTGGTCCATCTCGGTGTTAAAGTCCTAATGGAGACTACCCTCCCTCCCCATCCCCCACCCCCTTCCACCCCAACAACACCTCCTCACCTATCTCCGTCGGTATAACCTGAGGTTACTTTCTCCCACTTCTGATCAGCAAACGACCCCAAAAATATGTCCATGTCAATCAACTCATCTTCTGTAGTCACGAGTTCCAAACTCTAACAACCATCTGGATAAAATATTTCTTCTGAATGCATATTTGGAATTTTAGTGGGTATTCTTTTACAGGTATCTAGTTTGTCAATAGTCCACAGTTTGGCAGCTTAAATCCTATCAAATCATTCCAACGTCATAAAAATCTATATCATCTCAGTGGTCGGGTTATCTTACCTCGGTAAAACAAGTATACCCAGACTATTCACTCTTTAGCCCCGGCCCTCCTCGCTGAATTGTCACAACCCAGAAAAATAAATTGCAACATTTCATGGGGTCTCTTGGAATTTAACGGTCTCGTTGTGCCGGGGATGTGGGTTTAAATAACGGCGAGCTATTCAAATGTACATTCACTTCACCGGGACAGTAAAATCCCACCAGTTTATGTGTGGGCTCACGGAGATGTAATATAATTATTATGCTTTTCAATTCTGTCAATCCAGAAATGAAGGTCGGTGATTTGTATCTAATCTATTTGAATTCTCTTGCTCTATATTTTTGAAAATTTCTTTGTCTCTACAACGAGATTCCACAGCTCTTCTGCCTCAATTGCACTTTCATTTTTCAAGGAGTAAATAACCTCTGCATTATAACTAACAAATAGAACGCAATGACCTTACCCAAAAAAACATTTATTTCCAATTAAATGCACATTTGGCAACAGAGATTGCAAATATTGTTTATCCTGTCACTGTCATTATTGTCCTGCAGCGCTTCGTCGCAGTTGTCCTGAGTTTCAACCGTGATTCCAAATTGATTCAATCCACCAACATTGAACTGTTTCCTTTGGAAAATCATTTTCTGTGAAGGGTGAGCGTTATTGATCCTGACACCAGTCATTCTTGAACACAAATTATCAACTTTGCGCTGGTCTGAATATCTACCCTCAATCCCTAATCACTGTTTAAATGTTTACTGTTCAGCTTGGAATTTATTCTGCTACTTCTACGCGAACTCCACTTGGTCTGTCACCGGAGTAACTTGTTTTTTTTTTTATTTTGCACGAGAGTTCAGGAACTCGACACTTAAGTGAAAAGAAAACCATCTAACTCTGGTTCCTGGGAACCTGTAGAAAAATACAAACAGAAGGTGCTAAAATCATTGATTTGGCTAAAGACTATCTGTGGAGAGACGATGTTCACCTTTCACGTCAGTAAGTTTTCGGCATGACAACTGTGGAATCGATATGCAGATAGTACATTTCATTTTGGACCGAGGATCCTTGAGCAACAATGTTATGCATTATAGAAGGGAACCATATGATACTATATTTTCCAAATATTTGTATGTGTCCGTCAATGTTCATTGCTGTTTTGGATCAAATAAAACTAATTATTGAGGGCTGTATTTGTTTTGTTCTCTGCTCACCTAAGTCATATGACATAATTCAGGTGACGTGATGGAAGGTTACCAACTATTAATTGCCGAGGCCAGCGAAGACTGTTTGGACGAAATGCAGCTGATTTCTCATCGCCTCTCCCTGCCCTGATTAAACGAAATGTGAGCGCAGAATGACGATGGGAGTAAATATGGCTGGAGATCCACTGTCTCCCCATTGATTTTCATATTGATTATTGTCCTGCGACGACCCCTGAGGAAGTGTTTGATTATTTACATAATCGGTTACAGGAATATTCCCCTACTACTTTTAATCCGATGTGAATAACCTGACACTACGTGAATGCTTCCAAGTCGTTAGTATTCTCAGGGTAGAAAGTCTGAAATGCTGCAGGGATCAATTATATTTAAAGCTGCGGGATTGAAGGACGATGTAGAGGAACAGGAGCCAATCGATATCAGCTGTCCTCTCAAGTTTCCAATTAGAAAGCGGGTAACAATCTGCAGAGCCCGCGCTGCACTCATATCAGGACACGTGTATTATTTAAGGCATTGCCTCCGTTACTCTACATAGTTCTCTGGTTATGGTCACAACGAGGTTCTTTAAAAATACAGCGAACAGTCCTTGCGTTTAATTCCTAGCTGCCTAGTTTTACAAAAACAATGCTAAAAAGCTCGAGCCATGATGGTTTTCTTTCTTTCGCATGTGAGCGTCAGATTTTACTGATCTCTCCATATGCAATCTTAACATTGCTTTGCACGACGAGTGTTCCAACCTTTTCAGGAGGTAGACATTCTCGGATCTATCATTCAACATCTGGTCCTGCTTCGTGTCTTTGCTCGTCAAGATGCTCCATCGACGAAAGAACAACCACGAGCACATCAAAATTTACGCTATGAACATTCCAGGACAAGTCAGTGTTCCTGGACTAATGTGACCGATGTTCTGGCCTGGCACTGCATCTCCACTATAGAAAGTTCCAGTCACCAGATGCCAGGGAAGTGTTACGCTCTGAAAGTGATACAGGGAGAAAGCTGCTGTCCCGCCCATACTAGCAGAAATTGTGAAGATTGGGTCTTACTAATTCAAGAGAGAAGATTGAAAAATGAGCTCTCAGACGTCGTAAAAGGAGATAAATTCGGGCCTTGAGATGAGATACTTAATTAAACCACCTGAGTAGGATTCGATTTTAAATACTGGATGGGAGAGTTTGATGGGGGTTTTGAAAATAACCTGATATTTTTTGATTTGTGGAAATTAGAAGCAATGAAATACCAGATGTGAACATTCGTATTGCGGGTTATCCTCATTAATGAGATCCATCGCCTGATCACCGAATGTGTGCACGTGCGTTGCGGTGAAGGCTGGTGTGTTTGGAGGAAAATGGATATAATTTATTTGTGTCATTCAGTGCAGGCAGAACGTCAGTGTCCTTCAGTGACCCCATCTCGGTCTCTGCAAGGAAATCGGGATAAGAAGGATACGGGAGAGAAGGAAGTTGACTGCGTGTAACTCAGAGATTTTTTGACGCCTAAAGTGCACATCTGTCTGAATAGATGCTTACTCGAGTTCTCTCTGCAGATACAGTGCGTGTTTGTAACATGAAACTGAGGTATCAATAAATCACACAGTGATAAACGAAAGCAAATGGTCACTTTATAAGCAATAACATTGGCAGGAAGGTAACTGTATCTTTATCGGAATGGTGCCAGATTGGAACCAGTATCAGCACTATTCAGAACAGATTTTGATTAACCAGATTTGCACAAATTTGGAAATTATTTGTATTATTTTGATTTTTTGTTATTCAGGTCGCAGACTTCCCAGACTATTGTCCGGGGAACACAAATACTCGGACAGACTGGAGATCCAGTTCGGTACGACTTGGGGAACAGTGTGTGACCTTCACTGGGATCGGAATGACGGCAGAGTGGTTTGTGCTCAGCTTCACTGTGGATTCGCCGTGTCAGTGCGAAAAGGGGCTTATTTTGGAGAGGGCAGTGGGCTCATACGGAGCGATAGATTCTATTGTAATGGCAATGAGATAAGCCTGGCCGAATGTCAAATTTCTCCAATAAATCAAAACGAATGCAGACACAGGAACGATGTCATTGTGATCTGTTCCGGTGAGTAGAACAATTCCGAACGACAAAAAATAATTATATTCAATATTTCAGAGACTGAAGAAATGGCATTGCTGCTCCTTCCAACATGTTCATTGCTAAGCACATCTTTGAAGTTCAGTGTCGCTTTTTATGATTCTGGAATAACGCAATTAATTGTAACTCTGTAATTTCTACGTCATAAGTGACCTTCTGAAATTAGCAGGTTATTACTATTTTACAACATGCTCCATACATAGATCATTCATTCAAATTTGACACAGCGCCCATTGTCGAAAGAACTTTCAATCACGCTCTGTCTCCCAATCCTGAGGCACACTTCACCAACTATATGAATAGGTGAAATAAATATTATCTGTGGTTGCATTATTTTGAAAGAGAGTTTAATGAATTTAAACCAAATGAGAAAAATGTATAGGGAGAATTTTTGCTTTCGGTTGGCTCGCTGAAAATAGAGGAATCAGCTCCGCAAAAGCATTACAACAGCACGTTCCATATGCGGTCGTCAGCTGTTCAGGAGAAAGTCTTTAAATCGCTTGCACATGGGAATATAGGAATCAGCAATGCATGCCAGCTTTGTTACACATTCCCATGTTCCTGGGAAGAATGAAATCATCTCCTCAATGGTCCTATTTTCGATTGTTCGATCCAAGACTCGGTGTCCAATCTTTGATATCCATTTAAATTTATAAACATAGTTTAATCAGCCCCAACCCTTCCAATTTAAATATCTGAAGACATTTTCTTCAAACTGCAATCATAATGCAATGCATAAGCGCATTTTAATTATTTAGTTTTATACCCTTTCGAGTTATCAACAGTCACAGATTGCAACTCTTTGAGTACAATCACAGTTCTTGTTTTGCCGGGAGTGGGACATGAACACACAACCCTCTGATTCAAAGGCGAGGGTGCTATGAACTGAGCCACAACTGACACCTCTTATTCAGTTTTATAGTGCATCCACTCCATGGTTAATCGATTATTTTTGAGTGCCCTGTCCAAAATTGACAGCAGTTATACAGGTGGGGTCCGACCAATACTCGGTATGACTGAAACATCACGTCATATTTCAAAGCCCTTGAGCGAAAGCAAAACATTCGAGATGAACATTACCAGATGTACTGTCAACTTTGAGCAAATACACACGTTCTTTAAAGAGCCGTTTGCATCTCAATTGGTTGTAAACGGTAAGATGTGAAAATAGTGCAGTGTAAAACGAACTTATTAATTTTGTTATTTTCCTTTTTATTAGGTTTTGCGATGTATATATTCTCATGGTGGTTTTCAATTTGCTTTGGGTTGTATTTTTTACAAAACAGGGAACCGTGGACCCCGATTGTTTGGTGGTGAGGACAGGTGCTCCAGCCCGTTGGAAGTGCTGCACAGAGAGCAGATGGGGACGCCGTGTGATGTTCTGTTGAAGGGTCATGAGGACTCGAAACGTCAACTGTGCTCTCCTCCGCCGATGCTGTTAGGTCTGCTGAGTTTTTCCAGGTATTTTTGTTTCTGTTTTTGCTGTGTGATGTTGACTTTGGATTAGAAGACACCAGTGTTGTGTGTGAGCACCGTCAGTGCGGGGCTGTAATGGAAATCCCTTTGGACAGGGAACCGGCCTCATGTGGAAGGGAAATTACACGTGCTGCGAGAACGAATATCAATGGTGGGAGTGTCTGATTACTTCTGGGGAAGTGTTTAACTGCTCACATGGAAATGACGCGAGTGTCATCTGTTCGGGTGAGTCCTCCTCGCCTATTAAATAGTGGAGTAAGTTAATCAAGCTACAGCACGGAAAGAGCCAATTCGGACTGTCCTGCCCGTGCATGATCTCTGCAAATGTATCTCACCCAGTGACACACCCGGTAATTTACAATTATAGTGCACTATTTTCCATTCAAATATTTGGCGAATTATATTTTTAAATACACGATTAATGTTCATTCATTACATGCTCAGAGAGCACAAACCGTGTATCCATCCATCAAATCCTCAAACAATGCTTTACAGGTCCTCAGACAACATTTTCTCAAACAGTGCATTGCACATTCTTATCGACCGCAATCTCAGACAGCGCATTGCAGGTCCTCAACCAGTACATTCTCGGATAGTGTATTGCAGGTCCTCATCACCCTCACTCACAGATAACGTTGTGCAGATCCTCTTCTACCACAATGGCAGAAAGTGCAATTTGGATCCCCATCCAACACGTTCTCAGGCAGAGCATTTCAGATCCTCATCAACCACTTTTCCGTCAGTGCATTGCGGATCCTCATCACCCACAATCTCAGACAGTGCATTGCAAAACTTCATCCATCACAATCTCAGAAAGTGCATTCTGGATCCTCATCCACCAAATTTTCAGACACTGCTTCCCAAATCCGCATCACCCACAATCTCAGGCAGTGCATTGCAGATCAACATCCACCACATTCTCATGCATTGCAATGCAGAACAACATCCACCACATTCTCAGACAGTGCATTGCAGATCAACATCCATCACATTCTTAGGCAGTGCATTGCAGATTAACATCCACATTCTTAGGCAGTGCATTACAGAACCTAAATACACGCTCCTTTGAAAATAAACATCCTTACGTCATCATTTTCACTTTCCTCATCACCAAAAATCTTTACTATTCGTTTTTGAAATCCCTGCCAATGGAAACAAATTATCCGAATAATTTTGCCCAGATCCCTCAGTGTTTTCAGCGTTCCATCTCCGAGCAGAATAATCTTAGCTTCTCCAATCTATGAAAGAAACGTAAGGTTATCATCGCAAGAACTAGCCTTAAGTACCATTTTCTGCATCCTTTCTAATGATTCCAAATCCTCCCTATAGTACGTTGCCCAGAAATGGTCGGCCTCCTCCGGTTGAGGCTGATGCGGATCATCACAACTTCCCGACATTGAACTCCGAGACCTGATATAAACTAAATAGCTTGTAATTTTATTGACGCATTTCGCAACCTTCCCTTTAAATTACAATGATTTCTGCAACTGATACCCAGGTCCCTCAGATCCTGAAGCTCTCTTAGAAATGATCTCGTTATTTTATATTCCTTCCCCTCTTTCTTTGTGTGCCATGCTTGCTTCAATTAGTGTCACCCTCACTTCTAAAGCACAAGGCGTGGTACAAGACCGACTCGAGGTCATCAGCAGAACAGTTAAGGCTCAGAAGGAAGTGCATTGCTGAGGAAATGTTGCGCTGTATAACGTATCGTGCTTCAGGTAATAAACCGCGTTAGTTTGTTAATTAATCCACAGTTGTCCAATTGGCTGTGAATTCTGCTCCAGGTTAGAATCTCTCAGAATTTTTTTTTTTTTCCAACCGCCAAGGATAAACTTACTGGTCTGGAGTTGCTGCATTCATCCTTGCATCTTTTCTTGAACAAGGGTGTAACATTTGCAAACTTCAGCCATAGGCATTGGAGAAGGATTGCAACATTATTCCCATTATCCGGCGATTTCTGCTCTTGCATTGGTCATCGTCCTTCAATCCATCTCATCCATTCCATGAGTCTTGTCAAATTCAATGTCAGTTACCCTAGCTAATTTGCGCTCTTTGTAAATTGTAAATTTCTAGCCATTCCAGCTTTTCATCTGCCTACTCTATGACTATCATAGGACAGCATTTTCTACCTTGGTTAAAAAAAAACGCCCATTCAGCACCCGAGG
Source organism: Cetorhinus maximus (assembly GCF_964194155.1). Classification (NCBI taxonomy): domain Eukaryota; kingdom Metazoa; phylum Chordata; class Chondrichthyes; order Lamniformes; family Cetorhinidae; genus Cetorhinus; species Cetorhinus maximus. The sequence continues at coordinate 5,600,939 of NC_135894.1, read as the reverse complement.
CATATAACTATTGTCACCAGCTTTCATGTGTCGTTTCCCTACCAGTCGGTTTTCATACCTCTATATGACTTTTGGATTCCTTTTTATTTCAGTCAAAGCCTATCTACGATCCGGAAATCGTACATTCATCCTGGAGCTTTCTTGTTTTATCCATATTTAACATTCCATGCATGTTTTTTTTTTTAATTCTGCTTCATCGTACACCCCATCGGTTTAATCATCCAGGCCGCTCTGTTGATCTTTGCATAGTTCTGCATTTGTTTGAGCCTAATTTCAATTATCGCCACATAATCTTATTCATTGGTGGCTACCTGCGCCTGCACGTCAAGAAAATTACTTAAGGCACTGTGTATTCACCCAATGCACCGTAAACGTAATTTAGGCGCTATTACAATCCCTGTTGCTCTTAACTGAAATAATACCGCACTATTTACACTGTTAGTGTCAAAATCATTTAACAATTTTCCTGGCAGTTTGATTTTCCTCTCCAACATTACCTGATCGTTGCCTAATCCCTGCCAATTTCCTTCACACCTACCCAAACTGGATTAGCCATTTACCCAGAAGGTCATCAACCACGGATTTGATCAGGTGAAACACATGACAACATCTATCGGTCGTACGTTCGCAGAACTGAATCTATGAATTCGTGATAACTCATCGAAAATTCCCATGAAATTTTTAACCGCCCTTATACACCATTTCTCCGGCGACACATTCATCAGTTCGATCACTACTGCGTCGTGCATGGATTAATCAGGAAACTATTAGCATTGACGTCCTAGATTGTGATGACGTTGCTAGATTGTCTGTGACCTCGCTAACCATTATTTGCAGGGTTGCAACCCTCTTTCTACCACTATCATTGTTCCAGTCACTGAGCACGAATGCTGGCTGTTCATCATCCTGCCTCAGAGTGCTCAGCAGACTCCTAGTCTCAACCTTCACCATGGCATCACGGAAATAATATTTCACTGAACAATTATTGCCCCGGTGACTGTGAATAAAAAGGGTTTTTATTGTTGAAATCTAACCATTGCAGTAAATGCATGTTCATTTTAGATGAAAGTTGGTCACTGAGATTGAGGAATGAAGGGACGCGCTGTGATGGTCGAGTGGAGATTTTCTACTACGGCGGCTGGGCCAGAGTACTGGACACCCCCTGGGATCTGAATGAAGCTAACGTGGTCTGCAGACAAGTGGGATGTGGTGTCGCGATGGCAACTTCTAACTTTTCAAAGCATGGAGAGAGTGAAGTGCCTGTGTGGGTCAACGATGTCCAGTGTGAAGGAAACAAATTGTGTCTCCGCAAGTGCAACTCATTTACAATGAAATCGCCTCGCAATGACAGTATCAGCGTCGGGATTCTGTGATCAGGGGAAGAAAGAGTTCGCTTTTACAGAATGACATGTAGAAATATCTAATCAGGAGGAACACAGGCTAGAAACGTCACTAGTTCCTCGAGGTCTCTTATCCAGCTACTTAACAAAGGAGCATAAAGGCGGAGCGAGAGGGCACGGACAGAACTGGTCGACAAGCAGGAGTTGCATTATTGTAGCGCATTTAATAACGACCGAATTCACTAATTGCTATGAGACAGTAAAGTCAGTGGCCGGTTTTGAGAGTGTCGTCATTGTTTGGAGGTGGATGGGGCTGCAGATCTTTGCGAATTTGTGTTTTCATTTAACCACATTTTCATTGAAACTGGGTTCATGGAGTCGTCAACGCGGCAGGCCGTTCATGCAATTTCTCAATTATTCCATTCTTGCGGCGATACGAAGGCCCTTACAGGCCTTTTAGCAGCAGAAAGCTGAGCTCCTATTAAATGCCTGTATGAAACGGCAACTTACTTTCTGTTTCCAATGATGCTGCCAGATATCCTGAAGAATTGCAGCAGTTTTGCTCATATTATGAACATAAATTAAGGCGATATTCAGATTACTAGTGAAATATGGGATCCAGTTGTGTGCAGAGAATAGAGGATACAGTTTAGGTTCATTAATAATTTCAGTGGAGCAATGAATAAAAAAATGTACAATTGGTGTTAAAACAATGCACAAAACATTCAGCACGCAATAGACAGAGAGGGCAAACTTAAAGGCTTTGTACATGGATGCCCATAACATAAAACTAATGAATTAATTGCACGTATAGAGAAAAATAGGCTTGATTTGCTGGCGATTACAGAGGCGTGGTTACGGGGAGAATAGGTTTGGGGGTAGAATATCCATAGATACTCAGCGTTTCAGACGCATATGCAGGATGGAAAAGGAGATGTTGTAGCTTTGATCGTAAAGGAAGACCTCAGTGCTTTAGTGATAAATGATATAGGCACTGCAGAGCAAGGTGTCGAGTCAGTCCAGTTAAGTGTAAGAAATAGCAAGCGAAGGAAGTCCCTTGTGGGTGTAATCTATCGGCAAGCAAAAAGTAGTTCAGTTTAGGGCACAACATAAAGCAGGAAATGCTGGGTCCGTGGAAGAAAGGTACGGCACAAATCAGGTGTGATTTCAACATGAATATGAACTGATCTAATAAAATTGACACGGGCAGCATCGAAGGAGACTTCCTAGAATGTATTGCAGATTTTTTCTTGAAGAAATATGTTGTGGAACAAACCAGGGAGCAGGTTATTCTTGATTTGGCTTTATTAAAGAGATGGGGTTAATTAATGACATCGCAGCAAATGATCCTGAAGGGAAGAGTCATTACTGAGTAAAGTACAGGGGTAAAGGGTCGCAAGTCCCCAGGACCTGATGGCCACATACCAGGCTCTTAAATAAATTTATACAGAGATGTTGGATGCAGTGGCTACAATATTCCAAAACTCCCTGGATAATGGGAAGGTTCCAGTGTATTGCAAAATGCAAATATAACGCCCTAATTCAGAAGTCCGGTTAGGGGGTAGGGTGAGAGAGTGGTCGTGTGGGTGCTTGGCGCGGGGGCAGGTGGAGTCTGAAAGTAGGAAACTATAGTTCAGTTAGTTTAACGTCTATCTTTAGGAAATTGTTGGGATCCATTATTATGGAAGTAACAATGGGACATTCGGAAATTCAAAAGTCAAACCATCAAGGTCAGCATGGTTCAATAAAGAGAATATCGTGTATGGCTAATATTCTCGAGCTCTATGAAGATATGACAAGCAAAGTGGATAATGGGGATCCTGTAGATGTTGTATATCTGGACTTCCAGGAGGCCTTATCAAAACTGGTATAATACGTAATGTAAGAGTTTGGTGTGACATATTAGCTTGGATGGTGGATTGGTCAAGCAACAGAAAGCAGACAAAAAAAAGTTAATGGGTATTCTTCTGGTGGGAAGGCTGTAACTAGTCGAGTGCAACTGGGCTCTGTACGTGGGCCACAACTATTTAGATTATGTATTAATTACTTGAATTCTGGAATACAAGGTAATCAAGCTAAATTTGCAGACGACACCAAAATTGGTGGGAAGTTAAGGTGCAATGAAGAAATAAGATATTTTCAAATGAATATGGACAGGTTCGCTGAACGAGCCAATCATTGGCAGATGGAGTTTAACTTGGAGAACTGTGAGGTAGTACACTTTGTTTGGAGGAAAAAAAAGGCGACCTATTATTTAAATGGAAAGAAGCTTCAGATTTCTTCAGTGCAGAATCATCTGGGTGTCATCGGGCACGAAGCTCTGAAAGCTAGTACTCAGATACAAAAGGTCATAAAGAAGGCAAATGGAATTGTGGCATTTATTGCTCAAGGAACAGAGCATAAACATAGGGAAATGCTGTTGCAACTGTACAAGGCATTGTTGAGATCCGGCCTGGAGTACGTTGCACAGTTTTTGTCCCCATCCTTGAGGGAGGAAGTGGTTTCATTGGAGGCTGTGGAGAGCTGGTTCACTGGGTTACTCCCAGAGATGCGGGGCTTTTCTTATGAGGCGAGGTTGAAAAGTTTAGGCCGACACTCGTTCGAGTTCAGAACGATGAGTGCAGATCTAACTGAGTTATAAATGATGCTAAACGGGTTAAACAAATAGACGTGGAGCGTTTGTATCGCCTTGTGGGGCATTCTAGGCCAAGAGGCCATTGACTTAGGCTACGGGTTGGTAGGTTTAAATCAGAGATGAGGAAGAATTACCCTTTTCAAGGGGTCACGAATCCGTGGAATTCACAACCTCAGATAGCAGTGGATACCGAAACGCTGCATAAATTTAAAGAGGGGAAAGCAAGATTATTAATTAGTAACGGCTTGTAAATGTATGGAGAGAGAGAGGGTAATTGGAGTTGAGGACGAAATGTGATAAGCCATGAGCATAATTAATGGCGTAGCAGGCTCGAGGGGTTGAAAAACTCCTGCTGCAGTAATTTATTATTTGCTTATGTTAATAATTAGTGAACTGCAAGCCAAAACATTGTCGGAGTCAGGTGTAGGAATGGCTGAAATATTTGTACACTTTACTTTATTTATTGCATGTAATTTGAGAAAGAATTTCTCAAACATAAATTCTGTTACATGTCACAGCCAGAATAAATGTTTTTTTTTAGCTTTTACTGGATAATATACAATAGTTTCAACTGAGTGATGAGATGAAATTTCATTCGAAGCATAATATTATATCACAATCTTAGGATCAGGACACATACAATTAAGGCTCTCGGATGGTGGAAACCCATGTACAGGACTATTGGTGATTTATTACAACGACACCTGGGGCTCAGTTTGTTCTGATTCCTGGGATCTGACAGACTTGGTTTTCAAACAGCTACCTTGCGGAAAGGCATTGGATGTGACACTTCCTGTTTCTTCTGGATTAGCCTCAGGTCCAGTTTGGCTGGACGGATTGGACTGTTCAGAGGAGGCATCGCTTCTCTGGCAATGTCCTTCTGCATATTGGCGTTCCCACGACTGTACTCATAAAGAAGATGTAAAGATCATGTGCTCAGGTAGGGGTGATCTCAAGGTGTGAAGCATCATATGGAAGATATTTTACTGAATGGCGCAGAATCAGCACATGAACAGACCATTCTTCACAACGCGTTTGTCTGGTACTTGCTCTGCACATAATTTTACATGACTTTATCTGGCCCTATCTGTGTTCCCTTCTGATTTTTCTTCCTCGTGTCCTTTCCTAAAGTCACCTTAAATGCAACGGTCCCATTTGCGCCAGCTGACGTATGTGTTCCATGTTCCACATCCTCCCCCAAATCTGTGTATTAGAGGGGGGAAAAAAGCCCCTGAAATGCCAATTAGTTTTATTCAATACTATGATATTTAGTTTTAGGGTTACTCGCCCATAACTCCGCCATCTTATCTGACTATTGCTTCCGTATAGCTACATCACTTTGCTTGTTTGTATCATTTAATCTCTTATTTTGAAAGGGGAACAGCAGCTCTTGTTTTTATTCGTACCAAAAATCATCACCTTAGTCTCATGAGTGCAAATATTAGTTCGTCATTAGCACGCCCATCCTGTCTGATAAGAACGTCCTCTTGCGTTTTGTGGAGTCTTTGTTAGTATTAACTGCACGCAATAACATAATTTGCACATATACTTCAATTCCAAAATTAAAATCGTTTATGTAAACCTGACGCAGCATTGATCTATAGTAATTATTCATGTGCACACAGGGCCCCAACTTCTGCTATTCTATGTGACTTCATCTTTTGTAACTTCTTGACTGTTTTGTTTATTTACTGTTACGTTACTTTCATATTCCCTGGCTACAGGCATAATTCTGCGATGTGGTAACCTGTAGAAAGGTTCTTTTGAATATCCATACTGTGTTGATTATTCTTTATACTATAATTTTATTGCAGCTCTGTATCTATTAAATATCTGAAATAATTATATTGATACAGTGAACACAGCCGGTACAAGAGTTGAGGGGGCTTTGTTGACATGGCAACATTTATCAATGGAAATATTTGGAGATTTCTTGTTTCATTGATAGAGCACAAATGAATGCATTGTGAATGGAAAACATCGCTGTCAGGGGCGAGTGCAAGTGGTCTACAATGGAGCCTCGGGAACAGTGTGCTCGGACACACTGGGTCGCCAGGTAGCAGAAGTAATCTGTAAACAGTCACATTGCAGGCCCATCGTTTCTATTGATTATGGCGGTCGGTCATTCGGAGCAGAATCCCGACCGATTTGGCTCAATGAGATTGAATGTAATTCTGAAGTTTCGATCGTTTGGCAGTGTCAGACAGACATGTGGGGTAAACACACCTGTCATAACAGCGCAGATGCAGGTGTAGTTTGTTCAGTTAAAACAACAAACCTCCTAATGTGTGGGTGTTATTTCAATCATTGATGTCCAAATGAGTCAGCATGTTTCCATTCTCAACTCAAATATAACAATATAGCAGCCCCACATTTCAAAGGATTGCGGTGGAGAATAATATTATTGATCCGCTTTATTATAACAATTACCAGACTTGTATCCATGTATTTTTCTAAAGGAATAAAACTAATTGATTATCTTTGTCAGATTCGGGACTAAGTTTGCACCTGGTTGGAGGTAACACCAACTGCTCCGGGAGAGTGGAGATATTGTGCAAGAACACCAGCGGCACGGTGCGTGATGACTCCTGGGATATGGCCGATGCCAATGTTCTCTGCAGACAGCTGCATTGTGGTTCTACTCTATTGGCCGCAGGGGCGACGCCCTTTGGCCAGGGAGGAGGTGATATCTCGTTTGATGAAGTGATGAGCACCGGAAGCGAATCATTTCTCTCCGATTATCCTTTCTCAGCTTCAGCTCAAACTGACTGTGACCACAATGAAGATGCCAGTGTGATTTGTTCCGGTAAAGGTAGAGATGAACGGTGGTGTGTGGGGCCGGTGTCATGTTAGTCAGTAATTTTTCGCTCAATGTGTCTCCCTTAATTCGTAAATTAAGGACAGCAGATGACTTCCTGAATTGAACTCTATCGTTTTTGTGCAAAATATCCCATAGATCCAGAATTGTCGTCAAAGACTACTCCGTCCACACCCGCTGGTATTTCTTATTAATAAGTAGTATTCCTGTCATGGTTAATGTTCTTAATAGTTTGACGTTATTGACATTATCCTGGTTTTGTAAATTTCTGATGTTAACCTGAAACTTTCAGAATGAAGGACTTTTTAGAAAAAGACATTATGTGCCTCTGTTGAATCTTTCTTTAACGTTTCATTACGGATATGGAGTAGACGACACTTCCAGCCCTATTGTGATAGGTATAACACTCGGAGTCCTGTTGATCGGTGAGTTCATCACACCTATTGGGCTAATATGGAGACAGTCATCAAGAAAAGGTGGGACTCAAATCGTATCGTTGATTTCACACTAAATTTCTGAAATTGTAGCTTGTTTAAACTTAAATTTGTTTATGAGATTGAGCCTCGATGATAGCCCAGAATTTATTGCCCATCCATAATTGCCCTTGAGAAAGTGGAGGTGAGCTGCCTTCTTGAACAGTTGCAGTCCATTTTAAGCAGGCACATCCACAATGCTGTTAGGAAGGTAGCCTAACGGTTTTGGCCCAGCGACCGTGCAGGAACCGTGACATATAGCCAAGTAAGGATGGTGAGCGGCTTGGATGTGAACTACCAGGAGGATGTTTTCCCACGTCCCTGCTTCCATTGTCCTTCGGCATTGTAGTTGACATGGGTTTGGAAGATGCTGCCAAAGGAGTGTTACTGAATTCATGAAGCGTATATTGTAAATGGTACTCACTGCTGCCATTGTGCGTCAGTGGTGGAGGGAGTGAAAGCGTGTTGATGAGGTGCCAATAAAAGTTCTTACTGAATTGTGGCAAACTCCTTGAGTGTTGTTGGCACTTCACTCAACCGGGCAATTGGAGAGTGATCCATCACACTCGTGACTTGTATCCTGCAGATGTTGTAAAGGCTATGGGGTTTCAGGAGTCGAGTTATCTCCAACGGCTTCCCAGCCTCAGACTGGTCCTTCCGCCAAAGTATTTATATGCCAATTCCAGTTCCGTTTCAGGTCATTGGCAAACCCCAGGAATTTGACAGTGGGACATTCTGCGATGGCAAATCCATTGAATGTCAAGGGCTGAAAGGCAGATTCTCTCATATTGGAGATGGTCATTCCCTGGAACTTCTGTGTTACTCGCCACTTTGCACCTAAAGCTTGGATATTGACAAGGTCAGGCTGCATGTGTAAATGGTCTGCTTCAGCATCTGAGCAGTCGGGACTCGTGCTGAGCATTGTGTGAACATCCCCACTTCTGACATTTTGCTGGAGATTTGGTCATTGGTGGAGCCGCTGAAGATCGCTGTGCATAGGGCGCTAATCCTCTAGTGATTTCCCAGGTCTCAGATAATTGACCGCAAACGCCCTGCATTGTGCTAGCTCTGACTCCAACCAATAGAGATTTCCTCCCTGAAGCATATTGGCTCCAGTCTTGCTAGGGCGTCTTCATGTCACATATCTTGGAGAAGTTAATATTATTGCCCTATTCCATTTTATTGCCCTATTCGTCACTTCTCCTTCATAGGAACGAAAGTTAGGCCGATTCTAGCCAGTATTCTCTTTCAAAGCACTCTTCAAAACATTGAAATGTGACACTTAAAAGAGTCACTTGATTTTCCACATTCGCGATCCTATTTCATCCACCACTACTGCGAGTCCAGGTCAAAGTTCTTGTTGTGTTAATGGATCAAAAGTTTAACTGAAGCTTTTTCGAATTATTGCCCAGTTCCTATGTACCCGAAAATCGTCCTTTACCCACTCATTATCCGTTCCACTCATTCCGTTTCTGTGCTCGGATGCCAGATCTCGAGCTCCCTAACGATAATCGATACATAATTTGAATAGTCAGGTTTTGATGGGATTCTCGATAACCATTTACAATTGCTGTTCTCCCGGTCATAACTAACCAGTCAGAGCTGAACAACCATCATACTCCTGTTCTATGCCACAGAAAAATAATATAATGCTGGTGCATTATATGAAATAATCATGACCTCCACACGCTGGTGCTGACAACAGATTGAGTCCTTTTTTTCCTCCAGCTTCTCTTCAGCTCTAATCCCCATGAGCCTTACGAGCGAATGATCAGCTGGAATTCATTTATCCTGAAAAGCCCTCGTTTAGTCTTTCAATTATATTGGGCCATCATCTGGTGGAGTTGAACATGCAGCCTCCCATACACACATACACACACAGAGACACGCACATTCCCTCTATCTCCCTCTCTCTCTTTCTCTCTCTCTCTTTCTCTCACACAGGCACACACAAACAAGCAGACACGGAAACGCGCTCTTTCGTAAAAATGCACTCATTAGCAAAAAATCATTCTAATCCCAATTTTCTGGCTTTGTCCATTGACTGTACCCATCAGTCATGTGTCATTAGTTGCTAATGTTTCATAATTAATCTAGGGTAAGATGCAACATGTTCAACCTTCTGCCTTCTCACCATCAGACCTTGTCACTGGCGGTTGGAGTTCACCGACTGATTTACACCAAGCATTTTTTGAAGCAATTAAGGACGTACCGCCTGTCAAGAATTTCGCTCTGACCCGTGGCTCTGGTTGGTATTTCCCATTGCAAAGCCAATCTGCACTAGTCAACTTACATTTCCGTTTACCTGCTTAAGTCAGTGCCATTAATCGGCGCGACTGGCTCTCCGCTCACTTTCCTCATGCGATGGTGCCCTATCCCAGTGTCTGTCTCTTATGTGCGAAGAGTAAAGGGCTTTTCAAAATTCCCAAATGTCTGCGTTGCTCAAAGAATGCTTTGCTGTTTGGTGGGGGGAAAAAACGAGCTGAATCGTTGTTTACAAATTCGGACGGGGCTGCGCACCCCCTCCCTTCGACATCTGATCAAATTGATTATAGAGCGGAAGATGAAATCGACAATACAATCCACTGACACAAATTGTGATGTTTCAAAGTACGCCTGACCACCGAGGCAGAGAATCGCCTAAAGGAATAATTTATCCAACATGATGTCTACATCTAACGCGGAAAAAGACACATTTAAACTATTTTCAACCGTATCCAAGGAATTAGACATTAATAAATATCAATATCATGTTAAAGACTGGGGAAAACCATTGATGACAAACGCGGATGGAAAAAAAAATAATGATAAGTTTAGGCAGGAATAAAATTATAGAAATCGGCAGGGTGGCAAAGCAGGACAGGGGAGAGTGTGGAGAAAGGCGACATATGTAGTAGCGATGATAATACTGGCTAATAAATGCTATGACCGTGGATTGTTGACCAAATTCTACAATACTTTACAGGCACAAAAGAAGGGCAGGTCAGAATGGCATGAACGTGTTTCCATAAGTAGCAGAATCAATTAAAAGTCAACATTCATGAAATAACAGAAATATTAAACAATCACTTTGCTTTAGCATTTGCCTTTGGAAAATTAGAATCGGAGCGATATAGTTACGTTTTATATAATTTAAAAAGGGCAGTTAAAAAAAAAACTCATGAAAATCATATGACCAAAGCTCTTGTCAGAACATTTTCCAGCCATTCATTTTAAAATAATCTAATCAGGTAAGCAGAGGCACAATTAATGTAATTGACCAATTCACTTCAAGTGGATGTCGTGCCAGAGTCCTGGCGGGTCACGTTAATTAATGCTGAATTAAGCTGGGAGATAGAAAATGTCAAAAGGTGAAAGATCAGTCATCTAAACATTGGTTTTAGAAAAACTAATTCACTTCCCACTGAGGAGGAAAAGGGAACATTTACAAATCAAAAAAGGTAAGGTGCACCCAGACTAAAAAAAATCACAACGGGGCTTCTCACATAACAAATCTCTTAAAAAATCTTCATAAAGCCAACGGATTACATAAGGGTCACAGAAAGCATAAATCATCTTGTTATTTTAAGCACGTCTGGGAACTTTCCACTTAATATATCAATGGATGAGTCGAGAGCGAGCCTGTCAGCTCTTGCCCAGTGATTGTCAATCTTGCCTCTGAGTTAATATTTCCCATATTCGAGTTCAACTCTAGAACTTGTACGGAAACATCAAGCTGACACTCCCGTGCAGAACTGAGCGGATGGTGGCCTGGTGATAGTATCGTATTTCAGAGTATATGATTAAACGGTGACAAGTGTGCATCTTCCTGGGGGCAGAAAATATCCGTTGACAAATGCTGAAGAGGGCTAGAGTGTTGCACTTGGTTAAATTAAAAATATGTATCCCTTGAGAAAAATCACAACACCAAATTATCTGTTGATTATCACATCGCTGTATGTTGAGAGCACACCTGGAACATTGTTTGTAGTTTTGGCCTCCATATCTTAGGAAGGGTATAATTGGTATACAGGGAGTGCAGTGAATGTTAACCCGAAATATTCATGGGATGGCGGGACAGACATTTGAGTAGAGATTTAGCCGATTCGGATTATACTCGCTGGGGTTCAGAACAATCTGTGGTTCTCTAATAGAAAGCTATAATATTCTAAGAGGACTAGACATCATAGATGCCAGAATAATGTACCCATGGAGGGGGAGTTCAGAACCAGGAGTCACAATCTGAGGATTTGGGGTAGACAATTTAAGACTGAGATCAGGAGAATTTATTCACCCAGAGAGTGGTGAGCTTGTGGAAGTCGTTTCCACAGCAAGTGGTTGATAACAAAACACTGTATGCTTTCAAGAAGGTATTAGATATCGCTCTCTCGGTCAAAGGGATCAAAGGTTATGGGGAGAAAGAGGGAGCAGGCTATTGAGTTGGATGATCATCCATGATCAAAATGAATGGCCGCATAGAGACACTAACAGCTGTGAATTCTCCTCCAAATCACCCACCATCCTGACTTCGAAATTTATCAGTCTTTCCTTCATTGATTGTATGCTAAAATCCTGAGATTCTCACTTTCTCCCCAACAACACCGACGTTGTACCTACATCACCTGGGCAGCAGCAGCAAAAGGGTTCGGCTAAGAGCGATGAGGCCGAATGGTCTTCTCATGCTTCTAGTTTCTGTTCTTCTATTTTTCTATGATTCATCCCTTTTTTATGTCATAATGTAGCTATCCTGTATAAATTAATTCCCAACATTCATTCCTTTGATCCTAGGTTTTGATCCGTCAAAGCATTTTTGTTGCTATTGTTATGCGGTGAGACGTTATACCTCATGCGATCATTCAGGCAGAGAATCCAGATACGCACCACCCTCTGGTTATTGTATTACTCCACAACGGACTTCTATTCCCTTTATTTTTATTTGAACCAAGTCAACGCCCCTTGGATATTAGCGGTGCCTCAAAGAGAACTAGGTCATTTCTATCAACTTTATCTGCCGCCATTCAACTGCATAATTGTTTGGTGGAGCTCAATTTAATATTCACACATTCGATTATATTATGAAGAAAACAACCCCAGCATAACAAATCATTCCTCATAGAGTGCATTTTCGGTTTCTGGCAATAACGCCTGAATCCCCTCTCTGTCCTCTTTCAGATGTAATAACATTTTTCGTGTAATGCAGTTACCAGAAATGTGAACAGTATACTGGTAGTGGAATAGATAGGTTTGTGCAATAATACTTGCACAAATTTCTTGTTCTCATATTCTATACATTGGCCAAGAATGGGAATATGCTGTATGACTTCTTATGGTGAATGTTCTTTAAGGGAATAAGCCAGGCTGGACCGATTCGCTTATTTACTCGGTAATTCTATTGAATCTCACTCAACCAACTGTTCATATGACACATTCCAGATCATCGCAAAAATCAATTCATCTCCAGCCTCGTAATATCATTGCTCCAATTATTAATTATCAATTACAATGATGATAAAATGGATATTTTGTTATTATTATTATTATTATTTTTACTATTATGTAAGGGTATGTTAATTGGGGTGAGAGGAGAAGATTGCTGAGGTGATCTCGAGCTTATTCCAACCTGTTTAATTTTGTTCAAATAGAAGGTGATCGACCCTGTTATATTTGAATGCACATATACTGGGTTGCATAGTTTGTGTTCAGCTAAACTCCCTGAGTCTCACTCATCAAGAGGTTTTTGATTATTCAGTTCTCAACAGCAACACTTACAGAGAATGTAATTGCTGCAGTAACACCACTGCCTGCTTCAGTCTGATTATCCATCTATCACAGTTACATCGTTTAAATATACTTTCCTGGAAGGCCTCTGGCAGAGTCAGAGGTTATTGCTCATTGATCTTAGGCGAAACCTTTTACTGCTGCATCCCAGGTGATGTAGGTACAATGTCGGTGTTTTTGGGGAGAAAGTGAGAATCCCAGGATGTTAGCATACAAACAATGAATTAGCGACTGGTAAATTTCGAAGGCAGGATGATGCGTGATTTTGAGGGGATTTCACAGCTGTTACTGTGTCTACGCGACTTTTGCTATTTTCCTCTTCGGCCACCTCTAACCTTGGTTTCCAAGGTACCCTTCAAGCAGGCTTGGCGCCCTGATGAGCATAATTTTGTAGACGGTACACATTGCATTGAAGATGACTATGTTGGGGGGGGGGGGCACAATATGATTATCGTGATGTTTATAAAGTAGCGAGGGATTGGGACCTGTCCAAGTGTCTGGTAGATGCAGGCGGGGCAGGAAGTGGTGCAATGTTATTGTCACTGAACTGTTTGTCGATTCTGTTAAACACCCATCTTGTTCGCTAATGCCCTTTACTGAAGGTAACCTGCTGTTCTCATCTGATCTGTACTAGATGAGATTCTAGACGCACAGCAACATGGTTGGCTAATAAAAATTCCCTCTCAACATGGGCAATTACGGATGGGCACTAAATGCTGGCCGAGCAAATGACGCACACATTCCACGAACGAATTTTTAAAGAAATCATATCAAGGTAATTTTATAAATCTGTGAAGCGTCCATGATAATGAAATTAATGGAACGCTAGGTTGATGGAGTGAGATTTAAAGAGGCAGAAATAAGCTCGTGTGGACAATAAATAGTGGCCTAGAACTGCTTTGTCGGACTGACTGCTGCTGTGCCGTAAATACTTGGCAACACTTTAGGAAAATGTAGACATTAATCCCAACTTGCTGACAAGTTCTATAGACCTTGATATACAAATATAAGATATTCAAAAACAAAGCAAGAGGAGAAATCTGCTAACTATAAGAGCAAGTTTTAGGCTATAGAAAAAATGCATGTTTTCAGGTTGAATTAGTGGTAATTCGTTATTTTCCCGTTAATTCTGTGCGAAAAGCAGGTCTACTGGTTTCGTTACAAAAGATCCAGGACATGGAGAGAAGATTTCCCAGGGTAATAAAGGACAGAGGGAATTTGCTTGAGAAAAATGGAGACAGAAAATGCAATACAGGGAGGAATTAAGAGTCAGAAGGTCGCAAACGCTCCCTCTTGCTATGACTCCGTGCCAGAAGGGGAAAGGCACAAAGACAGATAAGGGTAGAGGAAAAGTTTGCATAATAACAAGAAATTGTGCTGGAAGACAGAGGTGCAGAGTAACATAATTGTGCAGCACGTTGAAGATTTCATAGATTTGAGATCCATTTGTTCCTGTTCATAAGCTAAATTGTCCAGCGTCCTCATAGAAGAAGACCTCAAGAGCATTCCGTCTTGGGCTGGTAATTGGCAAGTGACATTCACACTACATAATTGTCGGCAATGACAATCTCCACAGAAAAAAATCTATGGAGCTCTCCTTGCTGTCTAAAGATATTACCTTGTCCGAAATCCCAACCTTCAGCATTCTGGTTTTGGAATTTGCTGTCGAATTAGCTTAGTCGATTTGTTGCGGTGCCTATTTAGATTGGAAACAATGAAGCCGCTGTGTACCTGTGGTGTGAGGTTGAGAGTTTTTGGCTAAGCGTAATTGAAGTGGGATTATGTGTCCTTCAAAAAAAAACCTGTACACTCCACAGCTGTTGCCACATCCTGGCACTTTATTTTCTGATGTGTGAAAGTCACTGAATATTATCATTACCAGTGTTCACCCTCAACCTAATGTTGGAGTGAAGTTACTTGATAAAGCAGCTGCAGATGGCCTGGCCTGATTAAGGTCTGAAACGCTGGAGGCCATGTCCTGGTGTGAGTTGATCACCCTCCACTCAAAATATCAATATTTCTTTGTGTTTTGTCCGAGCTCAAACATTGAAGGCCTTCCCTCAATCTTCAAATGACTTCAAATTGGAGCAGGATATTTCATGTTTTATTTGGTCAAATGTTGTTTGTTTGTTTGGTTGTTCATGCATTTACTTATGAATTTACGTATTAATTAATTCATTTAATTAGCTGGTTAGCTAGTTAGTTAGTTAGTTATTAGAAGAGCCATACAGACTTGAAACGTTAACTGTGCATTGAGAGATTTCAGGTGTTCATATTTACAGACTTTGTCAGTCCATCCTTTTTCTAAAGAGTCTTTATAATTTTCGAAGCGGATAAGAACGTCCAAAAGTGTCAATCCTATCCCGTGAGCAAGACGATATCCAGGTTCCATGGATTTCTGTCGAAATTTCTGAGCCTTGGTTCCACAGAAGAGGACCAAACATATTTTATCACATAACCTTTCAACCTAGTGAAAATGTTGCCTGTCCAATGAATACTGATTTTATTTATTGACAAATGGGCAGGCCCCTGAGATAGGAGGTATAAGATCATTTTCTTGTCCATTTCTCGAGCGGTTTTTTGATATCCCCTTGTGCCTATCGACAACGCATGTCTTGTGTGAAATGAGTCTTTCAGTGCTTAAAAAAATAAGGACTGTTTCATAGTGTTACAACAAAGCCAGTTATTGGAGATAAGACCCTTATAAAATTGAGGTGACGACCATTCGAAATCCCCAACGATTTCATTTCTTAAATTCATACTCTCACGATCCCGCCATTCTAATAACTATCTATTTTTCCTCCTTTAAGCTCGTTGCTCCCTCGGTCGATTCTAACTTTTCTTATGTGTCCCCCACTCCCACCCCCACTCCCACCCCCATTCCCCCCCCCCACTCCCATCCCCCCCCCCCCCCCCCCCCCCCCCCCCCCCACCCCCCCGCAAACCCACCTCCGAAAGAGGTGCCTGCGTTCTCCTAAAAACATGAATTTCCACGCAGGTTATTCACGAACATAAAATGATAGATACTGTGATCGGTACTTCTCCCACTGTAAAGGAAGGAATGCTTGATTTCGGGATCTGAGGAGATATTCATAGCAGAAATAGGGGTTCAACAAGGATCTAAGGAAATGTGAAGTAGGAGCAGGAGTGTACAATTGCTGCCCTCAAGCCTGCCCTGCTTTTAAATAATGTCATCGCTGAACGTTATTTATTATTCATTCCTGGGATGTGGACTTCGCTGGCTGTGCCAGCATTTATAGTTCATCCCAAATTTCTCTTGAGAAGGTGGATGTGAGCTGCCTTCTTAAACCGCTGTAATTCATGTGGCGTAGGAACACGCTGGAATGCAGTTGCAACTAGTGTTGGGGAAGGCAAACTGAGCATTTCGTCCAAGTAGCATGGAAAATAAGAGTAGGGAAGATTAATTCCACGTTTGCAAGCCATTGGTGGGAGCACATCAGGGCTGCTGTATGCATTTGCAGTATTCGTGTTTGAAAATAAAAACAAACACACATATAATTGCATAAGGAAGAGTTCAGGGAACTTTTACCCCACATTCTCTTAAGCTGAAATATTAATTTTCTGGAGAAATGATGATCCGATTGGCTCCATAATCATTGAAACTTACATGCATGAGGGGTCACCTTGCTGAATCATATCAGATTCTGAGTGGTCTTGACACGGTTGTGGACAGGATGACGTCTCCTCTTTCGGTTCGAATAGAACGAGCAGGCAAGAAATTTGGATAAGATCGAGGTAATTTACTTTTTCTCTCAGATGTCTTTTGTCTGTGGAATTATCTCCTGCAGAAAATAGTGAAGCCCGAATCATTGAATTTATTCAAAGCTTTTACTGAATCGATAAATATTGATTTTAAATAGACTTTTTGTCGTACATAACTTGATGATTGCTGGAAAAATACATGTCTAAGCTTTATATCTTGTACTTATCAGGACTTTTCACAAGAACACCAATAAAAGGGGGGAAAAGCAATTTATACTGTATTTGAAGAGCGTAATGATGGGTTGGCGAGTGGCGTTGCGATGCAGTTAGCTAAAATTGATAGTTACCGAAATATAAGTACCATTGTTTGATATTTCAGCCAGGCAACATGACTCTGATTGGTCAAGGCATTGCCCCGATGAATGAGTCAGCAAATGACTGTCACCTATCTTATTTTACTCAAACAATGGATGAGTGTACATGCTCTTTCTGTCAGCTCAGAAAAAACGGTCTGAACAATTTATTATCCAAGTGCCCACTTTTCCTTTCATTCCATGACCTAGAATTTTGGTCGCAGGTTTGCCCTGTGGCATTGTGACAAATGCCTTTCGAAAATCCGTACACACCACATCGACATTGTTCTGTTTATCAACCTTCTCTTTTACCTCCTCACAACACCCCGCATTTCTTCAGCACCCCAATGCTTTTCCCTAGCTTCTGATTTTTTTTTAGAAAATTTATCTACGTTTAAATTATCAGACCCAAGCCCTGGCAAACTTGCAACCATATATTTGTGATGGCTAACAGGGCAGATATAATTATCTCTCTCTGTGCTATTAGAAATGATTTGTGCTTCCAGATATAGAGGCTTCAAGGTTCGGTTATTTTTGATTTTTTGCAGCTATGTCATCACTGGCCTTATCAGGGCAATCTCAAGGATGCACGGTATGTCTATTCCTGACACACTCTGGTCATCAATGACAAAAAAGATTGTCCTGCTCTTGTCTTTAATTGTATGCCCTTGTTTTACAAGTTAAGACATTGTATTATACCGTGCCCGCTCCCGGCACCACCGCCCACCCCATCCGACCCCAATGTATTTGAATGTAATCTCTGTCTTCCTGATTAGACGACTCCCCAGAACACTGGCACCCGTGAAAATAAGGAGGTGAAGCTGGACTCCATGATACAGCTCCCACTTCCCAGTGCCTTTTGGTCAAACCCAATTCTGCTGCACCAGACTTTGAGTCGCACATTCATGTCTCTAATCTTATTCGTCTCACACAAATATACTCATGGCTGAGCTAATAATCCAGAGTTCATTAACTCTGAGCTTCTATGTTTTTCTCCACCTTTAGCTACTTATACTCACGAAATGGAAACACTTTCCTCTCCTTATCTATATCATTCCTGCCCCCTTGCACCCGACAACTGGTTCCTTCAATTCCCCTCCATCAGTGAGCAGTTAGCATCAGAATGACAACTCCAGGCTCTTGGCCCTCGGCTGCAGCGAACTCACTCTGTTCCCCCGACAACACTGTCTCCTATAACCACTGCTTCCCTAATAACCCATCGCCCCCCACTTGGATGGAATCCTGTACCACGTTGCCATCGTTATTTCGCCTATGTGCCTTGCAATTCACGCTCTCGTCTGTTCAAGCTGGAAGAACCGGATATCTGTTGGACCATTGCAAGGACTGAGCCTCTTCCACTTAGCCCATCTCAACCCACACACTATTTAGCTACCACGCAATCTCTTCCCCTTTCCATGACGATGAACAAAATCAGACGCGATTGCCCTATTTTACCTGATTAACATCTAGAAGGTTCTCCTTCCCTGATGCATTGCAGTGTCTTTGCTCGTTCTCCAGATCTCGCCGATTATTTCCCCGCCCCTCATGCCGGTTCGTCGTCTCATCACCAAACTTGAAAGGGACATGGAAGTGTAAAAATGAAGAGCGCAGATCATTTGACTTTTTTACAGTCACATCATCCTTACCATGATGACAAGAAAGGGTTTGACATACTGACGGAACAGAAAATTTATCTCTGGCATTCATATATTGAGCTCCTGCAGAGTTGGGTAGTACTCTTGGCTGTCAATGAGGAACCTCAACCATTGTGTGGCATCAAGAGTTGGAGATTAATTGATCAACAGACGAAACGGATTAATGGCAGATGGGAGGCACCAACAAAAGATCCAGAAAGAGGTAGAATATTAGCAAATATGAACGCACCGATGTGCCTGTGAGAAGAATTTGTGAACCACTCAGATAACTGTTTTAGAAATCCTCGAAAGGGTGGAATGAAAGCAGACATTTAGCATAAGGAAGCATTGCTTCCATAATTCCTGCTGCAGGAGTTGGAAATGTGAACCATTAGAGACAACATGAGGAATAGGGGGAAATGAGTGGCTGACCTAAGTGTCCACCCCGATTAGGCTCATTTACAAACTTGATGGTGTGTGAAACGAGGGGAATTTTACCATCTGGGGGAAGCTCTTGTGGTTAAATCAATTTGGGCTAATTCTATCATGTTCTGTATCAGCCTTGAAAGGGCCAATTGGGTTTAATATTTGTAATTTAGTATCTATCTCTAATGTGGTCTATGCAGTATTTAAGAAAGGTTGTCTCTTCCCTTACGTTTGGGGTGTGGAGTGTTTCCTCCTTTCCTGAATGACATTTTCCTTATTTACTTCGTTACACTGATATTATCAAATATAACTGTTATGTCACCTCACTCCTTCTTCTTCTCTTTTCTTCTTCTTCTTCTTCTTCTCTTTTCTTCTTCTTCTTCTTCTTCTTCTCCTCTTTTCTTCTTCTTCTTCTTCTTCTTCTTCTTCTCTTTTCTTCTTCTTCTTCTCTTTTCTTCTTCTTCTTCTTCTTCTTCTTCTTCTTCTTCTTCTTCTTCTTCTTCTTCTTCTTCTTCTCTTGTCTTCTTCTTCTTCTCTTTTCTTCTTCTTCTTCTTCTACTTCTTCTTCTTCTTCTTCTCTTTTCTTCTTCTTCTCTTTTCTTTTTCTTCTTCTTCTTCTTCTCTTTTCTTCTTCTTCTTCTTCTTCTTCTTCTTCTTCTCTTTTCTTCTTCTTCTTCTTCTTCTCTTTTCTTCTTCTTCTTCTTCTTCATCTCTTTTCTTCTTCTTCTCTTTTCTTTTTCTTCTTCTTCTTCTCTTTTCTTCTTCTTCTTCTCTTTTCTTCTTCTTCTTCTTCTTCTTCTGCTCTTTTCTTCTTCTTCTTCTTCTTCTCTTTTCTTCTTCTTCTTCTTCTTCTTCTTCTTCTTCTCTTCTCTTCTTCTTCTTCTTCTTCTCTTTTCTTCTTCTCTTTTCTTCTTCTTCTTCTCTTTTCTTCTTCTTCTTCTCTTTTCTTCTTCTTCTCTTTTCTTCTTCTTCTCTTTTCTTCTTCATCTTCTCTTTTCTTCATCTTCTTCTCTTTTCTTCTTCTTCTCTTTTCTTCTTCTTCTTCTTCTCTTTTCTTCTTCTTCTTCTCCTTCTTCTTCTCCTTCTTCTTCTTCTTCTCCTTCTTCTTCTTCTTCTTCTTCTTCTTCTTCTCCTTCTCCTCCTTCTCCTCCTTCTCCTCCTTCTCCTTCTTCTTCTTCTTCTTCTTCTTCTTCATCTGATTCTTCATCTCTTGCTTTTTCTTGTAAAATATTATTATTATCATTATTATTAATAATAATATATATTGTAGTGCAATAACATTCATTTAACACATTGCAAATCATTGTCACTAATTGCTGTTCTGTCTAAAGGACGACTCCGAATATAAGTGAGACCATGCAAGGGATTCCCATGCCATTCGAGGGCAGGCATGATGAAGAGAGGCAAATACCTACGGAGAGAGAACCATTAAAAGTATCAACTAAAGTACGGACCTGCTCAATTCTTTCAAGCACCTCCGCAGCTCCTTCGCTGTGGCTGTTGGCTCCAAAATGAGACACATGGCAGGGATTAGCCGAGGAATGGAAGAGAGCCAGAAACAACATAATGCTGCCAAAAATAAAAGAAAACCAGTAAGTTCTTCATAATCAATTCACAGAGCTGAGCTCAAAGAACAGTTTTTTTTTTTGTTGAGCAAATTGAGGTTTGTTTCTTTTTGTGTAGATATGCAGACCTGAGAGACACCTTTGGAACACCGCACATCCCTTTCCCAAGCCCCCAACGCGACCCCATCGTTACCTGAAACGCTGCAACAACTATTCTAGGGATCTCATCATATCGCCGCCATGTTTGCTGCTAGTCAGTAAAATGAAGCTTGAGTTTAAAACTTTGACTAGAAAAAGAAGCAATGCTACCTCTCTGGAATGATCTCAGGTGTTTGTTTTTTTTATTAATTTCTCTACATAACTAATGTAATTGAATATTTTACTCCGCTCTTCAACTATTCCCGGAACTTGTGCTGTATTACATCATAAATAAATGGTTTTCTGCATCAACCTCAAATGCCCAACATAGATTAGACTTGTGGAAAGTTGCAGTTGTTATTCA
Source organism: Cetorhinus maximus (assembly GCF_964194155.1). Classification (NCBI taxonomy): domain Eukaryota; kingdom Metazoa; phylum Chordata; class Chondrichthyes; order Lamniformes; family Cetorhinidae; genus Cetorhinus; species Cetorhinus maximus. The sequence continues at coordinate 5,579,713 of NC_135894.1, read as the reverse complement.
TGGAATCGGTTTCTGTTATAGCATAATTCAGGGAATCGGAAATAAATGTAAGACACCAATGAGCGAAACAGCCGGATATGGCGGAGAATAAAATCATATCGGCCCTTCTGCTCGCCATTTCTGGGTCACTGTGTCCCTCTAACATTCTATGACCTCTGGGTCACTCATGGGCTGGACTGACAACTACGATGTTCCTGATTGTCAAAGTGTTGTACCCCAAAATAGAAATAAAAAAGGGAGCAATGTGTTAAAGCCCAGCCAAACTTAAAAAATCCCATTAATCCATGCTCATTAAGATGACATTAATCAGAATAGTCAGTGGGATAAATATGTTGATTTGTATTCCAGTGTATTGTATAAACACGTTTTATGAGCAAAATGCTGGTCGTTGCTGGACCGAAAGCCACAGTTCTCTAGGTGAATTTTTTGATTTCTAACCTGACAACAGACGTCTATAGATCAATAAAATTGGAAAGTAATGCCGAATTAAACAAAGCAGCTTGTGGCTGTACAAGTAATGATATGTGCAACTCTTGAAAAACCAAGCTGAGGATGTCGAAGGAAGAGGGGACATTATTGGTTCTCAGTCAACTTTCCAACCACTGAGATTAACTGGAACTCGAATATATTGCACATTGAAATATGGAAGGGCAGATTGACGTGTATTGTGATGTAAATGGGCTGCTGCTTTGGAAAGAATCAGACCTCAGAGGAAAGGAAGTCACGCATAGTTGTGGGAAAGTCAGAGAAAATGGAAATGGTGGCTGAAGATTCAGAGCCTGAACAGAACTTTAGTGACTGGAAGCCCGTGTCCAGTGGCGTAAAACAGGTTCTTTGTCCCCCACTATTTGTCATTTATATAAACGACACATATGACTATCTGGTGGGTAGCATTACTAGGTTTGAGGATAACACAAAGATTGTGCGGGTGCTTAACAGTGAGGTTGAGTGCCGTGGGCTGCAGAATTATATAGACGGGATGGTCATTTGGGCAGATAAGTGGCAGATGGAATGTAACCCTGAAAATTGTGAGGTGATACCCTTTGGACGGTGCAATTTGAGAAGGAAGCATTCAATGAACGGCATGACAGTAGGAAGTTCTGAGCAACCACGGGACCATGTTATTGTTGTCCATAGATCACTGAAGGTGGAGGGGCATCTTATTAGTGTGGTGTAAAATCATATGGGAAACGTGTCTTTATCTATCGAGGCATAGATTACGTAAGCCGGGAAGTCATTTTGAAGTTGCATAGATCCTTGGTGAGGCCTCAGGTGGAGTACTGTTTTCATTTCTGGACGGTAAATTATAGGAAGCATGTGATTGCACAGGACGGGGTACAGAGGAGATTCAACATGATGTTGCCTGTGATGAAACATTTATGTTATGTAGAGAGGTTGGATAGACTTGGGTTGCATTCGTTGGTGCAGAGAAGACTGATGGGCGGCCTGAGAGAGGTGTAGAAGATTACGATGGGCATGGACATGGTGGATAGTGAGCCGCTGTGCCCCTTAGTTGAAGCGTCAGTCACAAGGGGACATAAGTTCAAGGTGAGGGGCAGGAATTTTAGGGGGATGTGAGGGAAAACATTTCACCGAGAGGGTGATGAAAGTCTGGAATGCGCATCCTTTAAAAAGAAACTGGATGAATACCTGGTACATCATAACATTCAAGTCTATGGGCCAAGTGCTGGTTAATGGAATTAGGGAGGTATGTCAGGTGTTTCTCACATGTCGGTGCAGACTCGATGGGTCGAAGTGCCTCTTCTGCACTCTGTGATTCTGTGATTCTGTTAAGGACAAATGTTCTGCAAGTGAAGGAAATGAACAATTACATAATGTTGAGTACATACATTCGAAAACTTCTCTATATTGAAGATGGGATAAGGAAATATATTTGATAAACAAACGCAAGGAAAGATAAACGCCATGTTATGGATGAAGTGACCAATACATAGTGTAAGAGGGGAAGAAGAAAAAGCAGGTGCACGTTTATCTGCCATTTGAAATCACATATAATGTGATAATGCAGCGGAATGGCGGGCGTCAGAAACAGGTGTTTCCTTTTTTTATATAAAAGAACGTAGGCCCATTCCAGAAAATTATATATGCATTACAAATAGAGAAGAGAGGGACAAATTTGGTGATTGTTTGTGAAGGGTTGCGTGGTCAGCCTGGTGAAGCGCTGCAACCAGGTCCAAATGTTGTTCAGAAAATGTTGCCGTTGTCAAAATCACGTTTGATATCGTTTCTGACTTTGCAGAAACCTTGTGAATTCTGTTGGAGGGGAACAAACCTCATTCCTGGGATTCAAGCACAGAGTTCTGGGAAAGATTGGAACGCATTTTGGGGCAACGCCAAACTTGGGAATATTTAAGGGAAAGGGAGTTTGGAGAGCTGACAGTAATTTGAATGGACAGCGGGTTAAATTCACTTTTTGTGAATTAGAGACTCATGTTGACCGATTAGATTCCAGGCAGGAAGACATATAAAATAAAGAGATGGAAGAATTTACAATACCGTCAAGTGAGAAGAAACACGTTGGAATTCGGCTAATCCATATGAGGAGCCAATAAACTGAGGCGCAAGGTCCATTGAAACTTAAGATAAGCCGGGCCTCGCTTTCTCAATTCGATTCCCTTCCCCATGCAGAAGTTCGAAATCTACTCCAATCAGGTCAGTCACTCTCAGAGAGGGGGTCAGAGATAGATTGGGTTGGGGTGAGGTGGAGATGGTGGAATGGGGTGGAGGGAGAGAGAGAGAGAGAAAGAGAGATGTGGCCATTGCTGGACGGGGACCGGAATGGATAAAATTTGCTTCCAAGGGATTTAAAGCGATCCTCATGAAGCCCCTACCGGAATAAAGAAAACGGATGCAATTATGTAAGCAATAATTCATGCGTCTGAAGTGTTTAGATTGCTGAAGACATTTTATGAAGCGAATCTGTGTCTGAACAGATTGGAACTGAGAAATGGAACAGGTACACGGAGGTGAGTGCCTGTGGCTGTTTTTCCCTCTCTTGACTGCAGTGACCGTCCTGCCTATCCTACAGTCCACTTTACGTCCTTCCTCCAGCCTTCGCCTTAATTCACAATGGTGCAGTACTCCTTGTCCTGTCCCTAATGAGAAACTCTGGAGAATTATTACATTGCTGCTTTTTAATCACTCAGACACACACTGAGCTTTTGTCAATTATTTTATTTGCGAAATAATTGAATAATCGATGAAACAGAATATTTCACCGCCCTCTTGTGCTGAGCTCTGAACTTGGATTGAGTAGCCCCATAAAAAAGCATGTTGTGCAAAAAATCAAACTGAGCAGCATTATTACAACTTATCTCAATATATTTTCGGAATCGTTATGGTTTTTGGGATCTTTCGCTGTAATGTTATTTTATATGAATTCTATAAAAAATAACAACCACTTAAGAATGAAGCTGCCGGTAATTGTGAAGAGTAAATTCTTAGCTTTCCTTCTGCTATCAATCTCTGGGTAACTTTGATTCTCCACATTGCTCTGACCTCTCAGTCGTTTACGGACTCGACTGGCCACTATAACGTGCTTGACTGTCAGAGTGTTAAGCAACAGAATTACAGCAAAGAGGAGCAATCGATTTAAAAACGTGTCAAACAAGTAAATCCCCATCCTCCCACTTCCCGTGTAGACACTTGGCTTTAGGTTGCAGAAGCAAGGTACATTTTCATGTACGTTTCCAAGTTCAATTCCAAAGTAAAATGGGATGATTTCTGCGAGAGGAAATTGCAAGTCATTGACAGAACCACAGCTGCATTTTTCTCAGAGCAATGCCTTCCTCTCAAACGCCGGCAGAAAATAACCACAAATCGGTCAAAAGAGAAAGCGACAATGAACCAGGCAGAACAATCTGTGTCCGCACGACTCAGGGTCACGTTAACATTACAAACAGGGATTATGTTCAGGAAAGACACTTGGAAATAATAATTATTGATCTGATGCAGTATGGCCTCAGTGATAATGACCAGCATATCTGCCATTGCCATGGCCACCAGATAGCGCGTGGTGAAGTAGGGGAATCCACATTTTACCAGGGATAGGATTGCAATCGCTTGGAAGTTAACTGTAAGCGAAGGAAGGGAAGATAGGCTATAAATCAAAGATCGAACATCCTCCTTGTTCACGCTAGAGATTAACGGCAGAGTTTCAGCAACAGGAACGGATGTGTGGGATGCGAATCAGAAGTGGAAATCTTAACATTCCAAACTCTATTCTAGACCTTCAACAAACATTGCACTCCCTGGGATATTTTGGTGCGAACAGGATTCGGGCAAACAACTGCTCCCAGAATAAGTGTTGCAAATTTCACCACGTACTGATATGGGAGCCTCTGATTTCATCTATTTCGCAGGTGTACATTAACCATCCTAGTTTCAGTATCACGGCTCACGCCCCATGCAAAGACACGCAGGTTTGGCAATCTGGCCGTCAACCACACCCGGTCAGCACCCATTACCCGGCCCCCCACCCCTGCCCGCAAAGTGTCCGAATTTCCCAGAAGTGGATCCTCGATGGTATCAGAACGCACTCCCCCATTATTGAACTCCCCTGATTGAGCTAGTCCATCACGGGACTATTACCAGTCACAGCTTAGGATCATTCCCACTCTCCACCGAACGCCGGTTCATAAACTCCCATGGTGCAAACAATCACCGGGATCTGATCTATACTGGAAGCAGACCCATTCCAGGTTTCCAACGTTAATTCTTGTGAAAAGACCACTTTGTAATGAAAATAATTGCGGCAAACAGGTATAAGAATTGAGATAATATAAACTCGAAATATGCCTCAAAATGGAAGATGTATGTGCCATTGAAATGCAGCCTTTCTGTAGGAAATTTGGACCATTCGTTTTTCCAACTTTACTCAGCCCCGCCACCCGCTCACACATTATTCCTTTACTTTGATGATTGCACGGAGACCTTGTCCTTCCATTGAGGCCTAGGAGGATTTAACTTGCTCATCACCTCCAATCGGATATAATCCTGAAATTAGGTGTTTTGAAGGTGAGGTGGCAAAAAAGGACCCTCAAAACAAAAACCGCACCACCTGCGGAAGCTCTCAGTGCTGTATTTCTTCTAGGATCAGATCAGCTCACCGAGCTTCCGTCTCAGGAATAGAACCCCGTCCGAGCAATCAGACTGCCCAGCAACACCCCACCCCGCGCCCGCACGCCCCTCCCTTCTGTTCATCCCTCCCCACACACAAAAACACAGAGACACAAACTCCTTGAGGGATCAAATAATTTTGGGGATTGGAAACCCCTGTGGATCTGAACAATTATTAGGGATCGGATCAATTTTTCACCTCCAATCTTCCACGGCTCTGGGCCTCCACGCAACATTTGACACCCCGGCGATCATAGCAAACATCGGCTATTTAATATTTCAGTCGCTCACCCCATCTCCTATTTTTAAATTTAAAAAATAATGAAGGTGAAAGGGGTCACAGCAGAGAGTCTAACTGGATGCTCTGGGAGACCGGGCATGGAAAATAGGTTAAGAAACGAAAGCTCCAGTGACCCAGGCAATATTTTTTATGTTGAATAGACGAAAGGCGCCAGTGGTGCAGAGCAGACTGCCATCGATGTATTTTCAACACTACCAATGTGTAGCAAACTCGCTCATGCAAACTGAAAACTGATTCTGAATTGCAAGAAGTTTAATTAATCCTTTGTTTACGTGGATGGCGATTTCGGGGCCTTGGGTATTGATTGGATGGAAGTAAAGAAACATCTGTACTGGAAGGTGAAAAAAATAAGAGCTGTTGGGTGGGGTTACGAAATTGACCGTGCGGTACGGAAGGCGAGGAAATATGTGTTTGATGGCGGACCTACCTGGATGTGGCTGCAATGCTCGAGGATGATGAGTTCAGTGTGAAGACTGATTGAGTTGATAGTAAGGAGAAGAAAAGCATTATAATTGTAGTTGCATTGAGGACAATGGGCGATACCAGTTACAAGGGAAGTGGGATAGAAACTTACGATAATGCTGTTAGCTAGAGTGGGGGACATGGGCTGAGGATTTATGAAGACAGTTCTGAAAAAAAAGAAGGAACCAGTGTGGAATGGAGCATCGCCATAATGGACGGAACGAAGCTCGTGAATCTGGAAACATTCGAACAGACTATTTGGGGAAAGAAAATATAATCATGGGAACTGTGCGATTCGGCAAGTTGATAGCAGAAACTTACGGGCAGCCAATTATCAAAAAATCAAATCAGAACTTCCAAGGAATGGCAAGGCACTGTCAGAGACTGATCATGTAAAGGGGAAATGTGATGAAAGTATGCAGTGCAAAGCCAAAGAAGGACAAGGCACCACGACAATCATCAGAGTATTTGAAATGATTTCAAGGTGGATGTGAAGAGGTGCTGAGTAGGATTGGAATAACGAATGTTCCATCTAACGTGCAAAAAATGGATCAGTATTCGACGCGGTACACGCACCTTCAGTGACGTGATTGGACTTTGGATTATTTCAATAATTACACCTGAGGTCCACATAACTACATTATTCATAAGTGCCTTTGCAAACATATTGAGGTTTCCTTTCCATGGCCATTGGGGAAGAGAAGAGATCCATGGTTAAAGGAGGTTGAATAAATGTAAACATTTTAATTGGAAATTGGCCCTCCCAATATCCCATCAGAGGCAGCAGGATTTACACGGAACCGGGAACTCGATTGAAGACGTCCACCGGGTATGATCACATCCACTTTGTGTTCTGGAGTACTGGAATTAGAGAACGGTGGGAAACATTGGCATAGACACAAATGCAAACGGGCTATTGGATCGCATTTCCTCGGAAGTTAATCCAGTTTCTGGGCAGTGGAGGCAAACAATTTTAGCTCAGTTTAACATGATTGAAGCAAATTTTCAATGAATTTCTAAAAGTCTTCGATAACTTATAAGGCAACATAAATGTGACAACTCGAAGAACAAGAGGTGTTGCAGGCCAATTATCATAATGATTAGAAAGCTGGCGGTTAAAACAGAAAACAGCGAGGAGGAGTTAAAAGGGGCTCGCCCCGAAAGGCAGGAGCTGGGAAATGGAGATTCAGATGGATCGGCGCTGTGTCCACAGTCATAACAATTTACACCAGCAACATGGAGTCAGGAATCCGAAACGCAATTTCAAATTTAACAGAAAATCCAGCCCCGGTGTAAAAATAAGTTTGCTAAATCAACACCGGAAATGAATACCAATGTGTCTAGGTGACAAAGAGGTTCAGGTGTACAGATTCACATATCATTTAAAACAGCAATGCAGGTGAACAAGACAATAGCATGATACACAAATATTGGGGTTCCCCTCGATAGGAATGCGATAGAAAATAGAGAAAAAAATGAGATTACATAACATAGAATCTTCATTATATTACTTTGATCTTACTGTTTACTATGCGTCCTCCAGATTGCAATAAAAACATTTTCATATACTGAAGAAGCTGCAGTTTTGAGTTAGTGATTTTACATGTCAGAATATGTCACATTTCGCCTCATCATTAACAGTTTTCTGAATTTATTATTTACTACCCGGGTCTGATACATGCACTTCAAAGTGTTGACATGTTTATTCCTCAGTTACAAATGTATTTGCCCACAGGGAAAAAAAAACTCTATGAATGAAAGGTAATGGCACAGGTGAACTGTGTAAACACTCCGAAACATGGAGAAGAACAGATCTTTCAAAGGTTAGTCATGTCCTCAAATTCAGGAACTACTAACCCCAGTGTCTAATAATTCTGAGTAATAAATACAAATCAAAAAATTGCTTTCAGTTACTATTCTCGGAGTAGCAATGCACTCAGATGACCCTTTAACTATAACTCTGAATTTTAATTCTTTAATGGTGCTTTTAGGTTTTTTAAATGTCAGGAACTATTTGATATATATTTTAGTTGAATCAGTTCATTGCTAAAAGAGACAAATCGAGACACTACCGTCTACATTTGCTCTCAAACATCTTCTACCAACAGCAAGATTCTTGCTGTTTTCAATCCATTCCTTTGGTAAAACACAAGAGAGAATCATGAATGTAGAAGTCACTCACGAAACAATAACATGATTTAAATTTTTAACCAATGCATTCCATTTCAGATTGTGTCATCCAATCAGTATAATGCTATGAAGTTAAGTACTCTGAGTAATACATGATGGCTAGAATCAGGTGCCTCACTCTGGTTAGTTATCTATGCTCAATGAAATTCTACAGTGAACGATGGTCCAAGTAATTCATTAACACTGGCGTCAGATATTCAATTCCATTTGGTGTCACACACTCATTGTGATTTTGCTTTGGGGCTCCATAATGACTCGCCTCAGAGAGTTGCCTGCCCTGAGATATAAATCAATAATAGAGAATGTTCCACTTGATCAGAAAGAAACAAATAACCTAGAGAACCCGTGAGCTCATAAGCAGAGTTTTATGATCAGTTGACGGAATTGATTAAAAAAAACCCAGATAATTCAAGGTATTTGGCTATAGCAAACGCTACCACTTATCGTCTCTTTGTTTTTCGCCGATCAAGACAGAGCATGGAACAGGACCAATCACAGTGTAAAACGAAAATCCAATTCACATACAGACCTACAAAAATAAATGTATCGTCACTTACCAGGAACACCAATGAAAGCAATAATCACGTAGACTATTTTTTCAATAATTTCGAATTGTTTCAAGCATTTTTTTTTCTGTGAACCAATCTCTCTCTTTGCTCTGCAGACAATCTCTATGCTCAAAAATCAGACCAGATATATTCTCAAGGTCATTATTTATGCTATGTAAGACCTTCACCGGGGGGATTGATGTTGAAACATCGTGCGGGGTTGTTAGGTTTATTTCTGAGAAAGTCCTGGAAATGTTCAAAGACTGGAAAATTCCGATTTCATGAATTAACTAATAATATCTCGAAGCTGGGTTTTCTTGCAATGAGGTTGTTTTCGCAAAAACAATCAGTCCCATCTTTCGATTTTACTTTGCTTAACTGATGTCCTTCACTCATTTGTGAACATTTAGCAATTCAATTCCAACTCATTTAGTGCCTCTCTCAGGGCTGTTCTATAGCACTGTGGAATTTAAGTGCTGAAGTTAACAGTGGTCCTTCCGTTATATTATTATAGTGAGATTTATGTGAGTTTGCAATGTGGAAGGAAGATAATAAAGCACCTGAAACTCATTCAAATCCAGCAACAAATGCGAGCTCTCAGTCAACTTCAACAGTGGCAACTAATTGAACGGTTTAAAACCAATTGAAACCTCAAAAAATCTGTCATTCCAAAGGACACAGCCCTTCCATTGGATACAGGCTCTGCATTAAATGACCTACAGCCTGCAAAAAAACTTAATCGGATTAAAATTCCCCCAAATAACCCAATGTTTCAAACTCATTAAAAAACTCAAAAGCGCAAGTCCCATGTAAAGAAGGCGTCACCTCAGGCATATCCACCCTATCACACCATTGAAGCAACTCAACCTAATCCAGCATGTCAAGCGAACAAATCACTTCGATGGAATACCGTATCTAAAAAACACCTTCAAACTGACAAAGTATACAATATTTAATGACCCATTATGTCTGGTGCATCACGCCGGACGAAAAAGTTCGATTAACCATAATCTCGCAGTCCACTTCTTTGCCCAGAGTTCTAAAGCCAATCGCACAGCAAACATTTATATCCAGACGTTGGTGGGAATCGCAAAACCTCTGCTTAAAATAGTGGTGCAGAAACCCACCTTATATTTCGAAAAAATAACCAAACAACACTTCGATAAGCACTTGATGATGTGTAACCCACATTGCCAGGGACCATGGTTTTGAAGGTGAGATTAAATTGGATATGCCTTTTAAGGGCTTAGCCTCTTCTTAAGTGTCATATCGCTTGCTATGCTGCTATGTTTCAAATCAATTTCCCATTCATGCAAATAGAAAAAAGGAGCTATTTTTGAAAAAAAATGTTAGGATGGAGTTTGTGAATGCGCCGACCATGTTCGCCAGCTCTGCATTTATCAATGTTCTGAGACTTTCCCGCACCAATTATCCCTATCAATGTGCTAAATATTTCATAGTCGCAAATAATGATGTACCGTGGGAGGCCCCTTGAAACAACGTAGCTTCACCAGCTCTCCACATGCCAATTAATCTAGCTCCATTTTCCTTGTAACTTTCCGTGCTGACATTAGAAAGTCACCACCCTGTCTATTAAGTGAGCTTCGGGCATTTTAGCGCACCCTCTGCACTGACCCTCCGAAAGTGCGACCATCCCTCAGGACTGATACTCTGTCATTGCTGCACTCCCTCATTATGAGCCAGCCGACATTGTGGCACAGCCTCAGTACTGACTCTCTGACAAGTCAGTACCGACGCTCAAATATGTGCAGCGTTCCCTCAGATATGTTAACGTGTCCACCCAAGCTTTTCTGCTCCAGTTTCTGGATTTTTATCTGAAAAAAGAGTGTCTGGTTCAGAGGTGGTTGTTCTGTGTGCTGAGAATCAGCAGACACTCTGTAAATACAGATATACTTTTCACCACTCGTGGATAAATCCATAACTCAATCAAAGGACATGAGATTATTAAAATATCACAATCAAGTATTCATGAGAAAACGTCCTTAAGCATTGTTTGCTCAGAATGTGGAACACATTCGTTACTGAGGTGAATAGAGAAAATAAGTTTAATGGGAATCCGGATAAAGAGATGGAAGGTAAGCAATGGAATATTGTTTTAATTGGGATGAGAGGAAATGCGTGTGGAATTGGTCATGGGCTTTTCCTAACATCTGCTGCCGCACATCGATGCAATCAGTTGCACCAGGCCATGTGTTTAACCCACGATTATCCTCCCTCGGCAGGCCCAGATACTCCAGGTTTCAGGAAATGTGATTTCATGAACCATCTTGTGTTTACACCATTGCCTGCTGTACCTGGAACGAGCAATCAATAAATCCGCGTCACAGACACAGAGCCCTTTCTTCAGAGTACACTTACATTTGGAGGAGGAAGAGTGAGAGAGTGGGTGAGGGTGAGCTAGAGAGAGAGAGAGAGAGAGAGGTATAGGGAGAGACAGGCAATTCTGCCTGTGAAACATCCCAAAGTTTTCAAGCTTTGTTTGTGCTTTTCCAGAAGGTGAACAGGTTGGTGTGTGTTATTCGCTGCACAGACAATCATCTGCGTGCATATAGCTCCTGCATAGTCAATGGGCTGCGTGTATGGGTCCCACATCTTAATTAAGCCCAGTACACATACCGATGAGTTTGATTTTCGTAATTCACAGGATAGTTAATCAGCTTGAAGTGTGTGATTATACTCCATAGTTGATGGTCTCGAGTGCGATTCTCTCCAGAGTAATTGCTGAGCGTGGTTTTGTGAGCCAAAGAGCTCTATGAGGTCAATCTGACCCTACTCCCAGGCCGGAGATCTCAAAACCTGTGATTCATCCCTGTAGGATTAATTCCATTGGAGCGTGGGGAGGGGCTGCTGTCCCCAATCCAGAGTTTATGTGTTCGAAGCGTGTGCTTCCCGTCAATGCCAAGTTCATTAGTGTGCATTTCACCCACATCTCACTCTGAGCGTGATTAAATCATGGAAAATGTACTCGCTCTGCCTGATACACTGCACAGCTCTTGGCATAGTGTGCGATGTATTGATATTGCACGGGGTTCATGTGTTTCATTGACACGAAAACTAAACAATTTGCAGTGTGTCTCTCACCCCATGGCCGAAAACCTTTACTGTATGGTTCTTACCAGTGCATAATGAGCTTGTTTTGTGAGCATCTTCATGTTGACTAAGCTCAATGAGGCGAATTGCTTCCCCTCGAACCATACAGCAAATTATTCAACATGTGTGAAATTTCCCGTCGGTCGGGAAGATCGGTGGTAATTCCCCAAATGGCCTGCGGGCCTGATTTTTAGGACTGAACCATATTTGACGTCACACGTGTGTTCTTAACAGCACAAAAAATTTGCTTGATATACGTGATTTTAGCCAAGGATTGTGAGCAATTTGGGGGTGATTGTCCCAATAGTTGATGAAATTGGAGTGTGTGTGTGATTCCACTAATTGGGAGGATTTGCTTTATGTAACTCTCTTCCTGATCAATGAGCTCCATGAGGCGAATGCATGCATGCAGAATGATTATCTTGTTATTTCTGATTTACAAAATGGCCGATACTCTCCACGGGACAAGTGTTTTTTTTTTCTCCCATTTCAGAACAATGATCACAGTGTGTTTAATTCACTTGATGGCCAATGACAATGGCATATCTGATTCACCCTTGGTCGATGAGCTCAATGTTATTTCCATTCCACAGATTATGAGCTGGGTGTGTGTGAATTTTTAATTAGAGGAAGCGTTTGCTATGTGTGTCTGCGCGTGTGTATGTGCGTGTGTGTGCATGTCTGTGTAACCCCCTCATGGATGTTGAGCTTAGATTGTGTGGTGCTCTCCATGCCCATTGAGCTCCAGCATGTGAGAGTTTTTAACCCGACTCACTGTATATTTACAGTGCAGAAAGAGCCCATTCGGCCCATCGAATCTGCAATTACCTTTTGAAAGAACATTCCAACGACTCCCACTACCATTCCTTAACCACATAAGAATGCACATTTTCTCTTTTCAGGTAGAAATCCTTTCAGCATCCCTTTTGAATACTTCGCTCGAACGTGAGTCCACCACGCTTTCAGGCTTTTTGTTTCAGAAATGCCAAAATAAAATCCTCACATCACATGCTCCTTGTTCCAATTATTTGCATCTGTCCCCTGTAGTTCTTGTCGTTATATTCAGCGTGAAGCTTTTCTTCCTCTTTAACGTACCCATAACTCCCTGGATCTTGAATGCTTCTGTCAATTCTCCTTTCAGCTTTTCCTTTCTTCAAGTAAAATAGAACAAGTCTTTGCAACCAATACTCATAGCTGCGCTCCTCTGTGAATTGCACCGTTCAGGTGAATCTCCTTTGTACTTTCTCCAACGCTTTCACAACCTTACTTAAGTATGGTGCTCAGAAACAAACTCAGCACTCCCGATGAGTACGAACTAGTGTATAACATAAATTGAACGTGGACGTCCTAACTCCTATACTAAATGTCTGTGTTAATGGAGCCTAAGGTGTTTCATTCACTGCTCCCTCAACACGCTTTGTCCCCTTAAAGGCCGAAGTAAGAGTAAACAGGGCTTCCGCTGTTCCTTCACTTCTGGAGAATCTTCATTTGTTTTATACCGTCTCAGCACATGCTTACTGTCAAATTTATTCACAGTGATAACCTTGGAATCTGTCATTCTCCCACCACCAGTGCGCTGGTTTGTTGTGAGTTTCTCCATACCCAATGACCTTTGTCAATGATGTTTCCACTATGTCCTTATGTCAAGTATGCGAATCAACCGATAGCCAACGAGAATCATGAGTGTGAGGCGCTCCATTGTGCCCTCTCTGTGTTTGATACCATCGTTGAAGAGCTTGTTTGTTGTGCATTTCCACCATGAATGATGTATTGGCGGTATCTGAACACGCCATATTGTTTGGCTTTCTGGCGTGATGCTGCCAAAAGCTGATCTGCCTGTGAGGGAACCCAAAGATTCATCATGCATATATCATTCCACAATCGCATATCAACATTCCCCAGTGACCAATTTTGTATCTTTGCTGATCCGAATCCTAAAATAAATCTTTCATTCTCCTGATGCACTCAGTTGTGCTGCAGATTTGAACAGAGGTAAACACTGATATTAGTCACAACTGCACAACACGACTGCTGAGCGCCCCCTATAAATGAACGTGATTTGATCGTCTCAAGATTCACGCCCACTATTGTCATAATCTTCAATTGAATAAGTAAAAGGAGGTCCTAATATAATAACTACTCAAGAGATGCAAATATATAACACGTAGGTGCACGCAAAAGACATTGTGAGACACGAGAAACAACAAACTCAACACTGGCTAATCCCTACATTTGATGACGCCTATGGCATGTGACAGCTCCGGCAATCGAGCCTCCACTAGTTATGATGTTAGCCAGAACTTGTGCCAATCTTTTCTACACCATATCATTCCCCTCGTGCCAACTTGCCTTTAATGTAAAGGGATTATCTTCGTCTGAAAGGGACAGATCAAATCACTGAGAAAATGCTGTAAATATAATATATATATTATCTGCTGGACCGTTGCAAAAAATCTGTCATTTTATTTTTGTCGAATTCTGTTATACTGTGGACTGAAAACTACAATGACTTCATTTTGAAAGGCATGTCTACTGGAACAGGATGAAGATGTATAGAACGTTGCAGTCCTTGGACAAAGCGTGCCATTAAAGACAGTGCAAAAAGAAGACCCGAAAAATGGGCCTGACAACATCATTTTCAATAGCCTCTGACCAGGTGACGAAGCACTGTGTGGCAGCAGGGCAAAAAAGGAAAAAAATCTCCTCGCCTGCATAGAGAAACATCTGAAATCACTTTTCCTCACACCTCAAAAAAGGTGTTCTCTCTCTGAAAACCCCTGTCAAGAGGCAACGATCAAGATCACTGCTGGGGTGATTGAAAGACAATGAGCTAAATGCTGGATGAACACCTGATGTCATTAGGAAGAAATGCAAGGAATTCGGGTGACATCGATAAAAATACAACACATCAAATCCTGTTCTCCGGAATTGGTGCTGTTGAACTGTTTTATCCCAACCCCTAAACACATTTTGTGTGTTTCTTATGTGTCTTGTGTCTCTGCGTATAGGGTGTTTTAGAATGGGTCGAGTTTAAAGTATAGACTTAGACTTTAGAGTTCATATTTCTGTAAACTGCTAGTGTTTAGCGAAGAGATGGCTGATTAAACAGTTAATTACTCATTAAGTTTACAAACCTGGTGCACGTATTCAGATAACCATCGTAAACAGGAAGTTAGAATTCGGGCAAACTGATGGTTTGTTCAATATTTCCACGCTGGTTGCGGCTCAGGGAAAAGTGGGCCTTCATATTGCAGTGCACTATCACCATTCATTCATAAGAAAGTTTAGGGTCTTGCAGTTTTCCTGAGATAATCCTGACGTTTACGCAGGGATCTCAAAGCCCAGGCTACTCGAATTAGCAGGAGAAATATTGGAAGGGTTACCTGCAAAAGTTAGGAATGCAGAGATAGTCGAAGAGATGGCACAGCATTTGAAATTATAATGAATAGCTTGGAGATCGAATTCTCCATGGGGCTGATAATTGGGCTCAAATTCAGTTGCAAAACAAATTCTAAAAGTGTAACGAGATGCAGCGGAAAAAGATAGGACTGGGGATAAAAATGGATAAAGAAAGTGAGGGAAGACTCCTAAGGGAGAAACCAGAAATGGCATTCCAAAGCAACAGGAGGAAAATGAAAGAGAATAAACATTTCAAAGGGAGTTATAAATGCCAAAGTTAAAAAAAAATTGGAAAGAGAAACAAAAAAGAGAAAATTTCAGCTTCAAATGCTGGCAGTTAAAACAAAGACACAACAGGAGGTGAGGCAGAACATATTTCAGAACGAAACCCAGACGAGAGATCTTTACGCCTCCACAGTTCCTCCAAGTTTTGAGTAAAGGAATGTGAAATCACTCTTTATTTCATTTGTGAAAATACATAACAGAAGAAAAGGCCAAAAAGGTGGACATTGCAGATTCAGAGCAAATTGACAGATAGGGTACATGAAATGTATGCTTCATTGTCAGATGAGGTTTCCAGAGATTATGTTGTGGTGACAAAAAGACCATTTTGAATGCGTGCAAGTCTTTCACATAAGCCTGCAGACAAAATGCAAGGAAACAGACTCGGCAAGCTTACATTGAAATGGAAATGGTAAAGCAAAGTAGTTTTGAAATGTGGAAACGAGCAATAGAATTGCAAACTATCTATGAGCTTCTCAGAGTGACCAGTCACTTGAAAAATGTTAAACCTCCGTAAGGTATGTATTAAGAATATATGTTGAAGGCTAAGGGTTGCCACAGCTAGACAGGCAGCATTAATCGCTGATGATAATGACCTTATCCATAAAAACAAAATTCCGTCAACCTCATTAATTTGGAAGGGATAAAAATGGGAGAGTGCAAGGAAGGTAAGTAGAGATGGAAAATAATAGATAGTTCGGCATACCTTGAAATCCCCTCCGTTCGTTAGGATGGAAGATTCGGATGTTGTTCGTGAAACTCGTTGGCCTAACTGTTTCCAGTGTAATACAGTTGGGCAGATTCATTCAGAATGCTGGAATTTGTGGTGAAGCCCATGGAACTTATTGGTTATCGTAAGATTGAGTCTGAAAATGGAATTAAAATAGAAAATAACAAGGAACATAGTCTAGCTTTAACTGCAAATAACGGTTTGGAAGTAAACCCCGCTGTGAATGCAGGTGATGTTAATAAACTAGATGAGATATGTATTTTTTTGTCAAAAGGGAAGATAATCGCCTTTTTCATCAAATGATGTAGCTAAATCCATAATTATGTCAAGGGACACAGGAGCTTTTCAAATTCATAATGTCAGATAATCACCTAGTTTGCCCTTCAGAGAGTTCAATGAAAGATAAAGTTTTGGTAAACTGGATAAATGGAGAGTGTATCCAGGTATCATTGTGCAAAATGCAATTTGAGTGTAAGTTGGTGCGTGGATCAACGGTTGTTGGAGTGCTTAAGACATTACTGGTGGATGGGGTTGATTTTCTCCTGGGAATGATTTTGCAGGAGTAAAGTTTATAGCTTCGACCAAAATTACAGGAAGCCATAGAGAAGCCAATCAGTCGGAGCCGTTGCAAAAAAAAGTTCATCGTATATTTCCATCGTGTGTGGTGACCAGAGCAATGGCTAAAGAAAGCCCATCACGAAATCTCAAAATAATACCACGAGCAGCTCTTTTAAGAATCAAAGTATTGTCTAAAGATGACGATAATTCGAAGGAATTGTTTGGCCTGGTCATGCAGGTATTAATTTGTACAATAATTTGGCAAATATTTTTCTTTTAAGATACAGATTTAGTCTCTGGGCGTCTCTTAATTTTATTAAAGCCAGCTAGTCTATGTGCTTCGATGAGTACTAATTTTGATATGCAAGAGAGAAAGTGTGAATTTACCTTTTTTGAAAAGAGCATTGAAGAAGTCCGGTGAAAACTGACGTCTATCTCGTAGATTACATGCAATTTGTTTATATTACTCATACAATTGGTACTATGAGAGGTGCTGTACTGTTAGGGGGCTTGGTTCAGATTTTGTTGATTCAATGGAGTTGGTTGTTAGATCTTCAACTCTGTGTGTTGAAGAGGCAATGTAAGATCAAAGGACAGTTGAAAGCTTCCAAATGTCTTCACAGGAAACAAGTGAAAATAACCTATTTTTAATTTCGGAAGTGGGGACATTTTTGCCTTGTGTTTGGTTAAGTGGGTGGCTATTGCCTTAATGTCGATTATTTTTTGAATATGTCAAATGCCATGTATATATATATATATATATATATATAATGTATTTATTTAATAACTGGAAATTTAATACAATATTTCATTACTTTTAACGTAAAATCTTGAGTAAGTGTGGGCTGATTCCTAATCTTAGAGCTGCATCTCAAACATTACAGTTAAACTCAGATGTTGTGACAGTTGTATCATGTTTCTTTCTGTGATTTTTCTATAACTCAGCTTTACAAACTGCCTCAGTCATAGCAGCCTTGCTTCATTAATGGTTGATCTGAAAGCGGACCTTGAATTAAACACGTTAGCACAGTCAACTCAAACTGAAGCTAAGGCTGAATGAGTTCCATGGTGTTGTACCTTAAAAAACGGATTTCTGATGAGGAAGTGGAGACACCCTCACAGACCCGCAGATAATGAATGAGCAGCTTGGCAATACATCGTGGTATCACCCAAATATCGGAAGGAGATATTGTAAGTAGTGCATGAAATTACTATGGCAAGACATGTGGGAATAGGGTAAATAAAATCCATCTATTGTACTTGGCCAAGACTTCATAAGGTTGTAATGCAATTTAGAAAATCGTGTGATACATGTCAGCTGTTAATATTACTCTCAACATGTAACCAAACAGGCATCATAAATGCTCATACCTGTTTTTGAAGAAACATCCATTCGTGTATTAGAGGATTGTGTAGGATCCTTACCCAAAATGATAGCAGGACATGAGAATACCGTTCCAATTATGGATAAGACATCCCGATTTCCAGAAGCTACTCGTTAATTTACAATTACATCTGTGGTCGTTTTGGAAAGGCCAACAAAGCTTTTCATTTGTTCTGGTTTGCCAATGAAAAAATAATCTGTCCAGGGTTCTAAGCTCATTTTAAGTATTTCCAGGGAATACACAGCAATGTGGATATCAAACAAATAAAATCTTCTTCCAATCACCCGTAGACACAAACGGCTTCAGAGCGGTGTAGTCTGTTGACCGGAGGTCACCGCTAACTGTTGTTGGCTTAGAACAAGAAGGAGAAAGTTCAATGTTCTTTTAATTATAAATTTGCTTTATTCACGAGGTTAGATCAGCTACATATAGCTTATACGCCTGGTTAAATATAGACATGCAGCTTACAGCAGGTTAGACAGTTTTATACCCAAATTTGGATCTAAACGCACACCCACTAGGTTTCTCTGACACTCATGCGCGGTCACAGAATATAAAAGCTAATATCCGAAAAGGGGAGCTGACGCTGGCCAGGTGTTCCGTTCTCTCTCTCTCTGGGATCTCCACGTTGATGACGTAGGTTCTTCTGCTTCTGTGATGGTTCGCCTCGGAGTTCTCGCTTCCTCCACACCCAAAAATCTCCATTCTTATAAGAATATTATCTCTTGAAGCTGTGCAGTCTCTCTCCCGTTGGTTAAGGCTTGCTTGCCTTATCTGCGGCATTTTTCATTCCCTTTGTCCCCAGGAATTAAGGAGCATTACCTCATTACTCCATTCCTAAATAAGGACTTGTGTCTTATCACATTCCCTTTGTTTTCGAAGAAACTCAGCTACTTCAAAGCGGTTCCTGCCAGCTCAGGCTAGTGAGTGGACTGAGTTTACTTCAGGTCAAAAGTTGCTTTTGCATGTGTCAGCAGTTCGGCTGCAGCCCCTATCCGACACTCAGACTCTCAAATCCATGATTAAGACATATTGTGTTGACTAGCCAAAGGATTGGCACAAAGGGATAGATATCTTATTATTTGCTACCAGACGTTATTCGTGTGAATGTGCTGGATTATTGCATTCGATTTCGTCAATGTTCATAAAAAAATATATACCTTAAAACGAGTCATGCAACGCTCATAAAGCTGAAAAGACGAATCCACCATGTCGGATTTCGTGCCCATGTTTCGAGAAAGACTCACTGAAGCACGCAAAAAGCACTAGTCATGCCGTTTGAGTTTAAAACCACACCAGCTACATTTCAGAAAATTTTGGAATCAAGTCGTAACTGAAGTGCCTGACCGTCTGAAGTATTTAGGCAATGTTGTGATACAAAGCAAAATATGGAAAGAAAATTTAAAACAATTGGATAATCTGTTTGACTAATTGCAATTGTGTGGTTTATTCATAGATCTGACCAAACCGAATTTGCAAATTTAAATGTAACTTATCCAGGTCACATTGTAGGCCAACGGCCATAACAGCAAAAGTGAACGCTCGAAACAATTCCCCTTTCGTAAAGCAAAAGCAGAAAACATGAAGTTTTGGGAACGCTTGGGTTTTATAGGAATTGTGTGCCCTTCTTCAGCAAAATAGCTGTCCCTCTCAATAAATTGTTAAGAAAAAAATGTGAAGTGGTATGGTCAGCAGAATGCGAAGAGGCCTTTGAAAATTAGAAGGCAATTTTCATAGATGAATGATTGTTCATCGCCATGGACATTACCAAAACTTTGGAAATGACAATTGTTGGCCGCAAATTAGGAGGAGCTGAAGCCGTATTACATGATGATCAATTAGGGATTTCAAAGTCGGTGGGGTCCTTTTACAAGAAATAAATCAACGGATTTGCTCCACAGTAGGAAAATAAACTCGAATATTGTTGTTGGCCCTTCGACAATTGGAAGTTAAGTTCCAACAAAAATACACGGACACACTAACCTCCAGTGACCATAATTCGTTGGCATTCATTTAAAGGTTTAGAAATCAAAATAATAAACTCTTATGAAAGTTTAGATTTTTTCAAACATTCAGTATGAGGATTGTTTATATTGCTAAAAAAAAGATAATGATAAAAAAAAGAATTGATGCATTTTTCGGGTGTAAAATATTAAAATATGTTAAAGGGGAAATAAATGCTGAGGATTGTAGTAGATATAATACTAGACCAAAATGATGAATGGAAGTACTTATCGTGTGTTTTTGTCTATGGTTCACATATCTTGTGGGGAAATGCACTTTTGAAAAGTGTTTTATCTCTTTTAAGGGGGGAGGCATATAAACAACATACATTATTTTGGATGGTGGAAAATAACATAACGATTTTGTCTTTTTGGACAGTGAAGTTAAATCTGCAATGATTGATGTTTGAAAGGCATTCCTACTGGAACAAGACTAGAGATATACGCAAAGTTGCAGTACTGGAACAGATAATGCCCTGCAAAAAAACAGGATGGTGCCGGAATTCAGTCCTTATGCAAGGAAGCTGCCTGATAACAGCACTCAAATTGTTGCCTTACCAGATGACCAGGGTTTGTCTGGTAGCATTTCAAAGAAAAAAGCTCCTGGACTGCAAAGATAAGTCACCTAACGCCTATTTTCCTCATGTCTCTATAACCTATTATTTCTCTCTCTCCCTCTCTCTCTCTCATTCCCCTCCCTCTCTCTCCCTGTCTCTCTCTTTCTCTCTCTGAAAACACTTGTAATAAAGAAGAGGGGAAAGACAACGTTTGGGACAGTGGAAGGCAAGCGCTTAAAGAGTGAACTAAGTTGGAAAGTGAAAGCAAAATATTGTGGATGCTGGAAAACTGAAACAGAACTTTGAAAATTGTGGACAAATTCAACAGGTCTAGCAGCATTTGGCGACAGAGCAACAGTTAACCTTCCGAGCCCATACAACCTCACTTCAGAGCTGAAGAGAAGTGGAACTCGGATGAAATTTACACTGTTAAACTTGGGTGGAACGCAATAGAATGCCAGAGATAGTTCGGGGCAAAAAAGGTATTTAGAAAGATGTCCTGAATTAAAGGACAAAGGGACTTTCAATTGAAGTGGTTAGTGCTATCAAATGTTCAGGTAGTGCCTAAAGGTAAGAAAGCAGAGTGCGGTCACAGCAGGACAATGGTAGCTTTGTATGAAAGAGCATCATGGAACAATCGACACATGGTCCGGTCGGGGAAGTGTTGGCTGAGGGGCACTGGTTGGGGGGGAAAAAAAGGATAAAATATGGTACAGAAGGCGGGATGGAAAAGCAGATAATACCACCGATTGAGAATTACAAATAAAAAAATATACATATTAGAAAAATAAAAATGAATGTAGGAAAATGGAGATTTAAAAAAGAACATTAAGTTTGGAAGACAGAGTTCACGGTCTGAAGTTGTTGAACTCAATGTTATCTCGAGAAGGCTGCAAAGTGCCACATCAAATATGAGCAGAAGTCCCTTCAGTTTGCGTTGGGCTTGCTTTGAGCATTCCAGCTCGCCAAGGATGTGGGTGTGGGTATGAGAGCAGGATGGTGTGTTGAAATGACAGGCGACCGAAATGTCTGCATCATGCTTGCAGAGAGCCATGATGTGTTCAGCAAAGCGACCACCTAGTCTCGATTGGAGAAAATTGGCAACAGTCGATGTAGGAGAAGAAATTGAAATAGGTGCACGTTAAGTGCTGCTTCACCTGAAAGCATTGATTAAGCCCTTGGACGGTAGCTGTGTTAGGTGTGTTCATAATGCTGGAGCTGGTAGAAATGGTGCTGAAAGATTATTTGAATGTGGAGAGAGTTTCGTGAAAATTGAGGACGAAGGGAGTCCCATCATGGCTCTGGCAGGGAGAGGATAGTGTGAGGGCAGAAGCGCGAGGTGGTTAGGGCCTGGTTAAAGGCCCTGTCAACCATAGTGCCTGAGGCAACTCGATTGAAGAAGAAAGGGGCACATGCCCGAAGTTCCGATTTTTATTGTGGAATCAAGGGAACAGGTTTGAAGTCGTCGAAAGAACTGGGAGAATGGGATGGAGCCATTATACAAAGCAGGGTGCGGCTTAGAATATGTGGAGGATTGTTTGAGTGTCGTTGGGCTTGCCATTAACATTAGTGGGCATTCTATCAACAAAAACGAAGACAGAGGAGTTAAATAAGGTCGGGGAGTGCCGGAGATGGAGCATGGGAGACGATGAGTGGAAGCAGTGGAGTGAAGATCTCAAGAGGATAAAAGGTAAGTTACACTCCTGGAATCAATGGCTTCATGTTCCGTGGTGGGGCCATGTTACAAGGGGAGGTAAGAAGTGTTGTCTGCGAGTTGGTGCACAGCTTCGGTGAGGTAGTGGCCAGTGTGCCAGACAAGAACATACCACCCCTGCTGGCAGGGTTGAGAACAAAGTTAGGGTTGGACGTAAAACAACGGACAGCAACAAGTTCAGAAGGAGACAAATTTGACAAACAGGAGGCCTGTCGGAGGGAAGATCAGCACTTCGTTAAGGTAGTCATTTCTGGAAGAGATTGCTGTTGAATTAAACACTGAGTCCTAAGCAAAATACTGTGGGAGCTTGAAATCTGAAACAAAAACAGAACAGATTGGAAAAACGCAGCTGAACTAACACCATCTTTGGGGGGAGGGTGGTGGGGGGGGGGAGGGGGGAGGGGCGGGGAAAGCTGAAGTTTCGAATTTGCATCTCTCTTATTCGGAGCTAAAGCAATGTAGAAATATTAGGCCATTTAGATTGTTCAAAGTGGGTGGAGCAGGTAAAGCTGGATAGAAGGCGAGCGATAGGTGAGGGCAAAGGAGAGACAGATAACAATGTCAGGAACAAAAGGACAAAGGGAGTGTTAATGTTACTGTTACGTGCAAGAAATGTACTAATAATGGCAACGCTCGGAAGGCACTTTGAACTGCTCATCGTCTTTCCAGCAAGTAACAATAATTACGACAGTTTAGGATTCTGGTAGAAACAAACCAAATCATTTATTCATTCTCCAGGGACTTTCTGATCCAGCGAAACAGCAAATTGTTAGACCTTTCATTAATTAGATTAGTGTAAATTCACTTAATTTATCTGCATCACGCAAAGTTTTTTAAAGTAATAGCTCGTGGATTTGCCTAGACTTCAATAGGTAACATCACCCATTGTGCACTGGACATGGGGTTCATTCAAAGCCAAAGTATTTTTGAAATCTCTTGCCATTAACAATCCTCTCCACTACCACACTTGACACTGTTATTTCTTGACAAGCATACACCGATATATCTGAGTGTTACTGTTACATTTTTTTTGTAAATACACTTGAACAGCGATTGGAATGGAATTCCTAACAGCGCCAGTACACAGAGGGGTGCAGACCGCGCGATTGCGAGCATTTCAACTCATCGAGAGTAGGGAGATCACCACTGGCACTTCGCACTGTGAAGAGCTCATAAGGACCAGTTTGCAGCAGAATGCAACCACCTGAGAATTAATGGTTTTGTTCTGAACGTCACAAAAATTTCCCGAATGATGACCTGGGATGAAATAGCGATTTTTACTGAAACCAAATGTTAACACTGAGCCATCTGGAAACCAATTATTAAGTGCAAATCTATGAGGGATTTGCAAGTAGTAAATTATGATCAATTTTGACCTTTAGGTAAAGTTAGATTAGAACGGTTAGGGAATATTCGACTGTACCTTGTGTTGATGGGTTACCTTCAGATTCCTGGTCATAAGATACTTACTGAATTCAGGAACCAAACTGCACAATCACCTCCTATTTTCCCGCCTTACAGCCCAGGGTATGTTTAGATTAGAATAAAAACAGGAAATTCTGGAGAGATTCAGAAGATCTGGCAACATCTGTGGAGAGAGAAAAACAAAGTTAACGTTTCTTCGACCCTTCTTCAGAGCTTTCGCACTATCGTCTCATTTTGTTTGGCTTCTACAATATTTTTGTTCGTCATATTTCTTACGTGGTTACATTTAATTTCGAATCCAGCCTTGCACTAGCTTAACCAACTGATTTAACTTGCAATAAATAATTAAGCAAAGCAATAGTTAAAAATTCTGTAATTTTGTTCCTATTGCCTCTTTCCTACATGCTGTTCAATGGTTAGTGCAACTTCCTCTTGCTGCTTTTATTTTTTGATGCACAGTTGGAATATTTTTTCCATTTTGTTTTATGTTCTTTGATAACACTTTCATGGATGTTTTCCTAACGCTTCTTGTACTGCCCATATTCTTCCTGGTCCTTCTCATCAACCTTCCTAGCAATCGTATCCCATATGAAAGTGTGCTACTTTCCTTACCATCATTTGAAGCTTATGCTGTTAATCAGCCATGGAATTTCATTTGTGTTTGCATTGTTCATATATTGAATCAGGCTATATATTATCTGGGTTTTATTAAAATATTCAAAAATAAGTTTCTCATTTTTAACACGAGTTACTATTTGCCAATATAGAAATTTTATATTTCAATTTTCATTCCATTCCTGCAAATTCGGTTGTGCTCCCCAGTCAATTACAACGATCTTTGCCTTTTCTTGTGATCACGATACATTCTATTATGCTAAGATCACTTTGATTCATTTATTTCCCAGATTTTATTCTCTATCTGCTGCTGATACAATTGGGGCTTTTGCATAATAGAGGAGACGGGGGCCTGTACACATTGTCGGTATCCATTCTCTTTCCATCGCTTCATACCTCAACTGTCTATTAATTATGTGGTTGTTGAAATTTATCTACGATTATACATCTATTGTTTACTTTACTAACTAATCGTTTCATTTGCATTCATATCGTTCACCCTCGCTCCCATGTTTAGGTCAGCTGTAGCTTGCCACAGTTAGCGTGATAATATAGTTCTATGGACAACCAACCCATGTGCTTATTATACGCCTGTTCCGAGATCTGAGGGTGTTTGTCTGCAGCCGGGTGGGAAACAGAAACCGAGACATCTGCTCGCACTTTACACCCAAGCAGGACAACAATAAACATTACTTGAGCAATAAATAGCAGTGGTAATCTCCCAAATCTCATGTTTCCTTTCACAGCACATACAAACAGAGACAGGAACACTGGGATAATATTCCTTAAAATGAATACAGAGGGGAAAGGTGATGGAGTTCATTCAGTTCTTTGACAATTAAAAATGTGAAAAAACTATATATTACAAGTTGAATAGCAATTTTAATTCGACAGATTTTCCAAACTGTATCTGCAGTACAAATAGACGATCTAACGTCAACATCTGCCATAACGTCCTTCCGGACGCTGTTTTACCAATGAAGAATTTCAGCTCCTCTCCTTCTAGTGCTTAGCCTGATCTCCCGCCGACACGCACCATATAACCAAACAGAGATCCACAGCACAGCCTTCACCACAGATAACACGGATCGGCAAATTAACTCTGGATGGTGCAGATCCACGAATGTTATCTTCAACTAGTGGAAACAAGTGCAGCAACAAGTGATCAGCTTGTGGATCTGCCCTCCTCCTCTGCGTGTCTGTGCTGCAGAAATGAACTCGTCAAATGTTACTGGATGTTTCCGCGTCGGTTATAATAGCCTGAGCCAGTTTCCTTTTGCCTGGATGTTTCGTTTTCAACCTACGTTGCAAGTTTTGTTTCCTCATGAACTGGGAGAGTTTATTTTCCTTTCTTTGCTGCCATTTGAACCTCTCTCTTCAGTGCCTGATCTCATCACGGGTCTGCCTCAATAAACACAACCTTGGCATCTCTGCATTTCATCATACTCTCTAATTTATTTGTATATATATATATATATATGTGTGTGTATATATAAATATAAATATAAATACATACCACAACCCTAACAGATTCTCCACTCCATTCTGTAACTAACATACAGAAACAAAAGCTGTACCTTCAAAGGATACAAATCCTCCAAGTGGTACCTATTCTCCGACCGGAAGGTGAGTTGCAGGCTATCTGTGAGTTCCAGGCCATCTGTCGCCTGGCGTCCCTAACTACACTGACACTTCAACATTTATGGAGTCTGCAAACAACGCAGACTCGCCAAACAAGAACTATCCCCCAGCCGATCCAAACTCGACAACAGACTAAGAAACATCAAACATTGAAGAACCTCCATAAATTTTAAAAATTTCAAACGATATTACTCGTTCAACAAATCGAAAAATTGCAACTGAGACAATCTTCCAACTCATACAGACCCTTCAGCTTACGCAGAACATCGAAGTAACACATCCCAATGAATAGAAACAGTTACTGAAGATGTCACAAAGCCTCCAACATATACGGCTCATTAAAACAATACAAACACTACAACTTAAACAGACCCGACACCCATCGCCGAACCTGCAACCATTGCAGGTATTCTAAGAGAGGAAAACACTAAAATTGCCAGAGATACTCTAAACAAGGGAGATCCTCAAACTGTTACTGCCGCTGCACTGCTAAATTCACATGAAGGCCGTGAATGAAGTCGCTAGTGAGAAAGTTGATACACTCGTTTCAATTTTCCAAATTCCCTAGATTCTGGGAAAGTTAATTTAGGTTGGAAAATAACGCATTCTCCATTTCCTTTTTGTTTTCATTCTCTCTGCTTTTCTCTCTCTTCCCCACTTCACTACCAGTCTCCCTGACGCGGTGCCTCTGCTTTCCTTTAACTTGTCCTCCAACATTCCCTTCCACTCTCTTTTGTTTTTTGACACGCACTTGTAACTTTATGCTCGAACTCACTCTTCCACTCTCGTTCTCTTCTCTGTTTGTAGATATTATCCTGACACATCCAACTTGCTCACTCTCTTCCTCCAACAATCATCTCCCTCTCTTTATCACCTAACCATCTTTCTCGACCCCGACCCTCACCTCTGCCCTTATCCTCGGTTTCTCCTTTGACCTGCATTTTTCATCACTTACAACGAGTAGGAGTGAGGCACTCGGCTCCTCGACCCTGCTCCGCCACTCAATCGGACCGTAGATGACCTCTAATTAACTTCAGATTCTATTTCCCTCCATACCTTGTCTTCCACTCAATCCCGTTTTCGACTGTCCCTGTTTCTCATCTCCTCTCCTCCCCTGTAGTCTCCACTCCAATCCTCTCTACTTTTCTCTCTCCTTCTCTCATCTCCTCTCATCTCATCTTCTCTCTTCTCTTCTCCTCTACTCTCTTCTCAATTTGTTCTCTTCTTCTGCGTTCTCTCTCCTTCTCTTTGCCTTTCGCTCTCTCTTTGCCCCCGCCCCCACTGCATCCCCAGTACAGATTGACAGTTGTTATTGCTCAAGAGGTCTCTCTCTCTCACTCTCTCTCTATTTGTTTCTCTCTCTCTCAATTTCTCTTTCTCTCTCTGTCTCTCTCATTCACTTTCTCCCTGTCTCTATCTCTGTCTCTTTCACTCACTCTCTCCCTGTCTCTCTCTGTCTCTCTCTCTCTCTCTCTCTCTGTCTATCTCACTCTCTGTCCCTCTCGCTCTCACTCTCTCTCTGTCTCTCTCTCTCTTTCTCTCTCTCTCTCTCTCTCTTTCCCTCACTGTCTGTCTCCATTTCTCGCTCTCTCTCTTTCCCTCTTTCTCTCTCTGTATCTCTGTCTCTGTCTCTCTGTCTCATTCTGTCTCTCTCTCTCTGTCTCTCTCTCTCTCTCTGTCTCTCTCTCACTCTCTCTGTCTCTCTCTCACTCTCACTCTCATCTCTCTCTCTCTCTCTCTCTCTCTCTATTTCTCCATTTCCCTATTTTCCTCGCTCAATTTCTCCCCCCCACCCCCACCCGCCACACACCTCCCTTTGTCTGTCCACACACCGACCCTCCTACATTCCTCCCTCAATCCGGCCAAACCTACACACTTGCAGATGTCATTCATCACTCGGGTATTGCTGGAGTTGTGAGGTGGGACACGGTTTCGAGTAAGTATGCTTCCTTCTTCTGCAAGAAGATGAATGAGGCCCAGCCATGGGTAACAATTGTGAAGCTGAACTACTGGAATATCGGTTTGGCAAATGTCAATTCAGGCTTGGAACTCTCGGCAATGCATTCCATATCCTCCAAATTACTGGAGAAATCCTTGACAACCTATTCTTTCTGATGAAAAAAAAAACACTTCTTTGACCTGCGCCTTTCACCCAACAAGACAACTCAAAAACTTTTACTGGCAATGAGGCATTTATCGAAAGTGCTGATTTGATTGTACTGTAGGAAACCCGGTACCCAATTTGGAATGAACAAAATCCCTCAAACAGCAATGTGACATTGTGATATCATCTACTTTCCGTGCAGCTAATTAATGGATACATGTTGGATTCCATATCAGGGGGAAATTCTACTCTTCTTCTTCTATTTAGAGCTGCGGATTCTTTCAGTCAAGCTAACGGCGTAAGCTCTGCTTCAGTTTCATAATTATTCAATATATAAAACTGCAAGAGTGCTGTACTGCATTTTACTGATCTTCTGATATCACAGCCTTACTTCAGTACAGATAATACAACAGTTCAACACTCTTTCAATCCGGATACTAAGTCTATCCAACAGTCATTGAGCATTGAGCATCCAACAGTCCAAACATCTCCCAACGATCCCTTTCTGACAGCGCAGAACGTGCTCAATAAGGAAATGTGGGCAATGCAGCACTCATAGGGCTGAACGACCGGCTTTGCGATCTCGCTCGGTTCTGAGATTAAAGTGAAATACTGTGCCTGCTTGAAACATGAAATTTAAAAAAAAACAACCGGAAATGCTGGAAATTTTCATCAGTTCTGGCAGCATATGCGGATAGAGATACAGCTTTAATGTTTCAAATTCGTAGGAAACTTCTAATACCTAACTAACGATCTAACTAACTAATTAACTAACCAATTCTATGAATGAATGGACGAGTGGATGGATGCAACCATGAATGAATGAATGCATGAATGAAAGCATGAATGAATGAATGAATGAGTGGATGGATGCAATAATTAATGGATGAATGAATGAATGATTGAATGAATGCGTGAATGAAAGAATGAACAAACAAACGAACGAATTACAGTTAAACGTCTCATTGAATAAAGCATCAAATATCCTGCTCAAAATTGAGGTCATTGGAACTTGAAGAGGAAGTCATCAATTAACAGGAAAAATGCTGCGGATGGTGGAAATCTGAAGCAAAAAATAATGGAAAAACTCAGCAGTCCTGACAGCAAATGTGGAGAGTAAGACAGAGTTAAAGTTTCGCATCCGAATGACTCATCTTCAAGTCATTAATTTTCGTACTGGAACCAACAACTAAGAAAATTTGTAGTTTCCATTGGAGGGTGGTCATCTCAGCCTTAGGTTATTGTCAACTAAATCCAGCCAAACCATCTTCAAATGTTTAATCGAATGTCTTCACGACAACCTAAGGTAACTATGAGGATTTTCACTGATAATTGCTTTGTTCAGTATCATCATTCAGCAGAAATGGAAGTGCCAGTAAATGGCAACAACAGATTTGTGTTCAGTATTGCACCTGAATGACGTTCAGTCTTACTCGCTCAACCACACACCACAGGAGCACATTGATATCACTGTTTTCCCCCTAAGGATGCTCTGCATCAAATCGCCTGGGCTATTTGGAAAAATCCTTCCAAAGCCAGGATTCTGAAGTTAGGGCTTTCGAAAGTGGTAATAACGTTAAGCAGCAAAGAGCGCTGGTTAGATATTTTTTTTTCTTTGTAAATGGTCATTGCAGACAATTATATGGCATTAATATCACTTGCCATTTATCAGCCAAAACCTGAATGCTCTTCAGGTCTTGGTTCATGAGGACAACGAACGCTTTTGCATCTGACGAGCAATGAAT
This sequence comes from Cetorhinus maximus, assembly GCF_964194155.1. Lineage (NCBI taxonomy): Eukaryota > Metazoa > Chordata > Chondrichthyes > Lamniformes > Cetorhinidae > Cetorhinus > Cetorhinus maximus. Next base: position 5,549,804 of record NC_135894.1, on the reverse strand, counting down.
GAATCTTACCTCCACGAAATTAGCCGCGTGCTTAACAATTATGCGATACCCCACTTGCCCCTTTCAGCCACCATTCCTCGTTCTTCTGCAAACTCTCTCTTTCCCCTTCTCCCCCGTTGTGCCCTACGCACTCTGACATGGTATCTCAGAAGATGGGCGGATTGTCGTCCTTCTGTCTCATAATGCCTCCCCGAATCACATTTTCCGTCTCCTCTTCCCTCACTCAAATAGTCTTTCTCCTCTTTCACTACCCCATTGAAGCTTATGTCCATGTCGCAGAATGCTTGCAACCAAGCCAGTAGACCGGATTGGTTCCTCAGTCAAAATCCAATGGCAAATCACGAATAACTAAGACATCATTGTGTGAACATTTTTTTTTTTGTTAATTAAAGCTTCTTGTTACATTCAGCAGGTTTTTCCCTCTTGCATTGTATTTCAGGGCCTTATATTTGCATATCAAGTTCAATAGAATTTGTTAGCAAATTGGAGATTAATGTTTAGATTTTCATAACGTGCTACCAAGCATTTACGACACAGTAACATTCAGTTCGTCGAAGCAGGCCCAGGCTAATATTTATTCTTCACAGCAGCTAATTACTTCCTCTCTGCCCATCACCGCATCAACATATAATTATATTTATTTCATCATCATGGATGCATCAAAGAATGGTAAAACACCACGATGTGGAACTGTTTTAAAAAATAGTTCCTTGGATGGATACATCAATGGCTGGACAAGCAATTATCACCCATTCTAAAACTGCCTTCTTCAGAGGGCATTTTTAAGAGTCAACAATAAAATTTTGCTCCTGGAGACAGAGGTTGGACGGAGCAAGTGGCGACAGCAGATTTCCTTCCCTACATGACATTAGTGAACCAGATGTCTATTTACGACAATCGACATTTTCTGGAATGTACTGGAAACACATTGGTATCAGCCTCTTTTTAGAGTGATATGTTTCTGTCATTATAATACTTTGTTGCCCTGTAACACCTGTAACTACAGATCCGTAAGAAATTATCGTCAGAGTGCATTCAGCGTGGCTGATTGTAGAGGGTTACCTGCGGCTCGTTAAGTTACACAGCTTATCTAACTCATGTACAGCAATGTGTCAGAGTATTGTTGATAAATAAACATTGACCAGGAACAGGAGCAGCCAATAAATCATGTGGTTTAAGAGCAACTCAGAACCTAGAGGCTCCGCAGAAAATAACTTCCATCCAGAGTCCTAAAAACAATGTTCCAAAATTTGCAAAGCTCAAGTCAGGAGTGTGATGGAATGTTCCCCACTTCCTATTTAAGTCCAGCTTGAAAGGAACACAAAAAGTTCCACAAGAAGACGCACAAAACAACCTGGGTCAGCAGTACGCTAAACACTGCTAGAAAAAAGCTGTGGCTCCGCAAACAATGTCATCTTCAATGCAGCCTGTACCGCCGATAAAATAATGTTTATCAAGAAGCCAAGGATACTTGGAAAGCATATTAAAGACCCAAAATGTTGACGTCCGAAAAGGACAAAAGCAGCAGCTGTATGCGGACATTAATAGCTGATAACTCCCGTCCAAGGCATATACCTTCTACACTTGGAATTTAATCAGTCTTTTAATCATTGAAACTGGGCAAAAAATCCCGGATGCGCACTTTCTTCCAAACGTTTCCATTGGTGTACCCAGATCACTTGGACTGTAGCGACAAAAAAAAAATGGGCCATATGCGATGATCATTACATTCTGGATCTTTCAGATTCTTTCCACTAAGGATGAGGTAAATAATGGAACATTGATAGACAGATAGTTGGACTGAAGCAGGAAGGTTTATAACTAGAGCAATGAAATTCTCTGTAAGCATTGCTGTTGAGAAGTGAATAATCAAGAACCTTGGAAACGAGTCACAATCAGGGAGTTTAGCTGAACACAAATTAGTCCACAAAAACGCAGGTGTAACTGTAGATAATCCAAGTGCCTTTGCTACGTTTAACTCCATAATTGAGAGTGCTGATCATGCCATGCAGCACATGTGTCCTTCAATCTAACTGTGTCCTTTCACATTGTAATAGTCACCATCAATTTGCAAAACGCGCACCTTCAATTTTAACAGTACAAAAACCTAATCATGAAGAGTGGGCATTTTTTGTCAATGCTGATTGCAGCAGCAACAAATCTGCACACCATTCACTGCCCACAGATGTGGTCCTTCCCCCACCGTCTCCTAGCTCATCGCAATTTTTTTTCACACCTAATTTTCCCCTGCATCTCTACCTTCACTCTCCCTGTCTCTCTCTCTCTCTCTCTCTCTCTCTCTCTCCCACCACCCTCTCCTCCCCCGCCCCGCCTCTCGCTCTGTCTCTACCAATCTTCCTCCCCAAACCTAAGTTTTCTCTGCGGGAAGGGGTCGGTCTCCTCTCCCCTGTTATTATTTTCGAGTTTCAGTCAGCGCATACCATGGAGTGAACACAACGCTGTTCAAGAATACACAAGTATTGGAACCTGGAATGTCTGGCCTTTTCCGAAAGGAGTTGAATAGATTTGTCGTGATGATCTGTAATGTACACCCTAAAAAGGCGATGGAAACAGATTCAGCGGAATTTTACAGTAATGAAGGCAGTCAGTCCAGCTCTTTGTCCGTTCTTATTCTCCCTTAGAACATTCAATAACAGGGGTCATACAACATATTTTCCATTCTTGTTCAATGTATAGGATATGACCACAGGAATGTTGAGCTAGAATGATTCCAAAAACCTATCTATTCTACTAGTGTACTTTCACATTCCTGGTGACTGTGTTACAGGAAGAATGTGATCAAATGAGAAAGTGGACGGAGGAGGGAAACGGGCGATTTTGTCACAAACATAAAATGATATTTATGAGGAAAGATTTGATGTGCTGGGGCTGGTAAAACATCATAGACTATGTGATGGTTTCATTGAGCTCTACCAAACTATGATGATTTTTTATCGTGGCAGATATAGTGGAGAGGAAGCCCATATTTCTCATTGAAACATTGTCAATAACGAGGGGGTATATACATTAAATTTAAAAAAATGAACCAATTAGAATTTGGTTGAGGTGAACTACTTTCTGCCACAGATTGGTGAGTATCCGGAATGCGCTGCCTGGATTTATTCTCGACGCATAACTTCTCATCGCATAACAAAAAAAAAAATCATCTGATGTATGGAAACCTGGGGGCTAAGGATGAGTGTTGAAAAATAAATTACGTTGCATAACTACATTTTGGCCAATATAAATCATGGATGGAATGACTTCCGAACTGTGATGTGCTTTTTATGTTATTATTTTTAATATTTGTATGAGTAATAGTGGAAATAGAATTTGATGCGCTAGTCGTATTATTGTTGTTACGCCGATGATGATGATAATAATCGTTATTATTAATGTCATTGTTATTATTATTAGTTGTATTATTATTATTAATTGTATTAGTAGCAATAGTAGTGGTATTAGTAGGACTAGTAGGAGTATTAGTAGTAGTAGAAGTAGTGTTAGCAAAAGGAATAGGATGTATTAACTCTGAGGATCTGAGCTTCGCTGGAAAGTCCGCCATTTTTTGTCCACACCTGACTGCAATTTCGATGGTTGACCACATTGATGTACCACATTAAGTGTAACTATGGTGCACCCTCTGTGATTTTAGGGAGTATTCTCTAAGACGTTGGTCCAGTGACAATGAAGACACGGTAATATGTACACTAGTGATGATGCTGTGCGCCTTCGAGCGCAACATGCAGCTAGTAGTGTACACTTGCTTCTGCTGCCCTTGAGGTAATTGTCGAGGGTCTCCATGCATCCTGTAGATGGCACTCCTTGCTGTCAGTGTACGCAGGCGGCGGAGAATGATAATGCTTAATGTAATGAGTAAGGCACGCTTTGCTTCGAATCCTCTCGAGCTTGTTGTGTGTTGCTTGCGCTTGGCTGATCTAGGAAAGTGGGAATTAGTCTATGGAAATGAACCATTGCTACTTATTGATGGATGAGCAAGCTTTGGGGATGAAGCTGATGAATTACTCGCCACAGTATATTCAACGTCTTACCTGGACTTTCCAACACAATATTTATATTGTTCGCCGGTTCAGGAGCTACATATTTACATTCCTTAGCATATTTTAGGTAGAAAATTTGTTGGTGTTGATGGCACAGAAATGTAAGCGGAGATGTTTCGAATTTATTTTGTTGGAAATTACCTGGAATGGGCATGGTGAAATAGTCGGTTGCCACCTATCAGTCAAAGCGAGAAAGTTGTCCAGACATTGTTTTATATTGGAATGGATGATTTGAGAGCCTGTTGAGAAAGCAATATTGCTGAATATTGTGCAGCCTTCGGTGAAAATCAACACTGATAATTTTATGTTGGAAGGACGATACTTATAAAGGACCAAACGATGGTTGGGCCTAGGAGACAAATGTGAGCAATTACAAAAACGCTGCTCTGAGGTTCAGAGGGTTGTCCACCGTGAACAGAAAATATTCTGGTTTTTGTGTTAGGTGCGACTAAATCCGGTGCAGAGTGCGCAACACCATCCCACAAATTCACTTCTTCTAAATTTCCCCCCAACCTCTACGCCGTCGACTGAATGTTTTGACTGAGATTTAAATAAAATCCGAAGCTAATTGTTCATAGAAAACTGTTGGCAAAATCAATGATCCCATCGGATGTACCTTGCTTTCAGAGGAGAACTGGTATCTACGACAATAATTTAAAATATTTGTTTCCAGGCAAACATTTGTGATGCGAGGGGGCTTCTGGAGGAAGATAGGTTGAAATGCTTCATCACTGTTAATTAAAAATCCTGGAACCGGATGGGTCAGCGTGGATCAGCATAAGAATGCTAGTTGTTTTATTACCTACGACCATTCTCGACCGATGTGGCAGGCCTGCAGAGTTTTGAGCTGGTCCATTGGCTTTGGAATCGCTTAGCATTCCGCAATTCAGCATGCAATGAGACATGTGCTGTCACTTCACCGTGTTGGCAGCTCCATTTCAGTTGTATGTGGCTGCTCATGACTCATGTCCGTGAATCAGGAGCATTTTCCTTTGAACGATTGGTAGTGTGAAGTAGATTTCGAGGCTGGATGTTCGAAAAATGTGGATGAATATTATTCTGCTGTCGTGATGATTTATATAACCTAATTGATGTCCCAGTACAGAGCTGTCATATCTGCCCTGAGGAAGAAATAGGAGAAGGTGTAAGCCATTCAGACCTTCGGGACCTCCCGACAACCAATGAAATAGTGGGTGATATTCGCATTCAACACGATTTTCCTACATTTTCTCGCATCCCTTGATCAACTTTAGAAACCTATCCACATCTGTCCTTTGACTAAGCCTCCACAGCCCTTTGGGGCAGAGAATTCTAAAGATTCTCCACGCTCTCCTTTCAGAACTGCCCCCTCATCCATGTCCTAAATGGCCTGTTCTTAATTGAGATAATGCCTCCCCTGTTTCTCGACTCGCGGTCCAGGTGAACAATCCTTCCAGCATCAGCCTTGCCTAACATTGTTAGATTTTATTTTGTTTGAATGCGATCGCCCCACACCTTCTAAACTCTGGATATTAAATGTATTTTTTATTTAATATTTCCTCATATGACAATCCCTCCATTTAATGAATTAATTTGGTGAAACTTCGTTGCCATTCCTATTCTGCAAATATAACGATCAAATTGTGTAAAGAAATATTTTACCTTGCACTCAATTTTTTTCTTTCAAAAGCCAATATGCTATTTAGCTTCTTAACTGCTGGCTGTACCTCCATGTTAACTTTCAGTGACACATGAACAAGCATACCCAATGCCACACTTCCCACTCTCTGAACATTTTGGCAACATTCGATATTTCTCTTTTTTCCGAAGAAGGTGGATAACCCCATATTTCTGCAAATGGTATTCCATCTGCAGAACCTGCCCGCACTCTCTTAGCTCCTGCAAACCTCCTTGCATCCGTCTCAAAATTGCACTCCGACCTTGTTTTGTGTCATCTGTAATTTTGGAAATATTGCCTTCAATCCCCAGATCCGAATCATGGATATAGATTGTAAATAAATGGATCCCAGGGAATTAATGTTTGCAGTTCCAAATTAGTCACAGCCAGCCGACCTGAAAATATTTAATTATTCCTGGTCTCTGTTTTGTGACTCTTAACCAGTTCACAATGCAGGCTTTAATACCACACCCCCTCCAACCCCCACCATCACCCCACCCCCGCAATTTCATGCATCTAATTTTGCTTACCAGCCTCGCGTGTGGGAACTTACTAAAGCCTTTCTGAAATTCTAAACATTCCACTTGTAGAGCATCACCGTGACCTGTTCTGCTTTGGCACAGTCTCAGAAAATTGCAACAAATTTATTAATCGCGATTTCCCTGTTATAAATCAATGTTGACTCGGGCTAACCCTCCGATTATTTCCTCGGTCTATAAAGTTCACATTCTCCATTAGGAATACTAGAAGTTTCCTTACTACTGATGTCAGGGTAACACCTGTAGTTCACCATTTGCTCTCTCCTAATTTTCTTAAATAACTTGGTTGCATTCGCCACATTCCGATCAGCAGATTTCATTCCAGAATCTATCAAATTTGAATGATGATCGCCATTGCATCTCCTATCTCTAAGCTACATTTTTCAATTTATTTGGATGTAGAACTTTACCTCAAAGGGAACCATTTGCTTTATTGGCCAGTAATTTCTCCAGTGTTATTTTCAAGACGGATATTAATTGCATGAAATTCCTCGATTAGAGTAGTCCCCTGCTCCTCCAGTGTTTCTGGGAGGTTTTAATATTTTCATCCATAAATACATGCGCAATATATTTGTATTGCTTCTGGGCCATTTCCTTATCCTGCATTATAAATTCTCAATAATCCCTTGGTAATGGGCCCATATTTGACGTTTATTCACAAGTACTTTCCTTTTTTCTTGCCTGTAGGATATTTAACAGTCTATATTTTAATGTTTGACGCTAGTTTTGCCTTATATTATTTTCCCCTTAATTAAGCCAGGTGTTGCTCACGTGCCAGTGCAGATTCGATTGGCCGAATGGCCTCTTCTGCACTGTGTTATTCTGTGATTCTGTGAAGATTCTCTCTGTTTTTGTTTCCCCTTTGCGGAATTTAATATGCTTCCAATTCTCAAGCTTACCATTTTTGCAAATTTGTACGCTTCTTCCTTTGACACAATGTAATCCTATATTTAATAAATTAGCCACGGCTGAAACACATTCCTTGCTTGGCCTTATTGCATTAAATGAATGTATTTTTGTTGTAAACTATGCACGGGTTCCTTAAGTTTTAGCTATTGACTGTCTACAATTATGCCTTTTAACGAAGCTTTGCAATAACAAAGTCAACTTGAAGATCGTGTCGTCATATATTCGTTTGCCATTTAGACGATTATCCCATTGAACAAAAACACGTTGTGAATCAAGACTTGTTTTTTTGCGATTTATGGTCTCTCTTTCCTAAAGGGTAGTTTACAACAAAAGTATAAATTCGGCCCATTAATTGCACAATACTAGATCTAAGATTGTCAGTTGTGGAGTTGGTTCTTCAACGTGCAAGTTCGGGAAACCACCTTACATACACCCCAATATATCTACCTACACAACATTAGTACTGATTAGTGTTTCTCAGTTTATTGGACATCGAACATCCTCATGATTATTGATATAAGCCAGGGAAGAACAGGCCAGTGAGTCGCAGATCAGTGATAGGGAAACTGTTGGAGAAAGTTCTGAAGGAGAGTCTGTAACTCAACTTGGAAAGGGTAGGTTTGCTGAGGGATAGTCAGCATGGCTTTGCCAGAGTGAGGTCATGCCTAACAAGTTTGATTGAGTTTTTTGAGGAGGTGACCAGATGTGTAGATGATGGTGGCGTAGTTGAAGTAGTTTAAATGGATTTCAGCAAAGCTTGTGACAAGGTACCACATGGCAGACTTATAAAGAATGCAAATGCACATGGGATTCAGTGTTATTTCATAAGGTGGATTCAAAATTGGTAAAGTTGAAGGAGGCAGAGCGTGACGACAGAAGGATGCTTTAGTGGCTGGAAGCCAGGTCAACCCAATGGCGTACCACAGGGATCTGTGCTCGGTCCACCATTTTTTGTCAATACTATGAACGACATATTTGATTTCGCGGGGGTTAGGATTAGAAATTTTGTGTAAGACACAAGGATTGGCCGGGTGGTTAACAGTGAGGTTCAGTATCTTGTGGTACAGGAATATATAGACGGGATGATCAAATGGGCAGGTAAGAAACAGATGGAATTTAACCATGAAAAGTGTGAGGTTGTACACATTGGAAAGATGACTTTGTCAAGGAAGTATTCAATGAACAGAATGTCACTAGGTAGTTCTGAGGAACAAAGGAACCTTGGCGTGTGTGTCCAGAGTTCCCTGAAGGCAGAGGGGCACGTTAGTGGGACTGTGAGAAAGGCATATGGGAGACTTGCCTTTATAAAACAAGGCATAGATTAGAAAAGGAGGGAGGACATGTTGGAGTTTTAAAGAACATTGTTGAGACCACAGCTGGAGTGTTGTGTGCACTTCTGGTCGCCACATTATAGGAAGGATGTGTTTGCACTGGAGATGGTGCAAAGGAGATTCACCAGGATGTTGCCTGGGATGAAACATTTAAGCTCTGTAGAGAGGTTGGATAGACTTGGGTTGTTTTCGTTGGAGCAGAGAAGACTGAGGGGCGACATGAGTGAGTTGTATAAGATTATAAGGGGCATGGGCAGGTTGGATAAGGAATAGATGTTCCCCCTAGCTGAAGTCTCAAGGGGGCATACGTTAAAGGTGAGGGATAGGAAGTTTAGGGGGGATGTGAGGAAATACTTTATTTTTTACCAGCGGGTGGTGTCGGTCTATAATGTGCTGTCTGGAAGGGTGGTGGTGGCGTGTTGCCTCACGTACTTTAAAACGTACCTGGATGGACATTTGGCACGTCATAACATTCAAGGCTATGGGCCATTTCTGGGAAATGGAATTAGGCTGTTAGGTCTGGTTGTAATCTCGTGTCGTTGCAGACTCAATGGGCCGAATAGCCTCTTCTGCGCTGTGATGCTGTGATTCTGATTCCGTGATTCCGTGATTATGGTATTATTCTTGTTACACGCATTAAACATTTCCTGATTTATTTTATGATTTACTTTACAGTTGCTGTTTCATGCAACGTTTTTGGAGCTTGCTGGTTGTTAATTCCACCTCAGTTAATTCCATGCATTTATCTTCGGATCCATGGTTATCTCTCACTATAGTGTTGATACTGTTTTATTAACTGTGCTATCCATCACATCTGCCTGTTCTACCTGAGTGTTCAATGCCATTCGATAATCAGGTCCCAGCGTTTCTTTCCTTGTAGCCACGTCACTGCAGATTTTATATTGGAGATGGAAAACGTCAAACACAAACAGGTAGTAGTGGGGACAGGGAAGAACGCAATATAATTACTGTCACAATTTGGATAACAGATAATGGAAACTATTCAATACTTCAGTTTTCCAAAAAAAATGTACCTTATAAACAAAATATGCCCCTTGAGTGACTCCTGCAATTTGACATACATAGCAGCACAGTTCAATTTCTTTTAATGCATTGCCGTGTCTCAGGCAGCCTTGAAAACCAATTATGTTCATAGTTCTTACTTCATATCAAACATTAGTTTTTGCTTTGCAATACAGCGACCAAGTAGAGGGCACAACATAACAGATGGCAAGATGCGTCCTTCATTTAAACAACAGAACATGTTCGAATAGTTTCCATAGGTCTGGCAGCATCTGTTCAGATAATAAGAACTCCGTTTTTTTGGCACTCTGGATTCCAAAGAAGAAACATGTTGGATGGCAACGTTAACTCTGTTCCTCACTCCACGGAAGCTGCCGGTCCTGCTGAGCTTTTCCAGCATGTTTTGTACTTATTACAGGCCTCCACTGACTGCACTAAATTGCTTTTAAATTCCATACATAATTTGCCACGTTGCTGAGTGACAGATCAGTACAACGTCTAACTTTGATACAAAATGGTTCATTAGTGAGTTGTAGTAATATCCGCATGTTCAATGAATGCAGTATAGGAAAGCAGAAGCAGTACCACCAACATGACTACTTCACCAGGATGGAATTGTTGTTGACCTGAAAAATGAAAAGCGAACAGGGAAAGAGTGTTCTGCATGTACCGCATGTGGATGAAATATATTATTCCTCTACGGGGGGCTCTGCAGTTTCGTACAGAAATAAATCTGAGTCCCGGAAGAAAAACGGTCCACTTATGATTAGCAAAAGAGACCAGGCGACAAAGAAAGTGCATTTCCTGACGTAGTAGGTGCAAATTGCAAAGACAATAAAATAATTGATCTTTAGGGTTGTGGAAAGTGGGTATAGATGGGAGTCTAGCATGATGCTGATGCAGAGGAGCAGGTCGAGGGCGGAAGTGCAGGATATGGGGCCGTCATGGTCGAGATCCCTGTGTGCCCCAATGAGGCGGACTTATGGGCAGAGCAGGGAGGAAGGAATTTCTATAGTAATGTTGTGGAACATGGCCCAATTAATACAGATGTGATGATGGCGGAGGAATGTGAAAAATCAACATAGAAATTACGGAAAGCAGAATGGCACGAATTATGATAAAGATTGGTGTGCATGATGGTTGCATTGTAGCATGCACTGCAAGCAGTCTATCCCCAGAAATGGAAATATGAAGTCGAGGGAGGAAGCGGGAGGCCTCACAGATGAGTCATGCATAAGGAAAACAGGAATTGAATTACTTTATATAATAGATAGGTGATCTATTCCCAGTCAACACCAGTAAAGTAAAGGCAGAATAACATAGCAGTCAAAATATCAGAAATAATGTTCCCTTCACGTAAACACAGGGATAGCTAGGACTCTTAAGGATTTCAATATATTATTCTGATTTCGTTGAAGAAATGCTGTAGATGCAAAGGTGATTTTTCCAATGAGAGTACAGTTTCGACAGATGAAGTTTGCTGCTGTTACAAGGCAACTATTTGGACGGACGTATATGAATAAGAAAGATGGGTCGTTTGGGTGGCGGGGAAGGGGGCAGCGGTGAAGCAATCCACAGAATTCCCAGTAAGGTTGGAGAGCAAATATCCACTTGTAATCTTGGTGAATAATAATGAATAGGGATGTGGGGGAGATTGATGCGACCCGTTCCGAGAAGAGGCAGAGGAGTTTCGGGCAAAATGGATTCTCCAAGTATTGTGCTGCAATGGATATGAACGTAAAGCTGAGAGATCGTGGTCGTGGGTGCCGTGCCAGGCTGTCCTTAACAGAAGCTGAGGTGTTAGAGGGAATGGATTTCCAAATGACTGATAGAGTTATAGCGCGACTTAGTGTATTGGTGAGGGATGAACTTGCAGAAGGATTGATTGTTCCGGTGTGGTCTGGAGAGGTAGAGGGAATGGATGCCATAGAACAAAGAAAAGTACAGCACAGGAACAGGCCCTTCGGCCCTCCAAGCCTGCGTTGATCATATTGCCCGTCAACTAAAACATTTTGCACTTCCGGTGTCCGTATCCCTCTATTCCCAGCCTAATCATGCATTTGTCAATCTGCGTTTTCAACACCTCTATCGTACCTGAGCCTGTGGAGTTCGCTGCTACATGAATTAGTACAGGCCAAAACATTGCATGTTTTAAAGGAAGAGTTGATATAGCTCTTGGGGCGAAATGGATCAAAAGATATTGGGATAAAGCTGGAGCAGGATATTTAGCTGGATGATCAGCAATGATCATAATGAATGGTGGAGCAGGCTCGAATGGCCGTATGGCCCACTCCTGCTCCTAATTTCTGGACTTCTATGTTCCTATGATTCACATAAACTCTCTCCCTATCTCTCTCTCACATGCGCAAAGAAACACAGACTCACACAAACACACACATAAATACACACACAGTCAAAACACGCACACACACACAAAAAGTCACAAAAACGCACAAATGCACAGACACACATACGAATGCACACATAGTCACACAAAAAAGGATGCACACATGCTCACAAAATTACTGTCACAAGCAGAGATACTCATGCACACCCACAAGATCTCACAAGCACCCCCTGACACACAAACACACAGAAAAGCACACTCACAAACTAACAGCAATACACATAAATCAGGTACATAAACACATGTGAATTTTCACATTCGCAGAAATTTTAAGACAAACGCACGTTCTCACACACAGTAATATAGACAGGAATAAACACACACGCCTCTCCCTCTCTCTTCCACACACATATTCATGAACACACAAATGAACACACACACGCATGCACACGCAGGCACATACACACACATTAACTCACGGACACAGCCAATGAATCAGCCAACGACTTTCAGGCACCAATATGCAGGATGATCCGCCAATGCACATCACCGTGTCTATACAATCAGATGGCTCCGCGAGCACCTATCCTCTGCGAATCCCCACTTCCTGTGACCTCAGCAGCCCCGGCTCCACATGCCGAGGAGGGATCACTGCCACATAGCAGGACCACTAAAGCAGGCCGGGCACCTCCAGGTCTCGGCCCTCCAGAGGCGGCCCGTCAAGGTAAAGATAATCAACAGGCTGTGTCCACCTCTGATCTGGATTTTGGGGTCTACCAATACGTATGGGCAGAGTTTGGGAGGTTAGGGAAATGGACTTGCACAGCCTGGGCAAGTGTATTATTCCCTTCTACTTCACTAGTGTAAATTACCTCCCCAGAATGTGCCTTCCCTGTGTCTCCTTGTTATGATGAGCAATGTTTGTGTCACTCGGATGTGAAATTGGATTGTCTGTATAATTGCAGCAAGAAATCCCCCCTCCTTTACTCGAATCCTCCAGCTACGAAGGCCAACATACCATCCACCTCCCCCACCGACCACTGCACTCGCATGCTTACCCTCAGCGTACGCTGCACAAGGCCACCCATACCACATTGCACACTCCCCTCACTCAATTCAAAGCCATTCAGATAACGATCTGCCCTCACATCCCTGCGACCAGAGTGGACAAACTCACAACCATCGCCAGCAGACTGCTTCTGGCATGCAGCTGCCCACCCATTCACCCTGTCTTAATAACACCGAAGCATCTCTGCATCCTCCACACAGCTCAACCTCCCAACCAGCACCATCTGCAAGTTCAGAGACACCACGCCCAGCTCCCTCATCCAAATCATCGACACGCACCGTGAATAACTGGGATCGCAGCAACGACCCCCACAGCACCGCTCAATTCACTGCCTGCCATTCGGTAAAAGACTTGCTCATGACCGCTCCCTGATTCTTATCTGCCAACCAGTCTTCTGTCCATCTCTGACTCTGTCCTATTCTTCCACTGCTTCCCAAGAGCTCAGCTACCAAATATTCCAAAACGGAATCCTGAATTCTCCACAGCACCAATGTCAGGCCGACTGGTCCAGAACTCCCCGCCTTCTCTCTAACTCCGCTTGCAAATTTTGCCGTTCCGTTAGGTAAACTCCAACCCGCAGTAACTTTACCCAACACCATAGAATCTCGCAAGATGACCACCAGTGCATCCACCACTTAAAGGGCGACTTCCCCAATGACACTGGGACGTAGACCATCAGGCCCCGGGATTCCATGGGCCCTCAATCCCATCAATCCTCCCAACACCAATTCCGTGCCCATACTGGTACCAGACAGCTCCTCCCTCTCACTCTATACCAAGCTACCCAACATTTCTGTCACGCCACCTGCGTCCTCATTTATGAAGTCAGAACCAAAATATCCATCTAGTTGGTCAGCCACCCCTCCGTTCCCAACCATAAATCCCCTGTTTCTGACTGTAAGAGACCCGCACGTGTATCCACCAACCCTTCCCTCCTCACATTCTGTAGAAGCGTTAACAGACAGCTGATATTTTCCCGCAAGCCTACTCTCACACTCCACCCTCGCCTAATTAATCAATCCTCTGGGGTCTTCCCCTGATGAACTCTAAAGTGCTCCAAATCCTCATGTCTTATTCTTTTTTTCCCTCCAACTTGTCTGCCTCTTCCTTGGAACCAACACTATCCCCAATTTCCTCTGTAAGCCATGGTTCGGACACCATTTCTATCTCTCCCTTGTGCCAGACATGAACAAACTACTGCTGCAGCCCACAGAAGCGCCCCCCGAATACCCGTCACTGCCCATCCACCGTCATCCCTCCAAACAACGTTTCCAAATCCAGCATAGGCAGGCCGCATCACATACCATCGTCGCCTCCTCCATTAACTTTCAGGGCCCTTGTTTCAGAATCAAATACGTCACTCTCTATCATCATGAAGAACTCCACCATCTCATAGTCGCTCATCCTCACTGCTGAAGAGTGAAAGTGTAGAAGGACTGGATGTCCGCGGAAGGAGAAATGTAGAGGGACCGGATGCCAGGGGTGAGTGAGGTGGCCTGGACATGCTAGATGTCCGGCTGAGTAATGGGAACGCAGACTTACTGTGTGCCTGGCTGAGGGATGAAAGTGTAGAGGGAAAGTGCATGCTGTTGAGCGTCGGATGTGCAGAATAACTGCATGCACTGGTGATGGATGGAGGTGAAAAGTAACTGCCGGTCGTATTGCGGGATGGAGGTGAAGTGAGATTGGTCTTCCTGGTGAAGATGAAGGGATAGAGGTTCTGAATACCCTGCTGGTAGACGGAGGTGCAGAGGGAGTAAATTTCCTCGATAGGCATGGAGAGGTGGAAGGACTGTGTGCCCTTGAGAGGGATGGAGATGTGGAGGGATTTGATTTCCTGCTGGGGAATTGAGGTGTAGAGGAACATGTTATCCTAGAGAGAGCATGCTACGCATAGGCACTGCAAGACCTGGCGAGTGATGGAGGTAAAGAAGGACTGAATGTCGTTGTGAAGGATGTTGGCATAGTGAAACTGGATGTATTGTTGAACAATGCATGTTCAGAGGGACCAGTTGCATTGCTGAGGTATGTGTGTGTAGACGAACTGGATGTCCTGCTGATGAATGGATTTGCAGGGGGAGTGAATGTTGTCGTGATGGATGAGGCTTAGAGGGATTGGGAGACCTGGTGAAGATAGAGTTGAAGGGGGATTGGCTGTTCTGCTGAGGGAAGAATGTATCACTTTTTTATTCTTTCGTTATGCGGGAGTCAGTGGTAAATTCAGCATTTGTTGCTGATTCCTAACTGCCCTTTAATTATAGTGTTGCAAGGAAGGGAATTCCAGAACGCTAAACCATCGACAATGAAGGAACGGTGATACAAATGTACTTCAATGGCCTGGTTTTGTAGGGGAACTGGAAGTCCATTGTGAAACAGAGTTAGTGAAGGCCAGGATACTGGATAAAACAAAAAAAAACCTGCAGATGCTGGAAATCCACAACAAAAAGAGGATTACCTGGAAAAACTCAGCAGGTCTGGCAGCATCGGGAAAGCCAGGATACTGGAAATGGTTAAACATGTTGCGTAATGTCAGAAGAGAATTTTAAATGTCTTTCCAAAGATTAGTGATAGGAAGAAGTGGGAATGATGTGTCGGACAGCGACACCATTTTTATAAAGGCATCTGCGTGATCTTGCATCACTAGCTAGGCCACTATATCCTGCCCATTGCCAATTGCCCTGATATTTACGGTGGGAGCCCAATTCCTGTGGTGTAGATACATTTTCTGTGCGGCTCGGAGGGATTTCCAGTAATTTTGCCCATTGGCAGTAAAAGAAGGAAGAGCGTCTTGAGTGTTACGGAAATTTGGAAGGATGCGGAATATGCTCGAGTACAGTGTGGCATGAGGGTGAATTAGTTTTCAGTGTGCATAACTCCAGCGTACATGGCGTCTCGAGAGTGTCTGGGGAAGCGTGTCTTGATGTCAACTGTTGGTGTCTCGCTACAGGTGAAGACTTGGACGAAATTCCAAACTGCTGGTGATTCCGATCCGGCAGCTGGAAGGTTGGCAACAAACATCAAGTGCGATTATTTTTCCACCAGCCTTTCAGAGAAGAAAGAATTTTGGCCCTGAGCGTACAGAGCACAGCAAGTTCACAGGGACAGAACACAGAGTGCTACAGCTGAGGGTTTACTTAATCACTCCGGCCCATGACCCTTTCACAGACAGGAAAGATGAGCATTGTTTCTCTCTCAGTCTATGTTATCTCATTAGTTGAACATTTTTTCTCTATTTTGTGCTGTATTTATTATAATGGTGGCCCACAGCATGTGGTCATGCCTGATACAATCGCCAACCTCATGGAACTATAATAACTGCTGCTGGGGATAGTGCACGGTGATTTGTTTCTCCTGAGTCAGTTAGCACTGAGCTCCAATGATGGGTAATTGAATAGTTATTTTATAGATATAAAGTATTGGAGACATATTGAATTCTGATTGTTTTCCTGCCTCCCTCCAGACTCGATAACCCGAGAGTTATATGTTGTGCTGTCAAGCAACATCGTGTTGTTTTGAGCTGCTATGAGAATGTAACTCTCTGTGTACCCGGTATGTGGCAGTCTAGAGAGAAAGTACACTAAATGGATGTATAACAGATATTCCATTTATTTCCCTGTTCTAATACTTCTTTTTAAGGCATTTGGGAAAAAAACAACTCTTAGAAAATGGAGCTGAAATTAAATTGTAATGATAGTCATCGGTTCTTCAATTCTCTTGATGGGTTGTATTGTCGATACAGCGGAGTGTGGTACAGTTTTATTATATACATGAAAATGCGCGAAAAATCCCGTTGTCCTACAATTCTGATTAGACAGTATTTATTCATACTTTTTAAGATAATTTATGGATTTAAGAAACGAATCTAGATGTCTCCACACAAGGTAACGTTGTTTTTTTTTTCTCAAAACTTGTTTATGTCGGAAAGGTAAGCATCTTCGAGATGGATGTATTTTTTTGAAAACTTAAGGGCGTTCCCTCAGATTTTACACAGCGAGTCACACGCCTGGGGCTTCGCATCCTCGATTTGTCGATGTATTTTACCTGAAAGATGGGTTAAAATAGTATTGCTTTAGAGAAAGTGTTGCAACTATGTCCACCGTCATCGAAATGAAGGCCACGCATTCATTTTCTTCTTCAGAATGTTTCCAAATCAACTAGATTTTTTTTTGTTGTTGTTGTTTCCAGAGAAACAAAAAACAGCAAGTTCTCATTGATAATTTCAGCATCATTAAACGCATCGGAACAACTCCATGTAATGACATGGTAAAAACCAGTGAGGGCTGCATACTCCCCAACTATGCGGAACAAGCTTGTAGCCGGTAATGAAGCATTGGCTTTATCAGTTTAATGTATATGTTGTAAAGTTTGAGCAACACCCTCACTGCTTTCTGGGGACAGATTGAGCGGGCTTGTGAATGTTTCACAGAGGACATTGTCATTCATATCAGGAATTGGAGGAACCGATAAGGCGTGATCAAAAATAACCTGAGTGTTTTGCACTTAGGATGAACATATTATTGATTAATAATGGGCTGAGAGCGGGTGCATTTCCGGTGTCTGGTGTGTGTGTGTGTGTGTGCGCGCGCGAGTGAGCATGTGTGTGGGTGTGTGACAGCAGCATGAAGAGGTTAGAATTAATTTATTTATGAGTGAAAGAGAAATGGTGTTTATTTTTGCCCGGGCTGTGTTGTGCCGCTGTGAGGCAACAGACGACGTCCTGCAAAGTCTGATGATTCATGCTGAGCACTCGACGTATTCCCGCTTGGCGTCCGAACAAGTGAGAAAATCATAGCGAACAGCATTAATTTTATTAATTACTAAAGCCAACTCGAGCCCAATCAGTCTACTCTCCATCATCAGTAAAATCAGAAGCGTCTCATGCTTAGCAATCTCCTGCTCAGTGACGATCAGTCTCGGTTTTGACGGGGTCACTGAGCTTCATTATTATTTTCGACCTTGGATCAAACATGGACAACAAATCTGAACTGCCAAGGTGAGGGGACAGTGACTGCCTTTGAAATCAAGGCGTTATGTGACCGAGCGTGGCTTCAAGTAGCCTGAGCAAAACTGGAGTCCTTGGATCAAGAGAAAGGAAAAAAAAACTCGCAGTTGCTTGGAGTAATATATACAACACAGGAAGATGGCTGTGGTTTTTGGAGGCCATGGATCTCAGTTATAGGGCACCACTGCAGGAGTACCTCGGAGTAGTGCCCTCGGCCGAGTCATCTCCAGCTGCATCATGAATGACCTTCCTTTCATCAGAAGGTGAGAGGAGGGGTTGTTCGCTGTAGATTGCACAATGATCATTACCATTCACAACAGCTCAGGTTCTGAAATTGCCCATGACCAAATGCAGCACAATTTAAACAATATCAACTCTTGAGCTGACATGTGACAAGTAGTTTTCACTCCACCAAGGTGCCAGACAATTACCATCTCCCACAAGGGAGAATCTAACCAAAACCCCTTGACATTTAATGGCATGCTCATCTCTGAATCCCTCGCTATCAAAATCTTGGGGCTTACAATTGACCATTCATTGAACTGGAATAGCCAGTTAAACACTTTGACTACAAGAGCATGTCAGATGCTTGGAACCCTGAGGCGAGCAACTCAACTCCTGACTCCACAGAGCCTGTACATAATCGACAAGGCACAAGTCAGGAGCATAATGGAATACTCTCCACTTGACTGGACGAATGCACGACCAACAACACCCAAGAAGTTCGACAACGTACAGAACTAGGAACTCTGCTTGATTGATACCCCTTCCACAAACATTCCCTCCCATCACATCGAAGTTATGCTCCTCTTGAGGTAGCATCAATGTTCTCCACCTGTAGGAGACACTGCAGAATCTCACTAATGCCCCTGTGGCAGCACCTTGTTAGCGCCAGATCAGGGCCATTTAGTAGGATACGGGTATCGCACATATGAGATAACCACCATTTCGAATGTCCCTCCATGTCACAAGCCTTTCTGATTTGGAATTTATCGCCTTTACTTAAGTGTCGCTGGCTCAGAATCCTGGAAACCTGTGATCAACAGCACTACGCGGGTACCTACAATAGCGGGGCTACAAAGCTACAAGAATGCAGCTCACCACCACCTTCGAAAAGAGAATTGTGTTCGGGCAATAAATTATGGTCAAGCCAGTGACGCCCATATCCAATAAATTAATGAAATAAATGGTGTCACCTCAAGAGGAGCATACACCTAACAAAGCGTTGTTCCATCGCCAAAAAGAATGAACTTTAAAAAATATCCAGTTCATTCCGCAAATGTGAGCAGGTGAGGGAAGGAATAATCAGAAGTAATCATCTACTCCGAAGTCAGTGGCGGGAGGTGGAGGAGGCGGGTTTCTCCCAAGAGGAGGAAAATCAATTTAGGGATGTTTCCAACGCATCCCTGAAGAGACTCAGCTAACCCCGTGACTTATCTGAGAACGCTGTTGGCCGCAATCCAACAAACACAAACGTGCATAAACTAAGTCGAGATGATGGATGGAGCGCACAACCCTTCGAACGACCTGTCTACCCAACCATTCAAGCATCGCGTATCCCATTAGTGAGAGACTCCGCAGATCATCCAATGGACTATCAGGCATTTCAGAACCGATATCAGCAGAGAGCAAGAAAGTAACCAGCAATACAGAGGAAAGGCTGAGAAAATAAATAAATCTCTATCTCACCCAGATTTCACATATCACCGCCCGCACTTTCCCGTGTGAACAAATCATCATGAACACGGTCCAGCAGCAATTGATCGCCCTTAACATCATTGTCTGTAGTCTCAGCATCGTCGTAATCGCGGAGAGCTGGGAGGAACAAACGACTTACATTGAGATTAATTGCTAACAATGAACAGTTAGAATAACATTGAGACTTGTCAACAAAACAATCAGAGGAGAGGACAGTCGTTCTATTGCGCTAATAGGGGAGGGAGCTTAAAGCGTGGAGAATTTTTGGAACCATTCGCGTCACAGTATTTTTATTTTATGTTTTGATGTCACGTGTCTCACTGACCCAATGATCTCGACGGCATGCATGCACATTTCACAGACTATTGGACCTTGTGATGAAACTAATAAGATGATATGTACTCTAAATGAAACTATTTCACGCCTTTATATTATTGAGTACAATCACATGATCTTGAGATGATATTGTATCAGCCTGAAAGTATTTTACAAACGTTTTTATCTAAAGTCACTGTAATAGCTGATATCATCGTCCGTGCAACTTAATGGTGTATTCGTTCCTTTTAATACTTCATATTCGATTGTACATATTACTGAGTGTGAAGGATGAAAACCAGATGGTCGGAAGTAAAAGTTTACCCACCCTGATTACTGGAGGAGTTCTCGTCAGGATTTTGCGATCCAAGACTTTTGAAATCCAAAATGTGGCTGGTGTAATATTCGATATGATTGAGCGAATCAATGGAAGCAGAAACTGTTAAAGAATGGGGCAAAAAATACTTTCGTGCTTGGATCATTTATTTATGTCATTATAGTGCCATCACGGTACAGAATTATTCAGACCATTGGAGTAGAGGGTAAAATAAGTAACCCCCTCCCCAAAACTCCTCTTAAATTGCATTTTCAGAGACGTTAAATCCGTCCCATTTGACGGAGGAGAAAGGAACTCATGGGCAATGGAACCAAAAAGAGACCAACAAGCATTTTTTGATTCTTATTTTCAGCATTTTTGGATTCATTTTACTCCTAACACGGTTTCCGTTCTTGTAAAGTGCTTTGAGCCTCATCAACTACTCCTCTATATCTTTAAAAATATGCTGACCAGAACCCTAAATTATACTCCAAATTCCCTCTAACTAATGTTCGACCGAGGTTCAACAGAATAATATTGTTATTGAAGCACTTCTATCCAGAAATAAAATACAATGTTAGTTTTGTTTTTTTACAGCCTGACCATTCTGCATCGATTTAATTTCTTTATTCGTTTCCCTGAACTCCTGCATTCCAGGATTTTAATATTTAATTCCGATTCATTGTTATAGATCGAAAATTAATTCTTACTTTATATACTAGATTGAAAATCCACATAATTACTATCTAGAGATTCATTTGCTGATTGTATGTTCTTTGCCGCAAATTTAATAATGTCTGTTTTTAAAATGCTTTCACTACCCTCAGCCCACCACAATTTGGTCAATAGTTAAGTTTTGAAAAAAATATCATTTTTATCAAAAGTCTAAATCGTTCAGATTAATTTAGAACAACAGTAATCCCAGCAGAGACGCGTTTTAAATACCCATTACCACTTTCCTCCCCCGAGATAAGTACCTTGTGTACCACACTATGTTTCTTGCCTTGCAGGCAGCAGGCTACCCATTCTCATGAGGTGTCACTTGAATCCATGTAAATGAAATGAATAAGAGCAAACAGTGCTTTTCATGATCATCAGATGTCCAAAGCTTTTTACAGCTAATGGTTACTTGTGATGTATCGTCACTGTTGAAATATGGGAAATGCAGCAGACAATTTGTAAACAAAAAAACTTTCCACTGGCAATCACAGCGATGTGCTAATTAGCAGATAACCTGACTTTGTGATTTTTCTCAAGAGATACATATTTGTCAGTATACCGAGAGCAAGTCTAAATTCTCCAGGAGAAGACATTTTGGTCACCACTTAAACAACAACTCTGAAAGAGAACACTGCGAAGACGGCATCAGCCACTCATTTCTGCACCACAGTGTCAGCCTTGATATTTCTGAACAAGTACTGGAGTGGAACGGGATGCCGAAAGAGATTGCCTCAGAAGCAAGATTGACACCCAAAGAGCAATAGCTGAGATGTAAACACTTGTCTTATCCATCGGTATATGAAGTGCACAGTTCCAAAAATTATTTATCAAATCCACAGAATGTATGTCCTCCCTGCTAACCTTATCTGTGCTGTTACCTTTTTGAACATTTTGCTGAAGTTGCTAATGTGAGAGTTCCCATTATGGAGTATATGCTGACAGCGCTTTTGGTTGTTTGATGCAAATTTGTACCCTTTTCCTCCTTAGTATCAGTTTAATTAATTTTTCTCCAACCAACGTTCGGACAACGGATCTTTCGTCCCTGGACATTTTCCTTCTCCATATTAAATTGTACATTTAATGTTAGTTATCCGCCAGGATCGTGGCACTACCACCACTTGCAATGAATTGGTTAATTACTGTAACTGTGCCTCTGCTATCATATAATATTTTTCCATAATGAATGGACGCAACTCTTCTGCCCCGTGCTTTTTTTGGTAAGATTATTTTTAACTTTCTTTTTAAATTGATTTTAAATGTAACGTTGTCACTCCTAACCTAATTTTCGATCGTCATGCCCTCTTACCCCTGGTGAATAATAAAATAATGTTGTTGATTAAAATCTCTGATACTTCATGAACGTTGCTTTTATTCTTTCAGTTCCTTTTTGGAACACGGTCATGCCATACTGACCTAGCCTTACTTTGTGCCGTTAAATATTGTACTAACTTGCGAGATGATCCACGATCCTTTCATTGATTAGTCGTTATTATCACCATAATTACATTGTTCATCTTTCATCGCTTTCTCCCTTATCCTGCTTTGCCACCAAGCCACTTCCCATCATTGGTATTCTTCCCTATGTTATCGTTATTTCCTTTTATCCTTGTGCTCTTGTTCCCAATGGTTTGCCCCAGTATTTATCAAATTCTTATTAGTTATTGAAATATGTTCCCCTGGATTCACTTTGAATGTGTATTTTTTTCATTATAGATATTCATAATGTTGCACAAAATAATTCCCGAATATGATTCCCGGCCCCTGAGATCAGCGGCCCTGTAGACTATCATAGTTGGGGAGAGTGGATTGCATTTTCTGTTCAATAATCCTCTCTTTGTATAATTTAGTCAGTCAGATACCTAATGGAGGCAGTGAGCAGTCCCTTTGGAATTTGGAAACACCGACCTGCTCCCTATTTTCCGCCAAATGGCAAAACACCCTTTGAGCAATACAGAATTTTGGGAAATTTGAGAAGCCCATTACTCTTCTCACATAACAGTAGCACACGGAGATAGGAAACTTTCACATGAGTAAAGTGAGCGGAATGCCTGTCGGGCCCATTCATTGCCCTGACTTTTAAAGGGGCTAAACGGAAATGAAGTTCCCCAGTGCTGATTGGAAGTGCAATAGAAGTTACAAACCTGAACCACGGGTCAGAGCGGGATCCTTGACAGGCGGAATATTTTCAATTTCTTCATAAATTGCTTGGTACAAATCAATTGGTGAATCCCAACTGCCAGTGACATAACCTGATGGAGACAATGCAGAGGGATTAACATTTTGTTGCGTTTTACCTTTGTTTAATGATAAAATGTTTGCAAATAAAAACACAAAACAGACGGCGAAAGTGAATGCAGAATGTCAGTGAGCTGGCTACGTAGGATTTTTTGTTAAGTCGTTTTTTTTTAAGTGAGAGTGCGTATCAATACGTGTGTGAGAGAGATAGAGAGAGACAGAGAGATATAGACGTTATGTGTGTGTGGCTGTGTCTGTGTGGGCGTGTGCGTCTGTGGGTAACCGCATGGACACGTGTTCAACTTCACCAGACTAGGGAAAATTTAATTAAGGTTGGAAAAGACGAAATGAGGCGTTTTTGGGAGGAATCAATTCCAGCTGAAAACTCTGTTGTGAGACCCAAGGGGATTTTAGCTGAAGAGAAGCTGGGGAAAATTACTGAATTATGCTGACAGCATCAGGTTGGAAAGACGAGTGAGGAGCTGACGTTTCTTTTATGTATCGCAACAGTATTAAAATTAATTTGCTGTGCGCATCGATCAGGAGTGTTATGGTTGTTCAGATCAGAGTAGTCAGTTATGTCAGGGTACACAATATTCATAAATTGGTGCCAAAAATCCCATCAAAGTCTCACGACTCAAAATTACGGATCGATTCTGGCTATTGAGCTCGAGATTGGGCATCCGGGCACGGAAACGGAAGGAGTGGATGTACACTGATTGGATAGACTTCGATTGACGGAAACATCATGACTGGGCACTAAGTCAAAAATGCTTCAAATAGCCTACAGATCGATGGCTACAACAATTAATTGACCTTCAGACACAGTAGCAGTGGAACAATTAGGACTGCAAATGTGGACAGTCAAGTGACTCTTCCGTTTAAATGACACATTTAACTGTTTGACCGAGTACTTTGAACGAGAATACTTGCTAAATCGGTTAACATTAATTTCCAACATGACAAGTGACATTCAATGGAAAAGGGCAATAAAGTGAATTCTCGCCAGCGAATGAGGCATGAAGGCACCTGAAATAAAAACTGGAGCCAATAGGATTCAGGCGGAAAATCTTCGCTGCTTGAATTCAGAGTGAGCACAAAACAAGGGAGTTGCGGTTGTTGGACCTCAAACTCTTGCACTACTTGGACATTAATACAGGAGCTCCTCAGCATAGAGTGCTAGGACCAACGATCTTCACCTGTTTCATCAATGACCATCTCTTCATCTGACGGTCATGAGTAGGGATGTCCGCTGATGGTGGCACAATGTTTATTACCAGTCTAGAATCCTCAGCTACTGCAGCAGGCCATGTCCACATGGAGTCAGACATGGACCATATCCAGGCCTGACGTTCATAGTGGTGAGTAAAATTCGCGCCTCACTAGTGCCAGGAAATGGCCATCTACATCAAGGTGTGATCTAACTGTCAGCCTTTGACAATCAGAGGCATCACCATCACTGATTCCCCCGCTGACAACATCCCGGGGGTTTCCATTGACCGGAAACTGAACTGGGCTTGTGATTTGAATGATTTGGTGACAAAAGCAGGTCAGAGGCAAGGAACCCTTCTGAGGAACTCAACTCCAGACTAGGCAAATCCTTTCAATCATCTACAAGGGACAATCAGGAGTGTTCTTGTATATTCTCCACTTGCCTGTTTGAGTGCAGCTACAACAAAACTCTAGATGTTTGCCCCCATACAGAATAATGCTTTCCGCTTTATTGGCACCATGTCCACAACCAGTCACTCCCCTCATCATCGACTTATAGTGGCAGCAGTGTGTACTGTTTACAAGATGCACTTGAAGAATCCAGCAAGTCTATTTGGACAAGACCAACCAAAACCACATAAACAACCAAGGATAATGACAAGGGAAGCAGAGACATGGGAAAACCACTTCCTGGAAGTCACCCTCCAAGCCTCTCACCATTCTTATTTGCATATTTGTCGCCATTCCGGCATGGTCGCTGGGTCAAATACTTAAACTTCCTCTGTAAAAGCATTGTAGGTGTACCAACGCAACATGGATTGCAACGGATCAAGACGGCATCTCCTCACCACTTTCTCAAGGGAAATTATGGATGGGCCATGAATGCAGGGCTACCAGCGAGGCTCAAATATCATTCATGAATTGAAATAAAAAATAAAAATATCCGAGATTTAATGTGAAGTCAGTGGTAATATTTGTCCTCACCTTTCCTTGATGATTGTCTCCGCATTACCATAATTAGTGCGATGAACTCACAGAACAACAGGATCCCGATTGTTATACTGATCACAAGAGGGATAGAAGTGATATTGTCTTCATGTTCTTAATGAAATGTTAAAGAAAGATTCAACTGTGACACAGGATGCTATGTATTGTTAAATAGTCCAACATTCTGAAACACTAAGATTAACTTCAGAATTTTTTATAAAAACAAGCAAATGTCAATCATATCAGTTCATTCTGGACATTAGCCTTGACAGGAATACTACTTATTCATGAGACCAACCTGCGGTTGTGGACGGAGAAGCAGCCAACGACAATTCGGGACCTATGGTTTATTATGCAAAAAAAGATAGAACATTAATTTAGAAAGTCATCTGTTGTTCATCGTTTACGAATTCATGGGACATATTGAGCGAACAATCACCAACTGCCAATCTCCCGGCCCCAACCCGCCCCGTTCTGCACTACCCTTACCGGAACAAATCACACTGGCGTCTTCCTTGTGATCACAGTCAGGCTGAGCAGACGCTGAAGAAGGACAATCGGAGAGAAATGATTCGCTTCCGGTACACCTCACCTCATCAAACCACATGTCACCTTCACCCTGGCCAAAAGCGGCCCCTCCTGCGGCAAATAGAGCAGACCCACAACCCAGCTGTCTGCAGACAACACTGGCACCGGCCATATCCCAGGAGTCATCACACACCGTGCCCGTGGTGTTTTTGCACTGTATCTTCACTCGCCCGGAGCAGCTGCTGTTACCTCCAATCAGGCGCAAACCTACGCCCGAATCTGTCAAAGATAATCAATCACTATTATTTCTGCACAAAAATACAGGTATACAACTCAGATAATTGATATAATAAAGCCGATAGATCACTTGATTGTCGACCCCAATCCATTTCACTTTCGGGTTGGTCCTTCGTTATCTTTCCTCCTGTTGGGGAAGGAAACGTGCTGACTCATTTGGACATCAATGAATGAATTAACAATCTCATATTAGAAGGTTTGTTTTGTTACCTGAACATAAAACGCCTGCATCTCGTCTGTGATCACAGTTGTGTTGTCCCCACGGGTCTGTCCGACATTGCCAAATGGTCGACTCGTGTGAAATACATTCTATCTCATCGAGCCAAATACGTCCTGATCCTTCTCCGAATGACCGAGTGCTATAGTCAACATAATCGAGGGGGCCGCACTGTAGCTGTTTACAAATCATCTCAGCATCATGGCTATCCAGTGCGTCCCAGCACACTGTTCCCCAGGTCCCATTGTAGAACACTTCCGCCATCCCCTGACAGCGATGCTTTCCATTCACCAGCCGCAGCTCCTTGTGTTCTATCAACGAAATAAGAAATCTCCAGATGTTTCCAGTGATAAATTGAATCAAGTCAACATTGCCCCCTGAACACAAGTTGTGCCAGATGTGTTTACTGAATAGAGATAATTATTCCAGAAATGTAACAATGATGCATGTACAATCCAATTATATAATCAAGGAGAATCAACTCAGATTTCAAAAGAGCGAACTATACATCTTCCAATTTATTGAATTACTTGAAGAAGTTTCAGAAAGATTATGCGGAGATAATAATGTCTATGTAATCCACATGGATTTTGAAAACAATAACTTTCGAAAAGTTTTCAAACATCAGAATTAAGGCTGAGATCAGGGAAAATGAAATTATCAGCACCGTATTAAAAGAAGAGCCAATAAGCAACAACGCAGGATTTCACTTAGAATAGCAGAATTTGGAGCGTGCTGTGCATATGGATTAATGCTGGGGGTCACATCTGTTTAAGATTAACATACTACACTTGGCATTTGGAATTGAAGTAAATGTTCAAAATGCACTAGGATTTGCAGTTAATACCAAGACAGACTCCACTAACTGCAGGAAGACGTTCAGAGACGGCAGGATAGCCGTGTCGATGCCGATTTTTTTTCATTGCTCATTAGAATAAAGTCGTGCCTTTTTTGGACAAAGAAACACAAAGAGCTAAACAAATTGCGATTTCAGGGGCTTTTTTTTCCACTCTCTATTACCCAGATAGAAGGAGAATGTGGAACATGGAACATGTACGTTTGGTGGGGCGAATTGTGGTGATGCCTTGAATGTGACGTCTGATAAAGACACGAGAGGAAAATACAGATGGAATACAGCTCATGCCAGATGAAATGATGTAAGATTATGAGCAGAACAAGCAGCTATAAGACGCGTGAGCAGAATAAACCGTTGACATGCATTTTCTGCGCCATTCAGTAAAATACCATCTGTGTGAATCTTCTTGAAGAAAGCAAATGAGTTCATTTAGGTCACCCGTACCTGAGCACATAATCTTTACATCTTCTTTATGAGAACAGTCGTGGGAACCCCAATATGCAGAGGGACATTGCCAGAGATACGATTCCTCCCCTGAACACTCCAAGCCTTCCAGCCAAACTGGACCTGAGCCTGGTCCACAAGAGGCAGGAAGTGTCACGGCCAATGCCTTTCCGCAATGCAGCTGTTTGCAAACTACGTCAGCGTCTATCAGATCCCAGGAATCATCACAAACTGAGCCCCAAGTCCCGTTGTAATAAATCTCCACTCGTCCTGCACATGGGCTTCCACCGTCTGACAGCATTAACTGTATGTGTTCTGATCCAAAAAATACAATGTTTATGAAGAGGATTCGATTACGCATTTATGTCATAACCCAATTGAAACTATTGGATATTATCCAGCAAAAATAATTTTAAAAATATTTCACTTGACTATGACAGCTAACTGTTTCTATAGTTGAAACCATGTATCTCTAATTATTTAAAATTTATAGCGTGGAATGCACAAATATTTCAAATATTCCCACACCTGACTCCTACGATATTTTGGCTTGCAGTTCACATATTGTGTGCTCAATGCTGTGTGCCCTGTTTCAACCTCAATTAAACTTTTTTGTATTCATCGTTGCACCCAAACTACTTATGAACTTCAATTGTACACAGTTTATTTTTCCCTGCACGCATCTCGAACCCTTATTTCACTCGATTTCTGAATATCTCGCTATTTTATGTTTATTATATTGAAAAAAATGCTGTAACTCCTCAGGAGGTCTGGCAGCATCAGTGGAAAAAGAAACCAAGTTGACTTTTAAGAAAGACATTTCACAGAAGCTCAGCCTTCTGCTGCTGAAAGGCCTGTAAGTACCTGGGTTTTTCAAGGATGGAATAATCCAGAAATCCCATGAGCGGCCTCTTGCCCTGACCAGTATGTGAACTGCAATTCTATGAAAACGTTGTTAAATTAACACAATTTCGCACCAAGTTGTAAGGCTCCTCCCGACACCACCTCACCTCCGCCTCACAACACCCCCCGACCCGCGCTAACAACACACTCTCCCAACCGTGCAGTCAGAATTTCCTGTCTGAGAGATAATTGAGAATTCGGTCGTTAATAAATGCACAGCTAACATGCAAGTGCTGTTTGTTGATCAGTTCTGTCCGTGCCCACTCTCTCCACGTTAGCCCTCCAGTGTTAAGCAGTTAGGTTAAAAGAACTCGAGGAGCAAGTGACGTATATTCACACCACACTCCTTACTAGATATTTCTATGTATGTTCCTGTAAAATTGAACTATTTATTCACCTGAACACAGAACTCCGACGCCGACACTCTCATTGAGAGAAGAATTCATTGCAAATGAGCTGCAGTTGCGGAGATGCAATTCGTTTCCTCCACACTGGACATCATTCACCCACACAGGCACTTCACTCTCTCCATAATTTGAAAAGATATAAGCGGCACTTGCGTCACCACATCCTAGTTGCCTGCAGACCACGTTAGCATCATTGATTTCCCAGAGGCTGTCCTGTACTCTGCCCCAGCGACCGTGGTGGTAAATTTCCACCTGACCATCACAGCGGCTTCCCCCATTTGTCAATTTCAGTGACCAACTTTCATCTACAAGAAGAAAGCCGTTGAGAGCAAGGGTTAACGTTCAAAAAAAATGCACATTTGATTCAACATAACCGGGGCAATAATTATTCAAGTAAATGTTGTGACCGTGGTGCCAAGGTGAGGCAGATCACTGGGACCCTGCTGAGCGCTCTGATGCGGTAGGGTGAGCAGTGGCATTCGTGCTCCGTTAGTGGAGCAATTTCAGAGGTAGGAAGAGGGGTGTAGTCCTACAGATGATTTTTAAGGATATTGCAAACAATCTAGTAAATTGCCATCAACGGAATAATATCCTGATAATATTAAAATATCCCAGCACAACGCACGAGCGATAGAACTGATGAACGTCGCCGGATAAACGGTGCATGAGAGCGCTAATCAAGCTCATGTGACTTTGTGATCTGTTCTCATGGACTCATAGACTCAGTTCTGTGAAGAAAGGACCAATGGATGTTTTCATGTGTTTCAGATGCAAAGGTCCGAGGGCAATGTCCGTCTGGTTTGTTTGTTGGACAGTTCAGAACTAATTTGGCTGGGATATGGGAACGGGCAGATAATGTTAGAGAGAAAAACCAAACTGCACAGAAAACTAGAAAAGAAAGATTGCAATAACGGAGGAAATAATGTGGTGTTATTCAGGATAAGAGCAATAGGGGTTGTATAAGGGCCTCAATTATATTTACCATTCAGGTGTGTGAACATACATTGTAATAAATGATTTTCGTGACGTGCAGGCTCTTTTGCAGGTGCAAAAATGGAAAATTGGCTTAGACACGTGCAGGACGATGCAAAAACTCCAAGGCTCCCTGGCTGATTAAAGAGGTGGGGATTAAGGTGAAGCAGAACAAAATATATGCATAGGATATTGAATTTGGATAATGTAAGTGAGATCCAAGATTAATGTACAATATCCAGACCGTATAAGAGAGTCCCACTAACATAAAACGTGATCTTACAGTCTTATATAGGCACAAAACCGACACCAGGAAGGACATCGGCATATAAAGGCTGATGTTTTGGCTCAGCTGCTGAGTGAGCATTTTGAGTATGTTTTTGCCAAGGAAGAAAACGCTGCTCAATGGTGGACAAAGAATAGGCAGAAGAAAAAAGAAATGCAATGGCTAGATATTTATAAAGATGACGAATTGGCTTGGGCAACTGTTGTTGAATTTGACACGACACTTGGATTGGATGAGATGTATTCGAGGGGCATGACCTGAACTGAAATCCCCAGATAATGGTCATAATGTTCCCATCCTTCTTCAATGCCGATAACTGATGTTTCCAAATATTATACCCTTGTTCAAGAAAGGGTGTAAGGATAAATGCAGTAAATTCAGACCAGTAAATTTAATATTGTCTTTGGGAAAGCTTTCCTACCTTGGAAAATATCCCTTGGGGCAGAAGTAACAGCAAGTTATGCTTGAAAAACATGTGGATTCATTAACAAACTAGGGCGGATTTGGTAAGAGACATCGCATTGCACGGACTTGCTAGAGTAAATAAATGAGGTTACAGAGAGTGTTAATGAGGGTCATGGGGTGGATGTGGTTTTGATGGACTTTCAAATGACCTTTGGAACAGGGCCACGAATGATGCTTGGCAGAAATGTTAGCGCCTGTGGAATAAAAGGCTAAAATGGGTGCTTGGAGATGGAATTGCTCTTTGAAAGGGACAGGATGTCGTGTTCAAGATTTCTTCTTTTCCAGGCCAGAGGAAAAGAACATTCCACCAGGATAGCAACCCTAATTTTCCAGTAATATATATTATATATATTATTCCAGTAATATATATTATTGGTTATAAGAGAAACAGTTTATTGTTATTTTTTCACGGAATTTTTAAGTGTTGTAAAATGTTGAAAGTATAAAATTCAAACGAACACAGAGAAGCTGTTAGAACGGGCCTGAAAGTTCCAGATGAAATTTAGCATTGGTTGGCTCACTTTTGTCGGAAGTAAATAAATGTATATTTAAAGTTGATAAGTGTTTTTTCAAAACTACCGGATGTCTCAACGCAAGTTACAGGCATTTATTTGCATTGTGTAATGGCGTCACTGTTGCAATTTAAGGAACGCCTCAGCCATAATGGGCGCAGTAAAATCGCACAAACAGTCATGTGATAATGACCAGATGAGCTACATGGTTTGATGTTGATCAAGGGATAACTTTGGAAAGGACACCGGGGAAGACTCTCTCGTTTCCCTCAAAGTAGAGCCATGGTTCACATTTTTATTAACCTCCACTGATGCAGATATGGCATCGATTACCCCTCTTACCTGGAACACGAAATATTATAGAGGGCAGCATTCCCACAGCACTGCACTTCATTCACAGACTTGACTGCTCTGGTAAATTACTTGAGTCATTCTTGTACCTGGCCTTGTGCTTCAGAAGTGAGAGTGTTTTTAAGTGAAGTAAGACTGGCAGACGAAGGACAGGTAGAATGAACAATAAAGAACGGGATCATTTCTAAATGAGTTTCAGCAGCTGATGAATCTCGGGTGCATTTCTACAAACAATTGTACTTCACAGCGCAGGTTGCGAAAAGGCTAATAAAGTTTTGAGTTCTTTGGTGTATAACTAAGGCACTGAGTACACGGCAGGGAAGATGTGATGATTTATGTCGGCCTCATCTGGAGTAATCCTACCATTTTTGGGCTACAAACTTTAGGGAGGGTCTGGACAATTTGACACAGAAAAATTATTGCCATTGGCGGAAGGATCATGAATGATCAGTACAGATTTATGGTGATGGGCAAATTGGAAATGGTGACGTAAGGATGCTAATTTTGCATGGTGCGATTAATCAGGTCCTGCAATGCACTGCCTGTGAATGTGGAGGATGAGGATCTGCAATGCACTGACTGAAATTGTAGTGAATGAGGAAATGCAATGGAATGTCTGAGAAAATGCTGGATTACGATCTGCAATGCACTGTCTTAGATTGTGATGGATGAGGATCTGCAATGCATTGACTGAGAATGTGGGTGATGAGGACCCGGGATGCAATGTACGAGAATGTGGTGGATGACAATCTGCAATACACTGTCTGAGATTGTAGTGGCTGAGGATCTGCAATGCACTGTCTGAGAATGTGGTGGATGATGGTCTACAATGCACTGGCTGAGAATGTGGTACGTGAGGATCTGCTTCACGCTATCTGACAAAGTGGTGGATTAGAATTTGAAATGCACTTTCCGAGAATGTGGGGGGTGAGGATATGAAATGCACGGTCTGAGATTGTGGCCTATGTGGATCTGCAATTCACTGCCTGAGATTGTGGGGGATGTGGATCTGCAATGCACTGCTTGAGAATGTGGTAGATTTGAATCTGCAATGCACTGCCTGAGAATGTGGGGGAATGGAGATCTGCAATGCACTGTCTAAGAATGTGGGTGTTTGATGTTCTGCAATGTACTGTTCGAGAATGTGGATGATGAGGGTCTGCAATGCACTGCCTGAGAAAGCGAAAGATGAGGACCTGAAATGCACTCTCTGAAAATGATGATGATGAGGATCTGCAATTCATTGTCGGAGAATATGGTGCTTGAAGATATGAAAAGCACCGTCTAAGCATGTGGCGGCGAGGATCTGAAATGTGGTGGATGAATATCAATCGGAGATTTTAAAATATATGTGGTCAGATAATTGCATGGAAAATAATACCGGATTATTGTAAATTGCATGGGTGTGTGAGTGGGTGAGATACTTTTGCAGAGAACCTGCACGGACAGAACATGCTGAAAGGCCTCTTTCAGTTCTGCAGGGAGATTATTTCAATCCATGATTACATCGACTGAGAGGACTCACCCGAACAGATGACACTCGCGTCATTTCCATGTGAGCAGTTAAAATTTTCCCCGGATGTAACCGGACAATCTGTCAATCGGGATTCATTCCCGCGGCACCTGTAATTTTCCTTCCACACGGGGCCAGTTCCCTGCCCAAAGTAAGAACCCCTCGGGATTTCCTTTACAGCCCCGCACTGAAGGTGCTCACACACCACACTCGCGTCTTGTAAACCAAAGTGAATATCACACAGCGTCCCCCACTGCCCTCCGTGCAGCACTTCCACCCGGCCGGAGCACCTGTTCTCACCACCAACCAATCGGGGTCCATGCTTCCCTGTTTTTAATAAAAATAAGGACGAAAAAATTTTGTAAATCCACATTTGAATAAAGACATGGCGAAAGGTAAAAAAGGAAAATATGAAAATGGATAAGTGTGTGTTACACTGCACTGTTTACACATCTTATTGTTTGAAACTCACCAGACTACGAGAGCCTTTAAACGAACGTGTCTATTTGCTCAAAGTAGAGAGTTCATCCAACAAAAAGCTAATGGAATTTTGGACTTTGTCACAACAGCTTTGAAATACCAAAGACAGGACGTAACGTTTCAGTCATACCCAGTATTGGCCAGAACCAACCTGTATAACCTATGTCAGATTTGGACAGGGCACTCCGGAAGATAATATTCGTCTTGGAGGGGATAAAACGTAGATATGAAAGATGTATAATGTAATTAAGCATTGTATTATGATCCCAGTTTGAACAAAGATGACTTGAAGCTATTTAATCTGGAAGAATTAGGGCTGATAAAACTATGTTAAAAATCTTATACTGATTTCAAAGATTTGATAAAGAGTCACGGGTGCAGTAACCCAGAACAAGGCCACTCAAAGGATGCATTTGTTGTTGACGGGGATAGGAATATATTTGACAAGGTTTGCATTTATTACTGGTTCCTACACTCCCCTGCAAAAGCGATTGAAATCCATTCTCTTGAACTGCTGACGTGGGCAGATTGAACGTAGACTTGCAATGCTGCTACTGAGATAATCCCACTATTTTGAGCGAGAAACCAGAAAGGAAATTTTCTCCTAATTGTTTACCTCATTTGGGTCAATTCATTGAAACGCCTCTCTAAAATAACGCAACCACCGTTAATTAATGATTCGCCTACGTTTGTAATTAATGAAATCTGCCTCAGGTTTGGCAAACAGAACACGACTTGAGAGTTCTTTCGATAATGGGTGTTCTGGCAAATGTGAATGAAGAACCTATGCATGGTGCAAGCATTAATTTAGCAATAATAATGTGCTATTTTCAGATAACGTAGAAGTTACTGACTTACACATAATTGTGTTATTCCAGAATCATAAAAAAGCGACAGTGAATTATAAAGAAGAGCTTGGGAATGATCATGATAGAAGGAAATATCAATGGCTTTTTCTCAGTTTCTGAAAAGTTCACCAGGAAACTTTTTTTGTCATTCGGATTCGTTTTACTCACCGGAACAGCTCACACTGACATCGTTCATGTGGGTGCACTCGTTTTCATTTACTGGAGAGTTTGGACAGTCTGTCAGGCTTGTCTCATTGCCTTTACATTCAAATTTTTCGCTCCGTTGAAGTCCAGTGCCCTTTCCAAAATAAGCCCCTTTTGCCACGGACACAGCGACTCCACACTGAAGCTGATCACAAACCACACTGGCGTCATTCCAATCCCAGTGAAGATCACAAACTGTTCCCCAGGTTTTGCCGAACTGTATTTCCAGTCGGCCCGAGCATTGGGAATCCCCGGAAACGAGTCTGGGAAACCTGTGATCTGAGGAAGAACAATTCATGATAGTCGCAATCATTTTCAATTTTGTGCATATCTGTTTAAGCAAAACCTGTCATGATGACTCCTGATAAAATTTTCATTCTGGCATAATCGCGATTAAGCTAAACCCTACATTGCTCCAGAAGTCATTGCTTGCAAAGTGGCCATATGCAACCTTTAACATACTTAGATTTATTGCTACTTCAGTACGGTGTTACAAACACGCACTATATCTACAGAGAGAACTTGGCTAAGCATATATTGAAAGAGATGTGCACTTTGACGTCAAACAATGTCTACTCTACCCACAGCCGACTTTCTTCATTCCCATATCGTTCTTATCCCGATTCCCGCCCTGAAACTATAGACCGAAATGCGGCCTATGAAGAACACTGAAATTCTGTCTACACTGAATGACAAAAAGATGATGCTACCCTTTCCCTCCAACCATACCATCTTTCACCCCAACACACGTGCACACCTTCGAGGTGCAGTCGATAGATCTCATTAATGAAGACCACCCAGAATTCGACTTTTCACAGCTGGTATTACAATGGCACTAATTTGCAAATATAAACTACATCAAGTTGCATCCAGGCACCTCCCCTCCCCAGTCCCATCAATCCCTGCGGGAAAACATCTGATCACCAAAATAAATCCCTTTCCCTTCCATTCCGTATTTTCTATCGGGTTGTATTTAATAATTTTATTACATATCTATTCTCAAAGTCCCAATTTATCTACTTTTACTACCTCTGGTCCCTCACGTTTCAATCCCTTCTCTTGAAATTATAAGACCCTCTCTTCACAACATCTAGTTATATGGAAGCGACAGCAGCTTTCTCTTCATAATACTTTCAGGACGTTACTCTTCCCTGGCACCTATTGCACGTACTGTGAAAGGCCAGATAATTAGTTGGATAAATCCAGGAACCCTGACTTGTCCTCGAGTGTTCAGAGTCTCCCATTTGATCTGCTGGCGTTTGTCATTTCGTCAATGGGGCACATTGACGAACACAGACACGAAATAACCTCAAACATTAAATGATTGATCCCACACTACCTTCCTAGTGAAAAGTTCCGAACACTTTAAGCGCAATGCAATGTTAAGAGCCCTTTTGAATCTGTCAGTAAAATGTAACGGTCACATACAAGGGGAAAAAAATGGCTCGTGCTATTTTAGCATTTTTAACATATTGACAGCTAGAATCAAAAGGAAACAATCACCGGATAACCATGTACAGTTCTGGGAACCAAGCCTTGGTTTGAATACGCTGATCATGTAAGGAGTGCATTTAGAGCTCCCCAGAATGTTCCTCGTCTTTCAAGTGTAAACTTGAAAGGACAGCTTATGTCGATTGGTTCTTGTTCCCTTACATCACCTTTTGATTCCCGAAGCTTTAGGGAGCCTCTTAAGGCTATGATCAACGAGCAAATAAATGGGGAGACAGTGATACCCCAACAATATTCTCTCTCATCGTCATTCGGCCCTCACATCTAGTTTAATCAGGACAGTGAGAGGCGATGAAGAAGCAAACTCATTGCAACCGAATAGTCTTCACGGGCCTTGGCAATTAATGTCCAGTAACCTTCCATCACGTAGCCTAAATTACATCGTATAATGTAGGGGAGAAGAGATAAAAACAAAAATGACCCTCAACAATTAAGGGTCATTTGATCCAGGACAGCAATTGCACTGCCGGATGCGTTCAAACGTTTGGATAACAGAGTATCAGATCGCTGCCTTCTATAATGGTTACCAACGTTGTTTATGGATTGTTTGACCATTAACGAATGTCGTCTCTGAATATCGTTTCCACAGTTTTAGTGCCAATAGCTACTGGTGTGAAATGTGAACATTGCCTCTCCACAGGAACCTCTTACTCAAATCATTGGTTTTGGCATCTTCTGGTTTTTTTTTAATAGTTACATCGTTTCCTTTACATTTAACAGTAGATTTTCTGTACTGTCCTGCAATAGAGAGAAAAAAACAAGCTAATTCCGTGAGAGACGATGTGGAGCTAGGGGACAGCGAGCAGAATTAATTCCAAACTGCATAGCAAACAGAAATCCATGATTAGGGATTGAGGGTAGATATTCAGACCAGCACAAAGGTAGTACATTGTGTTCCAGCAGGACGGATGCCAGGAACAACATTGATTACCGTTTACAGAAACAGATTATCGACAGGAAACAGTTCAAAATTAGTCTGTGAAGTCAAATTTTAAGCTCAGCTGAAACTCAGGAAATCTGTGAGGAGGTACTTACAGAGACAGAATAAACAGTAAATGCAATAAATTCACAAAATATGCACTTAATTTGCAAATGA
Source organism: Cetorhinus maximus (assembly GCF_964194155.1). Lineage (NCBI taxonomy): Eukaryota > Metazoa > Chordata > Chondrichthyes > Lamniformes > Cetorhinidae > Cetorhinus > Cetorhinus maximus. The sequence goes on along the minus strand of NC_135894.1, from coordinate 5,512,495 downwards.
ATGTTATAATAGTTAAGGACAATGCAGTACTTTTGTTAGAATTAATTCAGAGCTCAAGTATTCATTGGAAAATGAAAGTGCAAATTAGGTTGATGCGCCATCGGATGAATCTCAGTCTCGGCCTTCATTTTTGGAGGGAAGAAATTTAAAATCTTGATAGTTTCATTATATTTCGGTCAGCCCACTCTTGCGCTCCTGGCATATTACAGTCCCGCCGAAGTCAATGGACATTTGAATAGCTCACCGCCATTTACACCCACGGCACCGCCACAACGGGGCAGTCAAATTCCAAGAGACGCGAGAAAAGTTGAAAGTTATTTAATTGGATTTTGAGAGTTCTACGAGTAAGGTCGGGGGAAATGAAATTAATTGCTTGGGTACATTTGTTTTCACTAGGGAAGGTAGCCCGAGCACTGAAATGATAAAGATCTTTATGACGATTGAACGAATTGACAGGATAGATGATCGTTAACTGTGGTCTATGGCCAAACTTGCAAACATAAAAAAACTACTAAAATTTTCAAATGCATTCAGAGGAAATGTTTTTTTTTACCAAACGGTTGTTAGAATGTGGAACTCCTGGCCACAGAAGATGAGGTGGTTGACATGGATTTATTTATGACTGATGAACAGATGGGGGAGAATGGAACCTCACGTTAAATTGATGGAGATAGAAAACGTGGTGTTGATTTGGCGGGAGGCTAAATTGGTTGGGGAGCGGGGGAGGCTCGATTAGATCATTAACCCTGAGATTGACCGGTTGTCCTATGGAGTAAGTAGGTTTATCGTCGAAAATGTGTGATTCTGTGTAATGTTTCCAACAGATTTACAGATGTGAACTTCGCTAACACGACCTGTATTAAGTCCATCCAAGTTTCCTTGAGAAGATTATTTTGTGTTTCATAAAAGAAGCTGCCTTGTGTGTGATGAACGGGCTACCAAATTGCTGTTCGATTGGGAGTTCATGGAATTTGAACCAGCGAGAAGAAGGCCGTTTCTTTGAGAGATGGAGAAGAGAATGTTTTTAGAGGGGCTGCCGTTCCCCCCTGCACATAATTAAGAAATCAGTCTTATTACCCCACTGAGGAAGACAATGGTGGTTGATGGCGGTGGTTAAACACCCAGTCAAGAGAAAACTTCGCCTGGGGTTGGGAAGTCTCCTGAACAGTGCCTCAGCAGCGCCTATACAGGTCAAGTGCAGTTTCCACGATGAGCAATGATTCGGGAAGTAAGAAATTCTGGTGAGACAGTTGAAGACCGAAACTCACAAAACATTCAGCCTCTGTCCAGCTGAAGACGCCACGGCATTGGCATTCGGTATTGCAAATGAAAGTTCAGTCAACGGTGTTCCCGAAGTTTAAGATGGTGATGGACTGTTTGATTGTAAAGCAATTGAATGTTAAGTGGAATCTCTCATTCTTTGTTGTCGTTTGCCGTTTGCAGACACACGTGTGGTGCACTTATTACTTGTCCTTTATCATTTGAGGCATGGATGTTGTGCAGGATTTGCTCTGTGTGCTCCTGGGCTGCTTCCTAATTTGATGAATTGCGAATGGAGCCGAGCACTGAGCAGTCATGCCCAAACAACTCGTCTTCAGAACATATAACGTTAAGAAAGGCATGACTGAAGCAGTTGAAAAAAGTTCGACATCGATCAGTGACTTAGAAAATGCAGTTTCCGTTTAATCTCCATTGAGTTTAGTTTTAAAAGACTGATTCAGTTTTATAATTGCTGCCCTTTGCAACAAAATCCTACAAAGTGTTAAATTGCTAATGAATCTGTTCTGAGGATGGCCAGGTTAGGTCCATGTGGTCGGATTTCTTGGGTGCGGTGATGGTGAACTTTCCCCTTTCTTCCAGCAATGTAACGCTGTTAAGATTATTGACTGCACTTGTGCCGTGCACTGCACTTAACATATTTGTTTGAAATGCAGCACTTCTTCCGATCTCAATATAAATTAAATATTGAAACGAATGGACTGTGCAGTTAACATCGGGATTCTGTTTGCAGATTCGACCCGTGCTGCCCCATGATTTAGACTCTCCCTACGCACAGAAACCTTCCTCCCCAATTCCCGTTTAACAATCTGTAAAATATCAGCACAAATATTCCGTACTAGTGACTCTCGGAAACCTAAGGAATGGCAGAGATGAGCATGCGGCCCCTGCGGAAGTATTGGCGCCTTGAACTATGTGTGAACAGCCCGGCAAGTTTCAACTTCATCTGGGGAATTCCCCTGCTCTCTGGGAGACTCCGCAATGGAGCTGAATGAAAGACACGTGCGCGCTCCGATGTGCTTCCCAGGGTCGTTACACCAGTGAATTTATACAGGGAGGGAGAACATAAATCAATGATCTAACAGCCGGGCAACTGAACAACTGGACTCTGCAATCGCTCTCACTCATTCCCCCAAGAGCATCCCGAAGCATCCGGGCGAGTGGCGAGGGAGAGGGTAGAATGCGTGCGGGATTTTCCGGACATTCTTCCCTATCCTCGGATGGTCCGGGTCACCTCACAGCAGGAAGCCAGCAGTGATATAAAGCGGGTTGCAACCTGCCATTCCGGTGTGAGCTTATTTTCTTTTTAAATTAACACAATTATCGACATGAATTTATGACACACAATGAATCTGATTGAAATTAACATTAACTCCAAGTGGAATATCCTGCCCTAAGTCTCATTCTTCAGCAATCGGCTGTCCGAAAATAACATCTCCACCTTTATTCCAGGGGGAAAAAATCAGACCCGGCGGCGATGAGAAGCAGAAGAAATATTTGTACCTGAGCAGATCGCGCTGGCATCATAGTCGTGTGACAAGGAATAGTGATCCCAGGAATCTGATTCACAGTCTCGCAGGGCGGCCTCGTTCCCGCTGCACTCAACATCATCCGTCACAATGGGTCCGGAGCCTTCCCCAAAGTGAGCCCCGCCCGGTGCAGAGTCCGCGGTCCCACAGCCCAGCTCCCGACACACAACGGCGGCGTCCTGCAGGTCCCAGCTCTCATCATCAACAGTCCCCCACTGTCCCCTGTAGTGAATCTCCAATCTTCCTGCACACCGACTGCCCCCATTCGCCAGTCTCAGTTTCACCGCCTCTGTAAAATACAATAATATGCGCAGAATTACAATCCATTAAATCCGCGAGACCCAGCTAACCGATCTCCACTTTCTGCAGGTCAGAGCAGAAGAATTTGGAATATTGGCCTTTGCCCAATCTCCCACTGAATCCCGATTTAAAAATAAAACCTCTCAAACACAAGGGTATAATTGTATTCAACCCTTTAAACGAGCCGGTTATAAGTGGGAGAGATGCCCCTTCTGGGACAGTTGGTCGATACGTTCAGAATATATTCCAGTCCCCGGAGATCAGGAGATGGACGTGACTATAACAGCGAACTGACTGACTGGCGGAGACTGAGGTCCATTCAGAGCACCAGACACACATTGCAATCTCCTTCTCCCAGCCAGCCCTTCCCTCCCCCGCCCACCGGAACTGGAACGTCATGTAACCTCTATCTCTGTCTGGATGTAATTCGAGAATTGGCAGCCCATTTGGGATCGGCAGCAGTATCAGTGGTTATTGACATTCCCCTCTCCGGGACCCAAGTCATGGTCGCTCTGCATTAGGCAGCAATTGTCCCTCAACAGGGTTTAAATATGTTCATTGTCAGAGTGCAGGAAACATCCCATTCCTCCCTGACAGGCACATGGAGAGCGAGTTAATCAATGATCAAATCGGTACCGCAATTTTCTCCGACAGTTAGTTTTAATTCACGTAGATTGAACAGGAAAATATCAGATAATATGAAAATTAAGAGTTATTACCTGATGGATCAGCCTGACTGCTCCCAGTTCTGCCTGAAATGAAATGTTGAGAATTAAAGTTTCATGGGTTAAGAGGACGATGAAACGGCCAGAAACGTTATTTGTTCAAAGCAACTGCGAGAATATTTTGTCATTTTTTGAACATAATGTTTTCAGGAACTTTATGTTAAAAAAATTCAACAAACACCCAAGTTTCCATCATTATCTGAAGGTAGATTTCCCGTCGCTTTTCGGAAGAAATAATCCAGCGGTTTGTGATTTCATCTGTTTTCCACTCCTAATGAAGCATCCACTACAGGCTCAGGAGCAAGTTCCTGTTATTAACTGGTCAACGTTTACCCAGGAGATCCCGAGAATACCCCATTGCACAGATCACCTTCTCACAATCTAAAGTCCCTCTAACATACTATCGATGGTATGTTTACCTCACTCACGCTCGGTGCTCGAAGACATGGTGGCCTGCATGTTTATTGGTCACTTTCCATTTGTTGGTTTCACACCATTGATTGTGCGTTAACATTTTCCAAAATTGGCTCGGGTTTTTATTTTAACCAGGAGGATATTCTGGTATCTCTATATTCCCTGTTTGACGTGTTATAGAACATCTTACATTGATTCCCACCCTCAGATGGATTTCTGCAACCCCTTACATGATTTCTGCCAGTCCTGCACAAAGCGTGCACCTACCTAGAAAATATTACTCAGGAGTTTGTTGGAATTGTCTGTTATTGCCTGGGTAATGGAAGTCGCAACAATGCTCAACAAGCTGCGCACCAGCAAGTTCATAGCAACCCGCTTAAGCGTCAGCCCAAACATGTCCTCTTTAAGTACCTCATGTACAAGGTGCACAAGATATAAATGCGACCTAAAGCCTGATACAAAGCGACATAAAGGAATGCAAATTTGAGAGTTGAGATCTGATATCTCATTAGCTACAACATGATCTATTATAAAAACATATGAAGCATGTGGAACAGGCTGACAAACATTCAGGTTCACATAAATAATATACACATAAATGTCTGCCTTTGGAAAGTGATTTAATTAAAACAGATTTCAGGCCCCCAAAAAGATACAAATAATCAAGCATGTTTACAGGTTAATTCCCGGTAAAATGTGAGATCTTATGCTCTCCTCACCTATCAAGGTGCAATTAATAATCATTTTTAGCATAATTATCCTATCACAACCAACGTTGATCGATCGCAATTTACAATTTAAATTTGAAAAAAAAACAGTCATTGTCCATCATTCCAAAGTTGAAAATACTATTTGAAACCTTTCAGCTCATGAAAGCAGACAACAGTCACAAAGCTCTACCACTGATAAACATATGTTTGAAAAATATGTGCACGGGTTCAGTTGGCAGTAACTGCAACTTTAACAGGGTTGGTACAGTCAGTCATTGACCTTACCTCCCAGAATGTGATTTATGCTTCTCCAAGAGTAAATGCGCTCTGCTTCTTGCGCTCTGGGATTAAAAACCATCAGGCAGTGGTCAGCACGTAACGTCCTAGAGGCCCTGAGGGATAAGGAGAGGGTGGACCCTGTGGGATGGTTCCCGGAGCAGACTGTCAAAGTCATTTGGTAGAATGCCTCATCGCCAGAACTTTCCAACAAGCACCAAGACGTAGCTTGGCTGGTGGTGAGAAAGGCCCTCCCCGTCAGATCCTTCCTACACGCCAGGAAGCTCACCCCCTCTGCACGTTGCCCTCGAGGTGGCTGTGGTGGGGAAGAGACCGTTGTTCACCTCCTTGTGGATTGTGCCTTTGCAAAGAAAGTCTGGAGAGAGATGCAGTGGTTGCTGTCGAGGTTCATCCCGAGCAGTTCTGTGACACAGGACTCTGTGCTCTACGGGCTGTTCCCAGGGACACACACCGAGACAAACATCAACTGCAGCTGGAGGATCATCAACTCGGTGAAAGACGCGCTTTGGTCTGCCCGAAACTTGTTGGTCTTCCAGCACAAAGAGTTGTCCCCGACCGATTGTTGCGGACTGGCACAATCCAAAGTCCAGGACTACGTGCTGAGGGACGCACTAAAGCTTGGGGCAGCTGCCGCAAAGGCGCAATGGGGAAGGGTCGCTGTCTAAGACCTTTCTACCACAGCGCACCGAGAGACTGGGAACTGTTTAGAGCCCCTCGGGCTGTACAGATCAAAATGAAAGGCTGTAAATGACTGTAATATTGTTTGTACTGATGCACCTGGTGATACATTTTGTAAAAGTTTAACCTGGATTGTACCCTTGTAATGTTGTTTTTGAAATGGTTTTGAATGTGATTGAAGATAATTTATGAATAAAGTATATTTTTACAAAAAAAAAACTCTGGGATTAAAAACATTTGCAATCGACTCTGCTTTGCCTGTGCAAGAGCCGCAGGGGAGAAATTAAAACTAACTGCCTCGTTTTTGGAGTTGTATTCTGGATTAAATCGAAATGTGATATCTATTTGGTCAGGTATTCAAAGTTTATGTTAAGCAGATGCAAGTTAATATTTAGATGTCGCAGTTATTAATAGAATTGGATAAATTAATTTCCATGTTTGATGTCGAATGAACGGAAAATAATACAGTCCATAACATGCACTCAATGACATTTCCACAATGTAACTAAACAATTTCAAATCTCGCTCCATCTAATCACACGCATTCTAAATTTTAACAACATTGGCCCGCTTTTGGGGATTTAAACCTGATCTGCGCTTGGTTTGTGAAAATGATTCTGGATAATATTAATTTTGTCTTCTGTCTCCATTCTGCGCTGTGCAGGGAATGTTCGTTAAATTAGAGACACAATTAGAATTTTAGAATTGAAACTTTTAAAAATATTACTTTTTTTAAGAATTAAATTAAATAGCCAATGTAAATATATTTCGGTAAATGAAAAATGTATCTGATAACTATTCTCGAATTTATTCCCTGACAGTAAAACACAATTTATTTTAGTTCTTTATACTGACAAAGCAGCAAAAAAAATAAATAATCCTCGCCCCGATGCAAAGTAATTTTTTAAAAAATCCAGAGATCCCCTTAACTGTACACAAAGGTTATCGGGAACGTGGAAGGAGGCGGAGAAAACTTGATAATTTCGTGAATCTGTACATAGAAAATGAGCGAAGCAGAAAATACAACTTCATATCAATCAGCCATAATATTGATGAAAGTAAAAGCTAAACAAAATTCAGAGCAAATACGTAAATATAAGAATATTTTTAGCTAATTTATTGTTTGTAGTTTGCAGTTAATAATTATACATATGGTAACAGATAATTAAAGCAATGTTGATGCTGACAATGATTAATATTTTATTATACTCTATTCAAAAATTGGGTCCAACACTCTACTGCTGAATAAACAATTTGCATGTTTCTTATTTCAAAGTATAACAACTAAGTTTGACCGCATTTCTACTGAGGAAAGTCAGTTAGTGGAAATCTGCATTGGTTCATTCACCAGTGAGTGCTGCCCTGACCAGGATTCTGTACTCATTGAGTTAATTTACATTCCAGAATTTGATCCGCTCCTTTCTAACAGCGACGTTTTACGCTCCTTATCCACTAAATTTAAATAACCAGGTTCGAATTGCATGTTCAGTCTGCGGTTTCTGTACAAGAGGGGCAGAGGTCAAGATAAAAGCAAACTGCTGGGAGTATGATCACTTTAGACCTTTTGACACTCAAGTCTCAGTTGCAATTGGAAATAAGTAAAACATGTTAGCCCAGATAACGGCCACCAAAAGCAATGGTCAACATTTGGACTTTTGAACTTGGCGGATTTAAAATGAAACAAATGAGCAAAGAGTCTACTAGCTCAGAATTCAACACAATTAAATTAACTATTTCATCCCAAATTAATTACCAATTTAAAGAAAAATATTCCAATTTTCGACAAAGAATTTTGTTCATTCCGGGATTTGTGAAAATATTTTCCGGAGCAATATATAATACATGCTTCCAGCAGTTCTTTGATTTAGAAGACATGTTCCTCAAATAAATTACAATGCCTGGAGTTTAGTGTCAGTCATTTATTTCTAAGTAATTAGAAACTGATTGAGAGAGCCATGTGCCTTTTACCGTGCACCTGACAAGAATGCAGCGAGGTTTCCCTGTCACTAAGGCAGCATTTCCTATTTCTAATAAGAGATTTAGAATTGTAAATGAAGACACGCACTGGAAGCAGCAACAAATTTCAACCAAGGCATCGACATAAAACTGAACAATAATATCGGGCCGGTGGAAGGAAGTAAAGGCACAAGTCTCGATACCTCATTAAACACCACATGGGACCTTGAAAAACAATGAGAATTCGGAATAAATTTGAGCCAACGTACTTATCACATAACCCGTGAAAACAAATAGTTCAATGGGAATTTTAAACTTCATACAATGTGGTCATAACTTGGAAGGATGTATTAACAAATTAAGCAAGAACATTGATAAGTACCATTTCCCATGAGTTAAAGAAGTTGCAGTAACTATATATTTGGAGAATGCAATTAATCGCCAAAAGAAAACATTATAATATTAATTGTGCTCCTTCTTCTTATTTAAATATAAACTATTTATCGAACTCGCAAAACACTCGAAGGCAGAACCAACTGTTATGCATGCTTTAGTGTTTGCCCGTATATCACACATAATTCAGGCGGAACGTCGACTGAGAAATACCCCTGAGAGTACTATGTGTGGAGGCTCACACGTTAGTCGGTGCAGTTTCATACTCAGTTAATTGACATAAACCAGGACTCCGCTCCATGATATTCTAACAGTGACGGCTTTCGACGTCGTACCAGCTCTGCTGAAATTGCCTGATCAGAGTGTTAATCTTAATAAGCTGTGTGTGAGGAAGAGTAGCAGGGGACTCAATAAATTCAGCTGCTGTGTTATTTCTGTTCTCTTTCGGATTTAAATCGTTCTGAACTAAATATCACATTTAAAACAATCACCAACCAGGTGCAAAACCTTTCAAATATGATTCAAAATGATATATTTTTAAATCAATTGAAATGCCTAAAATATTAACTGGATAAAATTTCGGCAAATAAACTCGACTCATCAATCCTCAGTTCATACGATCTTAATGAAGCGCAGAAATCAATGTAAAAAAGTCCGTGTTCAATAAATAAAGCCCAGACTGGACTATTCTCTCTCGGCAAATCCATCTGTTTTATATTTGTACAACTGTCTCAATTGGGAATGTTTTCAACTCCAAACTAGCCAGCCGGTTAAGGGAATTCAGGTGTACGCTGATAGAGAACAGGGACCTATGCACACGGGTAAAGCAATAGCAATTTGAGGCTCAGAATTAGAGCCTTCGGTTGAATGGGCCTGCGCGGGTCGAAAAATCGGATACCGCCTAGTCCCACTTTCCAGTTTTGGCCGCTTGTTTTGTGCGCTACCATAATTTAAATGCGCAACCGAACATGTTTTAAATGTGATGAGGGTTCCTGCATTCACCGGCCTTTCAGGCAGCGAGCGTCCTTCGATCTGCGTATTATTATGCAGCAATATCCCATTACACAATAGGCAAACGTGTTAATATTTGAATACAAATCCAAAATTTACCTTACAAAATAGCTCAATGTTTTCTGCAGTAAATATCAATATCTGTATTGATAAGATTCATTGCTGAATAACAGTGGAAGCCGCAATGTGGAACAGGATAATATTAATTTTAAAAACTTACATTTCAGAAGTTGCAGTGCAGTTAGAGTCAGAAAGGACCGCAGCATCTTCCCGGCACTGGGATCCTGCGCTGGGGATTGAGCTTTAACCGAATGCTGTACACAGATGCCGGGCTCTCCTTCGAACACCTTCCGAAAACCCGGCTGAGGCGGCAATTAAGTGTTTGAAAACAGTTTGAACAAAGTTGACTCTTCCTTCCAAATAACATGGAGATGTTATCATGTGAGAGCTCTAGAATGCCGTCTGGTAACAGACCAATGAGAATGAACTTGCCCATTAATAGATAAAACGAACCGAGGGCCCATCCACCGCCTTTTCCTGTTAGAAAGGAAAGGAAATGAGTCAACAACACTGTATTAGATCATTCAATCATTGAAATTTACAGCAGGAACTTACAAAGCAGTGGGCTCTTACACCTGCTGAGTCACAACTGCTGTTATCCCTACATACATTTGCAAATGAGTCCTCTTAAAGCACATGTCCAATTTCCTTCTAAAGAATCCTGTGGAATATCATTACACCATTATGCTTTATGGTGCATTCCAGATCTTAGTCAGCCGCTGTGTGATTAAATTTTTGTTCAGTAACAATGTTGTCAATTTATTTAAGTTCATAACATCCAGTTAATGACACAAAAGCTAATTGGAATACTTTTCCCCACTCGCCCTGAGATATATCTCTTTATGTGTGTTTGTGTGTGTGTCTGTGTGAATGTTTGTGTTTCTCTGTATCTGCCTTATTCCTGGCTTACTCTCTCTAACTCAGTCTCTGTCTTTCTAACCACCAGACTCTCTAACCGTCTCTCTGTTTCTTTGCTCCTATTACATGGCTTTCCTGTTTAGTACAAAAAACGGGAAAAAATGTGAGGCTGTTGACGTAAAATACGAACAAAACAGAACGCTAGAATGTACAGCCAGTGATGCATCAACTCCGGAAAGAAACGGTTATCGTTTCATGTCTAGATGACCTGTCATTTCAACCAGTTCCCAACCACATGGAAGGTCATTTCAACATGAATCGTTAACTCTATTCGTTACTGATGGCTTTGGGATGAGATATGAAATTCACTTGAAATTCAACAGGCATTGCAAGAAAAAAATATGATTTTTCTTCCAGCTAGAAGTCGGGTATAAAAAGGAGAAGAACATTCCTTCAGACTGTAACAAAGTATATAAGGAACAACAAAGTGTTTATGTACTCATTTATCATTATTATTCTAAAATCAAAATCAGAGTGGCCAACTCAGGAGCCTCATGAGAGCTATTCGGTTATGTTTGACAGCTTTAAGGTTCTAATTTTTAAGATTAGTGTGATGTATTTTCTGCATCCTGATTATAATCTGTGTTTGAGCTGGGGAGCGTGTGGTTTACAGGTTTCAATGTTAGACAGACTGCAGCTTAATTCTTACATTTATTAAACGTGTTAAACAATTAAATAAATGCTTTTCACACTGGGACACTTTATCGAGAGGCCTTTTCACCATAGGATAGCGAAGACACAATCAACGCAAACATCTATTTACAAACTCTCTTCCTCAGGTCCAAGGCCGAAGGACCCAGTTTAAAAGCCTCGCAGATGAATAATTCTGTGTATATTGATGACACTGTGTGTTTACACTTGATTATTTTGTGGCTACTACTTATATATTTCAGTGGGTTTTCTGCAGTCCCATAACGAGTTTAATTTGTCAAAGTTGTGGAGGAGAATTTGGCGGAGATTCCAGATAGGGTGATAGTGAAAACATTAGAAATTCAAGCAGCTAAACTTGGCGGTTTAGCTAACTATTGAGAATGAAATAGCCTGAAATCTGAAAACCGGCTTCATCTCCATTGGCTTCTAAATTATTGGTGCACATTGTTGTTAAACTTATAGGAAATGCTTCATTTAAAGGGCAGTTGCTTGATTTCCATTATCACCAATAACAGAAGTGTAGAGACCACCATTATTTCTTGGATGGTTTTCCCAATTTACCCAGTCGGATCTATGCCGCTCCTAAATTATTCTCTATAAGCTGCCGAAATGTACTTGCACCTTCTTTGGGAAATATTGCCAAGCATTTGAATAAATGTTTTTCCATTAATCAGCGCTAGCCTTGGAGAGAAGTAGAGCCAACAGGGATATTTGTTGCGACATGTAATGTGTTTTTACTTTAAGATGAGTAATTACTACTGAAAATGTCTGTGTGTCATCCCACAGCAGCTCGTAGTGTGCAGATTCACAGAGCACTCGCTGTATGTTTTGTTGTTGTGCAGAACTGACAGGAAACACCTGGCGTTGTGGTGATGTCTGTACCAGCAACTTCGTCGCTGCTCCCTTACAATATTGACATAAGGCTTGTGAACATTGAACGTGTCCAGGCCAATGAGTCGTGGCAGTATATCTGGGTACCGGCACCAATTCACGGGAAAAACATGACAGAATGTCACCTGCAAATTGTCCAAACCAGTGTCATTAATAGTTGTTCATGGAATAAGATGTCGGTAAACTGTCGAGACAGTCTGGCGTGTGCAGCAAACAATACGTCTAGCTTGGCGGCTTTAATCGACTATTGCCATTGCTCAGGCTGTGAAAGTCTACAACCGGCATTTCGGCATTTATCACCGTTCCCACCGCGCCCCCAAATCCCTCCCTAACGTCACCCTCCTCAACAACTCCGCCTTCAAGCTACTGGCGGTCAGCGTTTCTGCTGAATAAATTAAATGATTCGGTGTAGCCAAACTCCCCAGAGCAGTCCAGGGGCAGCACTTTACGGATAGGATTTCGATGAGGGCTAAAAATTACCTCGGATAACGAATATGCCTCTTTTTGTTTGGGTGCTGAATATTTTGAATGGTTTTTGGCCAGTCTGCAGTGTATCACTTTACATTGTAATGGATGGTTTGTTAATATGAAAAGTGATAAACACTGGAGAATTTCTGAGATGCTAGGTCAGTTTCAGAGCACTTGGTTACCATTTCTACATTGTATTCGTCTATTAGCGAGGGATGAATTGATGGGTCGTGGTAACTTTGTTAAGTGAGGATTTCTAAATCAGTTGCTTGGTAATCAGTAAAATGAATATTTGGAAGTTGAGGTGATTGTTGTAGCAGGTGAGGTAAAATTCTTGTAGCAGGTTCTATTTTTTAAACAGTCGTGTGCTTCGAGTCATTTTATTGATGTTGAATCAGCAAGGAATACTTATTTTTATATATTATTTGCAAAGTCTCGGTTAATATAAATTATATTTTGCCAACTGTCAATTTACCTCAAAAGGTATCACATAGCAAACCCCAATGCAAGATTTAATTTGTTATTTGCTGTCTTGCTTGATCACTGCTTATATACAGTGCTGAAGGATTTAATGTTTCACTTCTGATGATGACTGTAATGCCTAAATGTGAGAAAGTACCCCTAACACATACACGTTCGGGGCAGTATTGGACTGATGCTTCATGTAAAATCAACGACCATTCAGTATCGCTCCCTGCATTCTGTCCCCCTGGCAGATTTTCGGCCAGTTGATTTTGCTGCTTTGATTAATGCCTGGAGTTTACCTATATCCAATATGTGAATGTGTTTCAAATTCAAGGTCGCCAATTTGTTCTCTCTACCAGTTAGGAATAATCTACTCTCCAGCACAGACAGATTCAAAGTAGGTGTTTAGTACAAAAATCATGCGCTCTGCCGACAATGGAAATTTTATTTGTTAGTCCCAAATCATCCCGAGCCATTACTTAAAGCCAGTTAATGAATTAAGCTAATGTGCGAACCATTTTTACATTAGTCCCAAATAATCCTGGGCCTCCATTCGAAGGCCACGCAATGCCTCTGCCTCATGTTCAAACCGGTTTGAATTTGGCCCACCCTTGTCCCCGGCCTTCCAGCGAAGGCCGTGCAACGGCCTTGCCTGTGTTCACACAGTTTTCGCCTGTTTTTGGAATTGGTAGTTGATGATTCAATTTCCTGATGTCGGGCATTCATACACCCAGCTTATTGATGTGAGTCAATCTACTGAAGTTGAGTAAGGTTTAATCAGGAAGCTGATACAGTTAATGGTTAAGTTCAGGTTAAACCAGTGGTTGAATTACTTCATTATTGATATTTCTTTATGAGCGCTACTTGAATACTCAATGCTACTTCACCATGTTACTGTGCCTGCATTTTCAATAAGCTCAATGTGTCATGTAATTTTACATTCGTTTCTAATTAGAGAGTATTCGCTTTATTGGAATAGTTCAGTTAATTGATAGTGCATTGCTTTTCAGTTTTTTTTATATTAAATGAATACACGATTAACTACATAGACAGTGATACCGGTAGATATTGTTGTTTTTGTGTCGGTCTGCCATTGCCCATAGGTTTATGGCGCTCAGTAAGTTAACAGGCGCAGTATCAGTTCACGGGTGTTCCGTCAGATTATTGGCGAATATTGCAGGGCCCCAACATGAGAGTTGCGTCAGTACAGCTTGTTTTTCTCAGTGGTGTTTCATCTTCTATTTCAACACATCAGACAGAGGCTTTGTTGACTTTTTGCGTTGTTAGGCCGAGAGTGGTAGTTTTTGGACTGGTCGATGTTAATGTTATTTTATAGGTTGGACGAGGGTTGATTTGTGGGAGGCTTGTCCTTTTGGAGGAGTGAGGGAGTTTATGGGTAGCGAGTTAGTTAAATGACAGTTGGGTATATAATATCTCATCGCTAGTTTGGAGGTAATCGAACGGCTTAAGTTCACATGATTACTTGCTAATCATTGGGGCAGTGTATCTGCAAGGCGTCGATTTCTAACTCCTCAAATCCTTTGCGACACGGATAATCTCTTGGTTTTTGTTTGTTTTTCTAAAAGTGAGTAAATATGTTATTATTGCTCAGGATTGAAGACAATGGGTCACTTTGGGGTGATTACTAATTTTCCATCGTTCTGGTTACTTTATATTCACAATGTCAGTTTATAAGTCATTATGCCAGTTAATGGCCTAGTGCAACTATAGAGCCATAACGGCAGATAAATTAGCTTTGGCTTTTCTATGAGCTCAGAATCACAGTCTTCATCAACATCTAGTTCTGTGTGACTGTGTGTTCAGTCATTGACATTGATACAATGTACAAAAAAGCGAAGTTGACAACCTCAATTTGGTGCGCATGTTGTCTGGCACACCGTCCTCTACCTTGCAGAGTCTGTGGACCTAAACTCAGACACTTCTTCTGCACCACATCTGGAAGAAAACCCCATCAACAAACATCAAGCTATAGTCTGCAAGCCTGCGACTGATGTCAACTCCAAAGTAGACCTTCCCTCTAAAGTCTCCAGCCTCATGGTGCCCCAACTCTGCAGCCCACTTGTACCAACTTTATATATATACTCCCAAAAAGGACTTTCCTATTAAACCCATTGTCTCCACCAGTGCCTACCCTGATGGAATTATTTCTTCATATTAGGCTTTATTTTTCCCCCTACTGTGCTTAAACATCCTACCTAACTTTGTGATTATTAAGATCCCCTACATCACCTCAAAACTTTCCAGTTACATTGTCTTGATCGGCACTCTTCACTATGTACATCGAATCCCTCTAAACCTCCCTACTCCACATGGGCGTGTTGAGGGCTCTCGGTTTGTTTAATGAACATAGGCCCGGACATTCCTCATCCACCACCGCACACCACAGCTTAGCACAACTCGTTCTCTCATTGAGGAAACAAACATTAACTTGTTTTTATTTTACTTCCGCAAAATAAGAATCACAGAATCAAAGATCGGTAAAGGTGTAGAAGGGCGGCATTAGGCACATCGTGTCTACATCAGCTCCCTGGACATTTTAAATCCGTGTCAATCTCCTGCCTTTTCCCTGAAGCCCTGCACATTTGGTTCAATTTAAATAATCATCCAGTGGCATTTTGAATGCCTCTATTGAACCTGCCTCCACCACGATTCCAGGCATGGCATTCCAAACCCCATCTACTCACTGCGTGAAAAAACTTTTTTCTCATGTGACATTTGCAATCACATCGGTGTGGGTATGGCTGCCAGCATGGACCCCAGTTACATCTGCCTTTTTTGTGTGTGGTCATGTTCGACATTCCAGAATATAGTCCGACTTAGGCCCACTCACAGGGTTCATTCTTTTTTTTTCTGGAACATCGAAGTCTGTTTTGGTGCAAAATCATGCTTTTGCCTGAATGTCTGGAGACAAATATAATTCAGCAAGTTTTCTTCCAATTATAAACTTTTTTTCACCATCACATGATCCTTCTCCGATACCTCCAATGCGTGACTTTCCTGTCTCAATTGCTGACATTAGGCAGTCCACAAACATTCTTTGCAAACCCACTGATTTCCACAAACTTCTGGGTTATAAATCTTCACATCATTATTTCGGTAAGGAGTCTCTAATATTCCAAAATTTCTTGCCTTCCACAGATCTGATTATGTTACCTTTCACAATTAACATCCGGAGAATCCTCCTTTCTTCTCCAGCCCAGGAAACCCTGCTCTTTGGCCCCTGAACAGTATCCGATACATATCCAGCACTTCTGCATACATCTTTTCTGAAACTAGGACGTGGTTCACCACGATTTCATTCTCCACCCCAGCAGCCTACGCCTCTTCCACGAATTGTAGCATGATACCAGCAGCAAACACATCGCCCCATCATTAGCCTGTCATAATTACAATGAAACAGTTCCCTCTGTGACACCTTGGTGCAATCCGCTATCTACCCCAACACGTTATTGCCTTTAAAGGGCACTCTCACTTGCAATCGAATGAGCTGTAACATCTGCACCTTTACCTCATCCACCTTGGCCTTCAAAGCCTCAAGCAATCCCTCCAGGTCAAACAGCGATTTACTTGTACTTCAGTCAATATATTCCACTGTATTCGCTGCTCACGATGCAGTCTCGTTTTCATTGCGGAGACCGAAAGCAGACTTGGTTGTCTCGCGACAGAGCGGGCGTGTTTTTTCTGCCATTTTCTGCGAACCATTTATTTTGTTTCAGACAGTGCTGACATTTATTGTACTATCGACATCTGGCCCAGACAAAAGTATCAAACTTTAGCAACGTGATTGTCATTCCCTTTGTCCTGTGTTCAATTGCATCTTTCTGATGTAGTCTCTCCATCCCTCCGGCATATCCATTACCTCTTAATTTGTTGCACTACCCCTTTCTTTTTTTTTTGCAACAACTTTAAGCTAATCGGAATTCCACTTCTCTCCAGTTCCTAAGAAATAATAATTATTGGACTCACAGTTTTGTTTTTTTTTTCTGTTTCCCTCTCCACAGATGCTACCAGACGAGCAGAGTTGTTTTCAGGCATTTTCAGTTTTTTTTTTAAATTACAATTTTGCATCTTCTTCTTTATTTTCCGAGAATACAGGTTATAGGTTGAACATAAAATGAAGTAACTTAACTAGCTTTCATCTCCGATAACGGTGGTTGAGGTATATTTAGAATGATACTCTGTGAAGTTTCATTGGTTGCACGACAGCAGGAGGAGATATGATTGTAGGTCACATGAAACCCTCGCTCCTCAATAGTGAAGTGATGAAAATTTTAGATAGACAAGGGAGCAGAATTTGATTGTTGAGAGGTCTCGGGCAGTGCTTTTATTTTGGAAATCGAACCCGGTATGAAATGAGGCCAGAGGAAGATAACAGAGAAAGACGTGCACAGGACAGTGAGTAGACAGATGTAGGAGGATATTGCTGTTTTCATCGCTAATTTCCATTCTTGCTGATGCAGCCTTGCTCCACAGAGAGGACTTCTCCCCATTCACGCACACTAGCGCCCCCGCAGACACCATCCATACAGAGAAACATCATAAACACAGAGATCTCTCTCCACACAGAACTACCCCCTCTCGCATTCTCACACGGAAATTGCAGCAATCAGACGTTCTTCAGCAATAACATATTCCCCACACACACTAACTAGGAGCAACAGTAGGTCATTCTGCCATTAGAGCCTGTTCCGCCATTCAATAAGATCATGACTGATATTCTTGTGGCCTCAACCCCATATTTAAGCTACCCGCGATGAAATTCGACCCCATTGTTAATCAAGTGTGCTTCTACATTCACGTTAAAAATGTGCACTGGCCCTGCTGTCACTGCTGTTTGGACAAGAGACATTCAAAGTTTCAAGAGCACCTTAGAAAAAATTCTTCTCACCCGCGACTGAAGTGGGAGGAACCATAGCTTTTAAGCCCTGCGATCCAGTTCTAGACTGTTCCACGAATCGAAACATCCATTCAGCCGTCACCATGTCAATCTCCATCAGGACCTTTCAAGTGTAAAAATAAAATCATCTCTCATTATTCTAAATGGGATCCTCCACAAGTCTGACCAAGCTTTCCACGTACGATAACTCCCAATCCGCCATCACCTCCCTAACCAATTAACATATCAACGTTAATCGCCTGCTTTTACTAGCATGTAGTAATGGCACATAATTGACTGCAAACACACGATTTCAAAGTTTGCCAATGACACGAAGGTATGAGGTGATTAACTTGGTAAGTACCTGGAGGCGAGAATATAGAAAATACTGAGTAGTTTACATATGTGGTTTCGAGGCAGAGAGGGCTGCTATATTTCCATGAATTACATAATCTGATAGACTATGATGATAAAGCATACAGGTTTTGTGCTTTAAGAAGAGGGACATGGATTTCAAGAGAAAATCATTCATGATAAAATGTAAACAACATTAGTGCACATTAAACTGTAGTGATCTTGGCGTAATAGTACATAGGTAACTGAAAGCAGCATTTCAAGCAGACTAGATTGGATAGAAGCCGTATGAAATGCTCTCATTGATTGGCAGAGGTATAGAACATAAAAGTAAGGATAAATTGTTGGAATTGTATGAAACATTGGTAAGGCCTCAACTGGAGTATTGTATGCAGTTCTGGTGACTGCATTACAGGAAGGTCGGAATAGCTTTAGAGAGAGTGCAGAGGAGTTTTACAAGATTGTTCCCAGATTTTAAAAAGCGTAGCTACGAGGAGAGATTGGATAGGTTGGGGGTTATTTTGCTTAGAACAAAGAAGGCTGAGAGGTAACTTGATTGAAGTGTACATAGTTATAAGGGGAATAGATAGAGTGGACTGGATAAAATTGTATCCCTTGACGGAGAATTCTAAAACCAGGGGACATAGATTCAAGACAATTGGCAGAAGGTGTAGGGGTGAAATGGGTAAGATTTCTCTTTGTACAGCGTCTAGTGGATGATTGGAATTCGCTGTCCATATTTGTGGTAGAGGCAGAAACTTTAAACGCTTTTAAAAAGCACCTGGATGTGCACCTAAAGTGTTGTAAGCTGCAGGGATATGGGCCGGGTGAAGGAAGGTGGGATTAGAATGGGCTCCTTGGTTTCCTCGGGATGGCATGGAAAAGATGGTCTGAATTGTCTCCTTATGTTCTGTAATTGTTCTATGATTATGTGCTACAAGCGCTGTTGGATTATTTCATAACCTATTCAGCTCCAACAGAGAAAAAAAAAACAATTTCACCAATCTCTCCACATAACAACATTCTCCCGCCCATCAGATACTCCGGGAATGGAAGAGGCCATATGCCTCAGCAAGCCTTCTCTGCTGTTCAATATGATCATTGTTGATCTGATTTGAGCCAGAAATCCATGTCTCTGCCACAACCCTTCAAAATAACACAGCTTCTTTGAGGATCAAATGCATTGTCTTTCTCAAACTGACAAAACTTCAATGTCCATCAACCTCCGTGCAAGGAGCTTTCAAAGACTAACATCGTTCTGAAATAAGACATTCCTGCTCATCTGCCACTTGTTTGAGAGATCTTATGTTTTTGAATATCGCTCCCTATTTCTAGGACTTCATGCGAGAAGGACGCCTTCCCAATATCTACATTGTGAGGCCAACCCCAGAATGTTGTTGGTTTATCTTCATGATGTTATTTAGTTGTCATTGTGTCTTCCTAACAACTTTTTCTGTACCTTCTGCAGGACCTTCACATCCTTCCGCCATTACAGTGACTAAAATTGTGCGCCATATGCCACCTGAATAATAGCAATTAATTTAAAAATGTATTAAATGATTCATTAGATTTCAATTTAATACCCATGTTTACCAAACCAGTACAGAGTATGTTTCATTTGCCCCAATCTCCACGCCGCTTTCAAGTAATCATGGGCATGCACATCATCGTAATTGTGTTCATTTCCCCCTTCAAAGTAATTACATTTATACTTTGATGCCACAAGACGGAATGTTTCCCATGATGCATTGCGTCTCACAAAAGCACAAAAAATTCAAGCAGCCACGCGTCTGGCCACTTTACCACTTTGCCTGTGTCCGTCTTATTTCTGTTGCTAATATGTTCATGATTTTGCAACATTATAAAGTGTTGTAACTAGTTTCTTTCTGTACCCAAACTTATCTTAATATTTTAAACATATGTGTAAAAAAAAGATGAATAGTATTATAATCGATGCCTAAGCGGAACGCACTCTTCCTACTCGGATGAAAATTCATTTACGACTATTTTCATCCGCCTCCCTTTTCGTCAACCAAACAAGCGAGTTAACAATGTTCTTTCATGCAATGCACTTGGACTGACTGTGAAAATCTGCAAAGAGTTTGTTTGACAAAATTGAAAGCCCACGTCATACATATCGATAGCATGCCCTTCCTCGCAATGTCTGTTAATTCATCAGATAACTCACAGATTATTCAGACATGATTGGCTTTAACAAATGGTCTGGTTGACATTGTTAATCCATTTCCCAAGTGAGAATGATTTTTTCCTTGATGAGGTCTCTCCAATGCCAAAGATGTTATAAAGATGAGTCCGCTATTCCAAGAGTTGCCATCTGCCTCTTCATGTACAACACCATAACATTTGCACTAATTCATTTCTCGAGCAGCAGTTCAATTCCCAAAGAAGTTTGAAACATTTTCCTCAAACTTCTGAACTTTATTATTGTTCCTTCGTCATGGAAATATTTTGGCTGGTTACATAACTGTTTCTACTTTGAATGTAGACGAGTTATAATCTTCCCTTCATCAATTGCATAAAAAATCACGTAATTATTATTTTGAACCTTGAAATTTTGGTATAATAATTATTATACACACACACACACATATATATATATATATATATGTGCATTATTCCACCGCATTCCATCGTCTGAAACACAGAACATTTTTGCGAATTCTTTCAGCAAAACTATATCGAAAATTTGAACCTTCTTCACTGTCCTTCTAACAAATTGATTAAGCAGATTCTATTCGAGAAAATTTAGTGATCTTTCGCCCTCTTTGCCTTTTCTTATCATGTTCCCCAGCCTGTACATGGTAAGTGAAAACGCTCGATATTGTTGCCCTTTAATTTCACATGTCACTAAAGTTTGCTGATAAATTCAATCGCGAATTTGCTGTGTGTTATTTGAATATCACTAAAAGACGTCGAACTACTTTACATTGCTCTTTCTGTTTATCTGACCAAAATGATTTAGGCTATCAATGCTATGCTATTCTGCACTCCTGTAGAATTCTCATCTATTTCCTGAACAATATTGCCTCCAACCTCATTTATGTCAACTATATCCGCTCAGTGTTTACTGCAGACAAAGGCGCCCGGTTCCCATCATTTCCCAAGTATTCTGTTTTATTCTCATTATCATCAACTCATGTAGCACCTTCTGTAGCAAACTTGTCAATCGATTCTGGAAAATTCCTTAACTTGACAGCCAGCTATTCCATAATACCCTACACGCCTTAAATATATTTGTTAAAATGTTGTTGCTTTTCTTATGTCTCCATTCCTTGTCGTGTTGCCGCTCCTTCACTCATTTGCTGGGTCCTGGTATCCAATCACACTCATACATTTTAGACTGTCGCCCACAACAATATTTAAATGCATTGTCGTAGCCCTGATCGGGGGCAAGATCCACAGATTATCAAAATTAATCTTGTCTCTTCCCTCTTGTCGAGATTATCCTAGGCACCTGAAGCTATTTCTCGTCCATCATGTGCGGAACCATGCATTCATCTGCACTATCTTCTTGGTTCAATATTTCCCAGCATGCAGCTCTGGGATGAATCTACAGATAATGAACTGTGAAGCCTGGTTTTAACAGTTTCTCGTTGATGAAAATTTGTAATAATGAGCTGTGTCAATTCTCTAGCTATGTCATCTGTCCCAAATTGGACCGTGCCTTCTACTCGTCTCGCCTTTCCAGAATTCACTGCACCCATTCAACTGCATTTTTTTCTCTGTTACGAGGAGGGTGTGGAGGGGTGGGGTGTGGGTGGTGGGGGGGGGGGGGGGGCGGGATGTGGTTAGGGGACGGGTGGAGAAATGCAAAATGTGCGAACTTGACAGGAGGAATAACATTCCACTCCGCTTAATATCAAATCCCCAATAACTTCTACATTGATGCACGTTGTCGACCCACGCTGTTGCAGCCCATCCCCGAACAGGGTCTAGGAATGGTTCCTGACTGCACTTCAACCTAGTCTCATTGCGCTGAGTTATAGACAACGCTGACCATCAATTTTAAAACGTGAAAATGGAGACAATCGAGGAAGAAGTGATTTAATATCGCATGATATATAATTTTGGATTGTGAAAAGCTCTATTGATCACAATTGATGATCACATTGTCTTAGTTAGAGGTGAAGGGATTGAATCTCATCACATGTTTGTTACACTGCATGAATTTAGTCATGTAAGGAAATGAAATGGACAAGGTTAGAATGATGAAACAAAGGCTGTCAAATGCATTCAAATCTACTTTATTCCTGACCCAAGGGCGGTGCACAGAGGAGCGGTGCTTAAATCTTAAACTATTCTCCATTCTGTACTACCACCTGGAAAGCTATTCACAAAACAGGATTCTACCGTTTCAGGCAGGCACGAACATTGATGTTCGCACCATGAAGGCAGCTTCCATCGTGTGGTCACGATAGTAACTGCTCCTATCCTGTCCTCACTGAGCAGAGCTTCAGCATTCCACTGTTAATTTTAAAAGTGTCCATGACTGTTTCATGCACTGGGCTGCACAGCAGCCGAGAACAGAACTAAAGATAATCACCCTTTACTTTTTGATCAATTTCATTTCAGATGGTTAAAAAGAGGAAGCAAGTAATCTTTACCTAAGTTCCATTCTGCATCCCGTAGTTACACCTGGTACGTGTTTCCTGGCCTGTAAAATATCTGCAAAGGGAGCAATGGGATTGACCAGTATGGAGAAAAAAAAAAACGACTTTGTCACAACTACAGCCCTCACCCTACCGAGTACTAAAATAAAAGGAGCCCTTAACTCCACTAAACATTTCCAATGAATATTGGTTATCATTCCACATTCCGTGCAACTCCATTCAAAGGCTGAAAACAAATCAAGGCAAATGAATTCATGCATTATATTAACGTTATCATTTTTCTCGTGGAAATAATTATTTGAAGCTCAGACATGTTGGCAATTTGAGAGACTGTTTTTCACTTATGTCCGAATAGAGTAATATACAATAGCTTAAAGCACGGTTACCTTTTAAATCTCGGTTTCACGTGTTTGTGTTAGGTGAGTTGACATGCGAATTACACTTTTTGGTGTCAGTCACAAACCGCAAGCTCATTAACAGAACATGACACAGACTCATTAATTCACAGATAGAACTTAGCTGAAACATACACCCTCTGTCTTATAATGACCATTTCAAAAGGAGTCCATGCAAACATTTGAGAATGTATTATCGTAATGCATTTGTTATAGATTTCATCTGCATAATTATTACATAATTCCCAGTCCTTACCCCAATCCCAAACACATTCTAGCAATGAAGCATTCGGTAATATGATGATTATCATGGTAAATTTCTCCAGAGGTAATCAATAGATTATAGTTAACATTTCGGCGAGTATAAAAAGTCTATCTGGAGCCTTAGTTAAGAGGGTGAATGTCAGTTGAAATTAAATCTGTTTAAATTTGTTGTTCGGAACAGCCAATTTTTTTGCCCACTGATACTAGCTTTTTGTAGTAAAAACCTTTTGGGAGATTTTGGCAAAATATTTTGGTTCCTACAATTTAATCTATTTGGTTACAGCTGTTAGATTGTGAAGGACAGGTCAGCCGTACAGCCTCACCCCAATGGAACATTTGTTTTTCTCACCTGTGATGGCATGGGATTGTCCCATAGAGAGGAGAGCGGAAATTCAGGGTGTTGGAGGACAGGTTGGAAGTGTCAATTTGAAGTAATGAAAGGGAAGGGGCGGGAACGATTTATCTAGTGTAGATCACTAGAACACGAATAAAATCTTCATGGAACTCAGACACTTGGGGACATAAAGATGCTGGAGGGGGAGAGCAGCTTCCCCATTTCTGTCAAGAATAATATACCCTAAGAATCTGATCAACACAGTTACCTGGATTAAATTTTCCACAATCCTCCTCTCTTGAGGATGCTATGCCAAACTCCCAACTTCTCTGTTTCTCTAACTTCCATTTTGGCAATGCAAGCTTCCAAAGGTTGCTTCGGATATGATTTATCTTTTCCTCAATTGTGGGCTCACTGACTCAATGGTTGCCGTCCGTCAAAAATGCGTGTTCCATTTCAAAGAGTTCACGTGACGCTCGTCTCCATTATTGTTTACACCATGGTGAAAACTGCTCCTCGACATTCACTCCAAAAACCTACAAATTCAGGCCTCAGGCTTTGCCATTTCCGCCACATTCTATGGAAAGCTACCATAAAACCTATCCAAGCTACATCTCGATTTATTTTATTTAATTACATGGTTACATTCCCTAAAAAGTCCCTGGTCCATTATTGCTTCACCAAGGATACCCACCCCTCTTTTAATGGCACCTTCCCCTATAGTTGTTGAATGGGCAGCAGGTTTCCATTCATGTCCTCTCATTCAATATGAAGAGCCATATTCACTCCTTCCAAAGTGAAAGGGTTGAGTGTTCATTACCCCCAATATTTTTCTGCTTACATTCGAGAGACAAAGCAATCATTATGTCATGGTTTTGCTGAAAATTACTGTGAAGTCTTCAAGCGTGACAATCACCTTCAAGTAAGTTTCCAATGTAATGTTTTTCTCCCACCTCAGCCAGGCCATTCTCTCTTCAGCCCCGGGACCTATTTCAATGGATTTTAACTGAATTTTCTACAAATGAACCTTATTTCCCTCCTTCACACATTGCATCTTCCCAAGCTCAGAACCGAGTTAAATATAAATCATGTCAAAATTGTTTTTCTATAATATTGCTTACAAAGGGAGCTGGAAAAGATTATGCCCTCCGTTTAGGCACCTCTGCCGTTCTCAGTATGATATACATTTACTTGAGTTCTTTAAACAATTTCCCCCCTTCCCACTTTCAAAGTGCCTGTTCCTACTGGAACTATGACGACACTACATTTACCATTTTTAACAAAAGGACACTTGGCTGAATGATGAAGATTATTTTTCTCCTTACTGCTGTTGCTTGGAATTCTAAATATTTCAAGGTTTTTTGGTCATATTTCAGTCTCACAGCATCTATAGCATACTGCCATTAAAAAAGAGATTCTAAGGACACATAAAGATTTCGGGGCGCAATGGACGGGAAATAACATGCTACAGAGAAAGTATTAAACAACTCTAGAAACACTGGCAAATTGTATTAAAATGGATTATCAAAGTCGCCTTCTTGGTTGAAGTCTCAGTCAAATGCAACATTGGAATCATGGCACTTCACGTCCATTACCATTATCAATGCAGCCAGCAATGAAGGCAACACATTTTAAAATCATAAATTTGCTGCATGTGCACATTGCAGAGCTTTCAGACCTTCTGAACTGTAGACTTAGTATTGCTGCTGCATGCACACCATCTATGTGTTGCATAGTTGCATAGGGCAACTTTCCAAATAGTTGAGGAAACATGATCACTCGAAGAGACTTCAGGAGAGAATAATAAAAAAATCTAAAGAATTACCGAAAACAGGGAACAAAATTAAATTCC
Organism: Cetorhinus maximus; assembly: GCF_964194155.1. Classification (NCBI taxonomy): domain Eukaryota; kingdom Metazoa; phylum Chordata; class Chondrichthyes; order Lamniformes; family Cetorhinidae; genus Cetorhinus; species Cetorhinus maximus. Next base: position 5,487,024 of record NC_135894.1, on the reverse strand, counting down.
ACATTCAATGATCTCTATCAGGGGAGACGTAATTGAGTTCCCTCTAAACAGGAAGGGATGTGCTTTATAGAAGGCGAGCTCTTGGAAACGATGGGGGCATTCATGTCCCCCAACGCATTAAACGCAACTCGCAGCCTGCAGAGACTCACAACAGTCACTGCGCGTTTTGCTGTCCTGTGGACTAACAAGAAGCACTTGGCGTTGTGGTGGCGTCTCTGCTCGTGTTATGTTTGCAGTTCACCTCCAATGTGGACATAATGTGCCTGGAATTTTCCCCTCGGAACTTGAATTTGAGCTGTATAAATAAAGACTGTAAAAAGACAACAAGTATTTTTTTTGAGCAATTTGATGTATTGACTGAAACTACAGGACAGTTTAGTGCCTGCAATTATTTTTTTCCCTGATCACAAAAGAGCATCACGGTACCAAGTTACCGTAATCTGTCCACACTTTCCCAAATGTATAACACAACAAATCCACAGATCAGGATCAATGTCTCCGATTCCAAATCAATCAGTAAATTCATGTATAGATGGAACCACAATCCTCCCTGTACCTTGGAAGTGAAATAGAAGAAATTGGCGAGATTTTAGAGTTCATTATTAAGGATGAGATTTCAGAATACTTGGAGGCGCATGGTAAAATCGGGCAAAGTCAGCATGGTTTCATCAAGGGGACGTCATGCCTGACACATCTGTTTGAATTTTTTGAGAATTTAACGAGTAGTTTAGACAAAGGAGAGCCAATGGATGTTATCTACACATAAGGCACTTGACAAGATGCAGCACAGGAGGATCCTCAGTAAGATACGAGCCCATGGTTTTAGAGGCAAGGTGCTAGCATAGATAGATGATTGGCTGTCTGGCAGGAGGCAGAGAGTGGGGATAAGGGGATCCTTCTCAGGATGGCGGCCCGTGACTAGTAGAGTTCCGCAGGGGTCAGTGTTGGGAAAACAACGTTTCAATTTATACATTACTGATCAAGATGAATAAACTGAGGGCATCCTGGCTAACTTTGCAGATGATACAAAGATAAGTGGAGGGACAGGTAGTATTGAGGAAGTGGGCTGGCTACAGAAAGATTTGGACAGGTTAGGAGAATGGGCAAATAAGTGGCGGATGGAATACTACGTTGGGAATTGTGAGGGTGTGCACTTAGCTAGGAAGAATAGAGGCATAATCTATTTTCTAAATGGGGAGAGAATTCAGAATCCTGGAGTGCAAAGGCACTAGGGAGTCCTAGTCCAGGATTCTCTTAAGGTTAACATGCAAGTTGACGCGGTAGTTAGGAAGGCAAATGCGATGTTGGCATTTATTTCGAGAGGAATAGAATATAAAATCAGGGATGTGCTGCTGAGGCTTTATAAGGTTCTGATCAGACCACATTTAGAATATTGTGAGCAATTTTGGGCCCCATATCTGAAGAGGGATGTGCTTGTCCTGGAGAGAGTCCAGAGGAGGTGCACGAGAATGATCCCAGGAATGAAAGGCTTAACATATGAGGTACGTTTGAGGACTCTTGGTCTTTACTCGATGGAGTTTAGAAGTATGAGGGGGGAGGGATCTAACTGAATCTTAGAGTACTGAAAGACCTGGATAGAGTGGACTTGGGGAAGATGTTTCCATTAGTAGGAGGGACTAGGACCCGAGGACACAGCCTCAGAGTAAAGGGAGGACATTTTAGAACAGAGATGAGGAGAAAATTCTTTAGCCAGAAAGTGGTGAATCTATGGAATTCAGAAGGCTGTGGAGGCCAGGTCTTTGAGTGTATTTAAGACCGAGATAGATTGGATCAAAGGTTACGAGGAGAAGGCGGGAAAATGGGGTTGACAAACTTCTCAGCCCTGATTGAATGGCCGAGCAGACACGATGGGCCGAATGGCCTAATTTCTGCTCCTATGTCTTATGGTCTCAGCCATGGAAAATGAGGCACTATTTCTGCACTAATTTCTAGGCCAGTGTAGCATTAACATTGTTGTTTATCAAAAGCAAACAGATAGATTGAATATGTGTAAATGTAAAACATAGACTTGCTGTTATCCAGTGACGAGAATGCACCTTGAAAATAAGTCAGTTGGCTACTTGCTTCGAATCAACCTAAATAGTCATATTTTACCGTCACCCTGAAATCTCGGGGATTAAAGGTTTATCTGGATAATTATAGGTGTCTGAATATTTAATGAAGATCAATGTCCGAACACAGAAGTGGTGCAGTTATAAAGTTACAGTTTTTATCAAGTGCCATTCATCGGATGGCACATTTACCTGACAATATTTAGAATGAAAACAATCTCAGCAGACATAGACATTTACAAAGTTATTTCTTTAAATCGATTGTCAACGGTGATGAAAATGAATTTCATTTATTTCCGTTGAAAACTTTGCCACGCAGTCATCTGTTTCCACTGATGTATCTGGTTCAACACAAACTGATTCACTCTGACAACTTTGCAGACAACAAACATGAGCATGGAACATGAATATAGACAGCAAGAAGGTTCCTCAGCAGCTTTAAATACTCGCACAGAATTGTGGAGCTGGCAAATATTAGAATTGCTGCCGTGTATCTGAGTGGACTCAGTGACAGTGACATATATCAATATATTTGCACTTACAAACGGACATCCTGGAAATTTTAACAGGATATATTTGGCTACGAATAATCATTTTAGAATCAAGGATTCGAAGCATGGAATCCGTGCTACTCATGTTACAGCTGCTGCATATTCTCATAACCCTCCATGAATGTTAATTCTGGGAATACCCCTGCAAGCACTGTAACTAGCTCGGAACCCCATTATTATTATAAGTAAATAAAGGCCCATTCGGCCCTTCTGTTTCCATCCACCATTCAAAATACGTATGGATAATCTGACTGTGGACTCAACACCACCGCCCTGCCTGTCCATCATAACCCCCGGCCAATAAAAATAAATCTTCCAAATCTGCCTGGAGTGCATTGCGTAACAAATGCTACATTTAACAAATAAATTAAATAATGGCTGAATCCTGATCTCCTGAAATCCCTTTGACATTCATAAGGGCTTCTAAACTCACTCCAGAACTTCCTTCAAATTTTGTGAAATACGTGAACTAATTGTACATTTCGACAAACAAACGAACAGCCCTCCACAAACCAAGAATAGACATATCAACATGTATATGCTGACAGTTACCCAGGGTATTGTAAAACAATTGTTGAACATTCTCATTCATTGTTATTAGAACAGCGCCCCCAAGGAACCACACGACATGTAACTCAGGGTGTTATGGCTTCATGGAAACGCATGGGGACGCTGCACTGTCAGATCGACGCTCAGTGACTCATCACAGGGAAAATGGCAGTACCGAGGCGGTATTTCATTAAAAAGTTGACCTTAGAGTACACAATTGGATATCAAGCCTTACCAAGAACACAACCAGCAACGGTTAAGGAAGAAGTCAACTCCCAGACACCCAGATATCTCAATTCCTAAAAACGGTGCATGTAATTTGATTGTACGAGTTTATATTCTTCCATAATGATGTTCTGAAATGCTACTCAAACCTCCTCTACACTTCAGGGACCCTGTCAACTAACAGATATAGAGCTGATGTTCTCACGGACAGGGAGAAAGAGTTAAATTGTCACGAAGTTGTCAATAATAACAGATTTAAACAATCTAGAGACACAATCACGATTCAAGGGAACTTCAGTAGTTACATCATTTATCAAACAAGTTCAGCAATCCATGGTTGACCTGACACTATGTGACCCGTAACTCCTAATATTGTTAACCAGATACATTGTGAACGGAAATTGTAAAAAAATCAAGGTCCAGATTTAAAATTCGCTAACTATTTCAATGGCGAAAACTGCACAAACGAATGATGCAATTAGAGAAACGATGTGCATCATCGCCGAAGGGTGTTGTGTGGTTCAAAGGTATCATGTTGATTGGAATGCAATTTGCATTTGTGAAAACAGTAGTGCAGTGTTCACCTTCACAGAGCAATGATGAACATTGAATAATTTGCGTCATAATGATGGTTCCCTACTGTAGAACACTGCCCGTTGCGCTAGCGAATTTTATGGAGCAATTTCCTCCTTCTCTGTCGATCACTAGAATGTACATTGGTCACGTTTATACCATAATGCCCACCTCCACCTTTAGAAAGCCTTCATAAGCTAAGCCAGTGGTTCCTAGTGGTGCAATATGTACGTTTCTCTGCAAAGGTTCCTACCAAATGCATTATTTCAGCTGTTTCAAGATCAAGAAAGACATTTAAGCAAAGCTCACATTGTGACTCAAACAATCAATTGGCAGAAAAACAGAAATTGAAAGAGTTTTCAATACTTGACCTTTTGCAAACAGGCTGAAGCCAAACATAAATCAGCACCATCAATAAAATTATGGGCCGGCCCTTGATTGAACAACATGTAAAGATTTATACGTTCAAGCGAGACTATACTATAACATGATAAAATTTCGTGCACTACCGTGCAACCTTGCAAACAGTTTCGGAATCCGTCGTCGGTATGTATGCAGAATTGATTTGCCAGTGTCAATTTCACAGAGTGTTTGTTGCGAAACCAAGTTGAGCTCCTGACCCCAGCGGCCATGCCTTACTTAGATGATATGTCAGTGCAGAGTTGAAATGAGTGTTAGCACTGACCAGAGTTGAAATACCTGACACCAGTGACCATTGGCTAATGGGAGGCTCTGTCGGTGTAGACTTGTGCCAATTGAGAGAATGAAGCAGGCTTTATTCTGAAATCGTTAATTTAGCTTACTGATCTCTCCACTCCATGGAAATGTTATATATTTAAGACAATTTAAAATGTGTCAATTGGAGGAAGTTTCATGTTTGTTAAAAATGTTTAGTGATAAGTGTATCAAGGTAAATGTATCGTTGACATTGTCCCTTATTGAACTCCTGCAGAGGATGATGCTGCTTATTTAATTACAAGTTTCTGGAACTATCTCGGTATTCCTTTTTTATGATAATTAATGCGGACATAGGAACGAACAATAACAAAAAGAATGCGAAATTGAGCAGGAGTAGACCACTCTGCCCCTCGTTCTGGCACCATCATTCTTTAAGAACATGGCTGATCTGAAATAACCTCTGGCTTCCTATCGTACCTTTCACCCACTTGTTTTAAAATTATTTATCATCCTATGCCTCTGCCTTAAATACATACTCATATGTCACTGATTCCAATGCCTTTTGAGGAAGACGAATTCAATTCTCACTACTCTCTGTGGAAAAAAAGAATACATGTTCTCACATCTCGATCTATAAGAGGTGGATCCCTAAATTTTAAACAGTGACTCTTAGTTCCAGAGGCTCTCTCAAGAGGAAACATACTCTGCAAATCCACCCTGTGGTGACCGCTCAGGATCTTAAGCGTCGCAATCAATTCATCTCTTGCTCTTCTAAATTCCAAATGATTCAAGCAAACACTGTCGAATCGGTCCCCAGAAGGCAGCCAGCCCATTTCTGTCATTAGTCTATTAAACCTTCTCTTAACTGTTTCTAAGGCATTTCCATCTTTCTTTAAATAAGGAGGCCGATACTGTACATAATTCCCCAGTTCTGTCTCACTAGTATCCTGAGGAGGTGAAGCATAAGCTCCCATCATTAGTATCCAGTTCTTCTAACAATAACCGATTGCCTTCTGTTCGCTTTCATAATTACTTCCTCTACCACAATGCAGTACATTCGCCTTTTCTACTTTTCCACAGCACATGTTACTTCTACAAAATAGTCCAATAATTTGGTTAAACAAGTTTTCCCATGCACAAAAGCATGCTGACTCTGCCTGATTGCCTTTGATTTTTCCCAAGTGCCCTGCCATAAAATCTTCAGTAATAGTTTCTAACAGTTTCCCTCTGTTAACTTAACTGCCCAATAGTACTCTGCTTCCTGTACCTTCCGCGAAATGACTCTCATTGGTATAAGTAACTTAAATTCGCTGTTTATATATCTACTGGAACCTTCCCGTATGACGGACATGTTGAGCAAAATAAAATCAATACATCCATGATGTCACTAGCCACTTATTTAACTGCATTCATGTGAATTACATCAAGACCCGGTCGCTGTCAGACTGCAGCTCTAAAGATTTCTTCAGAACAACAACCCTGCTCATTGCAATTTTCATGAGTTGCTCCATCCGTCCTATTCTCTGATTTACAGAAACTTCTAGGATGTTACTTGCATCCTCCATAATGAAGGCACATGCCAAATACTTGTGTAGGTCTGCATGGTTTTTGATTATTAGTTTCGGAGTCCCACGTTCTAAATGAACAAGGCTAACTTAGTTAACTCTTATCTTATTTGAGTATCTACCTAAATTCTTAGTACCCGCTTCATATTTCGATATTGGTTTCTCTCAGACGTTATCGTTTTTCTCCTTGTTCATCTATTTTGTTATTCATTCATGTTCTTTACATCCTTTCTAATATTCTGACATGTCATCTGCCTTTGCACATTATGTTTGTTTTCCTTAAGTTTCACATTGTCTTTAAATGTTTTTTTTAAATTTATTATTGGTCCACAGATTGAATTTGTTCTTTATTTTTCTTTCTCGTTGGAATGTTTCAATTTTGTGTATTGTGATATATCTCTTTAAATAGCTGCTGCTGCATTTCTATTGCATATTCATGAACCTCCTTTCCCAGTTCCCATTAGCTATTTCTACGTTCGTTCCCTCATAATTGCACTTATTTATGTTTAAAATGTTCGCCTTAGACAGCCCTTCTTTCCCCCAATCGGAGTGTATAATTCAATCAAATTATTATCGTAGCTACCTTGAGCGTCTTCACTAAAATATATTTATTTAATCCTCTCTCATTTCACAGACCCAGGTCGAGCACAGGCTGCAGTATAGATGACCTCGGAACGTGCTCTTCTAAGAAACTATACCGAAAGCATTGTAGAAATTCACTACCTAGGCTCCAATTGCCCATCAGATGCGTCCAGCTTATTTGGATTAAAATCGTCCAAAAATTTCGCTGGGCCTTTCTGATAAGCTGTCATTGTATATTATTTAGTACTTTGCCCTCCCGTGTGATATTATCTCTCGGCGCATCCTTCATTTACTGACATCTTCTTAGACTGCTTTCTAATTTTGTATCAGCTTTCTGCCTAGAATGTCTTTCAGATTCTGTATTAGTTTAAGTTTTCAATGCACATTCACAAGTAACTCGCTTTAGTTAGTTCCTGACATTTCATTCAATGTCCACAAATACAGAGGTCAGTCACAGCCAAGGTGCAGGAGAACATGCATGGAAGAGGCACCGGGCGATTTTGAATTAGATCACTGAATGCCCAAAGTCGAGCTAGGGGCATTAATGAAAGAGTATGAGATGCAGCAAATGGAGTGATGATTCATTTTCTCCCTTTCCTATCAGAATTAAGCTTCCATTCTTAAGTTATTAAAATATTGCGCTTTGAAATGTACAATTTGCTTTCAGTGCAAAGTTTAATTAAGAAAGGGGGTTTTGGGTAGTTGTTGTAATGCATTTGTACATTTTAATAAAAAGTGAAAAAATGTTACATCCCCAAAATCCTATGGAGATTCCACATGATAAATGTTAATGGCTCTGGGAATGATTCACCTCAGAGATTAATGCAGAGGAATTGTCTGCAGCAGAAAGGGGAAGGATGATTCAAGTTAGAAAAGGCATCTCCCAATTGAACATGTGCAGAAAATATGTTTCATGATACATGCAATTGTTGAGCACCAGGGAAGTCACTATCCCCATTGAGTGTGTAACTTTTTGTGCAAACTGGTCTCTTCTTTCTTCTCAGCGATTGAAAATGTCACAGGGTCATCCAATGAGCACTATTTCAAAGCCAATATCATTAAGATTACATTGCTGGTTAAGGAGAATATCACAGCTGTACAAGAGGAGGAGACTTCGGTGGGCTCATGCAGCGAGGGAATATAGGCAGAGCTCCGGGATAGGTGCAGTCACAATGTTGGGTTTAACTATTGGTCTCCCAACTGCCGCCTGGAGATTGAGGAACAGTTTTGCAGACAGATTTGGAAAGATGTAAAAGCAATAGGGTTGTTATGGTGAGTGATTTTAAGTTTCCTTATATTGACTGGCAATCAATTAGTGCTAGAGGTTTGGATGGTGCAGAATTTGTATGGTGCATCCAGGAGGGCTTCCTGAGACAATGTGTAGATTTTCCAACTAGGGAAGGGGCAATACTGGTCCTGGTATTAGGGAATGAACCAGGCCAGGTGGTCGAAGTTACAGTAGGGGAGCATTTCGGGAAAAGTGACCATAATTCAGTAAGTTTAAAGGTGCTGGTGGATGAGGATAATAGGAGTCCTCGGTTTAAGGTGCTTAATTGAGGGAAGGCTAATTGTTATAATATTAGATGGGAACTGAGGAATCGAGACTGGAGGCGGATGTTTGAAGGCAAATCAACAATGGCCATGTGGGGGGATTTCAAACATCCGTTGATTAGAATTCGGGATCGGCATGTTCCTGCGAGGATGAAGGATATGTATGGCAAGTTTCAGGAGCCTTCGATAACGAAGGATATTGTGATATTAGTCAAAACGAAAAGGGAAGCATTCGTAAGGTCAAGAAGGCTAGGAACAGATGAAGCCCGTGGAGAATATAAAGAAAGTAGGAAGGAATTTATGCAATTGTCTGGAGGGCTAAAAGGGGTCATGAAAAGTCACTGGCTACCAGGATTAAGGAAATCTCAAGTCCCTTTATACATATGTAAAAAGCAGGAGGCTGGGAAAGGGTAGGCCCAGTCAGGGACAGAGGTGGGAATTTATGTGTGGAGCCAGAAGAAATGGGAGAGATGCTAAATGAGTACTTCTCATCTGTATTTACCAAAGAGTAGGACTTAGCCGTCGATTTGTCTAGGGAAGAGTCTGTACATAGCCTGGATCATGTTGAGATCAAAAAAGAGGAGCTTTTAGGCTTCTTGAAGAATATTACGGTCGATAATTTCCTTGGATTGGATGGGATCTACCTCAGAGTACTGAGGGAGGCAAGGGAGACGATTTCTGGGGCCTTGACATAAACCTTTGTATCCTCACTGGTTACTTTTGAGATCCCAGAGGACTGGAGAAATGCAAATGTTGTTCCATTGTTTAAGAAGTGTAGCAGGGATAACCGAGCAAATTACAGGCCGGTGAGCCTTATGTCAGTGGCAGGGGAATTATTGGAGAAGGTTCTTCGTGAGAGGATTTACTAACATTTGGAAGCAAATGGGAGTATTAGTGAGAGGCAGCATGGGTTTGTGAAAGGGAGTTTATTTCTCTCCAAATTGACCTAATTTTTAAAGGAAGAGACAAAGATAATCGAGGATTGAAGGGCAGTGGATCTTATCCACATGGATTTCAGTAAGGCCATTGACAAGGTCCATCAAGGCAGACTGTTACAGAAGGCAACGTCGTACAGGATCAGTGGTGATCTGGCAAGATAGATGCAGGATTGGCTTGGTCATAGAAGACAGAGGGAAGCAGTGGAAGGGTGCTTTTCTGAATGGAGAGCTGTTACTAGTGGAGTTCCGCAGGGATCAGTGCTGGGACCTTTGCTGTTTGTAGTATATGTAAATGATTTGGAGGAAAATGTAACTGGGTTAATATGTAAGTTTGCAGACGACACAATGGTTGGAGGAGCTGCAGATTGTGAAGAGGATTGTTAAAGGATACAACGGGATATAGATCGGTTGGAGACTTGGCGGAGAAATCGCAGGTGGGGTTTTATCGGACAAATGTGAGGTAATAATTTTTGGAAGATCTAATACAGGCAGGAATTATACAGTAAATGGCAGAACCCTTAAGTGCATCGATGGGCAGAGGGACCTTGGTCTACAGGTCCACAGGTCACTGAAAGTGGCAACCCGGTCGGAAAAGCTAGTCAGGAAGGCATACGGCATTCGTGCCTTCATCGGCAGTGGTATTGAGTATAAAAGCGGGGAAGTCATGCTGCAGCTGTGTAGAACCTTGTTTAGGCCACACTTGGAATATTGCGTGCAATTCTGGTTGCCACATTACCAGAAGGATATGGAGGCGTTGGAGAGGGTGCAGAGGAGGTTTACCAGGATGCTACCTGGTCTGGAAGTTATTAGGTGTGAGGAGAGGTTGGAGAAACTCGGATTGTTCTCACTGGAGCGACGGAGATTGAGGGGCGACTTGATAGAAGTTTACAAAATTATGAGTGGCATGGACAGATTAGATAGTCAGAAGCTTTTTCCCTGAGTGGAAGAGTCAATTAGTAGGGGACATCGACTTAAGGTGAGAGGAGAAAACTTTAGAGGAGATGTGCGGAGTAAGTTTTTTGCGCAGAGGGTAGTGAATGTCTGGAATTCGGTGCCAGAGGAGTTGGGGAAGCACGTACGATAGTGGTGTTTAGTTGGCAACTTTACAAATACATGAATAGGATGGGAATAGAGGGATACGGACCCCGGAAGTGCAAAGTTTTTATTTGACGGGCAATATGATCGGCGCAGACTTGGGGGGCCGAAGGGCCTGTTCCTGTGCTGTATTTTTCTTTGTTGTTCTTTGTATATATTTTTTAATTCCACCGAATGTTTTCGTCTGAAACACGAAAAATTTGTGCGACTTCATTACGTAGAACTGCATCGAACATTTGATCATTCCTCAAGCTGCTTCTAACTTATTGATTAAGCAGCTTATATTCAAGAGAATTTAGGAATCCTTCACCCTCCTTTCCTTTGGTTGTGACGTTCCCCACTCTGTACTTGTTAAATTAAAGCCCCCGGTATTGTTTCCGGTTAATGATTCATGTCACTGTAGTTTGATGATAAATTAACTCCATAATATGCTGCGTGTTATCCTGGAATCTATAAAACCGGCCGAACTACTTTACATTGCTATTTCTGCTTATATGACTATATTGACTTAGCCGATCATTGCTCTGCGAAATTGCTCTCCTGTAGAATTGTCATCATACCCCGAACAACATCGCCTCCAACTTTATTTTTCTTTTCCATATCCTTCCAGAGTTCACTGCAGACAGAGACGTCCTTTTCCCTTCACTGCGCACGTATTCTGTTAGATTCAATATATCAAGTCATGTGGCACCCTCTGCAGAAAACTCATCAATCGTTTACGGATGATTCTTTGAATTGACTTGCGTATTGGATTACAACCTTGAAGCCGGTTTTTTTTCATTCACTTGCTGCTCTTACGCAATCATTCCATGTAGTGTTACTGTTCCAGAAACTTCCAGAAACCAAGACCTGCCACAGATATCTCAATTCCTAAAACAGTGCATGCAATTTCAATGTTCATATTTATATTATTTCATAATGTTGTTCTGAAATGCTTCTGAAATCTCCTGTTCTCTGTAGGGAACCTGTCATCTATCAGGTACAGAGCTGATATTCTCAGGGACATTATAGGAGAGTTAAATTTCCACGAAGTTCTTATTAATAACAGAGATAAGCCATCGAGAGACGTAATCACGAATCATGGCGAACGGCAATTGTTACATTATTAATCAAGCATGTTCAGCCATGCAGGTTTGCCCGAACACTTTATAATTCTATCACTTAATTTTATTAACTGGACACATTGTCGAGAGAAATTGAAACATTTCAAGGCCCAGATTTTAAGCTCATTAACTATTCCACTGGCGATAAACGGCACAACTGATAGAGGCAGTAATAGAAAATATGTCCATCATTGCCTATGGATATTGTGCGGTTCAAGTCTAACATGAAGATGCTACTGTCTGCATGCTTTTGTGAATACAATAGTGATATGTTCACCTTTATACAACAATGATGAACATTGAATAATTCGAGTCACAGTTGATACAGGAATGGTTCCCTTCACTGGTGAGTATTGTAGAATACTAGCCCATTGTACTGTAAACTTTAAATTCCTCCTTCTCATTTGCTCACTGGCCATTGGCCATGTTTATTTGATAGCGCCGACCTGCATACGTAGAATTCACTCCATAAACTAAGTCAACGGCAGCACCTGGGACAATGTTTATATTTCTCTACATGGTCCCTGATAGACCCAAAATTTCCAGCTGTTTCAAGATCAAGCCAAAAAATTCCGCATGGCCCATAGCATGACTCATCAAGTGGCCGAAAACTACAAAGTGAAATAGTTTTCAACAGTTGACGTCTTGCAAAGAGACTGAGAACAGACAGAAATCGGCAGCATCAATAAAATGATGGGCCACTCCTTGACTGATCAACACACGGAAGCTTTATAACTTCAAGCAAGACTATATTATAATATAATCAAATTTCGTGCACTGCCCTGGAATCTTACAATCAGTGATAGAATACGTTGTGCATATGTATGTAGTAATTATTTGCCACTGTCAAATTTACTGAGTGTTTGTCACGAAACAGACTTCTGCACCTGACCCCAGTTCCCATGCCTTACTGGGAGTATATATCAGTGCAGAGTTGCAATGAGGGATAGCACTAATCAGATTTTAATACCTTACACCAGCGATCATGGATCATTGGGAGTTTCTGTCCGTTTAGATTTGTGCAAGCTGAAAGAAAGAAGGAGGTTTTTTTCCTGAAATCGTTATTTTAGTATACTAATATTTCTAGTCCGTAGAAATTTTCTTTGCTTAAGACATTTTAACATGCAACAACCTGAGGAAGTTTTACGTTTGTTAAAAATGTTTGGTGATAATTGTATAAAGGTAAATGGATCGATCGACATTGTTCCTTGTGGTAGCCCTCAAGCGGAAGTTGATTCTGACTATTTACTTACTGGATCTGAAACTGTACCGTTATCCCATTCCTTCGTTAATTAACAATAACAAACGAGCATGCGTACGAACAATTAGAATAAAAATTAACTGAAATGTAGCAGGAGTTGGCCACTCTGCCCCTCGATCCTTCTCCGACATTCAGTAAGGTCACTGCTGATCTGAATTAACCTCCGGCTTACTTCCGTTAACAGTTCAACCCCAAATTCAGCAAACATTTATCTAACTCAGCATTAACAACTGTCGAAAATACACTGCTTCCACTCTCTTTTGAGGAAGGGGAGTAAAGGCCTCACTTGCCCTGTGAGAAGATAAAACGTTTTCTTCATCTCTATCTTTACCGAGTGTTCCCTTTAATTTAAACTGTGGCCCCTAGTTCTAGATACTCCAACAAGAGGAATGATCACCTCCACATCCATCCAGTCAACACTGTTCTGGATCTTAAATATTTCAATCAAACCACCTATTACGCATTAAGCTCCAGTGGATGCAGCCAAGTCTGTCAAATGTTGCCTCAGAAGGCAACCTGCCCATTCCTGGCATTAACCTATTTAGCCGTTTCTTAACTGCTTTCAGCACATGTACATCCTTCCAAAAATAGGGAGGGCAATAGTGTACAGAATACTGTAGTTGTGGCCTCACCAGTTCCCTGTACAAATGGAGCGTACTTACATTAGTATTAAATTCTCACAGTATTAACCGATAACATTCTGTTAGCTTTCATAACTAATTGCTGCACTAAAGTACGGTGCATCCACCGTGCACCTTTATACGCAGCACATGCCTTGAAAATAATCCACTGATTTTTGTTAAAGAGGATTTCCGATCTACTTAACTATGATGAATCCGCCTGTTTGCATTGTTTATTTGTTAAGTGCGCTGTCATAACATATTTCCTCTTGTTAATCTAACTGTCCTTTATTTCCCTGTTTCCTGCACTGCCTTCCCCCCTCCATAAATCACGCCCGCCGCACCCTATGTAATTAATGGGTTCCAATCCCTATTTTCAAATCGAATGGAAAGTTACATTATCATTGGCATTTTGAACTAAATAAAACCAACGCATAAATTATCTCCCTCGCCACTTATTGTAGGGCCGCAGGAGATTAAGTTCATCTGGACCTGGCGCTTGTCAGGACGCAGCCCCCAACATTTGCTCAGAGCCACAACTCTGCCATTCTGCTCCCTGATTTATAGGTATTTCTGGAATGTTGCGTGCATCATCTGTAGTGATGAGCAATACAAATCACTTGTTCAGTTACTTTGCCGGCTCCGTTATTTTCAATTCATAATTTCCCAGGCTTCCTTTTCATAGTACCAACGCTTACTTAGTTAATTATTTTCCTATTGGAAATCTATAGAATTTCTTACCACGCTCTGTATGTCTCCAGCTTGGTTTCCCACATATTTTAATGTGTCCACCCTTATTCATCTGTTTTGGCATTCCTTCATTTTCTGTACAATCTCTCCAATCTCCGGACATCCCAGCAGCATTTGCACCGTTAAGTGCTTTAGTTTTTTATCCCGTTAAGGTTGATATTGTCTTTATTTTTTTTTAATTAGTTAGCCACGTTTGGTGGGCCCACGGCTTGATTTTTTTCTTTTTTCCTTTCTAGTCGGAAAGTAGGTATTCTGTGTATTCTGAAATATCCCTTTAACTGAATGTTGCTGCATTTCTATTGACCTATTCATTAACCTCATTTAACAGTTCGCTTTAGCTGCATCTGCACTCATGCCCTCATCATTATGCTTGCCTACGTTTAAAATGCTAGTTTGGTACACCATTTATTCCATCAAACTGAGTGTTAAATTCAGTAATGTTTTGATCAAGTCTACCAAGGGCGCCTTCATAATGAACTATTTAATTAATACTGTCTTATTACAAAGTACCAGGTTGAGCGTTGGATCCCGAACGTCCAATGCTGCTATCCGGAAACCATTCTATGAATCCTTCAGCTGCGCCCCATTTGTTGATTAGATCGTTACAGTTTATGTAGATGAGTATCCTCCATGAACTACGCTCGGCCTTTCAGATACGAACTCATTATTTGACGTTTAGTACTTTGCCCTACCCATTACTGCCCAGATTCTGAACACCACTTCCAAAAGTGATTTCTTCACCTTATCATTTTCACTTCTTCCCAAACGCGTTCCAAATACTGATTTCCCTCTGTGTTCTGTTATCATCGTCGGTAATCAACAGAGACACTCCTCCATCATATGTCTGTCAAACTCGGTACGTATGGCAGATTTTCTTCCCTGAAGGACATTAATGAACCAAATGTGATTTTGAAACATTTGATTACATTTTAATCATCATTATTTGTGTGACTAGTTTTCAATTCAACATTTTATGAACTGAATTTTCCACCACACCATGCCCCATTCGAACTCGAATCCCCAAATCATTAACATGGGATTCTGGATAACTGGTCCACTAATATTATCACTTGGCCACGGCCTTATTTTAATTCCGTCTTCTGAGATTGTTTTGAGATTTTGTATCAGCTTTTTGCTTATATTATCATTCGGATTCTGCATTAGTTTAAGTTTGGAATGCATAGTCACAAGTAGCGCACTTTAGTTAGTTTTTGCCATTTCACTGAAAGTCCCATTTTTAAAAATGATAGCCACAGCACAAGGTGCTGGAAACCATGCATGGGGGAGATGACGGACAATTTCGAATACAATGTTTTGAGTGTGTCGCTATTTTATTCCCCTTGTCAAGTTGTGTCACTCCATTTCTCTAACTCCCTCTCCGATTCTGACTTTGGAGGCGTCGACTGGTTGGTGGGATCAAGTCCCTTCCTTCTCTTCGCCTTGGCTGACATCTTTACATTTTCTTCCTTCTGCTATTGTTCTCCACTTTGTTTAAACTGACGTAAGTGTGGTTAAAAAATGAACACTGGAGCCCTTCCGTTCTTGCAAGCTATCATATAACCAATATTTACCACATCTCACTTCATAAGCCTTTTGAAATACATCTCCCAAACCCGGTACTTCCCCGAGCACGACGTTTTATGCCTCAAATGTCAAGTTCATACCAGTCAGATTGCAGAAACAGACCATGACCTTATTCTTTTTGGGGAAATTATCACTTATCTTTCTCCATTTTAGATGATGGTATTGAGGATGGAATAAGATTTACGTTGAACAACATTTTCAAGGCCATTACAGCCTGGGGTTGGAATTAAACTTTGGGCTCACCTGTTCAATGAAAGGGGTTTTACCAACTGAGCCACAAGATCACAAACAAATGCATGAACAATTTGTTATAACTGCCCATACGTAAGTTGATGTGGTAACATTCAGCCTCACTATGCGATGAGTAAATAGAAGCGAAAGTTTATCAACAAGTGGAAGTCTCACAGGTGAGATCGGTATGAAGTTACACACTTGTGTTTCGAGTTAATGGGTGCCTATACTTTCATAATTTTCAACAGTCTAAACAACCAAATCATAGAATTGAAGTGTATTAAGAGCACGGAGGCAGGTGGCTGTCCTCATCACGCCGTTTCCAGATGCCCATATCGAGAAATTCCAAGGAAGATGGAAGAAGACCATTGGAAGGGTTTCCGAACACTTCGAATACAGTCGAAAATTTGTTCGTCACAAGCTCCAGATGTCAGCATCCATTGGGTCATTTGTTCACTGGATCGTTGAACAGCTCTCAAATCTCATGTGCTGTTTGCTTGTCAGGTCTATTTTCCCCAGGTATCACATAAAATCTGTTGCTCCTTAATAGGCTACCTTAAAATCAATCCTGATTGTTTCGAATGCCATTGAAGGAAAGCTATGATTTCTGATCCTTAAAGCTTGCAAACTGCAGTCAGGAGTATGAGCACAGATGTCGAGATGTCAAAGGTTATAGAATTAAGAAGCAAGAGAAATAAGCCCTAATTGAACAGTTGAAGATTAGATCCCATGAGCAAACAAGCGTTCAATGGTAATGTAAAATTGGAAAGACGGTGAGTGAGTAATGTCCCAGTAATGTCTTCAAAATGCCTGTCCGAAATCAAAAATTGAATTTTCAAAGAAATATTTAGTGCTCGATAAAAACAATATCCAGCCAGCATAATATTCAAATTAAAGATTCCTGTTCTTAGTGACAGAGTTTTCTTCCAAGTGATTTTATCTGGGAAGGATCAAAAAATCATATCGATTGGAGGGGAAAGAAAAAACACAGACAATGATAATTATGGATTGATGCAGGCCTAGGGAGCTACTTAGCATTATTTTAGCACGATGCGAAATAGTTTTATTTTAATTTCTTGTTGTTATATTTTAATCTCAAAGAAAGTAAAGCACTCATGTAAAATTATAAGGTGGATCATTAATAGGTGTGGTCTCAAAGTGTTTATTACTAAGTCTGCTTGACAGAGGACAAGGTTCACGTTGCAACGTGAACGAATTTCGGATTTTCTGCAGCTTATTCGAACGTAGGCCGCATGCGCTGCATCATCCGCAGTCATGGGCGTGATGAAATGCCTAACGAAGCCCACACAGTATTTTAGAAAATTTCTTTGTTTTTGAAAAACAAAGAAATTGAATGGGGTCGACCCAATTGTTGATAGGATATTAGAAGATCAGAAATATAAACAGGAGTAGACCAATCGGGCTCGCCAGACTGCCCCACCATTCAATCCTATCATGGTTGAGGCAATGCGTTCTTATATCCACATCTGTGACAAGTACCCAGAATGCTTAAAATTATTCTCCTTCGAAATCGTGTCTACATCTACACTGAATATACTTAGTGATCCAGCCTCCAGTGCCCGTTGCGGGAGAAAATTTCAAACACCAGCAATGCTGCGATTAAACGGAACACATACCTCTTCTTCTCCCAATTAATTGGGAAACTCGTTAATTTTTAAACAGCGCAACTTGAGCAACGGCCAAATAAATCCAATTCAGAATCTTATATTTAACAGAAACCTTACATTTCAGTCCTCTAAACTTCAATGCTTTCCACATCGCAAGGTCAGCCTTCCCTCAAAAGATACCCCCTTATCACAGGAATCGGCCCCGTGATTCATCCTTGAGCTGCCTCTAATGCAATTAAATGGTTCTTTAAATAAGCTAATCAAAACTGCGTGATGTATTCTAGCTGTGGTCTCAGCGATATTTTGTTCTGTTGCCTTGCAATGGAGAGCATTATTGCCTTTCCCTTCTGAGTTTGCTCCAGACGCACGCTGAAATTTTGACGTTCATGTACTTGGATACCGGTGTCCCTTTTATCAAATCATCTTACCGTTTATCTTCATTTTGACATCATTCTGATTTTATATTCTTCCAGTCCCTGGAAAACCTCATGTTTTCGCACATTATAATTCATTTCTCAAATTTTGGCCACTCACTTAACCAGACTATATTCATTTTCATATGTTTTGCATCCTCCTCAGAACTTGCTTCGCTCCATATCTTGGCACCATTCACAGAATGGGTTACAATGCGGGCCGCCCGTTCATACAAAACACTAATGTTGAGCATAAATAGCTAAGGCCATATCAAGGATTCTTTCCACTTTAGAGAGTTTGCTTGAACAGTAGTTATTAAAGTTGGAAAGGCTTTGTGAAGTGAATTCCTGCCAGGGCCGATGAGATCAGTTGTTAGATAATGGAGCTATCTGAGACCCGTGTTTGCTTCTTTATCTGTCTAACACATATTACTTATTGCATTATTTCTGTAAATGTTTAACAGTTTACAGGGGGAAACATACTCACCTGCCACTCGCAAGACTCTAGCATTCAGTGCTGGAATAAACTATTTCAAAACAAATATTGTTTGACTGAATGATTCTCAGTCTTATAAACCTAAATCCTAAAAACAAAATGTTCCATTTTAAGTACAACTCTAAAAAAAACACCAACTTATTTGTAAATTGAGAAAGTTATAAGATGCCAACTGGCATAAGATGCGTCATTCAAAGGCAGAAAGCAGAGCTGCACTTAAAATCATCTCTCACTTTATACAGTCATAGGCTGGCACTGACACAGCACATGCACATGTACTGAAACTGTCCCGGATGTATTTTGAGATGCAAGGAAACACGTAATTAATGTTTACACGCGTCTGAAAAGGGGGGAAAAGTTCCACTTTCCACCTTTCATCCAATAGATGCTGTGATTGGCGACAGTGATTCATTGTTCGTTTGTACCAACCAATTTATAATGAGATTGAAAATATTCCACCTGGCGAGGAGCCGACTCAGGCAAATAGATCAAGTATAAATGTTCCTTTCGCACCGAATATTGACTGGGTAAATGTCGCTTTACTTTCCTTTGTTTTCTTTTTAAGTGACCATGAACTGAATGAACTCGATCAGCATTCCCCTCTTTGTACTCATTTACAGGAATCAGATTCCGGTGGTTGTGCCTTTGTCCTTCTGTGTTGTGAAACGAGACATGAGTTTGGAAAGATTCTCCTTACTATTTATCATTCAAATAATGTTTCTTTTTGCCCTGTTTTGGCGTAAAGTGCCAGCAGATATCAAGGTTTCTGTTTCCCGCTCGGCTGCAGACTACGAACTTCAGGTATCCGGATGCGCGTAGAGGACCTCATCCGTTGATTGTCTAAAAACAATCAAATCATGCTAACGGTGGCAAACTGCAGCTGAACTAAAAATTGGAAGGAGGTTGAATGATAATCATACAATCATTTCGAGCAATTAGTTAAGTAAACCATAGATGAATAATCATGGGTAAATGTCAACTACCACGAAATTAAAAGACTGATGAGTTTGACAACGATGTTGAGGGCACGGATATCAACAAGGCTAACAGTAAAATTTCCAACCCATTATGCAAGAAACGCAATCTATCTGGACTTGATAGAGAGCATAAGTTTGGAAATAAGAGGATTATAATGATCATAGTATATTGGACTTTAAGTTAATAGCAAGAAATGACAAAGATCTTTGCAATAGATTGGGGAGCACAACCAAATTTGAATGAGTGGAATAAAAATTGTTAAAAAATTGCAATATTGGCAAATACTTATGTATGCCAACAATGAGAAAGGTTTATATAATTCTTAAAGAGTCCAGGAAATATATTGATTGACAAAATATATGATCCATTGCAACACAAGTGAGACACTGTGGCTGAAGAAAGGTACAAGGAACAAATGGAACAATGTTTAAATTGAACAGGCACTCCGTCATTTCGCGCTGAAACACCCGTCATAAGTTGGCACTGAAGTGGCCGCCTTAATTCTCATTCGCAATTTAGCTCCATTTCCAATCTTCAATTGTCACTGTTACTGTCAGCGATATACGGCCAGAATTTTAAAGCAAAGTATGTCACTGTGAAAACTGCTACAGTGACCATAACAGGGGTCTCTGTGCTGATCTATTGGGAGAATTTGCCATTTTGATTTGCTCAGGTACACAAATGTTCATTTCTCAGCAACAGAACAAACTGCAAAAATGGGAGATCAACAAACTGATCATTAACAATGTTCACTTGGGTTCCCGCCCTGGCGCGGATTTTTTTCCATCGTCTTCCGGGGTAGCGGAATTTTCGGATGTATTTTATCTCCATTTCTCAATTTTATTTTATATTTTATCATTTAATTGTTTGACAATCAGGCACATGTTAACAGCTACCAGAGACCGCAGGGGATTCAGGGCTCAAAACAGCAAGAATCAGAATGACACAGAGGTGGAAAACAGAATCAAACCCTTTATTTGCCTGTTCACTATATCAGGCAGTTTTATGATGCTGTGGTTGACAGCTGCTTTCTGTTCTGCAACTATCAGCTTAGCCGTTAATTACCGACCCGATTTTACATCCCTGACATACATCGCCTCTCAAACTAGTTATATGTTGATTTATTTGAGTTCCTGTCCAAAACCTTGCGTCTATGCAGCCACACAAGCTGTTACCATCCTTTCACGCAGATAAACTCCCTCCATATGAATGAAAGCAAACCGCGCTAATGCTCATGAGCTGAAAATCCTGCTTTTCATCCCAAACATTTCAGGTTCTTTGTTAAAATACATTTCAACCAGTTTCCTGAACACCTGTTTTTGCTGTTCGTTCCGTTTCTAGCAAATCTACATTATCTAATTGATCTGCGTAAATTATTTGTGTTTCAAAGTTTCGGGTCAATGGGTTTAATTTAATGCATTCTCAAGTCAGGGAACTGATGGCAGAAGATAATTATTTTAATCATGGGGAGGCTGCGAGCGGTGTTTGAACCTTCCCTCCGAACCGCATACACAACACTCATGCACAACACCTTAACCACTCGGTCACCACAGCAAGACAAATGCAGCCTTGTTCCATGTCGGTACAAAATGTCAGGCATAATGTAATGTACAAAACATCAGACAATTGTCTGGAATCATTCACTCATCACCTTCACCCTCATGAGCCCTTTTCCAATCTCCCAGCCCATGTCGAAATGAAACTCCTGAATCGCGGAATCCTATCTTTCAGAAGGAAGCCTGTCGGCCCATCGAATCTGTCCATGCTCTTTGATAGATCTGTAAATACTGTTCCACAATTCAGCTTTTCCCCATTACCCTGTAAATTAGTTCCATTGAAATCCCGATTGAATCTGATTTCACCTTCCTTTCAGGTGAAAAACAAAGTCGCGTGAAAACTGAAAGCTAAAAGCTACTGCGGATGCTGGAAATCCAAAACAAAAACAGAATTACCTGGAAAAACTCAGCAGGTCTGGCAGCATCGGCGGAGAAGAAATCAGTTAACGTTTCGAGCCTTCATGGCCCTTCGGCAGAACTGGAGCATAGTTAGAAGAAGGGAGAAATATAAATTGGTTTAAGGTGTGGGGGTGGGGGGGGGGGCGGTGGTGGTGGGGAGTGAGAGAGACATTGAGGGTGTGGTGATTGTGGAGATGAGCAGATAATCAAAAGATGTCAGAGACAAAAGGGTCAAAGAGGTGTTTTGTCTGAGAAAAGTGCTAATTAAGAATGGCCTGTCCTCCATTCTTAATTAGCACTTTTCTCAGACAAAACACCTCTTTGACCCTTTTGTCTCTGACATCTTTTGATTATCTGCTCATCTCCACAATCACCACACCCTCAATGTCTCTCTCTCTCCACCCCCCCCCCCCCCCCCCCCCCCCCACCCCGGCCCACCTTAAACAGATTTATATTTCTCCCTTCTTCTAACTATGCTTCAGTTCTGCCGAAGGGCCATGATGGCTCGAAACGTTAACTGATTTCTTCTCCGCCGATGCTGCCAGACCTGCTGAGTTTTTCGCGTGAAAACTGGCAATATGAAAATAAACAGAACTGCCAAAGAAAGAAATGCAACAAATGTTTGCGATGCCTCTTTGAGGACAGTGAAGGCGGTTGTGGGATGCATGTGAAACGAAGCCCAGGTCCCGCCTTCGGTAGAGCATCAGACTTTTATCCTGAGGGTCCAGGTTTCCATCGCTGTTAGGGCGTTGCCTTTTTGGCTCAAGGTGTTCACTCCCAGCAAAACGGCAACAAAACGAGTCATGGAGGTTGAATTCTTCAAGGAGAACTGAAGAAACGGAGAACCCTTTAGTTTGAAGAAAAATACTCACCGTCTCGTAATTGTGGTAGCTTCGATCGATTTTAGAATTGTTTCCGGATTTCCAGTTACTCTAAGTGTGAAAAGTGCTTCCTGATTTTTCCCTTGGTTGGCACGATCGCTGTGGATCAGAGGCAAAAACATGTCAAGATTCAACCCCATTCTTACTGGCGGGAGAAACAGTTTCTCCGTGTTTAACCTAACAAATCACTTTAACAGGTTTAAACATTCATTCTTCTATACTCAAGGAAATAGAAAAGTTTAGAAGCCCTGAAAAGGGTGGGGGTGGGGGGCGCGGGAGGGGGTTGGGGGGGCGGGGGGGTGTGGGCGTGGGGGCGGTGTTATGCAGGGATCAGGAAAAAGGCGAAGGATTGACACTAGGTGAAGTTCTCCTTCTGAAAGCCAGCACAGACAGGATGGGCCAAATGGCCTTCTGTATTGTGCCCATTCTATGATTATGTTCTCTCACAATGAACGATGTGTTGATGTGAAGGATGTTGGAAAGAGGGCAGGAAAGATTCACGAGGATACTCCTGGAATGAGGAACTTCAGTTATGATGGTAGATTGGAGAAGTTAGGACTGTTTTCCTGGGAGAAAAGAAGGCTGAGAGTCGATTTGATGGAAGGATTGAAAATCACGAGGTGCCTGGTCAGAAGAGACAGGGAGGAAGTGTTACCGTTCGTGAAATGTTCAAGACTTCGAGGGTAGAAATTTAAAGTAGTTCGTTAAAAAAAAGGCAAAAGTGACACGAGGAAAAACTTTACTTTCCCTGCAAAAAGTGGTTAAGGCTTTTAGCTTATTCCTTCTTTAACGCCTGCTGCACCTCGATGCTTACCTTCCGTGACTGGTGTACGAGAACACCTAGATCTCATTGCACATTCCCCTCTCTCAATTTATAGCCATTCAGATAATAATTTGCCTTCCTGTTTTTGCTACCAAAGTGGATAACCTCACATTTATCCACATTATATTGCATCTGCCATGCATTTGCCCACTCACTCAGCTTCTCCAAATCACACTGAAGCAGCTCTGCATCCTCCTCACAGCTCACTCTCCCACCCAGCTTTGTGTCATCTGCAAATTTGGAGATATTATATTTAGCTCCCACATCTAAATCAGTAATATATATTGCGAATAGCTGGTTTCCCAGCACCGATCCCTGCGGTACCCCACTTGTCACTGCATGCCATTCGAAAAAAAAAACCTGTTTATTCCTACTCTTTGTTTCCTGTCTGTCAAACTGTTTTCTATCCATCTCAATACACTACCACCAATCCCACGTGCTTTCATTTTACACGCTAATTTCTTATGTGGGACTTTGTCGAAAGCCTTCTGGAAGTCCAAATAAACCACATCCACTGGCTCCTCCTCATCAACTCTACTAGTTACATTCTCGAAAAATTCCAGTAGATTTGTCAAGCATGATTTCCCTTTCGTAAATCCATGCTGACTCTGTCCGATTCTGCCACTGTTTTCCAAGTGCTCAGCTATTAAATCTTATAAAATGGACTCTAGAATTTTCCCCACTACCGACGTCAGGCTGACTGGTCTATAATTCCCTGTTTTCTCTCTACCTCCCTTTTTAAATAGTGGGGTTACATTAGCTACCTGCCAATCTGTAGGAACTGTTCCAGAGTCTATAGAATCTCGGAAGATTCAATCCAATGCATCCACTATTTCTAGGGCCACCCCCTTAAGTACTCTGGGATTTAGATTATCAGCCCTAGGGATTTATCGGCCTTCAATCCCATCAATTTCTCCATCACCATTTCCCTACTAATACTAATTTCTTTCAATTCCTCCCCCTCACTAAACCCTGTGTTCCCCAACATTTCTGGTATGTTATTAGTGTCCTCCTTTGTGAAGACAGCCAAAGTATGTATTTAGTTGGTCAGCCATTTCTTTGCTCTCCATTCTAAATTCCGCTGTTTTTGACTGTCGGGGACCTACATTTGTCTTCACCAATCTTTTTCTCTTCACATACCGATAGAAAGTTTTACAGTCAGTTTTTATGTTCCCCGCAAGCTTACTCTCGTACTCTATTTTTCTCTTCTTAATCAATCCCTTGGTCCTCCTTTGCTGAATTCTAAACTGCTCCCAAACCAGAGGTCTGTTGTTTTTTTTCTGGCCAATCTGCATGCCTGTTCCTTGGATCTAATACTATCTCGAATATCCCTTGTAAGCCATGGATTTTCCACCTTTCCTATTTTACGTTTGCGCCAGACAGGAAAAGTCAGTTGTTGAAGTTCACCCATGTGCTCTTTGAACGTTTGCCATTGCCTATCCACCGTCCTCCCTTTAAGTAACGTTTCCCAATCCATCATAACCAACTCGCGTCTCATACCATCGTAGTTTCCTTTATTAAGATTAGGACCCTAGTCTCAGAATCAACTACGTCACTCTCCATCTTGATGAAGAATTCTATCATGTTACGGTCGCTCATCCCCAAGGGGCCTCGCACAACTAGACTGCCAATTATTCCTTTCTCATTACTCAATACCCAGTCTAGGGTGGCCTGTTCTCTAAAATAGGCATAGGGCAAATAAGATTAAAGAAACTAATGCGTGTTTCAAAGACTGGTGTGGGAGAAATGGGGTTTGTGGGGCACTGGCACCAGTATTTGGGAAAGCAGGAACAGTACCGTTGGGGTGGTCTACACCTGAACTGTGCTGGGGCAGGTGTCCTTGCGAGCTGCCTAACTAAGGAAGTAGAGAGGATTTTAAACTGAATAGTAGAGGCAAGGGATCAAATTTGGGAAGATGTGGTAAACTAAAGAGTAGAGACAAGGCAAGTGAGACAGCTATTAATATGCAAAATAATACACAGGCTGAAACAGGAAGGGACACAGAGTACAATTCTCAGGAGTAAATCGGCAGGAAAAGCTAGATGCTGCAAAAATAATCAAAACTAAAGGCTCCGTATCTAAACACGCGTAGCATTCGAAACAAAACAGATGAACTGACAGTGCAAATAGAAATAAATAAGTATGATCTGATAGAAATTACAAAGACATGCTACAGGATGACATAGATTGGCACCTGAATATTGAAGTGTATGTGACATAGAGGGAGGACAGAAAATTAGGAAAAGGTTGAGGAGTGGTTCTGTTAATTAATGATGGTATCAGCACATTAGAGAGGGATGACCGAAGTTCAGTAGCCCAGGATTTGAAATGGTTTGGGTTAAGATGAGGAATGATAAAGGCAGGAAGTCACTTGTGCTAGTGGCGCACATGCCCTCTAATTGTAACTACACTGTAGGACAGAGTATAAAAAAGGAGATAATGGGAGTTTGCCAGAAAGGTACAACAATACTCACGGGGGATTTTTATCTACATATGGACTGGAAAAATCATGGGCAAAGGTAGCGTAGATGAAGAGTTCATAGAATGTTTTCAGGATAGTTTCTTAGAACAGCACATTCTGGTGTCAACCAGAGAGCAGGGTATACCAGACCTGGTATTGAGCAATGAGATAGGATTAATTGATAACCTCCTAGTGAAGGCACCCCTAGCTAGCAGCGATCATCGTTTGATTGAATTTTACATTCATTTTGAGGGAGAAATGAGTGCACCCAAGACTAGTATTTTAAACTAAAATAAAGGCAACTATGAGGGCACAAAAGCAGAGCTGGCTAAAGTAAACTGGAAAATGAGGTTAAGGAATAGGTCAATAGAAGTTCAGTGGCAGACATTTAAAGGGATATTTCAGAATATATACATTCCAATGGGAAAGGAAAATTCCAAAGGGAGGGCCCACCATCTGAGGTTAAGTAAAAAAAGTTAAAGACAGTTTCAAACTTAAAGAAAAACCATATAGTTATGCAAAGATGGGCGGTAGGTCAGAAGATTGGAAAGAATACACAGAACAGCAAATGATGACAAAGGTTTATAAGTAGAGAAATATTAGAGTATGAGAGAAAGCTATTTAGTAATATAAAGATGGATAGTAAGAGTTTCTATAGATATTTAAATAGGAAAAGAGTTATAAAGTAATAAAGTGAGCATTGGTCCTATACAAAGTGGGTCTGGCGAATTGATAGCGGAAAGGAGGGAGATGGCGCACAAATTAAACAGGTATATTGCTTCGGTCTTCACTTTCAAGGACACATGTAACATCCTGGAAGTAGCTGTAAATCAGGAAGTGGAAGGGAGGGAGGAACTCGGGAAAATTATAATCACAAACGAAGTGGTATTGAGCAAATTGTTGGGGCTGCGGGCTGACAAATCCCCAGGTCCAAATGGACTTCACCCTAAGGTCTTGAAAGAAGTGGCTAGTGAGATAGTTGATGCACTAATTTTAATTTTCCAAAGTTCCCTAAGTTCAGGGAAGGTTCCATTATATTTGAAAATAGCAAATATATCTCCTTTATTCAAAAAGACAGGGAGACAGAAAGCAGGAAACTATAAGCCAGTCAGCCTAACATCTATCATAGGGAAAATGTTATACGCTATTATTAAAGATGTCATAGCAGGGCACTTAGAAAAAATCAAGGCAATCAGACAGAGTCAACATGGTTTTGTAAAATGCAAATCATATTTAACCAACTTATTGGAGTTTTTTGAAGGAATCACATGTGCTGTGGATAAAAGGAGCAGGTGGATGTCCTGTACTAAGAGTTAAAGAAGGCATTTAAGAGTCAACTGCATTGCTGTGCGTCTGGTGTCATGTGTTGGCCAGGTAAGGGCAGCAGATTTCTGTCCCTATAGAATGGAACATAGGATATTGGTGAACCAGATGGGTTTTTACAACAATTGGCAATAGCTTTGTGGTCATCATCAGACTTTTAATTCCAGATTTTTATTCAATTTAAATTTCACCATTTTCCATGGTGGGATTTGAACCTGGGTCCCTCAGAGAATTATCCTGGGTCTTACTGGAATACTAGCCCAGTGACAATACCACTATGCCACCACCTCCCCCATTGAAAGATGATCTGTTGCTCCCTGATATTACGCTGAGCTTCAGTGGGTCAGAGCAGGATGCCCAGGACACAGTTGGAGTGGAGACCAGAATTAAAATGACAGGAGATTGGGAGCTCAGGGTCATGCCCACAAACTGAATTGGAGGAGTTTGCAAAGTGGGCATCCAATCTGCATTTGCTCTTCCCCAATGTAAAGGAGACAGTGCTGAAAGTAGCAAATACAGTTGCTAAACTGAAAGAAGTACAAGGACATCACTTTATCATCTGGGAGGAATTGTTTAGGAGCCTGGACAGTGAGAAATAAGGAGGTAAAAGGGCAGGTGTGGCATCTCCTGTTTACCTTTCATTTACTCTATCTTTCCTGTAGACCTTAAAACTGGGTATATTTAATTCCCAGTCCTGACCATCTTGCGGCCATGTCTCCATAATGGGTAGTGTGCCATAACCTCCAAGTTAAATATGCACCTGCAACTAATTGAATTTGTACTTTATACTCTGTGATTTCTACACACTAACCGGCACTTCTGTTCTTACGTATTTCTTATTTTTTTGTCCTCATTTCATTTCTGTACATCTTTTATTTTCCTTTCATCTGTCCAGGTTTGAATGCCTGCCCCCATCGACACTGTTTCTACTGGAACTTCCGAACTTCAATAACATCGCCGACAAGGCTAATTCATCTCTGCAAACCTGTCTCATTGTAGAAGTCAACTCTACTAGAAACATGAATTATCCAGCATCAGCTCAGCCTGCCGACCTCTGTGAAGGAATTCATCACTGAGCTTTTGATTCTGGACTCATGTGAAACAACAATACTTTGCTCTGTGGTCTTTGCCCTGTAAATCAATCTTTCTCTATCCCTCATTTATTGTATGAATGCACAGGGAGCTACATAGCGACACCCCCCTGAAGCGTTTTGAGTGTATGTAAATAAACTAATGCTCTGAGTTCACCCTTCCTCTGGGGTTATTAATAGAAACTGCATCACACCAAAGCTGAGAGGTTGGGAAATACACCACTGCTTATAAAGGAGAAAATCAAAATCAAAACAGCTTTCTGTTCATGGACGGGTGGTGAGAGGAGAAATCAGGGCTGCTTAAATTCAATCCCCTCCTATCAATAACACTACAATTCTCAGAACCACATTTCAGGAACAATATCAAGGCCTTGGATTGGATTCAGAGGAAATTTACCAGGATGATGCCAGGAATGAGGGGCATCTTTTACATGGAGAGATTGGAGAAACTTGGATTGTTCTCTTTAGAACAGGGAAGGTGAAGAGCAGGCAGGGCAGAGAGATTCAAAGTGGAGGGGTTTTAATGGAAGAAGAGAAGAACCAAGCGAATGGCAAGTGTAGGCAACGATTTAAAGTAATTGGCAAAAGAACGGGAGGAGAATTGAAAAAAAATCAGTGGGTTGTTTAAAATCTGGGTGCACAACATGAAGGAGTAATGGAAGCAGATTTCAGAGAAATTTCAAGTGGCCAGGTCAGTGGGGTACAGGTGTGGGCTGGGTCAGTGGGGTGTGGGCTGGGTCAGTGGGGTGTGGGCTGGGTCAATGGGGCGTGTGCTGGGTCAGGGGGGAACAGGTGTGGGCTGGGTCAGTGGGGTGTGGGCTGGGTCAGTGGGGCACAGGTGTGGGCTGGGTCAGTGGGGTGTGGGCTGGGTCAGTGGGGCACAGGTGTGGGCCTGGGTCAGTGGGGTGTGGGCTGGGTCAGTGGGGTGTGGGCTGGGTCAGTGGGGCACAGGTGTGGGCTGGGTCAGTGGGGTGTGGGCTGGGTCAGTGGGGTGTCTTAAATTCACTTGTGACTGTGTTTTGTGACAGAAAATGATCTCAGTTCAGGTTCCATTGTACGGCCTCATGCTGGATAATTGTGCTGGGTGGCCAGACTCTCTCAGTCTCATTCTCGCCAATTCCTGCCTTACCTTGTAATCTTTGTATACTGTCTACAGGACCAATGTTTATCAGAGTAAATAGGGCTTCCTCTCACCTTTCTCCCCAAGTCAGTCTATGACAACTCTTTGAATTGGAAAGGTTCTCTCCAGTTGGTTCTCTCTCAATCCTGTGCTGGTTCACCTGTTGCTCCTCAGTCTACAATCCCTGTTTACTTCCAGCTGTGTCCTTCACTCCATCATTCATTGGGAGATCTAATTATTACAGGATATAAAATGTGATGACAACTGACAATGTGAAGTAGAATGTCACTTTCCCCAGATCCCTGGCCTGTCCTCCTGGGCTTACAGCAAATAGCTAGAATTTGGGTGAAAATGTTTTGATTACTGTCCCGCCACTGTCCTCCCGCCACCTCCTCACATCTGTCAACCTCTGATCTTTTTTTTATTTTCGTTCACACGATGTGGGCATTGCTGGCTAGGCCAACATTTATTGCCCATCCCTAATCGCCCTTGAGAATGTGGTGGTGAGCTGCTTTCCTGAATCACTGCAGTCCATGTGGTTTCGGTCTGTGGTGATCCGTCTCACTCTCTGTCTCCCACATGTGCATGTGGTACTGTCTGTGAGGAGCTGTAGTCGAGGTAGCTGTGGGAGTCGGTAGGCTTGTAATGGATATTGGTGGACAGTCTATCATCAGAAATTGAGGCAGAGAGGTCAAGGAAGGGAAGAGAAGTGTCAGAGATGGACCATGTGAAAATGATGGAGGGGTGGAGATTGGAAGCAAAATTAATAAATTTTTCCAGGTCCCGACGAGAGCATGAAGCAGCACCGAAGTAATCATCGATGTACCGGAGAAAGAGTTGTGGGAGGGGGCCGGAGTAGGACTGGAACAAGGAATGTTCCACATACCCCATAAAGAGACAGGCATAGCTGGGGCCCATGCGGGTACCCATAGCCACACCTTTTATTTGGAGGAAGTGAGAGGAGTTAAAGGAGAAATTGTTCAGTGTGAGAACAAGTTCAGCCAGACGGAGGAGAGTAGTGGTGGATGGGGATTGTTGGGGCCTCTGTTCAAGGAAGAAGCTAAGGGCCCTCAGACCATCCTGGTGGGGGATGGAGGTGTAGAGGGAATGGACATCCATGGTGAAGAGGAAGCGGTTGGGGCCAGGGAACTGGAAATTGTTGATGTGACGTAAGGTGTCAGAGGAATCACGGATGTAGGTGGGAAGGGACTGGACAAGGGGAGAGAGAAGGGAGTCAAGATAACGAGAAATGAGTTCCGTGGGGCAGGAACAGGCTGACACGATCGGTCTGCCAGGACAGTTCTGTTTGTGGATTTTGGGTAGGAGGTAGAAGCGGGCCGTCCGAGGTTGGGCGACTATCAAGTTGGAAGCTGTGGGAGGAAGATCTCCAGAGGAGATGAGGTCAGTGGCAGTCCTGGAAACAATGGCTTGATGTTCTGTGGTGGGGTCATGGTCCAGGGAGAGGTAGGAGGAAGTGTCTGCGAGTTGACGCTCAGCCTCCACGAGGTAGAGGTCAATGCGCCAGACAACAACAGTACCACCCTTGTCAGCGGGTTTGATGACAATGTTGGGGTTGGACCTGAGAGAACGGAGTGCAGTGAGTTCAGAGAGAGACAGATTAGAATGGGTGAGAGGAGCAGAGAAATTGAGACGGCTAATGTCACGCTGACAGTTCTCAATGAAAAGATCAAGAGAAGGTAAGAATCCAGAGGGAGGGGTCCAAGTGGAGGGAGAATATTGGAGGTGGGTAAAAGGATCCGTTGAACGGGGAGAGGACTCCTGCCCAACGAAGTGAGCACGGAGACGAAGACGGCGGAAGAAGAGTTCAGCATCATGCCGAGCCCGAAATTCATTGAGATGAGGGCGTAAGGGTATGAAACTAAGTCCTTTGCTGAGCACTGAACGTTCAGCATCGGAGAGGGGAAGGTCAGGGGGTATAGTGAATACGCGGCTGGGGCTGGGATTGGAAGATGGGGTGAGGACGGAGGGACAAGCAGGGGTGGAGGGTCCCAGATGGGTGTTGGTGTCGATGAGTTGTTGGAGCTTGCGTTCCTTAGCACTTGAGAGAAAGAGAAAAAGTTTCTTGTTGAGGCGACGGATGAGGCAAAGAATAAAATGAAACTGGGGGCACGCACAGCTTTGAAAAAGGGTGCGGCGGTGCTGCTGGAGGGAGAGGTCGAGTGTGTTCATATGGTGGCGCATGACACTGAGTGTGGATCTCAGAATGCGACGGGAACAGCAGTCCGAGAAACGTTTTATGTCCCGGAGATACCTGTAATCCTGGGTTGTTCGAAACAAGAGGGATGGAATTTCAGTTGAAATCCACTTGGGGTGAGTCGGAGACGGAGACAGTCACTGAGAAAGGAGATATGGCTGTGAAAGCGGGTTTTAGTAAACACCTTGTCAAACACCAGGAGAGAAATGGAAAGCAATGAAGGTGAGCAGGGCAGAAGAGACAGGCGGAAATCCTGTCGGAGAACAGAACCGTACTTCTTCAGAGAGGGCATTTCTTGAAGAGAGGTGACAGTCAATTAAACACAGAGATAAAAACAAAAAGCTAAAAGCTACTGCGGATGCTGGAAATCCAAAACAAAAACAGAATTACCTGGAAAAACTCAGCAGGTCTGGCAGCATCGGTGGAGAAGAAATCAGTTAACGTTTCGGCAT
The DNA here is from genome assembly GCF_964194155.1 of Cetorhinus maximus. Classification (NCBI taxonomy): domain Eukaryota; kingdom Metazoa; phylum Chordata; class Chondrichthyes; order Lamniformes; family Cetorhinidae; genus Cetorhinus; species Cetorhinus maximus. Next base: position 5,455,260 of record NC_135894.1, on the reverse strand, counting down.
TCCGTAGGGATCGTTCCCTCCGGGGCACCCTGGTCCACTCCTCCATCACCCCCTAATCCTCAACCCCCACCTATGGCACCTCCCCATGCCCACGCAAAAGATGCAACACCTGCCCCTTCACTTCCTCTCTCCTCACCGTCCAAGGGTCCAAACACTCCTTTCAAGTGAAGCAGCATTTCACTTGCATTTCCCCTAACTTAGTCTACTGCATTCGTTGCTCCCAATGCGGTCTCCTCTACATTGGAGAGACCTAACGCAAACTGGGCGACTGTTTTGCAGAACACCTGCGGTCTGTCCGCAAGAAAGACCCAAACCTCCCTGTCGCTTGCCATTTTAACACTCCACCCTGTTCTCTTGCCCACATGTCTGTCCTTGATTGCTGCATTGTTCCAGTGAAGCCCAACACAAACTGGAGGAACAGCACCTCATCTTCCAACTAGGCACTTTACAGCCTTCCGGGCTGAATATTGAATTCAACAACTTTAGATCTTAAACTCCCCCTCCCCCCATCCCCACCCCGTTTCTCCCCCCCCCTTTTTTTTCAATAATTTATATACATTCTTCTTTCCCCACCTATTTCCATTATTTTTAAATCTAAAACTAAAACCTTGTTAGACTTTTCCACCCAAACCCCACTAGAGCTGTACTTTGAGTGTCCTGTCTTCCATTCTTAATTAGCACTTTTCTTAGACAAATATCACCACCTTCAACACCTCTTTGATCCTTTTGTCTGTGACATCTTTTGATTATCTGCTCCTATCACTGCTTGCTTATCTCCACAATCCCCACACCCTCAACTTCTCTCTCCCCCCCCCGCCCCCCCCCACCTTAAACCATCTTGTATTTCACCCCTCTCCTAACTATGCTTCAGTTCTGCCGAAGGGCCGTGAAGGCTCGAAACGTTAACTGATTTCTTCTCCACCGATGCTGCCAGACCTGCTGAGTTTTTCCAGGTAATTCTGTATTTGTTTAGGCACTTTACAGTCTTCCGGACTGAATACTGAATTCAACAACTTTAGATCTTGAACTCCCTCCTCCATCCCCACCCACTTTCCATTTCTTCCCCCTCCCTTTTGTTTTTTCCAATAATTTATATAGATTTTTCTTTTCCCACCTATTTCCATTATTTTTAAATCTATACCTGTAATGCCCTGTCAGTCTTTCCACCCCAACCCCACTAGAGCTGTACCTTGAGTGTCCTGCCATCCATTCTTAATTAGCACATTCTCTTAGATAGTATCACTACCTTTAACACCTCTTTGTTCCTTTATCTGTGACATCTTTTGATTATCTGCTCCTATCACTGCTTGCTTGTCCCTACAACCACCCCCCCCCAACTTCTCTAACCCCACCCCCCCCACCTCCGAACCCCCCACGTTAAACCAGCTTATATTTCACCCCTCTCCTAACTTTACTCAGTTCTGTTGAAGGGTCATGAGGACTCGAAACGTGAACTCTTTTCTTCTCCGCCGATGCTGCCAGACCTGCTGAGTTTTACCAGGTAATTCTGTTTTTTTTTTGGATTTCCAGCATCCGCAGTAGTTTTTTGTTTTTATCTCCTTGTTTCTCTGTCTCCCCAATTCGCCTCTCTGTCCGTCTACCTCATCTGTCTCTCTCACTGTCTCCCATATCCATGTCTGTCTTACCTCAGCCATGTCTATCTCCCCCATCTGTCTCTATCACCATCTCATCCTTTGTCTATCTCCCATGTCTGTGCCTTACCCTCCGCACATCTGCCTCCCTATTTCTCTGTCTCTCCATGTACCTCTGCACCTCTCTCTGCCCTTTGCTCATCTGTATATCCCTCTTTCACTCCCATGCACCTCTCTCTCTATCCTTTCCTTGTCTCTCTCTCCATCTTTCAACCATCTTCCCTGGCTCTGTATATCTTCCATCATATGGCCCCCAAATACTTATCTCTCCACTCATGCTTCTCTTTCTCTTTGACACCACCCATCCCTCTCACTCACTCTGCCCCCATACCCCCAGTATATCTCTCTCTCCATGTCCCCCCATTCAGATCCTCCATCTGCTTTCGCTTCCAGTCTGCCTCTCCCCAGTTGACTCCCAGTCTGCTTCTCTCATTCTCCCCCATCTATCCTCCCACAATCTGTATCCACAGGTCTCTCTTTCTATCCCTCTGGCTGTTTCTTATGTATGTCTAGCCAGGTTGTCTTCACATTTCTGTCTCTCTTTCCCACCTGTCTGATTAAATCTTATTTAATAGTTACTGCTTGACTAATCAAATTGATTCTTTTTGATGGCATAGCAGAGAAGGTTGACAAAGGGAATGCAGTGGATGTTGCCTATATGGATTTTAAGAAAGCCTTTGACAATGTACCATCTAAAAGGCTGGTTAAAAATTGAGGCTCATGGAGTAGGAGGGTCATTGTAAGCTTGGATAAAAAATTGGTTTAAGGATAGTATAAAAAAAGGTCATGGTAAATGGTTGTTTTTCAGAATGGAGGAGGGTAGTGTTGTACCCCAAGGATTAGTGCGAGGACTACTGCTTTTTAGATATAGAATATATATATATATATATATATATCTATAACTTGGGTATTGGAATATAGGGTAACATTTCAAAAATTTTCAAATGTTACCAAACTTTGAGGATGTGGCAAACAGTGAGGATGATACCAATTGACTGCAACAGGATATAGAAAGGTTAGCAGAATGGGCAGGCAAGAGGCATTTGGAATTTAATACAGAGAAGTGTGAGGTGATGCATTTTTCCAGAAGGTAAAGGGAGAGGAAGTATAGACTAAATGTCACAGTTCAAAAGAGTGTTCAGGGACAGAGGGACCTAGGGGTTCACCAGCAGAGATCTTCAAAGCTGGAAGGATATATTGGGAGAGCAGTTAGCAAAGCATATAGGATCTTTACCTTCATCATCAAGGTATTGAGTAAAAAAGCAGGGATGTATTGCTGAACTGGTTAGGTCACAATGAGTGTATTGTGTTCCAGTTCTGGTCACCACACTTTAGGAAGGATGTAAAGGTCCTTGGGAGGATGTGGTGGAGATTTACCAGAATGTTTCCAGGGATTTAGGTTAGATTTGAGAATCTGGGGTTTCTTCCTTGGACCAAAGGAGGCTGAGGGGAGATCTGGTAGAGGTGTGCAAGATTGTGACAGACTTAAATAAGGTAGACAAAGAAAAGCTGTTACCCTTAACTGATGGCACAAGGACTTGGAGATACAGGTTTAAGGTTTTGGGCAAGAGATGCAAGGGAATGTGAGGAAAAAGATTCTTTATGCAGCCTATGGTAATAACCAAATTTAGCCAAAATTAGATGACTGAGCAAGTGAGTCTGGAAGGCATAGAAATTGTAGGCCAGTTAAGGCACAAGGGATTTTGGCAAGGTTGGATGGTGTTTATTTTAATGCAAGGAGTCTGACGAATAAGGCTGATGAGTTGAGGGCACAAATTAACACATGGAAGTATGATGTCATTGCTGTCCCAGAAACATGGTTGAGAGAGGGGCAGGATTGGCAGCTCAATATTCTAGGATATAGGGTCTTCAGGCAAGACAGGGAAGGAGGTAAAAGAGGAAAGGTATCACAATATTGATTAAGGAATCAATTACAGCAGTAAGGAGGGATGGCATCTTAGAAGGCTCCTCAAATGGAGCCATATGGGTAGAACGGAAAATCAAAAAATTGCAATCACATTGCTGGGAGTGTACTATAGGCCCCCAAACAGTCAGAGAGAAATAGAAGAGCAGATATGTAGGCAAATTTCAGAGAAATGTAAAAATAATAGAGTAGTAATAGTGTGGGATATCAACTTCCCCAACATGAACTGGGTTAGTCAGACTGTGATAGGTTTAGAGTATGTGAAATTTTTTAAATGCATCCAGGAGAGCTTTTTAAGCCAGTACGTAGAAGGTCCTAAAGAGAGGGGGTGGTCCTGGACTTAATTTTAGGGAATGAAGCTGGGCAAGTAGTAGAGGAATCAGTGGGGGAGCATTTTGCAGATAGTGATCAAAACTCCATTAGATTCAAGGTTGTTATGGAAAAGGACAAAGATGGGCCAGAAATCAGAGTTCTAAATTGGGGGAAGGCTGATTTTAATAAGATCAGATTTAATTTGGCCAGAGTGGAATGGGAGCAGTTACTTTTAGGTAAATCTGCGTCAGAGCAGTGGGACTCATTCAAGAAGGAAATGGGGATAGTACAGGGCCAACATATGCCAATATAGATAAAGGGTGGGACCAACAAATTCAGGGAACCCTGGATGTCAATGGATATACAGGATTGGATAAAGAGAAAAAGAAACGCTTATGGCAGATACCAAGGGCGCAAAACTGCGGAAGCCCTAGAGGAGTATAGAATGTGTGGAGGGGAACTTGAAAAGGAAACTAGGAGAGCAAAAAGGGGGCATGAGAAAACATTGGCAGGTAAAATAAAGGAAAATCCAAAGTTATTTTACAAGTACATTAAGAATAAGAGGATAACTGGGGAAAGAGTAGGGCCAATTAAGGACCATAGTGGTAATTTGTGTGTGGAACCGGAAGACATAGGTAGGGTTCTAACTGAATACTTTGTGTCGGTGTTCACAAGTGAGAGGGTCGACGTAGGTATGGAAATCAGGCAGAAGGATTGCGATATAATTAAAGAAATTAGCATAGAAAGGGAGGAGGTTCTAAGTGGTCTGGCAGGCTTAAAAGTAGATAAGTCTCTAAGCCTGGATGAAATGTATCCCAGGCTGTTGAATGAGGCAAGGAAGGAAATAGCAGGGATGCTGGCAATAATTTTCAATACCTGTCTGGCCACAGGAGAGGTGCCAGAGGACTGCAGGACAGCTAATGTGGTACCATTATTCAAGAAGGGAAGAAGGGTTAAAACAGGGAACTACAGGCCAGTCAGTCTAACCTCAGTGGTGGGGAAACTATTGGAAGCAATCCTGAGGGACAGAATTAATCTACACTTGGAGAGGCAGGGATTAATCAAGGACAGTCAGCAAGGTTTTGTTAAGGGGAGGTCATGTCTGACCAATTTGATTGAATTTTTCGAAGAGGTGACCAGATGTGTAGATGAGGGCAATGCATTTGACATAGTCTACTTGGACTTCAACAAGGCTTTTGATAAGCTCCCATATGGGAGACTGATAACGAAGGTAAGAGCCTATGTGATCCAAGGAAATTTGGCAAATTGGATCTAGAATTGGCTGAGTGGCAGGAAGCAGAAGGTGATGGTCGAGGGGTGTTTTTGTGACTAGAGGCCTGTGTCCAGTGGGGTTCTACGGGGATCAGTGTTGGGTCCCTTGCTGTTTGTGTTATATATCAACAAGTTAGACTTGAATGTAGGAGGGTTGATCAGCAAGTTCGCGGATGACATGAAAATTGTTGGGGTGGTAAATAGTGAGGAGGATAGCCTTAGATTACAGAAGGATATAGATGGGCTGGTCAGATGGGCTGATCAGTGGCAAATGGAATTTAATCCTGAACATCTTTATACAATCCCATAAGTGTGTGGAGATGCACTTGGGCAGCACAAGCAAGGCACGGGAATACACGATGAATAGTAGGACCCTGGGAAGTACCGAGGATCAGAGGGACCTTGGCGTGCAGGTCCACCAGTCCCTTAAGGTAGCATGACAGGTAGATAAGGTGATTGAGAAGGCATATGGGATACTTGCCTTTATTAGCCGAGGCATAGAATATAAGAGCAGGGAGATTATGCTGGAACTGTATAAAACGCTGGTTTGCCCACAGCTAGAGCATTACGCGCAGTTCCAGAATCTGCATTATAGGAAGGATGTGATTGCACTAGAGAGAGTGCAGAGGAGATTTACCAGGATATTGCTTGGGCTGGAGAATTCTAGTTATGAGGAGAGATTGGATAGACTGGCGTTATTTTCCTAGGAGCAGAGGAAATTGAGGGGAGACATGATTGAGATTTAAAAAATTATGAGGGGCAGAGATAGGGTAGACAGGAAGGAACATTTCCCCTTGGTGGAGGGATCAATAACCAGGGGGCATAGATTTAAGGTAAGGAGCAGGAGATTTAGAGGGGATGTGAGGAAGAATTTCTTCACCAAGAGGGTGGTGGGAATCAGGAACTCACTGCCTGAAAGGGTGGTAGAGGCAGAAACCCTCAAAACATTTAAGAAGTATTTGGATGTGCACTTGCGATGCCCGTGGCATACAAGGCAATGGGCCTGATGCTGGAAAATGGGATTAGAATAGTTAGGAACTTGTTTGACCAGCACAGACTCGATGCCAAAGGGCCTTTTTCTGTGCTGTCGACCTCTATGCCTGCCTCTCATCTCTCCCACACCCACCCCCCATCCCGGATGCCTCCCCCCATTGGTCTCTTTCTGTGTCCCTTGCTTGACTCCCTCACTGTCTCTCTCTCTATTTCCTCTTCTCTGCTTCACCCCATCAGTTTGCCCCTGACCTGTCACTTTGTGCCTCCCACATCCGTCAGCCTCTGTCTGTCTCCACAAGTCTGCCTGTCCCCTTCCCTCAGGATTTCCCTCCACCAGTTGCTGTCCCCACCATCTGCCTCTTGTACTGAATCTCTCAGATTGTTACTCTGGAAATAGAGGAAATGGCTCAGCAAAAATAACTGAAAATGGAAATAACAAAAGCACCATCACGTGTGCAGAGCTCAGTAAGAGGGAGGTTAACCCTGAACATCCAGACAGGTGTTTTTATTTAACAATGAAGTTGTGATGCCAGTAATGGGATCCCTCCACAGACACAGCTGGACGAGCTTTGTTTTTCCAGGAGTTTCTATGTTTATTATAAACAAACCACTCACTGGAAACTTCCCGAATCATGGCATGATGCAGCAACGCGCATGCGCGGGAGACTGATACAAAAGCGCATGCGCAGCAATGTTTCGGGGCCCGCCCCCTTTCCAGTGAATATTGATTGGCTACCAGCGCCGGGCATGCGCAGTCAGTTCTGTTGCTCCTCCCTCAGTTGCACGTTGAATATCACTGTCACCAAAACAGCAGAGAGAGAAACAGAGTGAATCCCACACTGACACAGATTAGAGAGTCTGACAGTAACAGAGATGGACAGACATTGAAATGTTCCAGCTCACAGGCAGTACCAGACACTGAAACATTCAATCATATAAAAGCAAAATATTACAGGTGCTGGAAATGTGAAATTGTAACAGAAAATCCTGAAAGACTCAGCAGGTCTGGCAGCATCTGTGGAGAGAGAAACAGTTAACGTTTCGAGTCCATGTGCCTCAGAATGAATTTCACACTTGGACATAGTGCAGAGATTGACAATTCCTTTAAGAAGGGAGTGAGGCAAAAGACAGGAAATTACAGGCCGATTAGCCTGACCTCGGTTGTTGTTAAGATTTTAGAGTCCATTATTAAGGATGAGATTTCAGAATACTTGGAAATGCATGGTAAAATCGGGCAAAGTCAGCATGGTTTCATCAAGGGGAGGTCATGCCTGACAAATCTGTTAGAATTCTTTGAGGAGGTAACGAGTAGGTTAGACAAACGAGAGCCAATGGATGTTATCCACTTGGACTTCCAGAAGGCCTTTGACAAGGTGCCACACAGGAGGCTGCTCATAGATAAGAGCCCATGGTGTTAGAGGCAAGGTACTAGCATGGATAGAAGATTGGCTGTCTGGCAGAAGGCAGAGAGTGGGGATAAGGGGATCCTTCTCAGGATGGCGGCCGGAGTTCCGCAGGGGTCAGTGTTGGGACCACAACTTTTCACTTTATACATGAATGATCTAGATGAAGGCATCCTGGCTAAGTTTGCAGATGATACAAAGATAAGTGGAGGGACAGGTAGTATTGAGGAGGCTGCAGAAGGATTTGGACAGGTTAGGAGAATGGGCAAAGAAGTGGCAGATGGAATACAACTTGGGGAAGTGTGAGGTCATGCACTTTGGTAGGAAGAATAGAGGCACAGACTATTTTTTAAATGGGGAGAGAATTCAGAAATCTGGAGTGCAAAGGGACTTGGGAGACCTAGTCCAGGATTATCTTAAGGTTAACTTGCAGGTTGAGTCGGTAGTTAGGAAGGCAAATGCAATGTTGGCATTTAATTCGAGAGGACTAGAATATAAAAGCAGGTAAAAGCAAAAAACTGCGGATGCTGGAAATCCAAAACAAAAATAAAAATACCTGGAAAAACTCAGCAGGTCTGGCATCATCTGCGGAGGGGAACACAGTTAATGTTTCAAGTCCATATGACTCTTCAACAGAACTAAGTAAAAATAGAAGAGAGGTGAAATATAAGCTAGTGTAAGGGGGGGGGTGGTGGTCGGACAGGTAGAGCTGGATAAAGGGCCAGTGATAGGTGGAGGTAAGCAAAAGATGTCACAGACAAAAGGACAAAGAGGTGTTGAAGGTGGTGATATTATCTAAGGAATGTGCTAATTAAGGGTAGAAAGGACAAGCAAGGTACAGATAGCCCTAGTGGAGGTGGGGTGAAGGAATCAAAATAGGCTAAAAGGCAGAGATAAAAGAATGGATGGAAATATATTTTAAAATAATGGAAATAGGTGGGAAGAGAAAAATCTATATAAATTATTCGAAAAAAAAGGGGATTGGAAAGGGGATGAGGATGGAGGAGAGAGTTCATGATCTAAAATTGTTGAACTCAATATTCAGTCTGGAAGGCTGTAAAGTGCCTATTCGGAAGATGAGGTGCTATTCCTCCAGTTTGTGTTGAGCTTCACTGGAACAATGCAGCAGGCCAAGGATGGACATGTGGGTATGAGAGCAGGGTAGAGTGTTGAAATGGCAAGCGACAGGGAAGTCTGGGGCATGCCTGTGGACAGACCGAAGGTGTTCCGCAAAGCGGTCACCCAGTCTGCGTTTGGTTTCTCAAATGTAGAGGAAACCACATTGGGAGCAGCGAATGCAGTTGACTAAATTGAGGGAAGTGCAAGTGAAATGCTGCTTCGCAAGAAAGGAGTGTTTGGGCCCTTGGACGGTGAGGAGAGGGGAAGTTAAGGGGCAGGTGTTGCACCTTCTGCAGTTGCATGGGAATGTGCCGTGGGAGGGGGTTGAGGTGTAGGGGGTGATGGAGGAGTGGACCAGGGTGTCCCGGAGGGAACGATCCCTGCGGAATGCCGTCAGGGGGGGTGAAGGGAAGATGTGTTTGGTAGTGGCATCACGCTGGAGTTGGCGGAAATGGCGGAGGATGATCCTTTGAATGCTGAGGCTGGTGGGGTGATAAGTGAGGACAAGGGGGACCCTATCATGTTTCTGGGAGGGAGAGGAAGGTGTGAGGGCAGATGCGCGGGAGATGGGCCGGATATGGTTGAGGGCCCTGTCAACCACCGTGGGTGGAAAACCTCGGTTAACGAAGAAGGAAGACATGTCAGAGGAACTGTTTTTGAAAGTGGCATCATCAGAACAGATGCGACAGAGGAAAAGGAACTGAGGGAATGGGATGGAGTCCTTACAGGAAGCGGGGTGTGAGGAGCTGTAGTCGAGGTAGCTGTGGGAGTCGGTTGGCTTGTAATGGATATTGGTGGACAGTCTATCACCAGAAATTGAGACAGGTCAAGGAAGGGAAGGGAAGTGTCAGAGATGGACCATGTGAAAATGGGGTGGACATTGGAAGCAAAATTAATACATTTTTCCAGGTCCAGACGAGAGAATGGAGCAGCACAGAAGTAATCATCGATGTACCGGAGAAAGAGTTGTGGGAGGGGGCCGGAGTAGGACTGGAACAAGGAATGTTTCACATACCCCATAAAGAGACAGGCATAACTGGGGCCCATGCGGGTACCCATAGCCACACCTTTTATTTGGAGGAAGTGAGAGGAGTTTAAGGAGAAATTGTTCAGTGTGAGAACAAGTTCAGCCAGACGGAGGAGAGTAGTGGTGGATGGGGATTGTATGGGCCTCTTTTCGAGGAAGAAGCGGAGAGTCATCAGACCATCCCAGTGGGGGATGGAAGTGTAGAGGGATTGGAGGCCCATGGTGAAGAAGAGGCGGTTGGGGCCAGGGAACTCGAAATTGTTGATATGATGTAGGATGTCAGAGGAATCACGGATGTAGGTGGGAAGGGACTGGACAAGGGGAGAGAGAATGGATTCAAGATAGCAAGATATGAGTTCCATGGGGCAGGATCAGGCTGACACGATCGGTCTGCCAGGACAGTCCTGTTTGTGGATTTTGGGTAGGTGGTAGAAGTGGGCCGTCCAGGTTGGGAGACTATTAGGTTGGAAGCTGTGGAAGGAAGATCTCCAGAGGAGATGAGGTCAGTAACAGTCCTGGAAACAATGACTTGACAGCATGGTTCAGGTCTAGACCGTCCCAACGGTACAGATCCTACTTTCCCCAATACTGGTGCTAGTGCCTCACGAACCAGGACCAGTCTTTGAGCCACATATTGATTTTTCTAATCTTATTTACCCTATGCCAATTTTCATGTGGTGCAGGTTATAATCCAGAGATTATTACCTTTGAGATTCTGTTTCTTAATTTGGTATACAGGTGCCATGCTCAGTCAGGGCATCCACCCTGCAGCCCCCACTCTCATCCAAACAAGCTGAGGGAACCTCAAAGCTGCTGGACAATTGCAAAGGCTGAGCCCCTGCGTTCAGGGTTCCCTTACCTTCCTCATTCGCAGTCACACTCTCCTGTCCCTGACCACTGCCCAAATCAGAAGACCCTGTCCTAAGAGATGTGACTGCCTCCAGGCACAAAGTATCCAGGTAACTCTCCCCCTCCCTAATGTGTTACACTGTCTGCAGTGCGGCCTGCAGCTCAATGACTCTGAGCTAAAGTTGTTGGCGCCGCAAACATTTACTGCAGATGTGATTGCCATGGAGTTACGCGATTAGGAGGATGAGAATTGTCGGGCTGGAAGAGGTTACAGGGATAGGGAAAAGAGGGGCTTTGTAGGAATGTCAACAGGATGATGAGAGGGTTGTTCTATGATGGCAGGTTGAGTAAATTGGGCCTATTCTGAGTTGAGAACAATGAGAGGTGATCTCATTGAAAGGTACAAGAGTCTGAAGGGGCTTGACAGTGTAGACACTGAGAGGTTCTTTCCCCTAGTTTGGGAATCTACAACATGGGGGCACAGTGTCAAAACAAGGAGTGGATCTTTTAAGACTGAGATAAGGAGACACAAATGTTGTGAATCCTTGGAATTCTCTACCCGAGAGGTTGTGGATGTTGCATTGTTGAGTATATTCAAGACCGAGATTGAGATGTTTGATCTCTCATGAAATCAAGCGAAATGAGGATCGGGCAGGAAAGTGGAGTTGAGACAACAGAATAGCCCTGATCATATTGAATGGCAGAGCAGACTCAAGGGGCCATATAATCGACTCCTGCTCCAATTTTTTACATTCTTAAGTTAAAATCGAGGCATCTCCTGATTCAGAGCCAATATAGTAACACTCTAATAGACACTTACAATTCACTGCCTGGCAAACAGAAAGGGAAGGCATTGATGTCTGTGGAGGAGCAGTCAGTGTCACAGCAGTAATTGAGTTCGCACACTGGGTCAGTCAGATTACAGGTGCAAATGGGAACAGCTGGAACAAGACAGAGAGAGAGAGAGGGAGAGAAAGATCTTATAATGGAGCGCGAACAGTCTCAAAAACCACCTCCCTTCCTTGTCTGAATTTACAATCACCACCTTCTCCATTTCCCAAAATCAATCTGCAAACTTATCCTGCCACTGCTTTCTACTTATTCAATTAGAGATTCCAGATATGCAACTGAGCCCTTCAAATTAAAAATAATGTTAATTTGAGGTACAATGTTAATGGTATTGCAGGAACAGCGACACCTGGGGCATAACAAACACAGATGTTTAAAGATAACACGACAAGTTGAGACAATTGTTTTAAAAGCTAGGAATCTTCAGCTTCATAAACAAATCTATAAATTACAAACACGAGGAAGTTATGTTAAAAGTTATGTTATCAGTCATCGGTTCCGCCTCAGCCGCGTCCAATTCTGGGTCCCATGACCGGATTCCCACAACAGTACCAGGAAGCAGGAACATTACCAAATGAACTGCAGCGGTTCAAGGAGCTGGTTCAGCACCACCTTCTCAAGGGAAATTAGGGATGGGCAACAAATGCTGACCTTGCCAGTCACATCTCATAAAAGAGAAAAAACTTCAGTTATGTGAAGACCCTGGGGAAACTAGTGCTGTTCTCCTTAGAGCATAGAAGGGAGATTGAACAGAGAAGTTTAAAATGAACAATGTTTTGATAATGAGGGCGAAAGGATTTCCACTGACATAAGTGTTTCGAATGACAGAGGGTGGGAGGCAGAGGACGACAGGTTTATGGTATTCTGTAATTGTGGTAAAAGAAGCAGAGGGAGGTGAGTTTTTATTTTAAACATTAAGTAATGATGATCTGGAAGGAATTATCTGAAGGAGTGAGGGCACAAGTAACTCCCCATCCTGTCCCCTCTCCAACTGCCAGCTCTGACAGTGGGTTTTATTGTGTTTAAAGGGATTGGTCAGGAAACAGAAACTTTACTCACTGGTGGGGGAGCCCAGGACAAGGGGACAAATATCTTAATATCAGAGTCAGGATATTGAGGAGAGAAAGTTAGGAACCGCTTCCTCACACAAAGGCTGGTGGAAGTGGGGAAGTCTCTCCCACATAAAGCAGCAGACATTAGCTGAGTGAATCATGTTCAGCCTGAGATGGGGATATTGTTGCTGCCCGAGGCTGTGGATATGAAGCCCAGGCGGCCGGATGGAGTTTGTCTCCCGGATCAGTCATGATCTGAGTGAATGGGCGGCTCAGGCTGGAGGGGCTGAATGGCTCCTCCTGTTCCCGCTGCCAGAGCTCAGAGCCCGCTTTACCTCCGGGCCCGGGGCCGGGCCGGCGGGGGGGACATTGCCGGGTCCTGGAGCAGGGGGTGGCCATTCGGCCGCTTTGATCCGGGACAGCCCACCTTTCAGATACTTTACCCTTTGTCTGATGTCGGTTACCTTTATGTCTGTTATTTTTATTTTAGGGTCGGGAACAATGCCCAGTTTCACAGAGACTCAGCCCCGGACTGTGTTGCTGGTTCCCCCTCCCCCGAGCGCGGACACTCTCAGTAACGGCGCGCCCGGCTCCCCCGACACTGAAAACAAGGCGGCTCATCAGCCGGGCCCGGCCCGTTGCTAAGGGAACGCGGCTGAGTGGCGGCAGGGCGCAGGCGCGGCGTCTCAGCTCGGAAAGGGGGTGTGACGCTGCGGCGGGTCACGTGGGGGAGAGAGAGAGAGAGAGAGAGAGAGAGAGAGAGAGAGAGTGAGCTGTCAATCAAAGGAGCTGCTGTGGGTCCCCAGTGAGCTTTCAACACAAAATCTGCAACTCTGAAATCAAATGAGAAATTTACAAAAATAAAGGGGGAAAATGCAAATATGTCAGTGGACAGGAAGATCAGATGAAACTTTCAGCTCCAAGGAAGCTGAAAGCTGCTGTGGTGATAGACTGTCCACCAATATTCATTCCAAGCCCACTGACTCCCACAGCTACCTCGACTACAGCTCCTCACACCCCGCTTCCTGTAAGGACTCCATCCCATTCTCTCAGTTCCTTCACCTCCGTCGCATCTGTTCTGATGATGCCTCCTTCCAAAATGGGGCTCCTGACATGTCTCCCTTCTTGCTTAACTGAGGTTTACCCCTCACTGTGTTGACAGGGCCCTCAACCTTGTCCGACCCATCTCCCGTGCCTCTGCCTTCACACCTTCCCCTCTCTCCCAGAACCGTGATAGGGCCCTCTTGTCCTCGCTTTTCTTCCCACCAGCCTCAGCATTCAAATGATCATCCTCCACCTTTTCCGCCAATTGCAGCATGATGCCAACACCTAAAACATTTTCCCCTCACCCTCCCTGTCAGCATTCTGTATGGACCATTCCCTCCATGAGACCCTGGTCCACTCTTCCATCACCCCTAACACCTCACCCCCTTCCCACAACACCTTCCTATGCAATCGCAGAAGGTGCAACACCTGCTCCTTTATCTCCTCCTTCCTCACCATCCAAGGGCCTAAATAATCCTTTCAGGTGAAGCAATGCTTCACTTGCACCATCTTCAATTTGGTCTACTGTATTTGCTGCTCCCAATGCAAAGTCCTCTACACTGGGGAAACCAAACGCAGACTGGGTGACTGCTTTGTGGAACACCTTCAGTCTCTCCGCAAGCATGATCCTGACTTTCCTGTCACTTGCCATTTCAACATGCCATCCTGCTCTCATGCCCACATGTCCATCCTTGGCCTGCTGCAATGTTCCAGTGAAGCCCAACACAAACTGGAAGAACAGCATCGGATCTTCCAATCAGGTACTTCACAGCCTCTGGACTTAACATTGTCTCCCACAACTTCAGACCATGAACTCGCTCCTCTATCTTCACCCCTTTGTAAATCCCTTTTTAAAAAAAAATCTTTTATTTACTTATTTTCATTTTCATTCATTGTTTTAACCTTTTTTAACCCCCTTTTTAAAATCCTTTCCCCCCGACCCTTGCACCTCAGTTCCTGCCAGTACATGTCCCCACAGTTTGGAACAATGAACTTTACAGGTTAGATTTCTGGGAATGGTGTGATTTTGGATATCGGCACTCTTAGTGAAAGATTAACAATTCTGATTTGATGACTGCTGGTTTATTGAGTGTTAAACAGCAGCTGGTAGCTGGAAAGTAACATCTATATACTCCATATCAATAACTGTTAATTTTGAAGTCCCAAACATTGTGCGGAGACATCGCTTTTGACAATTCATTTAGGATGGTTTTTTTCTGCTTAGTGTCTCTGTGCAGCTTCAAAAAAAACAAGTAACCTACAAACTGTGACTGAAGAACTGATCCAACAAGGACACAACATACAATAATTGTTCACATTTAATAGGACTGAGGAAAATTGAGAGTTATGGGGATGGAGACGAGATCTAAGTGCATTTTGTTAGATTAAACAGTTGTTATATTATTTAAACTTTTCCATCTATTTTACAGTATTTTCCTCTCATATTTTACCAGTTTTGTACAACAAAAACTGACCGTCTCAGACATTAATATTTCAATGGTCATGTAATGATGTTTGTAGAGATTGTCTGGTATATGGTACATGACTCCGATTTAGTGTGAATTGTCAATCTCTGCACTATGTCCAAGTGTGAAATTCATTCTGAGTCACACGGACTCGAAACGTTAACTGTTTCTCTCTCCACAGATGCTGCCAGACCTGCTGAGTCTTTCAGTATTTTCTGTTTCAATTTCACATTTCCAGCTCCCGTAATATTTATAATAAAATGTTTATAATAAAATAAAAGCAAAATACTGCAGATGCTGGAAATCTGAAACAAAAACAAAAATACCTGGAAAAACTCAGCAGGTCTGACAGCATCTGCGGAGAGGAACACAGTTAACGTTTTCAGTCCGAATGACTCTTCATCAGAACTGAGTGAATATTGAAATGAGGTGAAATGAGCTGGTTTAAGGTGGGGGGGGGGGGGGGGGGGTGGGGGGAGAGGGGGGAGGGGTAGGTAGAGCTGGATAGAGGGCCAGTGATAGGTGGAGATATCCAAAAGATGTCATAGACAAAAGGACAAAGCGGTGTTGACGGTGGTGATATTATCTAAGGAATGTGCTAATGCTGACATTAAGGATAGAAAGCAGGACGAGCAAGGTACAGATAGACCTAGTGCGGGTGGGGTGGGGGGAAGGGATCAAAATAGGCTAAAAGCTGGAGATGAAACAATGCATGAGAATACATTTAAAAATAATGGAAATAGGTGGGAAAAAAAAAATATTTAAACTATTGGAAAAAGTGGGATCGGAAAGTGGGTGGGGATGGAGGAGAGAGTTAATAATCTGAAGTTGTTGAATTCAATGTTAAGTCCGGAAGGCTGTAAAGTGCCTAGTCGGAAGATGAGGTGCTGTTCCTCCAGTTTGCGTTGAGCTTCACTGGAACAATGCAGCAGGCCAAGGACGGACATGTGGGCATGAGATCAGGGTGGAGTGTTGAAATGACAAGCGACAGGGAGGTCTGGGTAATGCTTGCGGACACACCGAAGGTGTTCAGCAAAGCAGTCACCCAGTCTGCGTTTGGTCTCTCCAATATAGAGGAAACCGCATTGGGAGCAGCGTATGCAGTAGACTAAATTGAGGGAAGTGTAAGTGAAATGCTGCTTCAGTTGAAAGGAGTGTTTGGGCCCTTGGACAGTGAGCTGTGATTGCATGGGAAGGTGCCGTGGGTGTTCAGGAGTGGACCAGGGTGTCCCAGTGAGAACAATCCCTGCGGAATGCCGCTGGGGGGGTGAAGGGAAGATGTGTTTGGTGGTGGCATCATGCTGAAGTTGGCAGAAATGACAGAGGATGATCCTTTGAATGCGGATGCTCGTGGGGTGATAAGTGAGGAGAAGGGGGACCTTATCATGGTTCTGGGAGGAAGAGGAAGGTGTGAGGGCGGATGCGTGGGAGATGGGCCAGACACGGTCGAGGGCCCTGTCAACGACCGTGGGTGGAAAACCTCGGTTAAGGAAGAAGGAAGACATGTCAGAGGAACTGTTTTTGAAAGTGGCATCATCAGAACAGATGCGATGGAGGAGAAGGAACTGAGAGAATGGGATGGAGTCCTCACAGGAAGCGGGGTGTGAGGAGCTGTAGTCGAGGTAGCTGTGGGAGTCGGTGGGCTTGTAATGGATATTGGTGGACAGTCTATCACCATAACTTGAGACAGCGAGGTCAAGGAAGGAAAGCGAAGTGTCAGAGATGGACCATGTGAAAATGATGGAGGGGTGGGAATTGGAGGCAAAATTAATAAATTTTTCCAGGTCCCAACGAGAGCATGAAGCAGCACCGAAGTAATCATCGATGTACCGGAGAAAGAGTTGTGGGAGGGGGCCGGAGTAGGACTGGAATAAGGAATGTTCCACATACCCCATAAAGAGACAGGCATAGCTGGGGCCCATGCGGGTACCCATAGCCACACCTTTTATTTGGAGGAAGTGAGAGGAGTTTAAGGAGAAATTGTTCAGTGAGAGAACAAGTTCAGCCAGACGGAGGAGAGTAGTGGTGGATGGGAATTGTTCGGGCCTCTGTTCGAGGAAGAAGCGGAGAGCCATCAGACCATCCCGCTGGGGGGTGGAGGTGTAGAGGGATTGGACGTCCATGGTGAAGAAGAGGTGGTTGGGGCCAGGGAACTGGAAATTGTTGATATGATGTAGGGTGTTAGAGGAATCGTGGATGTAGGTGGGAAGAGACTGGACAAGGGGAGAGAGAATGGAGTCAAGATAGCAAGAAATGAGTTCCGTGGGGCAGGAACAGGCTGACACGATCGGTCTGCCGGGACAGTTCTGTAGAAGCGGGCCGTCCGAGTTTGGGAGACTATCAGGTTGGAAGCTGTGGAGGAAGATCTCCAGAGGAGGTGAGGTCAGTGACAGTCCTAGAAACAATGGCTTGATGTTCAGTGGTGGGGTCATGGTCCAGGGGGAGGTAGTGTTGGAGATTAATCACATCGAGGCAGCATTTTATCGTAGAAACCCCATTTATTACTTGTGTACAAGGGAAAACAATACAGCGAGAGTATTGTACCGTCTTCAAGCAGAATACACAAACACTTGCTTAAAAGCATTTTACAACCAATCAGTAAATTTTGCACATCTCAATCCACTTATTTGCATACATTAACTGACCAATCCATGTTTTAGATAATTTCCATTCCTACACCACAGGTGCAGTGCCTACGCACTTGGTTATCATAACTTTGATTACATTCGGCCTGAGAGAAAGAGAGACATGGAATGTTTCAGGGCTCATCCCACACAGTGGTCAGACAAGATGGTATTGTTCTTCAAGGTTGCGGTATTTTTCTCTTAGGCCTAGCATTTAATTCAATTTCTCCATTAACCCTTTTAGTACTAAGTGAGCTCCCTATAGTTGTCTAGGCCACCACAGTAGGAGGAAGTGTCTGCGAGTTGACGCTCAGCCACTGCGAGGTAGAGGTCAGTGCGCCAGACAACAACAGCAACATCCTTGTCAGCGGGTTTGATGATAATGTCAGGGTTGGACCTGAGAGAACAGAGTGCGGCAAGTTCAGAGAGAGACAGGTTAGAGTGGGTGAGAGGAGCAGAGAAATTGAGATGACTGATGTCACACCGACAGTTCTCAATGAAAAGATCAAGAGAAGGTAAGAATCCAGAGGGAGGGGTCCAGGTGGAGGGAGAATATTGGAGGTGGGTAAAAGGATCCGTTGAACGGGGAAAGGATTCCTATCCAAAGAAGTGAGCACGGAGACAAAGGCGGCAGAAGAAGAGTTCAGCATCATATAAACATTATAATAAATATAGAAACTACTGGAAAAACAAAGCTAGTCCAGCTGCGTCTGTGGAGGCAAAAACAGAGAGTTAAAATTTTGGGTCCAATATGACTGTTCTTCTGAATAGTGGGGTTTGTTTGTGACGGTGAGAAACAGTCACGTCTCCAACAATGCGGAGTTTTAACATTGAGAGATTCACTATTGATATGGAGAGATACAATATTATTACAGCATTCATACCGTGGCTGGCCAAGGGGGATTCATGTGCCGTTTAAAGAGAAAATGGCGAATTTCTGCCTTCACCAGTGAAAAGGGGGGAATAAACCCGGGGCCAGTGAGATCGGACAGTGAGTAATCCAGGGAGGATGGAGCCAGTGAGATCGGACAGTGAGTAATCCGGGGAGCATGGAGCCAGTGAGATCAGACAGTGTGTAACCCGGGGAGGATGGAGCCAGTGAGATCGGACAGTGTGTAACCCGGGGAGGATGGAGCCAGTGAGATCGGACAGTGTGTAACCCGGGGAGGATGGAGCCAGTGATATCGGACAGTGAGTAACCCGGGGAGGATGGAGCCAGTGATATCGGACAGTGTGTAACCCGGGGAGGATGGAGCCAGTGAGATCGGACAGTGTGTAACCCGGGGAGGATGGAGCCAGTGAGATCGGACAGTGTGTAACCCGGGGAGGATGGAGCCAGTGAGGTCGGACAGTGCGTAACCCGGGGAGGATGGAGCCAGTGAGATCGGACAGTGTGTAACCCGGGGAGGATGGAGCCAGTGAGGTCGGACAGTGCGTAACCCGGGGAGGATGGAGCCAGCGAGATCGGACAGTGTGTAACCCGGGGAGGATGGAGCCAGTGAGATCGGACAGTGAGTAGCCCGGGGAGGATGGAGCCAGTGAGATCGGACAGTGTGTAGCCCGGGGAGGATGGAGCCAGAGAGATTGGACAGTGTGTAACCCGGGGAGGGTGGAGCCAGTGAGATCGGATAGTGAGTAACCCGGGGAGGATGGAGCCAGTGAGATCGGACAGTGTGTAACCCGGGGAGGATGGAGCCAGTGAGATCGGACAGTGAGTAACCCGGGGAGGATGGAGCCAGTGAGATCGGACAGTGAGTAACCCGGGGAGGATGGAGCCAGTGAGATCGGACAGTGTGTAACCCGGGGAGGATGGAGCCAGTGAGATCGGACAGTGTGTAACCCGGGGAGGATGGAGCCAGTGAGATCGGACAGTGTGTAACCCGGGGAGGATGGAGCCAGTGAGAGCGGACAGTGAGTAAACCGGGGAGGATGGAGCCAGTGAGATCGGACAGTGTGTAACCCGGGGAGGATGGAGCCCGTGAGATTGGACAGTGATAACCCGGGGAGGATGGAGCCAATGTGATCAGAGAGTGTGCAACCCAGGCGCAGAGAGTAGTCGTAGCCTCTCTGTGAAACTCTGGCCGTTTGCTGAGAACCAATCTGTCGGTTTGGGGATCTGTGAAAAGCGTAACTCTACTTCTCAGCGTAGATGGTTATCACATTTTCGTCCTTTCATAATCGGATGTCCCAGTGAATTATGGAGTGATTGAGAATGAGCCACAGCAGGAAGTAAACAGGGATTGTAGACTGAGGAGCCACAGCAGGTGAACATTCCCAGAATTGAGGGAGCACCAACCAGAAAGAACCCTTCAGATTCAAAGAGTTTATGTCGATCGACTGGGGAAAAACGCCAGAAAAAGCCCCAATTACTCTGATAAACACTGGTCCTGTAGACAATAAACAAAGGTTACAAAGTAAGGATATGTGATGTTCTGATGTGTCACAGTGTCTGCAGCTCAGCCCTCAGCTCAATGGCTCTGAGCCGAAGTTCCTCAAGCCACAAACACTTACTGAGACGTGTTTGGCCTGGATCACAATGTTATCCAGGAGCTCCCACATGCTGCAGCCTTCACACATCACCTGTCCTGCCATCCTTAATGTGTTTTAAATAATTACTTAATTATATCAATCTCCTATTTAATGCTTTCTCATATTTGATTAACTTTACCACCAAATTATGTACTATTTTAAACCTTAGGGATAGAATAGAACTTACCAACTTATCAGATACTCACTAAACAGCTAGCTCCTTTCCCTGTAGCAGAGCAAGAATCAATTTCTGTCAGGTGATAAAGATAGAAAGATGAAACAAACAACTTCTCCTCTCCCTTCACTGAACTCCCCTCTCACCAAATTCCAGTCTTCACTCAGTTAGGTAGCTGCACTAAGTAACCCTGAATTTATAGTAAACTGAACTAGAGCTACAATAAACAGATTTAACCAGTTAGCTCATTAACTACTCAGCTCCAACAACTGAGAGTGAGTTTACACTGTCTAAACTGCAAGAAATAACTTAGCCTGCTTACACAGTTCTTTCCAGTTACTGCTAATTACAGACGAGATTAGATTTTAAGAGCAAAATTTAAGAACAAAATTAATACTTAAAACTCCCCACTCACCAAACTCCAAATCTTCACTCAGTCGGCTGCACTTGGTTTGCCCGAGCAGAAGACAGCAATGTCTTCCACATTAACTCTTCCAGCTGTCTCGATTGCCCCTTTTCCTATGGACTCTCCCCCATTGAACCATAGACCCGTCGAAAAGTTACAGCACAGGAGGCCATTCGGCCCATCTTGTCCATGCCAGCCCAAGGACACCCAGGTGCCCTTTCTAATCCCAACTTAGTGCACCCGGCCCATAGCCCTGCAGCTTACAGCACTTAAGGTGCAGATCTAGGTACTTATTAAAAGAGATTAGAGTCTCTGCCTCTACCACGAACTTGGGCAGCGAATTCCAGACACCCACTACCCTCTGTGTAAAAAAGTTCTTCCTCATGTCCCCCCTACACCTTCTGCCACTTATCTTGAATCTATGTCCCTTGGTTCTAGAATTCTCCACCAAGGAAAACAATTTTATCCCGTCCATTCTATCTATTCCCCTCATAATACTAGAACACTCTATATTAATACTTCAACACTCTATACCAATACTAGAATGCTCTATATTAATAATTTAACACTCTATGTCAATACTAGAATGCTGTATATTAATACTTAAACACTCTATGCCAATACTAGAACACTCTATATTAATACTTTAACACTCTATACCAATACTAGAATGCTGTATATTAATACTTTAACACTCTATGCCAATACTAGAACACTCTATATTAATACTTTAACACTCTATGCCAATACTAGAACACTATATTAATACTTTAACACGCTATGCCAATACTAGAATGCTGTATATTAATACTTTAACACTCTATGCCAATACTAGAACACTCTATATTAATACTTTAACACTCTATGCCAATACTAGAACACTCTATATTAATACTTTAACACTCTATACCAATACTAGAACGCTGTATATTAATACTTTAACACTCAATGCCAACACTAGAACACTCTATATTAATACGTTAACACTCTATGCCAATACTAGAACACTATATTAATACTTTAACACTCTATGTCAATACTAGAATGCTGTATATTAATACTTTAACACTCTATGCCAATACTAGAACACTATATTAATGCTTTAACACTCTATACCAATACTAGAACACTATATTAATACATTAGCACTCTATACCAATACTAGAACACTATATTAATACTTTAACACTCTATACCAATACTAGAACACTATATTAATACTTTAACACTCTATACCAATACTAGAACACTATATTACTACATTAGCATTCAATACCAAGACTAGAACACTATATTAATACTTTAACACTCTATACCAATACTAGAACGCTCTATATTAATACTTTAACACTCTATACCAATACTAGAATACTATATTAATACTTTAACACTCTATACCAATACTAGAACACTATATTAATACTTTAACACTCTATACCAATACTAGAACACTATATTAATACTTTAACACTCTATACCAATACTAGAACACTATATTAATACTTTAGTACTCTATACCAATACTAGAACACTATATTAATACTTTAACACTCTATACCAATACTAGAACACTATATTAATACTTTAGCACTCTATACCAATACTAGAACACTATAATAATACTTTAGCACTCTATACCAATACTAGAACACTATATTCATACTTTAACACTCTATACCAATACTAGAACACTATATTAATACTTTTGCACTATATACCAATACTAGAACACTATATTAATACTTTAACACTCTATACCAATACTAGAACACTATATTAATACTTTAACACTCTATGCCAATACTAGAACACTATATTAATACTTTAGCACTCTATACCAATACTAGAACACTATATTAATACTTTAGCACTCTATACCAATACTAGAACACTATCTTAATACTTTAGCACTCTATACCAATACTAGAACACTATATTAATACTTTAGCACTCTATACCAATACTAGAACACTATATTAATACTTTAACACTCTATACCAATACTAGAACACTATATTAATACTTTAGCACTCTATACCAATACTAGAACACTATATTAATACTTTAACACTCTATACCAATACTAGAACACTATATTAATACTTTAGCACTCTATACCAATACTAGAACACTATATTAATACTTTAACACTCTATACCAATACTAGAACACTATATTAATACTTAGCACTCTATACCAATACTAGAACACTATATTAATACTTTAGCACTCTATACCAATACTAGAACACTATATTAATACTTTAGCACTCTATACCAATACTAGAACACTATATTAATACTTTAACACTCTATACCAATACTAGAACACTATATTAATACTTTAACACTCTATACCAATACTAGAACACTATATTAATACTTAGCACTCTATACCAATACTAGAACACTATATTAATACTTTAGCACTCTATACCAATACTAGAACACTATATTAATACTTTAGCACTCTATACCAATACTAGAACACTATATTAATACTTTAACACTGTATACCAATACTAGAACACTATATTAATACTTTAACACTCTATACCAATACTAGAACACTATATTAATACTTTAGCACTGTATACCAATACTAGAACACTATATTACTACTTTAGCACTCTATACCAATACTAGAACACTATATTAATACTTTAACACTCTATACCAATACTAGAACACTATATTAATACTTTAACACTCTATACCAATACTAGAACACTATATTAATACTTAGCACTCTATACCAATACTAGAACACTATATTAATACTTTAGCACTCTATACCAATACTAGAACACTATATTAATACTTTAGCACTCTATACCAATACTAGAACACTATATTAATACTTTAACACTCTATACCAATACTAGAACACTATATTAATACTTTAACACTCTTTACCAATACTAGAACACTATATTAATACTTAGCACTCTATACCAATACTAGAACACTATATTAATACTTTAGCACTCTATACCAATACTAGAACACTATATTAATACTTTAGCACTCTATACCAATACTAGAACACTATATTAATACTTTAACACTGTATACCAATACTAGAACACTATATTAATACTTTAACACTCTACACCAATACTAGAACACTCTATTAATACTTTAGCACTCTATACCAATACTAGAACACTATATTACTACTTTAGCACTCTATACCAATACTAGAACACTATATTAATACTTTAACACTCTATACCAATACTAGAACACTCTATTAATACTTTAGCACTCTATACCAATACTAGAACACTATATTACTACTTTAGCACTCTATTCCAATACTAGAACACTATATTAATACTTTAACACTCTATACCAATACTAGAACACTCTATTAATACTTTAGCACTCTATACCAATACTAGAACACTATATTAATACTTTAACACTCTATACCAATACTAGAACACTATATTAATACTTTTGCACTCTATACCAATACTAGAACACTATATTAATACTTTAACACTCTATACCAATACTAGAACACTATATTAATACTTTAGCACTCTATACCAATACTAGAACACTATATTAATACTTTAGCACTCTATACCAATACTAGAACACTATATAATACTTTAGCACTCTATACCAATACTAGAACACTATATTAATACTTAGCACTCTATACCAATACTAGAATACTATATTAATACTTTAACACTCTATACCAATACTAGAACACTATATTAATACTTTAACACTCTATACCAATACTAGAACACTATATTAATACTTTAACACTCTATACCAATACTAGAACACTATATTAATACTTAGCACTCTATACCAATACTAGAACACTATATTAATACTTAGCACTCTATACCAATACTAGAACACTATATTAATACTTTAGCACTCTATACCAATACTAGAACACTATATTAATACTTTAGCACTCTATACCAATACTAGAACACTATATTAATACTTTAACACTGTATACCAATACTAGAACACTATATTAATACTTTAACACTCTATACCAATACTAGAACACTATATTAATACTTTAGCACTCTCTACAAATACTCTATACTATTGGATCTGTGACTGTTTCCTATCTTTCCTCTGAGACCAGTTCACTCCGCTCCGTTCTCACTGGGAATACCCGCATTTAAGAGCTTACTGCGCCTGCGCCAATGCCGGTCGGCGCCGGCGATCATTTCGAACTGAAATTCAGCGGCAGCTGCGCGCGATCCCGGAGGCAGCCTGCCGCATGCGCACTGGGATCAGTGGACTCCCTTTTGATTGGTTCATTCGCTCCCTTTGTGCTGGGAGGAGGGGAGTCTCTGACGTCACTCCCCGGCCTCGCCCACTAACCTCACTTGACAATGCGAAGCGGGATTGCGGACTCAGCCTGAGTTTATCACTAATAACAGTGAAGTGGCGAGAAGCTGCTGATTCCTTCAGGAGACATTTTCAAATCACCATCCTACCATTTGTTTTTGTAAATCAGACCTTGTGGGAGAGGGTGAGGACTGGAAATCTATTCTCCAGAGACTGGGAGCTGGGCAGTGGCAACACACAACTCCCGCATCCTGGCTCTCTTCCCCCATCCCTCTGCTTCCCCATGTCCCTGTTACTCACCCGCTCCCCCAGCTCCCTCCCTCTCTCTTTCCTACTTTCACTCTTTCCAGTTGTTTTACAGGCTTTCAAGCCCCCTCACTGGACTATGGGGAGGAACATAGACCTTTCCTCATGGAGCGTTTGTAGTGGCTGTAGGTGGTCTAACCTGATGATGAAGAGGACAGAGAATCGATTGATCCAGTTCCCAAAGAACGCGACCTTGCTCTTGCCCCAGATTACTTTGGGTCGGGAGGCCAGTTCGAACTGGTCACGGATACTGTCAGTCTGAGCACTGACAGAGGATTGATGCACAAGATGGCAATGTCATGTACAGGGAGGTTTTGACCTGCACGCCTCCAAATCCTGGGATTGTCATTCTTCTTAAGCCCACATCCTTCCTGCTGGACTTGAGAAAATGTTCAAAACAACACACAAACAAGACAGGGGAGAGAGAACAGCCCTGCCTGATTCAGATTTGATCGGAAAGCTTTCCAATTCCTACCCATCGATTAAAACTGCACTACTGACATTTGTGTAGAACAGTTGATCCAATAGCAGATTCCTTCTCCAACTCCATTTTGCAGGCAAATCCATCACATAGTTGTGCAATATTCTGTCAAAGACCTTCTGGTCCAGGATGATAAGGCAGGTGTCCCCAAAGCCTGTCCCCCACGTAGGCAATCCTACCCGAGTAAGATGAGGGTATCAGAGATCTTCCTGCTGGGTACAGAGCAGATCTGGTCAGGTTGAATTACCAACTCCTGAGCAGACTTGACCCAATTGGCGATGACCTTGGACAGATTTTGTTAAAAAGTAACATGGGTCACCAATTTATGATTTCCTCTTTTTGTTTGTGGGTAAGGGTGATGATGTATTTCCTCAGAGATTCTGACATGGTGCAGACCACAAAATATGCTCTTGTACACTCCCAGCGGTTCTGGGCTGATCCACTCCCACAGAGTTGAATACAACTCCATCGGCAAACCAGCATTTCTGGAAGTTTTACAGTCTCGACAGTCCTTGACTGACAAAGGAGTCAAAGGATATAAGGAGTAGAGAAGAAACTAGAGGCCATAATCAGATCAGACATGATCTCATCAAATGGCAGAGCAGGCTCAAAGGGCCAAATGGCCTATTCCTGTTTCTAATTTCTATGTTCGTATGAATATAATGAGGGAGTGATGTAAGGTTGGAGGGTCAGTACTGAGAAACTGCTGTTGCGATGGAGTGTAAGAAAAGGGATGCTGAACTGTTGGAGGCTCATTACTGAGGGACAGCTGTGCTGTCGGAAGGTTAGTACTGCGACAGCGCAGCACTCTCAGAGAGTCAGTAGGTACACTGTCAGATGGATAGTACTGAGGGACCGCTGGTCAAAGCGATAGTATTGAGGAGGGACTGCACTGTTAGATCGTCAGCACTGAGGGAGCATTGCACAGTCAGAGGGCTAGTACTGAGGGAGTGCTTCACAGTTGGAGGGTCAGTACTGAGGGAGCGTAGTACTGTTGGAGGGTCAGTACTGAAAGAGCACTGCATTGTCAGAGGATCAGTATTAAGGAACTTCAGGTTCCGGGACAAGAGAGAGATTAAGACCCACTGAAACACAACCAAAAGCTCGAGGGGTTGCGATCTGTCTATCCAACTGAGAGAGCAGACGGTGCATTGGGTTTAGTATTTCCTCACGCTGCTCATCTGATCGTGAATGGGGATTATGAGGCATACAAAACTGCTGAGTTCAAACTTAGGCAGGGGACATATTTACCTAGAAATATTTTTTCTAAGAAGCAGATTGTTGCCATGGACACAGCCGTCCCAGTATCAGCTGACAAGCAGCATCCAATTGGATGGAGTGAGTTAACTATCAGAATGCTGCAGGAGTTGTTGTGAGGTTATCATTAACTTACACAACAAACAGTTCCAAGAAAAGAAGCTGGAAAATATAGAATGATGAAACATAGAAGGCGGCTATTCGGCCAATCGTGCATGTACAGCTCTTTAAAAGACCAATCCGTTTAGTCCGACTTTCCTACTTTGCCCTGTATCCCTTTAAATACCTGAGGCCCAAATACTGATCCCAGTGGTACCCCAAAGCCTACTAATCCAGAAATGTTCTGGTTATTCCTACTTATGTTTACCGTCCATTAAGCAATCTTCAAAGCATGATAACATTCTTTATCGTTTTATGGGATGTGTCATCACTGAGAGGGCCAGCATTTGTTGCCCATCGCTAATTTGCCCTTGAACTGAGTGGCTTACTAGGCAATTTCAGAGGGTAGTTAAGAGCCAACCACATTACTGTGGGTCTGGAGTCACAAGTAGGCTAGACCAGGTAAGGATGCCACATTTCCCTTCCCTAAAGGACATTAATGAACCAGATGGGTTTTCACGACAATCGATGATAGTTGTCATGATCACCTGTACTGAGACTAACTTTATTTCCAGAATTAATAAATGCGTTTAAATTCCATCAGCTGTCATGGTGAGAATTGAATTCACATCCCCGAAGCTTTGGCCAAAGCCTTTGGATTACTATCAAGTGACATTACCATGGTGTCACCTTCTCCCCATAATACATTACCCCAATCTTGTATGTCAGAGACCGTATTTAGTGAGGCTGTCATAAATTGTAAAGTTTCATTGAGAAGCTCCCAGCCTTTTCCCCATTACTGACACCAGCTTTTTATTGGAACATCTTAATTACTTCAGTTTAAATTTGCAAACAGTCCCGATAGGGTTTGAACTCGGGCCTCTGGTCTCTGGAACACTAGGCCAGCAAAATAACTAATCTCCTGCAGTGCAATGAAATGCTGCATTGTCGAATTGTCTTCACTGCTGGATTGATGCACAATCCAAGGGCAAGACCGGGGGAGCCATGTCCCAGGGTCAGTACTCTGGGAGGGATGCACTGTCAGATATCAGTACTACGCTGATGGAGGGCGAGTACTGAGAGCTATACTGACGGCGGGTCTGTACTGAGGGCTGCACGCTCTCACTGGGGTAATACTGAGAGAGTGCTGTACTGCTGTCAAAGAGCCGAGGGAGTGCTGCACTGTCAAGGGGGCAGAACTGAGGGTGTCTGGCAATGTCTAAGATGCAGTACTGAGGGAGTGATGCAGTGTTAGAATGGCAGTACTGAAGGAATGCTGTACAGGACCAGGAGCCATACAGAGGGAGCGTTGCATTGTTACATACTGAGCGAGTGCTGCACTGTGAGAGGGCCCATTCTGAGGGAGTGCTGCACTGTTGCGAGGTCAGTGCTGAGGGAGCACGGCACTGAGGGAGGTTCAGTTGAGGGAGTGCTGCACTGTCAGAGGAGCCATCCACATGTAGCCTGAATGTGCAAACCTCTGAATCAGAGGCGAGAAAGATGGAGACCCACTCAGCTGCAAATTAAAGCTCATGGACACAGAATATTTTACTTCTACCTAAGGCAGCAGATGATACCACCAGCTTATTTCCGCACACTACTGCTTTTATCATCATTAGAGTTCATGTGGGCGTCCAAAACTATTGCGTTAAAATGTTGGCAGTGAATGTGTTCACAAGAGCGTTTTTCGAAGAACCAGATGATTTCCATGGATGCAGCCCTCCCAATATCAGCCAACAAACAGCAGTCAGTCTGATGCTGGGAGATCACTATCAGAATGATAGAAGAGTTGGTCTTTGGAAATTACTACATTAAACAATAAGCAGTTCCGAGGAAAGCAGGTGGGAATCACAAAATGATAAGAATGAAATCGACTGATCAGAAAAGGATTTTTTTGGCCCATCGTGACTGTGATGGCTCTTTGAAAGTGCAATTAACCCGGGCTCCCCCCTAATCATTCCTTATATTCCTGGTCCTGTGTTTGTTCATTTCTCCTTTTGAAAGTTCCCATTAAATCTGTTTTTTGACGTTTCTTTCAGGCAATACATTCGAGATCACAGCAATTTACTGCAGGAAGACTCCAAATCTCCCTCTCTGGATTGTTTTGTCAATTATCTTAAACCTATGTCCTCTGATTACAAACCCTCCCATTAATGGAAACAATTTATTTTTAATTGCATGATCAGAACTGTTCATGATTTTGAAACGCCTCTCTTAAATCTCCTCTTAGCCTTCTCTGCTCTAAGGAGAACAGTCCCAGCTTCTTCACTCTCTCCACAGCAACTGTAATCCCTCCTCCCTGATGCCATTCTGGTCAATTCCTCTCACACTCTTTCCAAGGCCTTAACACCCTTCCTAAAATATTTTGTCCCATCAATTTATAGTCATATTGTAGGAACGTTGAGCAACAAGCCCAGAGAACACAAACACCCTTTGATATCTTCCTCTTTCCTTTTGAGGTCAAACAATGCCTCTGTCTTCAAAGTCTGTCTTCGTTGAACAAATATTTGGGTGGCTTTGAGATTATGAATTTGAATTTTCTGTTTCTCTCAGTCCTAAGACCCCCTTGTTCGGAGACCGTGACCACCCCACCCCCACCCCCACCCCCATTCTATATTCCCCAGACAGGGAAATAGCCTCTTAGCATTTACCCTGTCAAACACTGAGGACTTTATACATTCGAATGACATCATGCCTCATTGTTCTAAACTCCAGGGAATATTCTCCTGTGTTACTCAATCTCTCCTGATAAGAAAATCACCTCAGGGATCCCTCGGGTGGGTTCCTAGGCCCAACCATCTTCAGCTGCTTTGTCAATGTCCTTCACTTCAACATATTGCCACAGTTAGATTCTTCAGGGGCACCAGAGGTAATGGCACAGAAGTGGGAAGGGAAGCAAGTGATTATCTGGCTACAATTAGATAAATAAGAATGGAACCAGGTGACAGCATACAACCTCGTCCAGCTGGACTACAGTGGAGAGGCATTGTGGAGGAGGATGGTGTGTTTAACCACGTCAAAGACTGCAGACATGTCAAGGAGGATGAGGAGGGAAAGTTTACCTTTGTTACTGTCAATATAGAGTGTCATTTCTGACTTTAATATTTGGTGTTTTGGTATTGTGGCAGGGGCAAAAAACTGATTATAGGGATTCAAAGATGGAGTTCCTGGAAAGATGGGATTTGAGAAGCAAGAGCACATTTGAGGAAAGGGGTAATGATGGAAGATTGAAAGAAGAGAGGGACAACACAAAGAGAGAAACCCATTTATAATGTCAGCAAACATGGGGATCAGCAGTTTCGAATAGGATTGAGGGAACAGAAGATGGGTCTCATGGATAATAAAAGGTCAGAGGGCAGAAGAGATAGGAGAGAAACTAGAGAAAGATGTGAGTTCATGGCTAGGGTAGGGAGGAGCATTAGAAGAAGTTTGGCTTGGTGAGCTAGTGGAAGATGGTGACGCTGCAGAGGCAGCTGAACAAATTGTCTCAACCTTAGTGACAAAGAGGTCCTTGAGCTCCTTGCACTTGTTGGTGGTGAGGATGGAGGAAACATGGGAGAGGGGATTGCAGTAGAGAAAATAAACTGGGGGTTCACACTCAGCAGTGTCCTCATCACTATTGGCTATCACAGTGCTGACTGTGACACTGACCACTCCCTCCTATGTAGCATGGTCAGGCTTCAGCCAAGGAATCTATACCACTGAAAGAAGAAAGGTCATCCTTGGAACAACACTTGCTGTACCAATGACCCAGAAAAGACCCAGGAGTTGCTCAACAGCCTGGATCAGGCTCTTTTGGACAACAATGCCCAGGGCCAGAATGCAGTGTCAAAGTGGGATCATCTGCGCAACACCATCTATAACCACACTCATTGAATATGGGGAAAGAGATCAGAGGAATGCTGACTGGTTTGAGACGTACTGGACTGAAATGGAGCCAGTTACTGCAACCAAGAGGAGAGCGACAAGCAAGCCTACAGCAAACAAAATTCAGATGCTCTCAGATCTGCAAGAATCAAGTCTCAGAAGACGACTCATCACTGCACCAGTCAATACCGTTTGAAACTGCAAAAGCATACAATCTGCTGCTAAATCTGGGGATCCAAGAGGGATGTATGAAGGATTCAAGAAAGGAACAGGCAAACTAGCAACCAAATCAGTCCCCTTGAAGACAAAGACTGGGATGTTCATTACCAAACCTAGCAAGCAGATGGAAAGGTGGGTGGAGCACTGCCTTGAACTCTACACAACAGAGAACAATGTCACTGAAGCAGCTCTCGGTGCCTTTCCAGGATTTTCTGTCTTGGAGGAGCTGGACAGTGAGCCACCCAAAGTAAAACTCAACAAGGCCCTTGACCATCTTGCCAGCATTAAAGCCCAGGAAAGTGAAGCATTGCACATGAAATCATCAAAAGTGGAAAAATAGTCATTTTGTAGTTCAGAACTTCAGTATTGCCGAAAAAAAAAGATTTTTTTGTCAAAGGTTTTTGTCTTGCACTCATCAGGACAATTTGCAAGAAAATACCAACCCCAGGGGAAAGAGCGTATTTATACTGCATGAAAACTGTGCTGATTGGTTGGCAAGTGCACTTTGAATGGTAGAGGTGTTGCCATGGAAATTGCACCAGTCAATGGTGACTGAGTTAACTGCCAAGCATTGTTTGAAAATTAAACCAGGCAGCTTGCCTCAGATTGGTCAAGACGTTGCCCTGGGGAATGAATTAGCAAATAGCTGTCACTTATCTTGTTCTGATGAAAAAGACACAATGTGTGTACACGTTCTTTCTGTCTGCAAAGAACAGGGGCCTTGTGTATTAATATATGTAGCTTCCAGTATACGCAAATGCATCACATCGTGAGTCCAACTGACAATTTGAAATGGGTTGTCAGTATAATTCGTAGCACACTGAGGATTATTTAGCAAATATTGTCCAATCGCAGAATCACATCTAATGTTAGACACTGTTTTGAGTTTTGCAAGCACAGGTCGGGTACGGTCTGTACTTTGCCCATTGTGAACAGTGGAAGGGACATACTGTTTGATACAACCCGTCAGTTTTTGGGTTATATGGCCTACATACCTAGCATCACATTGGCACTGAAATTCAAATACCGCATTACTCATTTATGTGATAGGCACAAAGTCTTTTTGGCTTGACGGCAGCATCCTGTTAGTGGAGTGTACCACTTTTGTTGCAACTGCATATTAGCAGCATGAAACAGCTAGCTTCACCTGTTGCTCAATTTTTTGAGATACCTTGCTCTTCCAGGGTAATTTGAGGTAGACTGGGTACATTTCAGGGCCGAGAGTAATGGCCTTTGGCCCATTCGTGAGTTTGCACAATATATAGTGTGAAATAATCTGATTAGGGTAGCTATTATCCCGCAAGATGTCATTGATGTGACCTATTTCAGCATCAAGCTTGCTTGGTGAGCAAATGTCTCTTTTCATCAGAAACAGTGTAAAATCGGCACTGCTGGAGCATATTCATGAACTTTTGTGTCTCTGCTGGAGGGAAAGATTTGTTCCTCAAAACATGCATGATGCAAAAATAGTCACCTTCTACAAACACAAAGGGGATTACAGTGACTGCAACAATTACTGTGGTATCTCCTTGTTACGTATCCATTGCTCTGATCAGACTGCACATACTGGCATCACACATCTATCCTGAGTCTCAGTGTGACTTCAGAGCTGGCAGATTTTCTCACTTTGGCAGTTGCGGGAGAAGTGCTGTGAACAGCGCAGACCACTCTACTTTGCATTCATAAACCTCAACATGACCTTCCATCTCATCAACAGATACGTATTCTTTGAACTGGTGGGGGAAATAAATTGCCCTCCTGGATGTAATTTCTCACTTCCCCGAGAACATGGTCATGACTCACTGGGAATAATGCACTGCAATATCAAGCCCCACTGCTCCCCAAGCTGCGACAAATTTGAAAAGTTTGATCAAACCATCTAATTGTTTAAGTTAACAGAATGCAAGCACCAGGTGCATAAACTTAAAAAGTAAATAACTGTTTATTGAAACAATTGTCTTTATCCAGTGGCAAAAGAAATACGAACTGCTAATTTCTAACTCTATAACCTGAACTCTACCCCTTCTTAAATCCCTATACACACACATACAAGACACACAAAAACATGGATTTTCAGAGTGGGATAAAACAGTTCAATAGCATCAATTCCAGAGTGCAGGATTCGATGGGTTGATTTTCATCAATGTCTTCCAAATTCCTTTCAGTTCTTGATGATACAAGGTGGACTTCCCAGCGATTTCAATTTCTTATTCACCGGTTCCGCAGTTGCCTTTCAATGTCCCTAATGGTGATTTCCCCCTATTCCTCTTGACAGGGTTTTTTTTCAGAGAGAGAGCAGGTTATAGAGATATATGGGGGAGAAAACAGTTAGCTATTACTGTAGAATTACTGGAATCTTACACAAACAGGAGAAAGAGGTTTTAGGTGTTTTCTCTTTTCAGGCTAGGAGCTATTCTGCTGCACTGCTGACACGAACCCTGGTCACCTGGTCAGGAGACAATTAAAACATTGTTGCCAGGCAGTTCCCCATTAGACCAGACTCCTCCTTGGCACCATCCTGTCTTTCATGGCACACTCTGTTCCAGGACAGCAACATTGTATATATCCCTCACACCGTTCCAGTAGACATGTCTTTTGTAATTGTAATTTTAATCCACAATCCAACAGAAATAAAAAGATATGTTCTTTACAACGTGCACAGTTACATCCATTACAATTGAGTATCAGATCAGCAGCTGGGTAATGCAGGGCTGCATCCTGGCACCAACTCTTTTTGGCATATTCAGTCCATTTAGCTACTGTATGCTTTCGGCGACTCAAGTAAAGGACACCCACCAGTATACCAAAGCTGACGGCAACCTGTTTAAATTGGCAAGACTGCAAGCCAAGACCAAAGTGCATGGAGAGAAGATTGGCCGGCCAACAGGAAGCAGAGAGTAGGCATAAATGGGTCATTTTCAGATTGACAAGATGTAACGAGTGGTGTGCCACACGGATCGGTGATGGGACCTCAACAGTTTACAATTTATATAAATGACTTGTATGAAGGAATGGTTGCCAAATTTGCTGATGACACAGAGATAGGTAGGAAAGTAGGTTGTGAAGAGTGCATGAGGAGGCTACAAACAGATATAGATTGGTTAAGTGGGCAAAGATCTGGCAGATGGAGTATAATGTGGGAAAATGTGAAATTGTCCATTTTGGCAGGAAGAATAAAAGACAAGCATATTACCTAAATGGTGAGAAATTGCAGAGCTCTGAGGTGCAGAGGGATCTGGTGTCCTAGTGCATGAATCACAAAAGGCTAGTATGTAAGTACAATAAGCAATTGGGAAAGCTAATAGAATATCATTTATTGCAAGGGAAATTTATTACAAAAGTAGGGAGGTTATGCTTCAGTTATACAGAGCACTAATGAGACCACTTTTGGAGTACTATGTACAGTATTTGTCACCTTATTTAAGAAAGGATGTAAATACACTGTAAGCTGTTCAGAGATGGTTTACCAGACTAATACTTGGAATGGGTGAGTTGTTTTACAAGGAAAGGCTGGACAGACAAGGCTTGTATCCGTTGGAGTTTAATAGAGTAAAAGGCGACTTGATTGAAACACATAAGATGCTGAGAGGTCGCGACAGGGTGGATGTGGAGAGAATGGTTCCTCTTGTGGAAGAATCTAGGACTAGGGGTCACTGTTTAAAAATAAGGGGTCGCCCATTTAAAACAGAGATGATGTGATTTTTTTTTCACTCAGAAGGTCGTGAGGCCTTTGGAACTCTCTTCCTGAAAAAAGTCATGGAAGCAGAGTCTTTGAATACTTTTAAGGCAGAGATGCTTAGATTCTTGGTAAGTAAGGGGGCAATAGGTTATTGGGTGAATGTGGGACGCAGATTTCAGGTTACTACCAGATCAGCCATGATCTTATTAAATAGTGGAGCAAGGTCAAGGGGCTGAATGGCCTACTCCTGCTCCTTTTTGTATGTATGTTCATACGTATGTTTGTATGTATGAGATCTTCGTGGATAGTGTGTGCAGTGAGCTGGTCACACCGCAGGTAAAGAGTGCAAAGGCAGAAAGGGAATGGAAGGGACTGCCAGTCAGAGCAAAAGCACGAGGCAGGTAGTGCAGGAGTGTCCTAGGTCCATCTCCGTCTCTAACAGGTTTTCCATTTTGGATAATGCTGGGAGAGATAGTATCTCATGAGAATGCAGCAAGAGCCAAGTCGGTGACTTCACAAGTAGCTCAGCTGCACAGGGGGAAAAAAAGAAGAATGGGAGGGCAATAGTGAGAGGGGATTCTATCGTAAGGGGAACAGACAGACATTTCTTCTGGTGCAGATCTGACAGCAGGGTGATATGTTGCCTCCTTGATGCCAGGGTCAAGGATGTCACTGAGCATCTGAGGACTTTCTGTAAGGGGAGGGTGAACAGCCATGGTCCATATCGGTGCCAACGATATAGGTAAGAGGGATGAGCTTGAAAGCAGGATATAGAATATAGGGAAGTAGGAAATAAATTAAAAAGAGGGACCTCAAGGTAGTAATCTCAGGATTACTCCTAATGCCACGTACTAGTGAGATCAGGAATAGGAGAATAGACCAGATGAATGCATGGCTGGAGAGATGGTGTAGGAGGGAGGGATTTAGATTTCTGATGCACTGGGACCAGTTCTGGGGAAGATGAATTCTGTACAAGCTGACGGAATTGAACCCCAGAAGGACTGGGACCAGTATCGTTGCCGGGGTATTTGCTAGTACTGTTGGGGAGGGGTTAAACTAGACTGGCAGCGGGGTGGGAACCTAAGCAGGAGACACAAGAGAGGGAAATAAAGATAGGTATGAAAGACAGAAAAGTAGAAAGCAAAAGTGGAAAGCGGAGGAAACAAGGGCTACCAGCAAATGAGGCCATAGTACAAAAAAAGTGTAAAATAGAATCTTTTTACGTCTAAAGGCACTGCATCTGAATGTACAGAGCATTAGGCGGCCATAGAAATAGCGGATGTGTTGGTTGTCATCTTCCAAAGTTCTGTAGATTCTGGAACAGTCCTAGCAGATTGAAGGGTGGCAAATGTAACCCCACTATTTAAAAAAGGAGGGAGAAAACAGGGAATTATAGATTGGTTAGCCTGATATCAATCGTAGAGAAAATGCTAGAGTCTATTATAAAGAATGTGATAACAAGACACTCAGAAAATATCAACAGGATTAGACAAAGTCAGCATGGATCTTTGAAAGTGAAATCATATTTGACAAACCTACAGTAATTTTTTAGAGGATGTAACTAGCAGAATAAGGGAGAACCAGTGGATGTAATGTATTTGGATTTTCATAAAGCTTTTGATAAAGTCCCACGTAAGAGGTTAATGTGTAAAATTAAAGCACATGGGATTGAGGGTAACGTATTCACATAGATTGAGACTTGGTTAACAGACAGGAAACAGAGAAGGAATAAAGGTTTTTTTTTTCCCCAGAGTAACAGTGGTGACTAGTGGGATATTGCAGGGATCAGTGCTTGGGCTACAGATATTCACAATAAATGTCAATGATTTGAATGAGGGAACCAAATGTAATATTTCCAAGTTTGCTGGTGACACAAAACTTGGCGGGAATGTGAGTAAAGGAGGGTGTTAAGAGGCTTCAAGGCAATTTAGGCAGGTTGAGTGAGTGGGCAAATACATGGCAGATGCAGTATAATATGAATATGAAGTTACCTACTTCAGTAAGAGAAAACAATGGCAGAGTATTATTTAAATGGTCATAGATTGAGAAATGTTGATGTATAAAGGGACCTGGGTGCGCCAATCACAAAGCAAGTATGCAAGTGCAGCATGAAGGCAAATGGTATGTTGGCATTCATTGCAAGAAGGCTTGAGTACAGGAGAAAGGATCTCTTACTGCAGCTGTACAGGGACTTGGTGAGAACACACCTGGGGTATTGTGTACAGTTTTGGTCTCCTTACCTAAGAAAGGTTATACTTACCACAGAGGGAGTGCAGTGAAGGTTCACCAGGCTGATTTCTGGGATGGCAGGATTGTTGTATAAAGAGAGATTGAATGTTCACTGAAATTTAGAAGAATGAGAAGGGATCTCATTGAAATGTGCGATGTTCTGACCAGGCTGGACAGACTGGAAGCAGAGATGGTGTTTCCTCTGGCTGGGGGCGGGGCGGTGTCTAGATCAAGGTGTCATGGTCTTAGGATACGGGTTAGACCATTTAGGACTGAGAGTTCACTCACAGGGTGGTGTACCTATGGAATTCTCTACCACAGAAGACTGTGGAGGCCAAGTCACTGAACATATTTAAGAAACAAATAGATAAGATTTCTGGACTCGAAAGGCATCAAGGGGTATGGGGAGAGAGGAATATGGCGTAGAGATAGAGGATCAGCCATGATCATATTGAATGGTGGAGCAGGCTTGAAGGGCTGACTGTCCTACTCCTGCTCCTATTTTCTATGTCAATGTCTATGACAAAGACATGCTCTATGGTGAGCTTGCTATTGGCACAAGCCCAACAGGTCGCCCATGTCCGCGATTAAAGCAAGATCTCAAGTTGACCGGTAGCGGAGTTGATATATGGGAATTCCTCACTGCTGACCGGAATGCCTGCAGACAAACAGTCAGGAAGGATGTGGAAAAAAGCAGAAGACAAAAGAAATGACAAGATGGCAGAAAAGGGAGCCAGGTGGAAGAAAAAAAAAAATCAACCAATTTTGGAAAACACTATTCATCTGTGCCCTCTGTGGAAGGGATTGCCACTCAGTCAGTCTCTATAGACACAACAGATGATGTTCAATCCAGAAGTGCCATTCACCCTGGGCACAGTCCATTGCCTCCTGAGACGGACGGATGTCTAATACTTTCTTAAATAACAATGCTTTCTTGACCTGTCTCTCTCTGATGTTTCCCTCACGGGAGTTGCTCAAGGTCCAGTAACGACAATGATTAGAGGCCTTTGGGCCAAAGCTGTCTGAAATTTTAAGGTGGTAACAAGCCCTGAACTGTACATGTTAAGACAAAGCAGCATTTAATTTAATATCACACAAAATAATCATTTTTATCAGTACCAATCACAAAATTCAAGAGGCAGGGATACAGAAGTGAAGTTTAACAAATTCAGCAACATTTCCAAGTGTAAACCATTGCTTTGTGCAATGTGACTACAACTAACAATGAGCCCATTCCTCAGGATGTTTGTTGGAGCTGATTTGGTATTTTCATAATCTCATGTTTGGAGGTTGATTCTGAGATGATTCTGTTTAAAAAGTGAAGACTGTAAAGGGTTTAATTTCCATCCAAGCACTAGTACCTATCCTCCTGTTGGTGCCAGAAACATGGAAAGTTTGGGGTCCTTCAACACTGCAAATGTTCACAATTCCCAGCGAGGAATAGTGGGATTCTCACTTGGCACTTTCTGCATGTTTGCTCTCAGTGTGCTGGCCAAACCTGGGTACACCAGTCTCAGGAGCCTCCCCAATAGGATACTCTCCCTAGGTCACAGAAATGGGTGTTGGTCCCTATTGGACAGTGAGACCCAACCCAGTTGAACATCTCCATCCTGTCTGTAAAAAGATTCGATTCCCAAAAGAATCACTGGGCACTGATACTGAGCAGGAACCCTGGGCAAACGTAGGAATAATGACTGCAATTGGCAGTGTCCCACTTCAGTCCAGACTGATCCCCATCCCTGGGTCCTTCATGTGTGTATATTTCCCCAATACTATGGGGAACATTCAGCCCCGGATATCCTGCAGAAGCAGCGCCTGTGGGGCCGGGCGGCTGAGTCTCGTGACCCTGTGGCTGGGCCTCTGACGTCACAATGGGAGATGACGCTCACTCAGCACGAGCTGGAAACTGGGAAACGGCCAATAGGATTTAAACCTGGAGCGCGGCCGGTTAAAGGGGAGGGAGAGAAACTCGGTTAAAAATGTTCCTATAATCAGGGCAGGAATACTTACAAATTAACGTGATGACAACTCCACACTCAGTCCATGTCTTATACCCCGGAGCAACTTCAGTCGGTTTTCTCCAGTTAAACTGAATTCATTCTTCCACAGTCTGTAATAGATTTTAGATTAAACACAAATCAGATTGAACAACAGTGTCAAAAACAGTGAGACTGGATATTTCAATAATAATTACAGGCAAATATTAGTCAAGGATGTGACTGAATCCCATATATATTTTAGTTATTCATTTAATCATCAAAAACCACTCACTCGATCCGTTCCAGACTGCTACTGTTCTTTATGAGGCGGCAGAACGCAGGGATAGATTGGTCTCTGAAGGAGTTTAGCTCCAGGCTCAGCCATTTCAGTGATCGGTTTGTACTGAGAGCGGAGGCGAGATCATTGGAACAAGAATCTGTGAGACGGGTATCATCCAGCCTGGGGATCAGAAGCAAGAAATAATGGGAATCAAGGTAAATCCTAAACTTTTT
Source organism: Cetorhinus maximus (assembly GCF_964194155.1). Lineage (NCBI taxonomy): Eukaryota > Metazoa > Chordata > Chondrichthyes > Lamniformes > Cetorhinidae > Cetorhinus > Cetorhinus maximus. The sequence continues at coordinate 5,415,601 of NC_135894.1, read as the reverse complement.
TTAATATCACTGTTACTCTTACTAATAATGTGTAGTTTTTGTTAATAACATGATTACTGACACTAAAAGAGAGGCAGACAGACATATTTATTGAGCGCCTTTCATGACCAGAAGACATCCCAAAATGCTTCACAGCTATGGAAGTACTTTTTGAAGTGTAGTTGTTGAGCTCTAATAGCTATTTGGAAATGAAGTCCCAAACCAAGACAGTCTCCTTCAGATAGAGTTTTATTACTAGTCATAAAACTCTCCACAGACAAAACTTCTCTAACCTGTTATCCTTATTATACAGCCAAAGTGGGTACTCAGGTTATTAACTAATAATTAGCAATTGAACTCCTTTAACTGTTAAAAGCAAAATACTGCAGGTGCTGGAAATCTGAAACAAAAACCATGATTGCTGGAAAAACTGAGCAAGTCTGACAGCATCTTTGGAGAGAAAGACAGAGTTAACTTTTCGAGTCTGTATGACTATTCTTCAGAACTAAAGAGAAGTAGAAATGTGGTGAAATATATACCGTTAGAGAGGGTGGGCCAGGCGAAGCTGGATAGAAGGCCAGTGATAGGTGGAGGCAAAGGAGAGATTGCAGGAGATGTCAAGCAGATAAGCAAAAGGTCGAAGGGGTGCTGATGGTGGTGATACTGGCTAAAGGGGGTGCTAATGGTGACACTAAGGGTAGAAAGCAGGATGAGCAAGTTACAGATGGCCCTAGTGGGGGTGGGGTGGTGGGAGGGGATGATGTGGGGAAAAAAGATCGAAATAGGCTAAAGAGATAGGGATGAAACAATGAATGGAAATAAATTTTAAAAAAATATAGAAACAGGTGGGAAAAAGATATATAAATAAACATTTAAAAATAAATATTGAAAAAAGGGGATCAAAAAGGGGCGAGGATGGAGGAGAGAGTTCATGATCTGAAGTTTTTGAACTCAATGTTCAGTCCAGAAGGCTGTAAAGTGCCGAATCGATGAAGATTCAAAGAATAGGTGCTGTTCCTCCAGTTTGCGTTGAGCTTCACTGGAACAATGCAGCAGGCCAAGGACGGACATGTGGGCATGAGAGCAGGGTGGAGTGTTGAAATGGCAAGCAACAGAAAGGTCTGGGTCATGCTTGCGGACAGACCGAAGGTGTTCCGCAAAGCGGTCACCCAGTCTGCGTTTGGTTTCTCCAGTGTAGAGGAAACCGCATTGGGAACAGCGAATACAGTAGACTAAATTGAGGGAAGTGCAACTGAAGTGCTGCTTCACTTGAAAGGAGTGTTTGGGCCCTTGGACGGTGAGGAGCAGAGTAAGTAAAGGGGCAGCTGTTGCACCATCTGTGGTTGCATGGAAAGGTGCCGTGGGAGGGGGTTGAGGTGCAGGGGGGTGATGGAGGAATGTACCATGGTGTCCCGGAGAGAATGGTCCCTACGGAATGCCAATGGGGCGCGGGATGAATATGCTTGGTGGTGGCATCATGCTGGAGTTCTTTCCCCAACATAGTTACCGTTGTGCCATAGTAAACGCTGTAGCCAATTTGCAGACAACAAACATCCCACATGCAGCAATGTGGCAATGACCAGCTTATTTGTTCTAATAATGCTGGTTACAGTTTAACTGGCTTTTCCTGTCACCTTCAAGGTGTTATATTACTGTTATGTCCTCTTGTCCTTGCAACCCCTTCAAAATTATTGACCCCCTTCAATATCTGCAGAGGTGAAATATTTGTCCCCTATTTCAGCTGATGTTAAATAAATCAATAAAACCATTCCTTTCTCTAACATGGTCATTCCCATTGGTATGGCCCAAATCTCCAGTCCCTTGAGTTTAAAGGATGCAGACTTGAAAGGATATGGTAGACAGCCAGTTTAACAATCCACTGCCAGATCTGGCTGGACCACTTAATCACCATCATATCCTGCTCTCATCTGGTAAATCTGCTCACTATTCCAGGATCATCCTGAAATGCAAAAGTAACCCTGACTGTCTTCTCAAACCTCTCGCCTGACTCCATCACCCTCACCTCCAACAACAAGTGTGAGGAGTTCACAGACTTCTTTGTCACCAAGATCTAGACCACCCAATAAGCTGCCTGTGCCATGTCCCTCCCTTCCACTTGCCCACCTGGGAAAATTTCCTTTCATGCTCCTCCCTGCTCTAACCCTGAATTCTATCTTTTTCTATCCCATATGATGCCAGTTCGGAGCTAATCTAATCCATGACACCCACCTCCTGTTCCTGCAATCCTATTCCCGCTAAACTGCTGATCACTCAGCTTTTCCTTCTGGTCCCTATGTTAGCCAATATTGTAAATGCTTCTCTCACTCTCAAGTGCTGTCCCTCTCTTCTTTAAAACTGCCATCATTACCCTGTACCTCAAAAAATAAAACTGACACCCTGACCCTGCAAGCTACTACATTATTGCGAACCTCCCTTTCCTCTCCAGGTCTTTGATCGTGTTGTTGACTCCCAAATCCATTCCCATTTTTCTGGGAAATTCAAACTTGAATCCTTCCATTCAGGTTTCCAATTCAGCAACAATACCAAAAAAGCTCTTTTCAAAGTTACAAATGATATCCTATGTGGCTGTGACAAAGGTAAACCTTCTTTCTTTGTCCTTCTTGGTCTGACTGCAGCTTCTGAAACGGTTGACCTCACCATCCTCCTCCAGATATCTCCATAATCTTTCAGCTAGTTGGAACTGCTCTCACCCAGTTCCACTCTTATCGATCTAATTGTAGCCAGAGAACAGCTTGCAGGCTTGACTTTCTGTTCCTGCTGCATTACCTCTTGTGCCCCATAGGATCCATTCTTGGGCCCCTTCTGCCTCTCATCTACATGCTGCATCGCTGCAACATTATCCAAAGGCACATTAAGTTGTACAAAGCTGGCAGCTCAAGACTGAGTGCAGCGAGAAAGAGTGCTTAACTCCAGGAATTTGGTATGAGAGGACATTTTAAAGGGTTGAATTTTTTTTACAATTTAGTGAAGTCTGCATTTTGCATTTAAATTACCTGTAACAGTAAACTGTAGTTTTACTCTCGGCTACTCACCCGCCGTGCTACCATCACACCCCAGTCCGGCTGCTGTAAATTGCCATGTTAGTGTGGGGCAAATCGGCGTTGCCCCACCGAAAATAAATCAGAAATACTGAGAAGCATGGGCTGCAGGATTCAAACTTATGTCTGTAAGCACCAATGGATTTCTAATCCATTGCTTTAACCACTCGGCCACTCAGCTCGTTATGTCATTGCAGCCTTGGTCCAAACATGGACAGAAGAGCAGGGAGGCTATACTAATCACAGCACTATAGTGCAGGGGACCATTCAAGTGGGGGAGTAAAAAAAAAAGAATATAGTTGTATTAGGGAACAGAGCAATTGGAGGGGGGTGGTAGACACTGTTCTCTACAGTAACTGCATAAATCCCAAAGTCTGTGTTGCCTGCCCTGTGCTAGGGTTAAGGAATCTCCTCAGGGCTTGAAAAGAATTTAGAAGTGGGAGGGGAAGGATCCAGTTGCTGTGGCCCACATTGGTTCCAACAACATAGGTAAGACTAAAAAAGAAGTTCTCATCAGCAGCTGGGTACCAAATTAAAAAGCAGAACGACAATGGTAATAATTTCTGCATTACTATTTGAGCCACAACCAAATCAGCATAGGGTAAATAAAATCAGGAAGTTGAATCAGTTTGAATGGATCAAAGATTGATGTGGAAGAAGTGGGTTTTCATTCATGGGACATTGGTAACCATGAAGGGACCAGTGTCCTGACTAATTGTATATCTACATCTGTTAAGAGGCCTTTAAGTAGTTGGGGGTTGGAGGGTTAACATGAGGAGAGATTTGGAAAGTTAAAGAGAAAGGACAAGGCAATAGTCCAGGGTAATGATAACCAGAGTGTGACAGGAATAGACAGAAGATACAAACATAACAGTGCACTATCAATTGGGATCAGAGTAGGAAGAAATGGTAAAAGACAAAATTAAAGGCACTTTATTTGAATGCATGCAACATTCCTAACAAGATGGATGATTTGACAGCACAAAGACCAACAATTGAGTATGATGTGAAAGCCATTACCGAGACATGGTTGCAGAGTGAATGTGGCTAGGACCTGAATATTCAAGGGTATTCTGACATTTCAAAGGACAGGAAGGAAACGAGGTGGGGTAGCTCTGTTGGCAAAGGATGAAACCAGAAAAGTAGTGAGAAATAATTTTGATTTGGAGCAGCAAAAGTTAGAATCAGTTTGGTTGGAGATAAGCAATAACAAAGGAAGTCGTTTATAGGCCCCTGACAGTTGCTACACTGTAAGGCCCAATAAATCAAGAAATAAAGGAGGATTATAAGAAAGATACTGCAATAATCATGGGTGATTTCAATGTCATTTAAATTAGTCAGATTGAATTGGCAAAGATAGCCTGGAGGAAGAGTTCATAATGTGTACTTGAGACAGTTCCTAAAAACAACTCATTCTGGAACCCAAAGGAAAGGGCTATTTTAGACCTCGTAATGTGTAATGAGACTGTATTAATTATTGACCGCATAGTAAATGATCCTCTAGATAAGAATGATCAAAGGCTTCAGTTTGAGGATGAGAAAAGGTGGCCTGAAACTAGTGTCTTAAACTTAATTAAAGGCAATTACAAGGGGATGAAAGCAGACTTGGTTAGAGTGGAATGGGCAAATAAGTTAAAAGCCAAGACAGTAGAGAAGCAGTGACAGACATTTAAGGAGATATTTCATAACTCTCAGCAGAAATATATTCCATTGAGAAAGAAAGGCTCTATGAGAAGGGTGCACCATCAGTGCCCATATAAGAAAGTTAAGGATAGTATCAAATTGCAAAGAAAGATGGACAATGCTGTAAAGTGGTAGTGGTAGACCAGAAGGTTAAGAAAATTTTTAAGAAACCAGAAAAGAATGATCAAAAGGAAAACATGATAAAGATGGAGAAATTGGATTGAGACTATAAAAGTTCTAGAAGTATATTAAAAGGAAACGAATAGCTAAAATAAGTGTTGGTTCCTTAGAGGGTGAGACTGGAGAATGGTAAACAAGGAAATGGCAGAGACTTTCAAGAAGTGCTTTGTATTGGTCTTCACAGTAGCAGGCACAAAAAAATAATCCCCAAGGATAGTAGAAAGGAAGGGGGCAAAAGAGAAGGAGGAACTTAAATCACGATTACTAGAGAAAAGGTATTAGAAAAACTGTTAAGACTAAAGGTTGACAAGTTCCATGGAATGGATGGCCTGCATGCTCAGGTCTTAAAGGAAGTAGCTGCAGAGATATTGGGTGCATTGGTTGTAATCTTCCAAAGTTCCCCAGATTCTGGAAAGATCCCATTGAATTGAAAAATTGTATATATAACAACACTATTCAAGAACGCAGGGAGATAAAAAGCAGGGAACTATTGGCCAGTTAACAACTGACGTTGGGAAAATGCTAGAATCCATTATGGAGGCGGCAGTATGACAACGCTTAGAAAATTATAGCACAATCAGGGAGAGTCAGCATGATTTTGTGAAAGGGAAACACTGTTTGATTAAGTTTGAGGATGTATTAAGCAGGGTGGATAAAGGGAAACCAGTAGATGTAGTGTACTTGCGTTTCCAAAAGGCATTCAATAAAAGGTGCCACAAAGGTTTACTCCACAAGTTAAGAGCTGTTGGAGGTGTTGGCGGTTGATATGTTGGGGGTGATATATTAGCATGGATAAAGGATTAGCTAACTATCAGGAAACAGAGGGTTGGGATAAATGGATAATTTTCAGGTTGACAAAGTATGACCAGTGGAGTCCCACAGGGATCAGTGCCAGGGCCTCTCCTTTTTATGATATATATTAATGACTTGCATAAAGGAACAACTGCTGATTTGCTGATGAGACAAAGACAGAAACACAAGTTATGAGGAGGGCAGAGAGTCTGCAAAGGGATACAGATAGCTAAGTAAGTGGATTAAAATATGGCAGATGAAGTATAATGTGGGAAAATGTGAGCTTGTCCACTTTAGCAGGAATAATAGAAAGGCAGAACATTATTTAAATAGAGAGACACTGCACCACAGAGGGATCTAGTCTCCTTGTCAATAAGAACAAAAGAAATAGGAACAGGAGTCAGCCATTAAGCACTTTGAGCCCGCTCTGCCATTCGGTTTGATCACAGCTGATCTGAAGCAGGTCTACTCCTCCTATTTCTTACGATCACAGCATATGTTTTCACATATAAGCTGACTTGACCCAGCTCTACCTCACCAAAACCGACTCTTCTACTGTTGCTAAGTTATCAGACTGCATATTTCACATTCAGTGCCGAATGAGCAGAAATTTCCTCCAAATAAATACTGAGGATACCTTAGCCCATTGTTTTCAACACCTGCTCCAAACTCAATCCCCTAGTTACCAACTCCATCCCTCTCCCTGGCAACTGCCTGAGATTTCACAACTCGAGTGCCACATTTGATCCAGAGATGAGCTTCCAATGTCATAACTTGTGCCATCACTAAGCCCATCTATTTTCACCTCCATAACATAAACCGACTTCACATCTGCCTTAGTTTCTGTTGCTCAAATCCTTGTTCATGGTTTCATTAGCTCTAGACTGAACTATTCCAATGGACTCCTCATCGGTCTCCCACATTCTACCCACTTTAAACTCGACATCAAACAAAACTCTGCTGCCTGGGCCTTAACTCACAGCAAGTCCCATTCTCCTATAACCCCCGTGCTTGATAACCGAAATTGACTCATACGAACATGTGAATTAAGAACCAGAGTAATTCATGCCCCTTGATCCTGCTCTGCCATTCAGTAAGGTCATGACTGATCTGATTGTAGCCTCAAGTCCACTTTCCTTCCTACCCCCTAAACCCTTTGACTCACTTGTTGCTCAAGAATCTAATTCTGTCTTAAAAATATTCAATGATCCAGTCTCCACTGCTTTCTGGGGAAGAGAATTCCACAGGCACATGACCCTCCAAAAAAAATCTCACCTCCACCTTAAATGGGAGACCCCTCATTTTTAAACTGTATCCCCTACTTCTAGTCCCAACCACAAGGCGAAACATCCTTTCAGCACTAACTTCAGGAGTCCCATCAGGACCTTATGTGTTTCACTAAGATTGACCTTTTATACTTATAAACTCCAATGCGTATAGGCCCAACACGTCAAACCTTTCCTCATAGGATAACACCCTCATCCCGGGAATCAGTTGAGTGACCCACTCATCCCAGAAATTAGTCGAGTGAATCCTGGTCAAGCAAACTCTTGATTTTAGAATTCTCGCCATTTTCCTCCCCTCACCAAATTCTGCCATGGCCTTTCCCCTCACTTTCTCTGCAATCTCCTCCAGCACAACAACCTTCCGGGATATCTGCATTCCTCTAATTCCGGCCCATCCCAAGTTTATTTGCTCCGCCATTGGTGATTATGGCAATCTTTGGATGTTTCATGACATTAAAGGCACTATATTATCAGTTGTTGTCATCCTCTCAATATTGGATATTACCAGTGAGGCTAAAGTGTCGAACGAAGCAATCTCTTTGATGTTTATGGGACTCCTTATATGTGTCACCATAAGCCAGTCATTGCATCTTTTTTGCTTAAGTGATGCTGACTGTGGCAGAGTCATTGACCAGGCCACAGGGAATAAGTCTCCTGCTCTTCTCGAGTGCCGTAATATCATTTACATCCACCTGAGAGCACACATGGGGCAGCGGTTTAAAGTGAGTGGGCAAAAATTTGGCAGATGGAGTTTAACATGAGTAAATGTGAACTTGTTCACTTGGCAGGAAGAATAGAAAAATATTATACTATTTAAATGGAGAGAGATTGCACAAAATACTCAATAAACAGAAGGATATTGAGAGGGGTTGATGAAGTGAGACACCTTACTTTGCATGTCCACAGGTCTCTGCAAGTGGCAGGACAGGTGGCAGGTAAGGGAGTCAAGGATTATGGAGGGCAGACAGGAAAGTGAAGTTGAGACCACAATCAGATCAGCCATAATCTTCTGAATGGTGCAGCAGGTCCGACAGGCCAAATGGCCTACTCCTGCTTCGACGTTCCAATGTAAAGTGTCATCTGAAAGACAACAGTTGTGACCATGCAGCACTCTCAATACGGCACTGGAGTGTTGGCCGGGATTTTTCTGGTCACGTACCTGGAGTAACAGTTGAACCCACAATGTCCTGACTCAGCAGCAAGGTCGACGGCTCACACTTAGATTTTGACAAATGATGTACAGTGCCAGACAATTACTAAAAACACAATTACACATTGTCAGGTGCTCACCGCAGTTTCTGTATTTTGCAGTCCTGGTTCTTCAGAGCTTCAGACAGGAACTTCACTCCTGAGTCGCGCAATTTGTTGTGACCCAGGTCTAATTCTGTTAGTGATCGGTTTGTACTGAGAGCGAAGGCGATATCCTTGATACTAGAAGCTGAGAGGCCATTATCACGCAACCTGGGGACGAGAGAGTAATAAAAGGTATATATAAAATGGAAAGAGACACTAATAATGATGTACTTAGCAAAAAAAGAATTACTGATATACAGTGTACAATTGGGGATGAATTTTGAAACAGCTACAGAAGTGGGCCTGGAGATGGGTGGGTCAGCAAATTCCTGCGACTGGCCAGCATGCCAGTTTACCTTTATGGTCCTACCTCCAGGCCATTTTGGATGCAGCTGAGTTAGAGAAGGTGATGTCTACTCAACCACAAGTGGCAGGTTGCCAATGAAACCTCTAAGGGCCTACTGTGCTCCTCTCCCACTGTTGACTGGAAACTTAGAGTCAGCGGGCAGGCCCTCTGTAGATGCCATAACCCAGCCAATGAATGGAGGTAGCCTCTTGGCAGCAGACTTGGGGGTGGAGGCCAGCACTCCATTCACCAGTCCTCCTCACCACCCTCTCAGTCTGACCCACCCACCGTGTTTGACACATGGGTACTGTTGCAGCAGCAGGCTTCCCTGTTGAGGAAATTCCCTTCCATGATCAGGTCCTGGCAGCTATGGTCTCTTTCTATTTATTATTTTTTTAAAAAGTCTTGAGAGGGCTGCTCCATCACTCCTACGTACATTGGCAGTTCACACCTCTGATGAGGGCTGCTGATGTGTCAGTGCTGGAAAACCACCTATTGGTGCTCAATTGCCTGACTACCATCATTAATTGGATAGGGCTCTCAGATGCATCCACTTAATTGGCTGCCTCTTCTAAAATCCATTTCAACATCCTGCAGCCAGCAGTTCCATATTCCCAAACTGGAACTCTACCTGGTGTTGGAATAAGGACCCTGGAAGGAAAATCCAGCTCTAAATGTGTTAATTAATATTAATGTTAATAGACATCTACATTATCTGTAATTGTGTCATTATTAAACACCATTTATACTGTTATGAAATCCATTAATTCTGTGTGTGTGTGTGTGCCAAGTTAGCAGATAATGGAGTTTGTAACATTTCGGTACAGGATATTCCACTGGTTGTTACGTTTGCTCCTGCCTAGTAACAAGGACAGAGCCCTCTTGGACTGTTGTGATAGGTCACCGGATCAGTTCAAGAGTCCATGTGTAAGTTTTGAGTCTTGAGGAGTCAATTCAGCCAAGAAACATCCCAGAAGTAAGGGACAAAGACAGGGACAGGAAGAGGTCCCAGTTAAGTTTAAAAAGCATGACAAGCGCTGTGGTAGGTGGACTTTAAGTGAAGTGGGCTCGAAAGAAATCTGGAAGATCCATGAAGGCAGCCAAAGGTTGGAGACTCTGTGCTATGGCCATTGGGGCAGAAGTACCTCTTTGGAGCAGTGGTGTGTTGCTTGGCGCGGCCGAAGGTCCGAAATTGTGCTTGTAAGTTGAAGCTTGAGTGTACTTAGAAATCCAGGGGAACATAATCTCGGAAGGTGAGATTTAAACCCTGCGAGGTGGGCCATTGTTGAAGCTATCCGAGTTGGTGCGACTTTTGGAAAATATTCCAAAGTGAGATTTTTGAAGGTGGAGGTTGGAAACCCTTGTGAGAGAGTTGGAGTTTCAGTGGGATTGGTTGGCTCACAGTACGACTAACATATGGAATCCATTTTTGGTCGCATCTGTCATTTATTGCATAATGTGGTGTGTTTGACCACAGTTTGCCTGTTAGTTCAAAAGGTACCTCATACTTACTCAGGGTATTAGATATTGTAAATTGTTTTATCTTTCTGAACTTGTATAGTAAAGTTAATTTTTGTTTGTTCCAAATCCAAGGAACCTTCCAGCTCTATTCCATTAGCAGGTGTCTTAAATCTCAAACTTTTTCTACTTTAATCGAAATGTTATTGGTCCCTAACCCACAACCCAGGGTCTGGCCATAACATAATACCATGTTTATTACTAGCTCTGTTACTGATACTACGAATAATGTTCAGTGTCAGACATCTGGTTATTATAAATGCAATCTCACAGTTTGCTACTTACCACAGTTTCTGTATTTTACAGACTGGATTTCTCAGAGCTTCAGACAGTAGTTTCACTCCTGAATCTCCCAGTTTATTATAACTCAGGTCTAGAGCAGTCAGTACTGGGTTTGCACTGAGAGTAGAAGCTAGATCCTCAGCACAAGAGGATGTGAGACTCACGCCCTTCAGCCTGGAGATCAGGAGCACAATTTAAATTAGGATAAATTTCAGTGGTTATTAATAACTCAATCACTGATACTTATTCGTGTTATTAATGTTCCTTCTAATAAGAATGTATAGTGTTTGTTTACATTTGTGATAATGATAATGTAGTGTTTATTAATATTGCTGAAAAAAGAGACATGCTGTCAAAGCTTTTTGTCTTGCACTCATCAGGGCAGACACAAGAATACCAAAATTTCAAAGGGAACAACAATTTATACTGCATGAGAAACAGGGCACCAATCGGATGGTAAGTCAACTCTGATCGGTCAAGGTGTTGCTATGCAAAATGAACTAAGGAACTTTGTCCGCCAAGCTTTCCTTTAATTGAAAAGGCAAAATTGTTTGGACAAATTCATTTTGCCTGCAAAGGACCAGGCCTTGCCTATGAATGTATATAGCTTCTGGCAAGCAAAAGTAAACCACATTGCGTGCCTGATTGATAATCTTAAATTGGTGCTTAGTGTAAGTCTTGGCACACTTGGGATTACACTAACCAGAAATTTATGATATCATCTCAGTCATCAGTCAAGCTCGCATCTTGGCTCACTTCTGCTTGCTAGAAGCTACATATTCATAGGCAAAGCCCAGTCCTCTGCAGGCAAAAGGAATTTGTCCAAGCATTGAACCTTTCCAATTAAACAATAGCTTGGGGGTTGGGGGGGGAGGAGACATTGTTCCTTGTTGCATTCCCCATGGCACATCATGACCAGAATTTACTTGCCTTCTTTGAATTTAGACAAAATCTTTGGGGTAACTGTTCCTGGTGCATCCTCCATGTCAATGTCTTGGCCATAGTCCACTTGTCAACCTATCAGCACCCTGTTTCTCGAGCAGTATAAATTATTGATCCCTTGGAAATTTGGTATTCTTGCGTCTTTTCCGATGAGCGCAAGGCAAAAAGCTCCAACATAATGTGTCTTTTTTCAGCAATACTCAAATTCTGCACTACCAAGCTGCTATTTGTTTGTTAATAACACTGAGAATCATGGCTTTTATTATTAAATCATTAATAATGTTATTTATAATGACGATATCCAGTTATTACAAACACAATCTGGTACTTACGTCAGTTTCTGTATTTTACAGTCTGGATTCCTCAGAGCTGCAGACAATTGTTTCACTCCTGAATCTCCCAGCTTGTTACTACTCAGGTTCAGCTCAGTCAGTGACTGGTTTGTGTTGAGAATGGAAACGAGAGCTTCAGCACAAGAAGCTGTGAGAATAACATCAGCCAGCCTGGAAATCAGAGACAATATGAATCTGGATGAATCCCAGTAATTAGTAATGCTGCTATTGATACTGATGTTAACATACAGTGTCAGGCATCCTGTTGTTATAAACACAATCTCACAGTTTGGTACTTACCACAGTTTCTGTATTTTACAGTCTGGGTTCCTCAGAACCACAGACAGTAGTTTCAATCCTGAATCTCCCAGTTTATTATTACTCAGGTTCAGATAAGTCAGTAACCGGTTTGTACTGAGAGCAAAGGCAAGATCATCAGCAGAAGAATCCGTGAGACTGTTTTCCTCCAGCCTGAAGATGAAAGAAAGAGAGAGAGAGAGAGAGAGAGAGATGGAGAAGAAATAACATCAATCAGGCTACCCACCCAATACCTGATAACCATATTACTGTAATGATGTACTGTTACTATGTACCATATCAGATATCCAGTTTTAAAATAAACAACGACACACAATCTGTTACTTACCCCAGTTCCTCTAGTTTACAGTCTGGATTTTTCAGAACTGCCAATAGTAGTTTCATTCCTGAATCTCCCAGATTATTACTTCCCAATCTGAACACGAACAGAATTAGAAACAAATTAGATCAGCCCCTGGTTAAAACTTCTCTTTTTTGGATGTTACCAAATAAACTCTTTTAAAAAGTACCTGGATCTGCACCTAAACTGCTGTAAACTGCAGGGCTATGGACCGGGTGCAGGAAGGTGGGATTAGAAAGGGCACCTGGGTGTCCTCGGGCTGGCATGGACAAGATAGGCCGAATGGCCTCCTCCTGTGCTGTCACTTTTCTATGGTTCTACTGAAGAGACTTCAAAAAATTTTCCTGTCACTGACAATGAATCTCACTCTGTTCAACTCCCCATATATTCAGAGACTGTCAGTAAATGTCTTTTTTAAAATAAAGTATAAAACGTGAATGGTTTAATTGTCCCTCAGTCCAGTTTAATTTACAGATGATCAAAATTAATCTCTTGGATCTTGAGCAGACAGTTAAAATTTGAGGAATCGTGTCTCATTCCTGCTACTCCATAAATCTCAAATTTCATGGAATAGACTGTAACGTTCCTGACTGTTCACAAGCATCCATTTTAGATTCTACACTCCTGAGAGAATAACTAACTGATTCTCTGAGTATTCATCACATTATTACCAATCTGTTTCTCTCTGGCTTAACTGGTCTATATTTCTTTTACCCAGAGCAATATTTCATTCCATGACTTTTCTAGACTGAACAACCAGCGACAAATAAATCGTTACCTCAACACACGACACTTATGCAGTACGAGTTCCAGCCGCTGGAGTCCTTCATACTGAATGTAACAGTACTGCAGATCGAGGTGTTTTATTGTATCACAGAGTCCAATGACATGAGACAGGACCACACAATCAATTGGGGTCAATGCCAAGCTACTAAATGTAAGTGTTTCCACAGATCCCACTGTGGCCTGAGCCAGTGCTTTATTCTGAGACTCAAATAGGTAGTGGAATGTGTTCAGGAGGTTCCTTTTACCAGCTTCAGTCGCTGTGTTTCCAATCTGTCCTTCAACCTTCTCTTTCACCCAGTCAATCACTCGACAGGTTGTTTGACGAAGAAATGGACTCAGAAACTCCTCCAGGGGCCGAGCTGACTGTGGGGAGGAAAGACCAGCAACAAAACGGAGAAATATCTCAAATCTCCCATCTTTTTCACTGTCCGCTTCATTGAGGAGTTTCTGGATGTCCTTGGGATCGGGAGTCAGGAATTGTGCGAGTGCAGCTACAAACTCTTGGATGGTGAGGTGTGGGAACGTGTAAACCACACTCTGGGTAGAATCATCTCTCTCCAAAAGTTCCATCAGGAACCCAGACAGGAACTGGGAAGGTTGCAGATTGTACTGGATCAAATCTCCATTTCTAAACACAATCTTCTTCTCAGAGATTCCTGTGAAGGCCATCTCACCAAGCTTCAGGAACACATCACGGGGGCTTTCAATCTCTCGGCCATGGTTTTTCAGAATGTTGTAAATATAGTAGGAATATAGTTGGGTGATGGTCTTGGGAACTTGCTGCTGTTTCCTGTTTCTTTGTGTAAAGAAGGGGCCCAGTGCCAGACCGAGGATCCAGCAGTAGGAAGGGTTGTAGCACATGGTGTACAGGATCTCGTTCTCCTCCACGTGTTTGAAAACAGCTGCTGCCACTGTCTGATCTTCAAAATACTTGTTGAAATATTCCTTCCGTTCAACACCAACAAATCCCAGGATTTCAGCCCAGACGCTGATCTCAGCCTTTTCCAATAAAAGTAATGCAGTGGGGCGGCTGGTCACTAGCACTGAACATCCTGGGAGCAGCTTGTGCTGTATTAAACTGTACACAATGTCGGACACTTTACACCAGCATTCAGGATCTGTGCACATGAACTGAGGTTCTGTATTTCTCCGATTGTCAGCAAAATCAATCCTGTCCTTGAATTCATCCAAACCATCGAATATAAACAGCAATCCCTTTGGGTTCTTCCAGAGCTCTCCCAGAACATTCCCAAAGTAAGGATACTGATCCAGTATCAAATTCCTCAGGTTTATTCTAGAATTAATAGAATTCAGTTCCCGGAATTTAAAACTGAAAACAAATTGAAAGTCTTGGTATATTTTCCCAGTGGCCCAATCATAAACAATCTTTTGTACCATTGTTGTTTTTCCAATCCCTGGGACTCCACTCACTGCTGCTGAACTCCCAGAATTCGATTGCCAAAAGAGACTCTTAGCTTTTTGGAACAAAAAGCCTATCCAGGAAAAACTGCTCTGGAACAATTGATCAGTTCGGATTTTTTCCAGTTCTCTCCGGAGATCTTTCTTTCTCCACTCTTCATGGTCTCGGCCTCTTGCCAACAGTTCATGTTCTACAAGTGTCCGATCTCGAACATTAGAAATGATCGTTAGCTCAGCGTATCGATCAATCAGCTGGAAAATCTTAACCTTCTCCTTTATTAGGATAGTGTTCACTCTCAGTGTTTCAGTTTGTTCCTGGAGCATCTTTTTGTGTTTCTGTTGAACATCTTCAATTAGAACAAACAGAAAATGGTTTTTAAAGTTAGTTACACTAGAATAAAAAAAATACTCTCAAGCCCATTTCACTGCAGATTTAGAACTTCATTCATAAAATTAACGTAAGGAGACAACTCACCATGAACACAATTATTTAATAACGAATAAACTGAAATTATGTAGCAAGGACTGAGAAGGAAATTCAGGATATTTTTCATCCAAAGCACAATTGCGCAGAGGTTTAATTACCAGGGAAAGACAAGAAACGGTTGGTGCAAGTGGTGTCTAAAGGACAACTGAACATATTTCTACAGATAGAGATGAACCCACCTAGCCCCCCATCGGGTGTAACAGGCTTATCTGGGACAAGTAGTCCTTCTCTGTTCCGAAACATTCTCCAGTTAATTTCCACTTTCAATTCTTTAAATAGTTTTCAGTTCTTTCATACATACAACAAATAAATGTATTGTTACAACTGTCCTTTCGTAATGCTGATTAGAATCGAAAATAAAACAACCGCACTCTGCATTCAGTATAATGTATTCAAGTATATAAAGCCGTCACCATTTATTTCAATCTGTCCCACCATTCTATCGATTAATTTTGTTCTGAGCTTTGCACAATGCAGTGCTGGAAATTAGAAAATATGATTATGTTAATTATTGAATTAACATATCGGGTGTATCACAGTGCATCAGGACCCTGCCAGGTGTGTACGGGGTTTGACAGTGCATCAGGACCCTGCCAGGTGTGTACGGGGTTTCACAGTGCACCAGGAGCCTGTGTATAAATTTCATAAGTAATGGCAATCAACAGTTTGAGTAGTGAAACAATGCAACATTCGTACATTTACAGCATAGACAGAAATCGTATGATTTGTAAGCTGAATCTATCCAGAATAGTCGAGGATTGAAGACAAATTCAAACAACTTTGAATTATGCTTCCAGCCATTGAACATCCGATTCTCAGATTTTGAAACTCAAAACGGTTACAGTCAAACATTGTGATTCTCAGAAGTGAAATAAAGCAGTTTGAAATCTCCATGTCATCTCTTACCTTTCAGGGTACTGGGAACTTCGGGCGAACCTCGGACAATGTTGACAAAATCAAATGACTCAGAACCTGTTTAAATCAATTCACATTTCATGAAATCAGATATGTGTAATATTATAGTAAAATCTGCACTGTTTGAATCTGAAATTGAATTCACTGTGTGATTTTACTGTACCAAGTTCCTGTATTTCTTTCAGTATTTTATCCAACTTTGGTAATTCATAGCGCATTTTCACAAAGGATTCCCACATCACTCTTCGGGTCTGAGAGCCTTTCCCCATCACCAGATTTAGGAGAAGTTTGGAACTGTCCGCCCGGTTTCCCTTCTCCGCAAGCTCAGTGACTTTCTGTAAAGAATAATAATGAATATATTGAGGAGCAGAGTAAAAGAGAAACACTGAGAATGAGAAGGAAATGATCTGCTCGATGATAGGATTTCCCAGTTGTTTTGAACACACAAATCAAACCGGAAACTGATCCATTCTGAACACGAGCAGAATATTCTACAAATCTCTTTGGCCATTCAGACCCTAGAGCCTGTTCTGCCCTTCAGGCTTAACATTTCAGGTCAATGACCCTCCTTGAATAAAACACTTCACTTGGATTCATTCCTTTTGCAAAGAAATGTGGTTGTTGTTTAGGAGGACAACTATCTAAACCATAGGCCAATACTGCAAGTGTTCCTTGGGGTTGCATCCTAGGGTCAACCATCTTCAACCATGCGCAATAAGGCGTTGACTATTAATTAGCCCCATGCTGGTTGGTGAAGTTAAAACTAAGGCACAGCTGCTTTCTTTGTTGGAGAGAGTTTATTGAATTAGTACACAGTCAGCACTACTCCCATGTCCAGGTATAACCATTTATAGCTTTTTTGACTCCTTTTGCCTTCCAAGCTTCCAATCTTCAGCTGGAAATTAATGTCCAGGTCACAGCTATAAACAGAACATAATTTCTCCATGTCACCCATCACTCTCGGCTAAAACAAGTCCTTTCCCATCCCAACATCAGCTGGATCCCTGGAATAGATTGTCTGGAGGGAGGAGAGAATTTAAACTGGTTCAACTTTACAGCTCCGCAGCCACCATCTTCCCCAGCAGCCTCACAAATACCCATCACCTGTTTAACAAGTAATTACCATTAAACCTTAACAATGGAATTGCCATTAAACCTTAACGTAATTAACAGACAACATCCAGGCTTGGGTTGCCAAGTGAGGAATAAAGTTCATGGCACAGAATTGTCAGCCAACAACCATTTCCAATAAGAGAAAGTCTTATTTTTGTCATTCAAGTGCATAACCACTTCTGATTACCCTACAATCACATCTAGTCCAATTACCCTCAGTCACCACTGATGAGGAGAAGAGCTTTGGATGTGGTGAAATTTATGATAGGTGAATGATGGTCGGCAATGACATTATTTAAATAATCAAGGCTGAAGGTGGGAAAGGCATGGATGAGTCTTTCATCAGGTGACAAACTGAGATAAGGGAGACAATATTATAGGGGTGGAAGCATGCAATATCTGTGATGTAAAGGATTTAGGATCAAAAACCTCAGTTCAAGAGCAAACCAGAACACAGCAGCTCATGCCGTAAAAAAGGAACATGGCTTGTCTGCCCCAGCTCCCCCAGTGATTTAGTGCTACCAGGAAGCAGTTTGATGCTTTGCATTTCTGAAGAAACTGGGTCCAGAAGACCCAACTAGAGATGCGGAGCTCCATTGTTGTGCAGAAAAGTAGGAGTAGAGCAGTAATCCGACAGCAATTGCCGCTCCTTGGAATTTCTGGGCCATTCTGAATGAAGTTGTATTAATTTCTTCACCAGCCCACCGTTTTGTTTTTCGTCATTTAAGTGCATGTACCTTTAATAGGTTTTGCATGGTCCTGCACATGTGATCATGGTGGGCAGTTTTAACATTCTTTGATGGGATGTGGAGGGGGGGCCGTTGAGAGTTGCTGAAAAGGCCAGCATTTGTTGCCCATCTCTAATTGCTCTTAAGCTGAGTGGCTTGCTAGGCCACTTGCGCATGGTCACACAGCTTAGAGAGACCATTGCTCTTCATACAGAAGCTGGTCAGAAAGCGCAATTCGCTCTTACTAAATATTCCCGTAGAGACTAATAACTTTTAGAAAAGAGATTAATTTTCCAGAGAAAGAACCAGATTTAAGACTTCTACTGTAACGAACTCAAATCAACATAGAATAAACATTGCTTAACACGCAACTACTTCCAAACTACAGGAAATAAATGAGCAAAATCGAGATACGCTTTGCGACTTTCGCTCGGCAGCGCTCTTCTTGCGGATTTGTAGCAATACGGGAACAAGTCCAAAGTTACTTTGGTTTCCAGCCTGCTCACTTCTCCCTCCTGCTCCAGATCAAAGCTTCCGGTGGCCTTCAAAAATTGTTCTGCTCAGCCAGAGTCTCCCACATACAAATTTCATCAGCAAGGTTCACTTTGTCAAATTCTTGTTTCTTAAATCTCCAATACTTGTCAGTTCTGTGTCCTTCTGTTTGGACAGAGAACCAACTTGTACAAGCACCCTACTTTCACACAGGAGTTGCTTCTTTGCCTCTCTCCAGCTCTGTCGCTACAGTTTCTATCTCTTTGTGTTTCACAAAAAAACCATCCTTTCTTCTGTGAGCTACTGCATCCAAGTATAAAGAATGTAACTGTCTTATAAATTCCAATGTTTGCAACAAAATATTATGGAAGCAAGAGAACAGAATTTTATAACTGAAAATTCTGTTGTTGTATGGATAAGAAATAAAAAGTATGGAGAGTGAACAGAAGAATATGGAGAGTGAACAGAAGGTTGGCACTAGGTCATGTAGCATACTAACAGGAATGGGTTGTGAGGAGGTTAGGATTAGACCGGGGGGGGATTAACGGTAATGAAGAATGAACAGGAAGTTGGGATTAGACTCCATGAGATACCAATGGTTATGGGTAGTGAATAGGAGGTTGGAATAACACTGGGTTGCCCAGATTTTCCACTTGTGCAGGTGGTAACTGATCAATTATTCACCATGCCCAATTAGCATTTTCATTTACTTCTCTTCCATTAACAGAAACAGACAGAACATCAAACACTGTTTGTGTGGAATTTCCTAAAGTTAACTCCTGGGAAATAACGCGCCACAGCAAGTTCTACCGCACGATTCTGTCTCTAACAAAGATGGAATTGACTTCTGGTGATGTGGGGAAGAATAAACCTGCACAGCATTAGGTTTTCAATTTTCTCAGTTTGTTTCTGTTTAATTACAGTTTAAATATTTTAACAGTTTTGTTTAGTTCCTTGGGATGTCTTTTATTTCCTCTGCAGATGACTTGTGTTATCTCCCCATTCCTTAATTTCCTTTGCAGATCAGTTAACTCTGACCTTCCCTAAAGCTCCCATCTTTTGTCTCTGGTCCGTCCATTTCCCAGTTCCACTCCAACTGTTTCTCTTTGTATCAACCCATACTGGAGTTATACCTGAACCAACCCCTTTCCATTGTACAGATATTGATAAATCCACTGGTTATTTCACTGCTTCATATCAATAGGCAGAACTTTACAATCCCCTGCGGGCAAGTTTGCAGGTAGGCAGTTTGGGTGGGGGGAGCGGGGTGGTTGGCTGCAAAATTATGTTGGCGGCTTTCCTGTCGCCTAGTGCCAGCCATGATTTAACATGGGGCGAGAAGCCCACCCTGCCTTGTGCGAGGTGAGACCCTAAAGTAGCCAATTAATTGCCACCTCACCCTGGCTGCAATCTTTTGGTTGGTGGGAGGAAGTACAGAATGGATGGCGGTGGGGTACACTCAGTAGTTAAGCCTACAAGGGCCTCGGGCATGAAAGGTGGGCAGCTCATTCATGAACCCCCTTTTCCGATTGTGGCTTCTTTTGATCCCTGGGTTACTGGGACAAGAGAGCTGCTGCAGCCGGCCATCTGATTGGCAGGACTTCCTCGTCAAATGGGGGCAGAAAACATGGATCAACCAAATTAACGCTCCTTCGAGCATTAAATGACTGCGGGGTAGCTCACTAGAGCAGGGATAAGTTTCCCATCGACTTTTCCAGTGGTGGGTTTCCAGAAAAAATGGCCACAAGTTAAATAATCAAAACTTATTCTCTGCCCCACCAACTTACGTGATGTTCTTGGTCACTGAAATGCTTCTCGTTTGTTAACAACAAGCTGACTTTGTCCACTCCTTCTTCAATCCCCTGTTCTAATCTGTCCCGGTATAATTTCGTCAACTGGAACAGCTGGTATTCATCGCACTTTGTCAAGAACTCAGCATTTGTAAAGTTTTGATCTGTGATAAAAATGGAGAAAACTAAACATATTATTTATTTTCCATCCCGACTGCTCCATTACTCTTAACTAAATGACTTCTGTGAGCCACATTATCAAACATCCTCTGAAAACCCATATATACCGCATTTGCGATATTCCATCGATGTATTTAATTTTGTCTCAACAAGGTTTTATCTTATGTGTTGGTAGTTTGGGCTCATGATTGGCAAATTATGTTTAACTTGGATAAGTGCAGAGTTATGGGCGAGTACTTGGTATTCACAAACCCTTCAGGGAAAAGCATTACAATTCTTTATTGTAATGAATACAACATTAATAGGCAGAACTCTAGTACGTACATCCATAAAAGTGCATGAGCAATGCCATGAAGCTATAGTTACAGTCACTGGCGTGCATTCATAGGACAATTGATTACAAGATGAGGCATCACATTTTGTCTCGCACAATACCTTTGTCGGCCCACACTTGGAAAAGAGTCTCCAGTTTTGGTCTCACCAGATGGTGACTAAGACTGAGGCTTTAGAAAGGTTGCAGAAGGAGCTAATTGACAAGTGAAAGCATCTTAATTGCCAAAACTGGTTAATAGAGTTAGATGAAAGCAAAGTACTGCGAATACTGGAAATCTGAAATAAAAACAGAAAATGCTGGAAAAACTCAGCAGTTCAGGCAGCATCTGTACAGAGAGCAAAACAGAGTTAATGTTTCGAGTCTGTATGCCTCTGAAGAGTCATATGGACTCGAAACATTAACTGTTTTTCTCTCTCCACAGATGTGGCCGACCTGCTGAGGTTTTCCAGCATTTTCTGTTTTTATAATAGAGTTGGGACTCGACTTCAGACAACCCTAAATGGCCTGAATGAGGCTTATAAAATAATGCAGGAGGCGGATTGTGTTGCAGCAACAATTTGTTCCAATTAAATGTGTTATCGAGGAGCAGGGGTCACAATTTTAAGCTGTGTAAGGTCAGATGTCAGTAGATGATTCTTTATCAAGTGAATAATGAAACTCTGAAGAAGGCTGTCATCTTGCGCAGTTGTCACTGACTTGCTGAAACCCTTAAGTGAGAATGAGGCCTATTTCAGGCCGGGAAGATCATCACCTCTTCAGGATCATGGTGACGTCATTGGACAAGCTTTGATCATACAGAGCAATCAGAGAAGGAATGCTCCAATTTCCATTCCCTAAATTGGCCTGTCTGTATTTGATCTGGCTTTCTGCCTCTCCCAGGAGGTCAGATGGTTTAATATGGAGTGGAGAGTGTGTTGAAATTATATAAGACAGGAAAGATTGGCCACAGAGTCTTGACCTGTCCATCATTGTTCTTATGTTCGTCAGTTATCAATTAAGACTTGTTGACAGATAATCCGTTCCAGTCTCTCCTTATCATCCTGTTATCAATAAATACTCACTCATTTCAGCTGGATTAAAAGATTTGAGGAGTTTTCCCATAACAGATGACGGTTAAAAGGTCTCCCGTTATTCAGTCGATTGTCTTTGCCTATTTTAACAGTGATATTGTTTGGGCTCTTTCAGTTAACTTGATTTATTTTATATTAAATATGGGTCAAGAATTTGTCACAAGGCTCTGTACTATTGCCTCTCTGGCTTCATTTAACAGCCTTGAGCGCCTCATCATTGGGCCCAGTGACTTATCTGCCTCAGCTATTTTGATCTTTTAATCATTTCTCTACAATGACTGCTAAACATGGGCCCAGTGTCTTTGCTATTTCACCAACATCGTCACTTCCATCATCACTTATGGACTCTGAAGGAAATATTTTGATTTGTTCCAAGAAGTCACCTTCCACTACTAGTTTCCCCCTTTCCTCCCCTATCTTACGTCCACTTTTTGTGGACTGCAAACCCATCGACAATTGTGCTGTTCCCCTTTCTTTTGCTGAACTGTACATATATGAATTTAACTTGAGCATAGCTCCCTGGAACATCTTCATATTCTAAAGTTTTTTCCCTCTATATATATATCTCTCTCCTCACTTAAGTCTACCTCTGCCACCAGACTTTTATTCAGGCATCCTGGTATCTCAGTATGTCGCTCAGTGTCAAGTTGTACTTCTGTGTTAAAAATGTTAAATAATAAATGCAAGGCTGTGGTTGCTGTTGTAGTGTTGTCTTGGAACCTTTTAATAATACTGGCCTCCACAATTACTTTTCTGATTTTTTACAAATACCCAGACCCACCTCATTGATACTAGATTAAATCTCTCATGCTTCTGACTTGCCAAATACATTTTGAATGATTTCTACATTTACAGGCAAAACATTTAACACTTGCGTCAATTTCTCAGTGCGTGACACTTCTTTGTTTTAAAATTTTGTTTTATTTACCAAGCGATTTCATCTTTCATGATTTCAAAACCTATTTTCTTGCTAATAACATTACAAAATATGACTTTTATCAGGACAGAAAATAGTTTTTAAAGGATGTAATGAACCTACCTGTGTCTATTCTTATTCCTGAAGATGTTGGATCCTCTCCTCTGTTTGGATCTTCAGCCATAGTGCTGACAGGTGTTCCCGGATTCTGATGCTCTGTATTAAATACAATATTAACAGGAGGATGAGACAGAAATATTCATTTGAGAAGGAGAATGATGCCTTGTGTAATGAAGTGGCAGATGATGTGTGCCAGGTGGACCAAATTGCAAGGGAAACTCGTCCACACTATCACAACGGTTTTGCAATTTGTATTTATTATGAGATGATGTGTGCATTGAATTCAGAAGGAATGAGTCCACCAAGACCTTTAGAGATTTTAAATATTAAATTAAAATATTTATTAACAAAAGAAATGGTTTCAAGCATATACATAAGATTACAATTACTTAATACCTTAACAAATCCTAAAATTCCTAATTAACCTGGTTCCTAATTGCACGCCCCCTTTAAGGCAGCAATCCAAAATAGATTTTAAATTTAAAAAGCAAGCCAGCAAGTTACCACAGCAGTCATTTGACAGTAGGATTCCAAAAGGTTGCCTCCAGTTAGTTAGTGGACACAGTAGACCTGTGCACAAATGGCTGGGAGCTTCCCGAAGATTTTTTCACGCACTGCTGATGGATCTTACATTGCCCCCAACACAGCCTTTCATTCCCCTTTATATATCTTTCTCTCACTTTAATCTGTAAATTCTACTGTTTCATATGTCTTTGGAACTTTACCTTTCCCATAATATAAAAATTTAATGTTGCCAATATTATCAGTAACCTTTGGGAAAAATAAACACACTGCTTGGGCTATATCATACCTGTTTACATCTATTTGCGCAGTTAATTCATCCACTTTATCGCGAATGCTCCTCGCGATGGTAGTGGTTGTGGGTTTGGAAGGTGCTATCTAAGGAGCCTAATTAACTGTGAATAAAGTTAGGTACTGTATAACTTGAATTTTGTCTCTTTTTGTTCTGGGACGCTCAGTGAAACAGACTCACTGTGAATGATAAAATGTTGCATTTCTATCCGGGACAGTATGCGTTAAAATTCCTATCAATTTCCGAATATTTGCAACTTGAGCCCAGAGCCAGCAGCCAGTGCCTTGTCAACGAGTTGAGGAAAAGGCTGTCTCTGCACATTAGCATATTAGCCATTTAGTCACCGAAATAAACCACACCTAAAGATCCCTGCAGTTATCAAAGGATTGAGCCTGACTTTCCATAGTTACATGTATCATTTTAAATTTGCAGCAGGTACACGTTTACATTCTTAGATAGAGGAAGGCTATTCCTGTGCTGTAGGTGATAGAAAGGATAGATGTTTCTTACTTTCAGCAGTAGTGTTAGACTGTAATGAATATAAAACCACAATCTGCCCTGAGTTATAAGGAATGGGTTGTGATATTATCTTTTTCTCTTTCATTTCCTCGCTGTTGTCACCAAGATTCACTCAGGCCAGAGACGCAGCCTAAAGTGACAACCCAAACATCCCCCAGTATTTGTCTTCAGCTGAACTCTTCCCCTAACAGACCTTCCCTTTCTTGCTTGTTTCCATCTGCTGCTGTTTTATATTATAACCAAAAAAGCCACTTAAATAGACAAGCCCATCTCAGTAACTTTACTGGTAAATAGAACAAGAGGGTAAACGGTAGGGTTTTATGCAGCCAGCTTGCATTAATGGAAGTATTTCAAATTATAAAAAGGGTTCAATAGTGTTTAACATCTTCTGAAAGAGATTTTGAACTGAGGCCCCATCGACCCTCTATTGTGGACACAAAGGATCACATTGCACCATTTCCATGAACATCAGGGGAGTTATCCCTGGTATTTCTGACCAATGTGTATATCTTAAGCAACATCACGAAAGCAGATGGCCTAATAATTACTATACTGCTGTTGTGGAAGCTTGCTGTGCACAAACTGGCTGCTGCAATTGCTACATTATGACAGCAACTTCAATTCAAAAGGATTTCATAGGTTTTAAGAAGTCTGGTAGCCATTAAAAACATCAGAGAAATGTGAAATAAAAACAAAATGCTGGAAATACTCAGCTGATCTGGCAGCATCTGTGGAGAGAGAAACAGAAATCACGTTACAGGTGCAGCTTTCATCAGATCTGGAAAAAAATTAGAAATGTGGTTTGTGTCAAAGTGAGAGCAAAGTGGAGATTTAAAATGATAGGCCATCGGGAGCTTGGGGTCATATTTACGGACTGAAAGGAGGCATTCTGAAAAGTGCTCAAATCTGCATTTGGTCTCCCCAGCGTAGAGGAGTCTGCATTGTGAGCAGCGAATATAGTACACAAGTTGAAGGAAACACACATCAATTGCTGCTTTGATTGGAAGCAGTGTCTGGGGTCCTGGATGGGAGGAGAGAGGAGGAAAAAAGGCAGATGTGCATCTCGTGTGTTTGCATGGAAAGGTGCTGTGGGAAGGTCACAGATTGTTGGCGGTGACTGAGGAGTGAACCAGGGTGTCAGGGAGGGAACAGTCCCTTTAGAATGTTGAAAGGCGAGGGCAAGGGAAGGTGTTTGGTGGCATCATTAAGTCACATAACTGTCGGGCAACATAGGAACACAAGTAGGTCATTCATATTTCGGAACCAGCTTCCACTGAGTAAGATCATAGCTGATCTGTGCCTGGATACTCTTATCTATGACAACAAAAACTATCGGTCTCAGATTTGAACATTTAATTGTCGCAACGTCTGTAGATCTTTGGAAGAGGAAACTCCAGATGTCTTCAATCGTTTTGCAACTTCCCAATGTTCCTCCTAAATAGTTCATTAGTTTAGGAAAATGCTGCCATGCTCTCGGTTCTCCAGCAGAGGAAATAGTTATCTCTATCATTTTAAATGTATCAATTAAATCATTCCCCGATCATCTGAATCAGTGAAACACAAGTCATTCTTATGCAATCTTGGAACATGCCATTAACGTCACTCCCCTCCCCCATTTTGTCTCGTAATTCCATTAATATTTCTAACCCAAGTCTGCCTTTTTTAAAATTCATTCACGAGATGTGGGCTTCGTTGGCTGGGCCAATGTTTGTTGCCCATCCCTAGTTGCCCTTGAGAAGGTGATGGTGAGTTGCCTCCAATTCCCTAAACTCTCATTTTAAGCACTTGTGTTTTGTGTGGAACCTTATCAAATGCCTTCTGTAAGTCCACATGAATAGTGTCAATTAGATACCCATTGGCTACCTTTTTAACAATTTTCTCAAAAATATCAATTGGATTAGGCAGATATGAGATATCTTTAATAAAACTATGCCAGCTCTCTCTGATCAATTTACCTTTGCTTCTGTATTCAGTTACTTTATCCTGAGTGGCAGACTTTGGGAGTTTCCCCATATTATACTGACAGAGAAAACAGGTGACTGGAGGCCCATCTCACCCATCTTAAATAAAAGAGGGAACAGAGTTATTTTCCCATCCAACATTTTGCTTGATTCAAGGTTTGTGCTTTTAAAGATAATGATTAATTCTTTTGAAATTACCATTCCTATTTGTTATGCACCCAAAAGTGGCTAACCTCAGCCCTTAGTGACTTATCGAGCCTAAGAGACATTGGTCTATCAATTACTATCATTTGTACTGATATCAATGCAGTAAATTCCTTGCTTGAGACATTTTTAATTTCCCTTCTGTCACTGGTGTTTAATCACCTTTCTCAACTTTGAAGCTGGATATCAAGTACTCATTAATAAATCTGCACTTAGCTTGTTAGTCTTCACCATATCAGAGACTGGCATCTAACATTGAAGAGAATTCAAAGGTCTTTATGAATTTAAATAGTAAACAAAAAAGGAATAAAGAGAGGGGTGGGATGATTAGAGAACAAAAAGGAGTCCTACGCATGGAGACAGAGAGCATGGCTGCGGTACTAAATGAATCATCTTTACCAAGGAAGAAGACCCTGCCAAAATCACAGCATTGAGGGAAGCTAGTGTGGATTTGTTCAAGGCAGATCAAGCTTAACTAACTTACGAGTTTTCTGAGAAGGAAAAGAGTTGATAAGGATAATGTAGTTGATGTGATGTCTATGGATTCCAAAAGGTGTTTAATAAAGTGCCACACAACAGGGTTGAAGTCCATGGAATGGAATGGGCAGTGCCTACTTGGAGGCAAAATTGACCGAGTCACAGGAAACAGGGTAGTGATTAACTGCTGCCTTCTGGACTGGAGGATATCCAGTGGGGTTTCCCAGGGTCACTATTAAGACCACTCTTGAAATGTACATTAGTGACTTTGACTGGGTGTACAGGACGCAATTTCAAAATCTGCAGATGACACAAAGCTTACAAATATTGGGAGGAGGATGGTGATCATATTTCAATTGGACACATACGTGCTGGTGGAATAGGGACACATAGCAGATAAAGTTTAACGCAGAGGAGTGCAAGGTCATACATTTTGGTAGGGAGAACAAGGGCAGGCAACATTAAATAAAGGGTACAAATTTAAAGGGGCTGGTGAAATAGAGAAACCTAGGGACATCTGCACACACATTGTTGAAGGAGGCTGGGTCGGTTGAGGAAAAGTTGAAAAGGCATACAAGGTCCTGGGTTTTAGATATAGAAACAGAGTACTAATGCAAGAATGTTATGATGATTCTTTAGAAACATTGCTTCAGCCTCAACTGGCAGTATTGTATCTAATTCTGGGCACTACACTTAGGAAAGAATGTGACAGCTTCAGAAAGTGTGCAGGAACTATTTAGAAGAATGGTACCAGAGATGAGGGATTTTGGTTACATGGATGGAGTTTAGAAGTTGAAGTTGTTCTCCTTATAGAAGAGGCCGAGATGAAGTTTGACAGAAATGTTCAAAGCCAGGAAGGGTCCGGACAGAATAGAGGAGGAGAAACTGTTGAAGGATTGAGAGCTTCTGCATCCTATTTCACCTGAGGCTGTAAAAAAGAAAATCCACAGGAATTAGATCAGTAGTTAAAGGGGAAAAAAAGCAGGGCTACAGGGGAAGAGCAGGAGAGTGAGAGTAGCGGGATTGTTTTTGCAGGGAGCTGGCCCAGTTTGATGGGCTGAATAGCCTACTTCAGTGCTGTAATCATTCTCTGAATCTATTGAACTGCTACACAAAAAGCTACAATAGCTCAGTTTTGTCTTTATTGAAACACTACAATGTTGGTTAATATATTCTGGATCATTACCTTGTGCTGTGGCTCTAGAGAGTCTTGGTGAGTTAGAGTAGTGGGTTCTGCAGGTTGATGAACACACCCTGGGCAAAGATCAGTTAAACATCAGTCATAGAGAAGACCTTAAGCCTGATCAGCACAATCCCTCCCCATCCTGTCCACTCATATAGAGCTGGACCTGAATTACAGTCTAATTTAGATTTAATTGTTCCCATAATACTGATCATTTTTGACTAAGTCATTAATTCTGTATGGTGACAGTGACTACACAGCCCCTACTTTTTCCTGCGAGGTTCAGAAAAACCTGCAGAGAAACCATATATCGTAGCTTAATGTGGTTTTGTGTGCTCAGCTGAATGTTACTGTCCAGCAGGTAACCTGTTTATTATAGGATTATAAAAGACTTGAGAGAGCGAGATGCAAAGCTCATTGTACGTATATTGGGTTCTGACATCAGAATGGCAGGCAGACCGAACTCTCTCGAGTTGAAATGTTCTTGCTTTTGATCATTAAGTGCTTTTTTTGGTCCCGGTTCTAACGGTATAATTAAATTTGGGTCTTAACTCTATTAATTGAGGTAACTAGGCTACCATAATGCTAACCAGATTGTACTGCCCTGAACTTGTATAATTTCCATAATAAGTTATTTTCCTAGCAGCAGAACGATGATTATATACTTCCGCATTATAGCAACTAGTTAATGAGTAACGATCTCAGCCGTAATCAGAATTTTCATACCCATGGATATAAGAGCCTTGATTTAATCTTTCTTTTAACAGTTTGTCAGAAAATTCAATTTATTAAAAGACTGAAAAATTCTGGAAGTTAAATTCTTTCGCTGAACAACTGGAAACAGCCTGTGTGAATCAATCCTGTCCCATCCGTCCCTAATTTTATATAATTCCGCTCCATAATATGTATCACATAATGAAACAAGAAACAGTTTTCCTTGCCTCTTGCATATATTTTGCTTGATGTCAGGTAAAAAATGTGAATTCTGTTTCTCTCTCTATAGACGCTGCCTGACTTGCTCAATATTTCCAGTTTTGTGTTTTTAATTTCAATTTCCAGCATCCAAAGTATTTTACTTTCCTATTAGCATCGAGGTGGTTTGGTTTTGCAAACTTTTTAGACTTCAAGTTCTTTCCTTTAGCAAGGATTACACAGCAATATTGGTCTGATTCAAGTTTCTTATTATTGTATTGCTTTTTTTCATTCCATAGCTCCTGTCATTAACACTAGATTGCCAGCCTTTTTTTTGAGCAGCATTTTCTACTTGATGTGCTGCCTTCAATATCCTAAAGAACCATGCTAAATCATGTTTCTCTACAGAATCAGTATGGACAGGCCTGTAATTACCTGGTTCCTCTATCCCAACCATGTCATATCATGGAGTAAAGACAGTAATTGTCTATTCAGACAGCACAATTCCAGAGGTTTGAGGCTCAGTAATTTAAGTGGTTTGGAGCAGAGCTTACAATGGGAGACAGACAAAGTGAGTGAGTGGGCAAAATTACAGCAACTGGAGTTCAATGTAGCAAAGTGCAAGGTCATCCACTTTACACCTGAGAAAGAAAACATTGGAATGTTTTCAGAATGACATGAGACTAGGAACCCTGGTGGGAATTAGGAGCCCATGTGAAAAGATCAATACAATCTTGTGCAGGGGAACAAAAGATGATCAAAGGGTCTAATGGAATGTTGGTGGCCAGTTAAACATCCCACCATTTGTAATGCTGCTCAAATCAAATAAATAAATCCAGCAGTCAAAGAGGGGAGGGTCATCGATGACCACTCTTTTACATCCAAGTGAAAGAGGGGGAGAAAATACAGACCCTGATCATCGTAAGATATTAGAAATAGGAGTAGACTAGACGATACAGCTCATTGAGCTTCCTTTGCTACTCAATAAGATCATGGCCGATCTCACTGTGCTTTAGGCACTGGAGGCAAAGTGTGGGGGCTTTTAAAGGGTAACTTTCCCTTTCTAATTTGCGTTGTCTATCGTGGCAGCCGTGGCTCAACGAGCAGCACTCTCACCTCTGAGTCGGAAGGTTGTGGGATCAAATCCAACTCCACGGGCCCGAGTGCTAAAATCAAAGCCCACTTTCCTAGTGCTAGCACCAAGGAAGTGCAGCACTGTGTTGAAGCTGCCATCTATCGAATGAGGCCTTAAACCAAGGGCGCTGTCTGCACTCTCAGAGGTTTCTGGGATTTTGCTGTACAAAAATTGGCTGCCGCATTTCCTACATTATACCAAAGGCTTCAATTCGGAAAGCACTTCATTGCTATAAAGCACTTTGGGACAGCCTGTTGTCGTGAAAGGCGCTACAGAAATGCGTGTAATTTTTTTTTTTAAATTGTCAGCAAACTTGGACACATTACACTTTGACCCCTCATCTAAATCATTAATATAGATTACGACCTAATTTTGTATTCTAACCTGTTCTGTAACACCTTTTCAAATCCTTTCTGAAAATCTAAACAGAATACATCCAAAATTATTTTAAAAACACAGCGAGTTGTTGTGATTTGGAATTCACTGCCTGAAAATGTGCTGGAAGCAAATTCAGCTGTACTTTTCATAAGGACAGATTCTCATTAGGAAAGGAAAATGTCAGGGCTATGGGATCGACTGGAAAGCTCTTTCAAAGAACCAGCATGAGCCGGATGGGCCAAATAGCCTCCTTCTGTCCTTTATGAGCTTCGTGTGCATTTAAAGGGAGGGGGGCCATCTTCAGTTGTGGGTGTTATATTAAAGAAAGCAGTGCCTCCTCTGCTATGTATGTTTAGTTTAACACTTAAATCTCCCTTAACATTGTCTGTGTTGGCAGGTGAAATTTAATACAGAAAAGTGTGAGGTGATGCATTTTCGCAAAAGGATTAGGGAGAGGCAATATAGACTTAATGGCACAGTTCTAATGAGTGAGCAGGGACAGAGGGACCTGGGGATTCATGTACAGAGATCATTGGAGGTGGCAGGACATAATGAGAGTGGAATTAATAAAACATATGGGATCCTGGGCTTCAGAAATAGATATATTGAGAACAAAAGCAGGGAAGTTATGCTGAACTTTATAAAGCTCTGGTTAGGCCCCAGATACAGTGCTGTCTCCAGTTCTGGTCATCACACTTTAGGAAGGACGCGAGGGTCCTTGAGAAGGTGCAGAGCAGACCCACCAGAATGGCTCCTAGGATGAGGGACCTCATCGACAAGGCTATTTTGGAAAAGCTGGGGTTGTTCTTCCTGGAGCAAATGAGGTTGAGGGGAGATTTGATAGAGGTGTACAAAGTTATGGCAGATTTAGATAAGGTGGACAAAGAAAATCTGTTCCCATTAGCTGATGGTGCAAAGATGAGGGGACAGGGATTTAAGGTCTTGGAAAAGAGATGCAGGGGGATTTGAGGAAGGAAAATTTTACACAGTGAGTGGTACGATCTGGAACTCTCTGCCTATGAGGGTGGTGGAAGTGGAGACTACAACAATTTCAAAATGAAATTGGATGGGCACTTAATGGAAATAAACTTGCAGGGATAGAACAGGGCAATGGGGCTGACTGCTTTTGGCCATCGGGAGCTGGCATTCACTTGGTGGGCTTAATGGCCTCCTTTTCGGCCCTAATGACTCCATCATCTAAGTCGAACAATTTCAGCTGCTCCAATCTCTCCAATAAATTCAAGTCCCTCACCCCCAGTGCCACCCCCGCAAATCTCCTCCGCACCCTCCCCAAGAATCCCACATTTCTCCTAAAGTGTAGGCTCCATATACAGGGTTCCTTTCTAGAGGGATAGAATTGAAAAGCAAGGAGGTTATGTTCAAATTGTTTAGAACCATGGTTATACTACACTGGGGGAACTGTGTTAGGAATAAAGCGTATGTTTAAGTTTAATTTATATTTTTCTATTTGTCGGTTAAAAAGATGAAACCTGGGATCTAGTTTCATTTTAAGGTGGATACAGCAGGTCTAAGGCTTTGTTTGTGTGCCTGTATTTTAATGAGTTTATAATCCTTAAAGTGGAGAGCTGTGTTATCAATGGGGGCAATGGTCTAGGGAAGTTAAAACAAAGTAGAAAAAATTGCTGTTGCCTAGCAACAGGAGTCCAGAGAGAGGGACCCACAGAGATGGAGAAAACTAGACAAGGAGTTTCCTCCCTGGATTCCAGAGAGGCTGGGCAGCAGAGGAAACTGCAGCAGCAGGTTCCAGAAAGTAAACAAGAAAGGCCCCAAATCCAGGGGAGTTCAATAGGAAAGGCCTCAAGAGGACAGTTTGAATGTGATCCAAAGGAGAGGAACATTGGGAGGAGAGCTCAAAACCCTGGAGGTGGACCCTTGCGGAAGGCACTTAACAGAAAGCATTGGTGGAGGAGAAGAACTTGCTCTGGAATCTTCAAGTGTGGAGATTGGAAACCCTTCTGTGAAAGGCAGGGTTCTGTGAGACCAGTTGGCTCACACTATGACAAGCGTCTAGCGGGCGGACGGGGGTGGAGGAAAATGGTGGAGAATTTGAGACGAAATCCTTAGTACGTTTGGGGTGGCATCTGTCACATGGTTTCAGAGTGGAGCATGCCTGACAACAGGTCACCTATTGGCTTACATGGACTGTGTACTCACTGTGAATAGCTTTTATAACTTGTGTTATCCTTACAAATCTATAAATAAATAGTCATTTGGTAGTACAGAACTTGAGTATTGCTTCTGGCACTCATCAGGACACTCAAGAATACCAATATAAGGAGGAAAACTAAAATTTATACTGTATGTGAAGAGAGTGCTGATTGGTTGGGAAGTGGCATTGCAATAGAGAATGCACCACTGATGGTGACTGGCAGTTAACTGCCAACCATTGTTTGAAATTTAAACCAGGCAGCTTAACCCTGATTGGTCAAAGCATTGCCCTGAGGAGTGAATCAACAAATGACTATCACTTATTTTGTTTAACTGAAAAAGGTGTAATGTATGTACGTGTTCTTTCTGCCTGCAGAACAGGGCCCTGTGTATTAATATATGTAGCTTCCAGCAGACGCAAACGTGCCAGATTGTGAGCCTGACTGATAATCTTAAATTGGTTGCCAGCGTAACTCTTGTCACATTGAGAATTATTTAGCAAATGTTGTCCAATCACACAATTACTTTGCACACTGCCTTTTGAATTTTGCAATGATGGGCTGGTTGGGTACAGTCTGTACTCGCCCAGTGCAAACAGCAGTTGAGGCATGCTGTTTGATACGATCTGCCAGTCTTTGGGATGTACAGCTACATACCTAGCATCCCACTGAAATTCATTTGCCACATTACTCATTTGTGTGATAGGCAGAACGTCTTTCTAGCTTGGAGACAGCACTCTGTTAGTGGCCAATACCACTCGTGTTGCTACTGCATAGTAGCAACGTGACACAGCTTCACCTGCTGCTCAAACTCAACACACCCCGGGTCATGCGCTGTCCGATCTCACTGGCTCCATCCTCCCTGAGTCACCCACCATCTGATCTCTGGTTCCATTCTCTATATTTTAGTCGTTTCAATTCTAATTTTGCCCCCAACCCTTATGTGAAATACAAACATACAAATGAGGAGTCGAAGAAGGCCATTTGGCCTCTCGAGTATGTTCTGCCATTTGTTAAGATCAAGGCTCATGTTATTGTGGCCCCAACTCTATTCTCCTTCTCCATTCGACATTTTCTCTCAACTCCCCTGATGAAGAGTCATACGGATTTGAAACGCTCACTCTGTCTTTCTCTCCACAGATGCTGTCAGACATGCTGAATTTTTCCAGCAATTTTTGTTTTTGTTTCAGATTTCCAGCATCCGCAGTATTTTGCTTTTATCTATTTTTCTTAAAGAGAGGCTTTAAGCAGGTACAAGGGAAACAAATCAGCGGAGGCATTAGTGGAGTACAGAAAGTCCAGGGTGGAGCTTAAGAAAGCAATTAGGAGAGTAAAGAGTGGGTGTGAGAAAGCTCTGGCTGGTAAAAGTAGGTAAAATCCCGAGATATTCTATAAGTATATCAATGTGAAGAGGATAACCAGGGAAAGAGTAGGGCCCATAAGGGACCAAGGGGGCAACCTATGGGTGGAGCCAGAGGACATCGCTAGAGTGTTGAATGAATACATCACATCCGTCTTCACCCAAGAGAATGAGGATGAAGGAGTCGAACTCCGGGAGAGGGACTGCGAGGTTCTTGAGCAAATTGATATAGGGAGTGACAAGGTATTGGAGGTGTTGGCAGACTTAAAAGTGGAGAAATCTCCAGGTCCGGATGATGTGTGTCCCAGACTGCTGAGGGAGGCAAGGGAGGAGATCGCAGGAACTCTGACCCAAATTTTTAATTCCTCTCTGGCCACGGGGGAGGTGCCAGAGGACTGGAGAACAGCTAATGTGGTTCCGCTATTTAAGAAGGGTTGTAGAGAGAAGCCAGGGGACTACAAGCCAGTGAGTCTCACGTCAGTGGTAGGGAAACTATTGGAGAAAATTCTGAAGGAGAGAATATATCTCCACTGGGAGAGGCAAGGTTTGATCAGGTATAGTCAGCATGGCTTTGTCAGAGGGAGGTTATAACAAATTTAATTTAATTTTTTGAGGAGGTGACCAGGTGTGTAGATGAGGGTAGTGTAGTTGATGTAGTTTATATGGATTTCAGCAAAGCCTTTGACAAGGTCCCACATGGGAGACTTATAAAGAAGGCAAATGCACATGGGAGACAGGGTAATTTGACGAGGTGGATTCAAAATTGGCTTAGTTGTAGGAGACAGAGGGTGATGACAGAAGGCTGCTTTAGTGACTGGAAGCCTGTGTCCAGTGGTGTACCACAGGGATCTGTGCTGGGTCCCCTATTATTCATCATTTATAAAAATGACATAGATGACAATGTGGGTAGGACTAGTAAGTTTGTGGATGACACAAAGATTGGCCGGGTGGTTAACAGTGAGGTTGAGTGTCTTGGGCTACAGGAAGATATAGACGGGATGGTCAAATGGGCAGATAAGTGGCAGATGGAATTTAACCCTGTAAAGTGTGAGGTGATACACTTTGGAAGGAGTAATTTGACAAGGAAGTATTCAATAAATGGCATGACACTAGAAAGTTCTGAGGAACAACGGGATCTTGGCGTGTGTGTCCATAGATCTCTGAAGACAGAGGTGCCAAAAAGGCATATGGGACTCTTGCCTTTATCAATCGAAGCATAGATTACAAAAGTAGGGAGGTCCTGTTGGAGTTGTACAGAACCTTAGTGAGGCCACAGCTGGAGTATTGTGTGCAGTTCTGGCCACCACATTATAGGAAGGATGTGATTGCACTGGAGGGAGTGCAGAGGAGATTCACCAGGATGTTGTCTGGGAGAAGCATTTAAGTTATGAAGAGAGGTTGGATAGACTTGGGCTGTTTTCGTTGGAGCAGAGAAGAATGAGGGGTGACCTGATCGAGGTGTACAAGATTATGAGGGGCATGGACAGGGTGGATAGGGAGCAGCTGTTCCTCTTAGTTAAAGGGTCAGTCACGAGGGGACATAAGTTCAAGGTGAGGAGCTGGAGGTTTAGCAGGGATGTGAGAAAAAAACTTTTTTACCCAGAGGGTGGTGACGGTGTGGAATGCGCTGCCTGGGAGGGTGGTGGAGCCGGGTTGCCTCACATCCTTTAAAAAGTACCTGGATGAGCACTTGGCACATCATAACATTCAAAGCTATGAGCCAAGTGCTGGTAAATGGGATTAGGTAGGTAAGTCAGGTGTTTCTCACGAAGGGCCTCTTCTGCACTCTGTGATTCTGTGAAATACACTGAGAAGCCAACGCTGGCTTTCTATTTGATGTTGATTTTGAGGCACATTTCCTGACCATAGAATAATTAATTTCTCAGCTCAATCTCCCATTTGTTGTGCTGCCAGATCAAAGCCAATTTAACACTGAAATCTGAAGGCGTTAGTGTGAGTTAAGTCTCACCTAACAAACAGACGCATGTCCATTTGCTGGGTTGTGCCTCAGACTGGAGTCACCTCTTAGATCAAATCCTTTTACTCCAAAATACACACAAGATTCACTTGTGACTGTGTTTCAATACAGAAACTGATCTTACTTCACATTCCAGTACATAGCCTCATGCCGGATAATTGTACTCGGTGGTCAGACTCTCCCAGTTTCACCCTCACCGTTTCCTGCCTTACCTTGTAACCTTTGTGCACTGTCTATAGGATCAGTGTTTAGCAGAGTAAATGGAACTTTCTCTTACCTTTCTCTCCAGTCAATCTACGGAAGCTCTTTGAACTGGGAGGGTTCTCCCCGGTTGGTGCTCCCACAATCCGGTGCTGGTTCAGCTGCTGTTGATCAACAGTCGACAATCCCTGTTTACTTTCAGCTGTGGACCTTTCTCCTCACTCTATCATTCACTGCGAGATCTAATTATTGCAGGGTAGAAAATGAGACAAATACTAATGTGATGTAGATGTAATGTAGACTTTTTGCTTCATCTGTGAAAACACAAACACGGAGCAGGAATAGGCCACTCGGCCCATCGAGCCTGCTCCATTCAATATCATGGCTGACCTGACGGTAACCTCAACCTCACATTCCTGCCTACCCCCGATAACCCCTCACCCCCTTGCTAATCAAGGATCGAGACAGCTCGGCCTTAAAATATTCAAAATAAAGAAGCTAAGCCGAGTCTTTCTGTTCCATTTTGGTCAATTACTCAGGTCCCAGTGCCCCAGCCAGTAAATCTTGAGAAGCCTAGTGCACAGGGCCGAAACCTATCAAATCCACCGACCACTTCAAACGTGTACTGTCCGGTCCCATTGGCTCCATCCTCCCCGGGTTACTCACTGTCCGATCTCACTGGCTCCATCCTCCCCGGGTTACACACTGTCCGATCTCATTGGCTCCATCCTCCCCGGGTTACTCACTGCCCGATCTCACTGAGTCCATCTTCCCCGGGTTACACACTGTCCGATCTCACTGGCTTCGTCCACCCCGGGTCACTCACTGTCCGATCTCACTGGCTCCAACCTCCCCGGATTACACACTGGACGATCTCACTGGCTCCGTCCTCCCCGGGTTAATCACTGTCCGATCTCACTGTCACCATCCTCCCCGGGTTACTCACTGTCCGATCTCACTAGCTCCATCCCCCCCCCGGGTTACACACTGTCCGATCTCAATGGCTCCATCCTCCTCAGGTTACACACTGTCCGATCTCACTGGCTCCATCCACCCCGGGTTACAAACTGTCCGATCTCACTGGCTTCATCCTCCCTGAATTACAAACTGTCCCATCTCACTGGCTCCATCCTCCCCGGGTTACACACTATCCAATCTCACTGGCTCCATCCTCCCCAGGTTACTCACTGTCAGATCTCACTAGCTCCATCCTCCCCGGGTAACTCACTGTCCGATCTCACTGGCTCCATCCTCGCCGGGTTACTCATTGTCCGATCTCACTGGCTCCATCCTCCCCGGGTTACTCACTGTCCGATCTCACTGGCTCCTTCCTCCTCAGGTTACTCACTGTCCGATCTCACTGACTCCACCCTCCCCGGGTTACACACTGTCCGATCTCACTGGCTCCATCCTCCCCGGGTTACTCACTGTCCAATCTCACTGGCCCCATCCTCCCCGGGTTACTCACTGTCCGATGTCACTGGCTCCATCCTCCTCAGGATACAAACTGTCCGATCTCACTGGCTGCATCCTCCCCGCTTTACACACTGTCCGATCTCACTGGCTCCATCCTCCCCGGGTTACACACTGTCCGATCTCACTGGCT
Organism: Cetorhinus maximus; assembly: GCF_964194155.1. Classification (NCBI taxonomy): domain Eukaryota; kingdom Metazoa; phylum Chordata; class Chondrichthyes; order Lamniformes; family Cetorhinidae; genus Cetorhinus; species Cetorhinus maximus. The sequence goes on along the minus strand of NC_135894.1, from coordinate 5,378,005 downwards.
CCATCCTCCCCGGGTTACTCACTGTCCAATCTCACTGACTCCATCCTCCCCGGGTTACACACTGTCCGATCTCACTGGCTCCATCCTCCCCGGGTTACACACTGTCCGATCTCACTGGCTTCAACCTGCCCGGATTTCACACTGTCCGATCTCACTGGCTCCATCCTCCTCTGGTTACACACTGTCCGATCTCACTGGCTCCATCCTCCCCGCTTTACACACTGTCCGATCTCACTGCCTCCATCCTCCCCGGGTTACACACTGTCCGATCTCACTGGCTCCATCCACCCCAGGTTACTCACTGTCCGATCTCACTGACTCCATCCTCCCCGGGTTACACACTGTGCGATCTCACTGGCTCCATCCTCCCCAGGTTACACACTGTCCGATCTCACTGGCTCCAACTGCCCGGATTACACACTGTCCAATCTCACTGTCTCCGTCCTCTGCGGTTTACTCACTATCCGATCTCACTGGCTCCAACCTCCCCGGATTACACACTGGACGATCTCACTGGCTCCGTCCTCCCCGGGTTACTCACTGTCCGTTCTCACTGGCTCCATCCTCCCGGGTTACTCACTGTCCGATCTCACTGGCTCCGTCCTCCCTGGGTTACTCACTGTCCGATCTCACTGGCTCCATCCTCCCCGGGTTACACACTGTCTGATCTCACTGGCTCCATCCTCCGCGGGCTACTCACTGCCCGATCTCAGTGGCTCCATCCTCCCCTGGTTACACACTGTCCGATCTCACTGGTTCCATCCTCCCCGGGTTACACAAAGTCCGATCTCAATGGCTCCATCCTCCCCGGTTTACTCACTGTCCAATCTCACTGACTCCATCCTCCACGGGTTACACACTGTCCGATCTCACTTGCTCCATCCTCCCTGGGTTACTCACTGTCCGATCTCACTGGCTCCACCCTCCCCGGGTTACTCACTGTCCGATCTCACTGGCTCCATCCTCCCCGGGTTACACACTGTCCGATCTCACTGGCTCCATCCTCTCCGGGTTACACACTGTCCGATCTCACTGGCTCCATCCTCCCCGGGTTAAACACTGTCCGATCTCACTGACTCCATTCCCCCGGGTTACACACTGTCCGATCTCACTGGCTACATCCTCCCCGGGTTACACACTGTCTGATCTCACTGGCTCCAACCATCCCGGATTACACACTGTCCGATCTCACTGGCTCCCTCCTCCCCACGTTACTCACTGTCCGATCTCACTGGCTCCAACCTCCCCGGATTACACACTGGACAATCTCACTGGCTCCGTCCTCCCAGGGTTACTCACTGTCCGATCTCACTGACTCCATCCTCCCCGGGTTAATCACTGTCCGATCTCACTGGCTCCATCCTCCCTGGGTTACTCACTGTCCGATCTCACTGGCTCCATCCTCCCCGGGCTACTCACTGTCCGATCTCACTGGCTCCGTCCTCCCTGGGTTACACACTTTCCGATCTCACTGGCTCCATCCTCCCCGGGTTACTCACTGTCCGATCTCACTGGCTCCATCCTCCCCGGGCTACTCATTGTCCGATCTGACTGGCTCCATCCTCCCCGGGTTATCACTGTCCAATCTCACTGGCTCCATCCTCACCTGGTTACACACTGTCCGACCTCACTGGCTCCATCCTCCTCAGGTTACACACTGTCCGATCTCACTGGCTCCATCCTCCCCGGGTTACTCACTGTCCGATCTCACTGGCTCCATCCTCCCCGGGTTACTCACTGTCCGATCTCACTGGCTCCATCCTCCCCGGGTTACTCACTGTCCGATCTCACTGGCTCCATCCTCCCCGGGTTACTCACTGTCCGATCTCACTGGCTCCATCCTCCTCAGGTTACTCACTGTCCGATCTCACTGGCTCCATCCTCCCCGGGTTACACACTGTCCGATCTCACTGGCTCCAACCTCTCCGTGTTACTCACTGTCCGATCTCACTGGCTCCATCCTCCCCGGGTTACTCACTGTCCGATCTCACTGGCTCCATCCTCCTCAGGTTACTCACTGTCCGATCTCACTGGCTCCATCCTCCCCGGGTTACACACTGTCCGATCTCACCGGCTCCATCCTCTCCGTGTTACACACTGTCCGATCTCACTGGCTCCATCCTCCCCGGGTTACACACTGTCCGATCTCACTGACTCCATCCTCCCCGGGTTACACACTGTCCGATCTCACTGGCTCCATCCTCCCCGGGTTACACACTGTCCGATCTCACTGGCTCCATCCTCCCCGGGTTACTCACTGTCCGATCTCACTGACTCCATCCTCCCCGGGTTACACACTGTCCGATCTCACTGGCTCCATCCTCCCCGGGTTACACACTGTCCGATCTCACTGGCTCCATCCTCCCCGGGTTACTCACTGTCCGATCTCACTGGCTCTCACCTCCCCGGATTACACACTGGACGATCTCACTGGCTCCATCCTCCCCGGCTTACACACTGTCCGATCTCACTGGCTCCATCCTCCCCGCGTTACACACTGTCCAATCTCTCCGTTTTCGTCCTCCCCGGGTTACACACTGTCCGATCTCACTGGCTCCATCCTCCCCGGGTTACTCACTGTCCGATCTCACTGGCTCCATCCTCCCCGGGTTACACACTGTCCGATCTCACTGGCTCCATCCGGCCCGGGTTACACACTGTCCGATCTCACTGGCTCCATTTTCCTAAATTATCTCCTGTCCCTTGATGTGGAATATGCAATAAGACGGTCTTCACTTCAAGGAAGTCTGAGTCAAGTGAAAAGGAATCTGGCCCGGATTGACTGGAATTGAGTACAGTAAATTAAGATTGTGTGACTTTTAAAGTGGAGGTCGACTTAGACACATCCCCACAAGAAAGAATGTAAGGACATTCAGGGTTAGATTTTCCGAGATGACTAAATATGTCGAAATTAAAATAAAATGGTATTCGATCAATGAAAAGTTCAATATACAATAGAGAAAAGATTTGAATACAAAATTGACAGGATAAAATTGAAAATAGCAATAAAGAATGTATTGGAACTTTTTTCTTCATTCATCACGGGATGTGGGCTTCGCTCACTGGGCCAGCATTTATTGACCATCCCTAGTTGGCCTTCAGAAGGTGTTGATGATCTGCCTTCTTGAACCACAGCAGCCAATGTGGTCTAGGTACACCCACAGTGCTGTCCAGAAGGGAGTCCCATGATTTTGAACCAATGACAGTGAAGGAATGGTGATTTTTTTTCCAAGTCAAGATGGTGAGTGGCTTGGAGGAGAACTTCCAGATGGTGGTCTTACCATCTATCTGCTGCCCTTGTCCTTCTAGGTGGTAGTGGTCGTGGGTTTGGAAGGTGCTGTCTAAGGAGCCTTGGTGAATTCCTGCAGTGCATCTTGTAGATGGAACACACTGCTGCTACTGTGCGTCGGTGGTGGAGGGAGTGAATGTTTGTGGATGCGGTGCCAATAAAGCAGACTGCTTTGTCCTGGACGGTGTCAAGCTTCTTCAATGTTGTAGGAGCTGCACTCATCCAGGCAAGTGGGGAGTATTCCATCACACTCCTGCCTTGTAGATGGTGGACAGACTTTGGGGAGTCATGAGGTGAGTTACTCATCGCACAGTTCCTAGCCTCTGAACTGCTCTTGTAGCCACAGTATTTATATGGCTGGTCCAGTTCAGTTTCTGGTCAATGGTAACCCCCAGGATGTTGATAGTTGGGAATTCAGTGATGGTCATGCAATTGAACATCAAGGGGCGATGGTCGGATATTCTCTTGTTGGAGATGGTCATTGCCTGACACTTATGCGGCGTGAATGTTACTTGCCACTTGTCAGCCCAAGCCTGGATATTGTCCAGGTCTTGCTGCATTTGGACATGGACTGGTTCAGTATCTGAGGACTCGCGAATGGTGCTGAACATTGTGCAAACATCAGCGAACATCCCCACTTCTGACCTTATCAGATCATTGATGAAGCAGCTGAAGATGATTGGGCCTGGGACACTACCCTGAGGAACTCCTGCAGTGAGGTCCTGGAGCTGAGATGACTCACCTCCAACAACCACAACGATCTTCCTTTGTGCTGGGTATGACTCCAACCAGCAGAGAGTTTTCCCCCTGATTCCCATTGACTGTAGTTTTTCAAGGGCTCCTTGATACTACACTCGGTCAAATGCTGCCTTGATGTCAAGGGCAGCAACTCTCACCTCAGCTCGGGAGTTCAGCTCTTTTGTCCATGTTTGAACCAAGGCCCGAACGAGGTCAGGAGCTGAGTGGCCCTGGCATAACCTAAACTGGGCATCAGTGAGCAGTTTATTGTAAGCAAGTGCCGCTTGATAGCCCTGTTGATGACCCCTTCTATTACTTTACTGATGATGGAGACTAGAGTGATGAGTCTGTAATTGGCTGGATTGGATTATTCCTGCTTTTTGTGTACAGGACATACCTGGGCAATTTTCCACATAGCCGGGTAGATGCCAGTGTTGTATCTGTACGGAACAACTTGGCTAGGGGCAGAGCAAGTTCTGGAGCACATGTCCTCAGTACTATTGCCGGAATGTTGTCAGGGCCCATAGCCTTTGCAATATCCAGTGCCTTCAGCCATTTCTTGATATCACGTGGAGTGATTCGAATTGGCTGAAGACTGGCATCTGTGATGCTGGGGACAACCAGAGGAAGCCGAGATGGATCATTCACTTGGCACTTCAGGCTGAAGATTGTTGCGAATGCTTCAGTCTTATCTTTTACACTGCTGTGCTGGGCTCCTCCATCATTGAGGATGGGGATATTTGTGGAGCCACCTCCTCCAGTGGGTTGTTTAATTGTCCACCACAATTCATGACTGGATGTGGCCGGATTGCAGAGATTAGATCTGATCCGTTGGTTGTGGGATAGCTTAGCCCTGTCTATCACTTGCTGCTTATGCTCTTTGGTACACAAGTAGTCCTGTGTTATCGCTTCACCAGGTTGACACCTCATTTTTAGGTATGCCTGGTGCTGCTCCTGGCATGCCCTCCTGCATTGAACCAGGGTTGATCCCCTGGCTTGATGGTAATGGAAGAGTGAGGGATATGCTGGGCCATGAGGTTACAGATTGTGGTCAAGTACAATTCTGCTGCTGCTGCTGATGGCCCACAGCGCCTCATGGGCGACCAGTCTTGAGTTGCTAGATCTGTTTGAAATCTATCCCATTTAGCACGGTGGTAGTGCCACACTGACTGTGCACTGGTCACTCCTACCGATACTGTCATGGACAGTTAGATCTGCGGCAGGCAGGTTGGTGAAGATGAGGTCAAGTATGTTTTTCCCTCTAGTTGGTTCCCTCACCACCTGCCGCAGACCCAGTCTAGCAGCTATGTCATTTAGGACTTGGCCAGCTCGGTCAGTAGTGGTGCTACCGAGCCGCTCTTGGTGATGGACATTGAAGTCCCCCACCCAGAGAACATTCTGCACCCTTGCCACTCTCAGTGCTTCCTCCAAGTGATGTTCAACATGGAGGGGCACATCAGCTGAGGGAGGGCGGTACGTGGTAATCAGCAGGAGGTTTCCTTCCCATGTTTTACATGATGCCATGAAACTTCATGGAGTCCGGAGTCGATGTTGAGGGCAACTCCCTGTCCACTGTATACCACTGTATACCACTGTGCTGCCACCTCTACTGGGCCTGTCTTGCCCGTGGGACAGGACATACCCAGGGATGGTGATGGTAGAGTCTGGGACATTATCTGTAAGGTATGATTCCGTGAGGATAACTATGTCAGGCTGTTAATTGAGTAGCCTGTGAGACAGCTCTCCCAACTATGGCACTAGCCCCCAGATGTTAGTAAGGACGACTTTGCCAGGTCGACAGGGCTGCGATTGCTGATGTTGTTTCCGGTTCCGAGGTCGATACCGGGTGGTCCGTCCGGTTTCTGTCTTTGTAGCGGTTTGTTACAACTTAGTGGCTTACATTTAAGAGTCAACAACATTGCCGTGGGTCTAGAGGTCTGGAGTGACATGTAGGCCAGACAGATTTCCTTCCCATAAGACCATAAGATATAGGAGCAGAAATTAGGCCATTCGGCCCATCGAGTCTGCTCCGCCATTCAATCATGGCTGATAAGTTTCCCAACTCCATTCACCCGACTTCTCCCCGTAACCTTTGATCCCCTTACCAATCAAGAACCTATCTATCTCAGTCTTAAATACACTCAATGACCTGGCCTCCACAGCCTTCTGTGGCAATGAATTCCATAGATTCACAACTCTCTGGCTAAAGAAGTTTCTCCTCATCTCTGTTCTAAAAGGTCTTCCCTTTACTCTGAGGCTGTGCCCTCGGGTCCTAGTCTCTCATACTAATGGAAACATCTTCCCCACGTCCACTCTATCCAGACATTTCAGTATTCTGTAGGTTTCAATCAGATCCCCCCTCATCCTTCTAAACTCCATCGAGTATAGATCCAGAGTCCTCAAACATTCCTCATATGTTAAGCCTTTCATTTCTGGGATAAGCTGGTTTAAGGGTGGGGTGGGGGGAAGACAGGTAAAGCTGGATAGAGGGCCAGTGATTGGTGGAGATTGCCAAAAGATGTCATAGACAAAACGACAAAGAGGTGTTCACAGTGGTGACATTAGCTAAGGAATGTGCTAATGGTGACATTAAGGGTAGAAAGCAGGACGAGCAAGGTACAGGTAGCCCTAGGGGGAAGGGATCCAAATAGGCTAAAATATAGAGATAAAACAATGGATAGGAATACATTTAAAAATAATAGAAATAGGTGGGAAAAGAAAAATATATATATGAATTATTGGAAAAGGGGGGATCGGAAATGGGGTGGGGATGGAGGAGAAAGTCCATAATCTAAAGTTTTTGAACTCAATATTCAGTCCGGAAGGTTGTAAAGTGCCTGGTCGGAAGATGAGGTGCTGTTCCTTCAGTTTGCATTGAGCTTCACTAGAACATTGCAGCAAGCCAAGGACGGACATGTGGGCATGACAGCAGGGTGGAGTGTTGAAATGACAAGCGACAGGGAGGTCTGGGTCACGCTTGCGGACACACCGAAGGTGTTCCGCATAGAAGTCACCCAGTCTGTGTTTGGTCTCTCCAATGTAGAGGAAACCGCATTGGGAGCAGCGAATGCAGTAGACTAAAATGAGGGAAGTGTAAGTGAAATGCTGCTTCACTTGAAAGGAGTATTTGGGCCCTTGGACGGTGAGGAGAGGGGAAGTGAAGGGGCAGGTGTTGCACCTTCTGCGGTTGCATGGGAAGGTGCTGTGGGAGGGGGTTGAGGTGTAGGGGGTGATGGAGGAATGGACCAGGGTGCCCAGAGGGATCGATCCCTGCGTAAAACCGCCAGGGGGGGTGAAGGGAAGATGTGTTTGGTGGTGGCATCATGCTGGAACTGGTGGAAATGGCGGAGGATGATCCTTTGAATGCGGAGGCTGGTGGGGTGATAAGTGAGGACAAGGGGGACACTATCATGTTTCTGGGAGGGAGAGGAAGGTGTGAGGGCGAATGCGCGGGAGGTGGGCCGGACACGGTTGAGGGCCCTGTCAACCACCGTGGGTGGAAAAAACCTCGGTTAAGTAAGAAGGAAGACATGTCAGAGGAACTGTTTCCCACATTTCTGTCTTCACCCCTTCCCCTGTCTCCCAGAACCCTGATAGGGTCCAACGTGTCCTCACTTTTCACCCCACCAGGATCCATATTCAAAGGATCAGCCCCCACTATTTTTGTCATCTCCAACATGAGGCCACCACAAAACACATCTTTTCCTCACCCCCTGTCAGCATTCCATAGGGAGCATTCCCTCCGTGACACTCTAGTCCACTCCTCCATCACCCCTCAAATCCTCATCGCCTTTCAATGGCACCTTCCCATGCAATTGCAGATGGTGCAACACCTCGTCATTTACTGCTTCCGTTCTCATGATCCAAGGCCCCAAACACTCCTTTCAGGAGAAAGGGCGTTTCACTTGCACCTCCTTCAATTTTGCCGACTGTATTCGCTGATCCCGAAGCAGTCTCCTCTATATTGGGGAGACTAAACGCAGAATGGGGGACCGATTTGCAGAACACCTTCACTCAGTCTGCAAGCATGACCCAGACCTTCCTGTTGCTTGCCAATTCAACACACCACCTTGCTCCCATGCCCACATGTCTGTCCATGGCTCCTGCAATGCTCCAGTGAAGCCCAAGGCAAACCGGAGGAACGGCACCTCATCTTTTGATTGGGTAATTTACGGCCTTTTGAAGTGAACATTAAGCACAACAACTTCAGACCATGAACTTTGTGCTAGTGAGTATAGGAATAGGAGATAGAAAGGATGAATGCGTGGCTGAAGAGATGGTGCAGGAGGGAGAGCTTTAGTTTCCGGAATTATTGGGTCTGTTTCTGGCGAAGTTGGGGCCTGTACAAGTCGGAGAGTTGCTCATGAACTGGAACAGGACAAACATCCTTCTGGGGGCTTTGTTAGTGCTGCTGGCAGGGACGGGGGGGCGCAGCTTTAAACTGATTTGGCAGGGGGATGGGATGCAGAGCGGAGGTACAGTAGGGGGTGATGCACAGCCAAATATAGAAGGGAAATGAATCAATCTGGAAGGGAGAACAAATATAGACCTGTTAAGGCACAAAGCTGGATTGCGTTTACTTTAACCCACGGAGTTTTACCAGTAAGGCAGGTTAATTGAGGACATTGATTAACACATAGGAATGTAATGTTGGTGCTATCAGAGAGAGATGGTTGAGGGGAGGACAGGGATGGCAGCTAAATATTACAGTGTATAGAATCTTCATGTGTGACAGGGCAGGGTGTAAAAGAGGAGTTGCCATTGCCCTATTGATCAAGGGTCAATTGCTGCAGTAAAGTGGGATGGTATCATAGAAGATTCCTCAAATGAAGCCATATGGGTAGAACTTAAAAAACAAAAAGGGGGGCAATCTCTTTGCTGGGATTGTACTTTAGGCCTCCAAACATTCAGGGGGAGAGAGAGGAGCAGATATGTAGGGAAATCTCAGTGAAGTGTAAAAGTAATAGGGTAATAATAGTAGGGGATTTCAAATTCCCCAATATTAATTGGGCTGCTCATGATGTGAATGGTGGAATTCTTAAAGTGCATCCAGGAGAGCTTTTTGAGCCAGCATGTAGAAAGTCCCACAAGAGAAGGGGTTGTCCTGGCCCTAATCTTAGGGAATGAAGCCGGGCAAGTGGGAGAAGTGTCAGTGGGGGAGCATTTCGTCGACAGTGACCACAACTCTGAAAATTAAAGTAGTTATGGAAAAGGACAAAGATGGGCTGGACAGAAAGTTACTGAACTGGGTGAAGGCCAGTTTCAATACGATCAGTCAGGATCCGGCCAAAGTGGAGTGGGAGCAGCTACTTGTATGAAAGTCTACATCAGAGCAGTGGGAGTCATTCAAAAAGGCAATAGTGAGAGTTCAGGGCCAACATGTTCCCCTGAAGGTGAAGGGTAGGACCAACAAGTCCAAGAAACCTGCATGCTTCATTGAATAAGTTTATAAAGGTGGCTTATGTCAGATACAGAGGGCTGAAAACAACAGAAGCCCTCGAGGAGTAGAGAAAGTGTGGGTGGGTGTGGGGTGGGGCGCAGGAATAATTAAATAATTAGCAGAGCAAAGCAGGGGCAAGATAAAACACGGGCGGACAAGATATAGGAAAATCCGAAGGCATTTTATAAATATATTAAGGGCAAGAGGATAACCAGGGGAAGAATAGAGCCCACTTGGGGCCAAAGTGGCAATCTGCGTGGAGCCAGAGAGTGAGGTTTTGAACGATTACTTTTCAGCCTTGTTCACTATGGAGAAGGACAATGTAGGTGTAGAAATCAGGGAAGGGCACTGTGATATGTTTGAAGAAATTAACATTGAAGAAAAAGGTATTAGTGGTTTTAGCGAGCTTAAAAGTAGATACATTCCCAGGCCCAGGTGAGATGTACCCAAGGCTGCTTTGTGAGGCAAGGCAGGAGATTGCAGGGGCTCTGGCACTAATTTTCAAATCCTCTCTGGCTACAAGAGAGGCTCCAGGGGGCTAGAGGACAGCGAATTTGGCACCATTATTCAAGAAGCATAGTATGGACAAACCAGGTAATGACAGGGCAGTGAGTCTAACATCAGTGGTAGGGAAACTATTGGAAAAAAATCTGAGGCACAGGATTAATTTCCACTCGCAGGGGCAGGGATTAATCTGGGATAGTCAGTATGGCTTTGTCAGGGGGAGATCATGTCTAACAAATTTGTTTGAATTTTTCGAGGAGGTGACTAGTTTTGTAGATGAGGGTAGTGAAGTTGATGTAGTCAACGTGGACTTAAGTAAGGTTTTTGACAAGGCTCCAGATGGGAGAATGGGCAAGAAAGTAAGAGTCCATTGGATCCAGGGCAATTTGGCAAATTGGATCCGAAATTGGCTTAGTGCCAGGAGGCAGAGTGTCAGGGTCAAAGGTTGTTTTTGCAATTGGAATCCTGTAACGAGTGATGTACTGCAGGGATCAGTTATGGGGCCCTTGCTGTTTGTTCTGTACATTAATGATTTAGACGTGAATATAGGAAGTATGATCAGTAAGTTTGAAGATGACGCGAAAATTGGTGGTGTTGTACATAGTGAGGAGGAAAGTCCTGTAATAGTGAGATATAGATGGGCTGGTAAGATGGCCAGAGCAGTGGCAAATGGAATTTAATCCTGAGAAGTGTGAGGTGATGCATTTTGGGAGGACTAACATGGCAAAGGAATACACAATGAATGGTAGGAGCCTAGGAAGTACAGAGGATCAGAGGGACCTTAGTGTACATGTCCAAAGATCCCTGAAGGTAGCAGCACAGGTAGATAAGGGGGATTAGAAGGCATATGGGATACTTGCCTTTATTAGCCGAGCCATAGAAAATAAGAAGAGGGCGGTAATGTTGGAGCTGTGTAAAACGCTAGTTAGACCACAGCTGGATTACTGTGTGCACTTCTGGTTGCCATAGGAAGGATGTGATTGCACTGGAGAGGGTGCAGACAAGATTCACCAGGGTGTTGCCTGGGCTGCAGCATTTCAGCTTTGGAGAGAGACTGGATAAGCTAGCCTTGTTTTCCTTAGAGCAGAGAAGGTTGAGGGGGGTCCTGATAGAGGTATACAAAATTGGAAGGACAGGCCCAGCAGAGGTGGTAGTACGGTGGTATACACAGTCAACAGGGAGTTGCCCTGGGATTCCTCAACATCATCTCCAGACACCATGAAGTCTCCTGGTCAAACGTGGGCAAGGAAACCTCCTGCTGAATTCCACGTACCGCCCTCCCTCAGCTGATGAATCAGTGCTTCCTCCATGTTGAACACCACTTGGAGGAACCACTGAGGGTGGAAAGGGTGCAAAATGTACTCTGGGAGGGAGACTTCAACGTCCATCACCAAGAGTGGCTCGGTTGCTCCCGACCGAGCTGGCCGAATACAAAAGGAAGTGACTGGCGGCAGACAGTTAAACAATTCACTGGAGGCTGCACAAATATCCCCATCCTCAAATGATGGGGAAGCCAAGCACATCAGTGCATAAGATAAGGCTGTAGCGTTTGCTACAATCTTCAGCCAGAAGTGGCGTGTGGATGATCCATCTCGGCCTCCTCCGGAGCTCCCCAGCATCACAGATGCCAGTCTACAGCCAATTTAATTCACTCCACGTGATATCAAGAAACGGCTGAAGGCACTGGATACAGCAAAGAATATGTACCCCGACAACATTCCGGCAATAATACTGGAGGCTTATGCTCCAGAACTTGCCCTGCCCCTAGCCAAGCTATTCCAATACAACTACAACGTTAGCATCAGCCCAGCTATTTGGAAAATTGCCCAGGCACATCCTGTACACAAAAATCAGGACAAATCCAACTCGGCCAATTACCTCCCCATCAGTCTACTCTCGATCAATAGTAAAGGAATGGAAGGGGTCAGCAACAGTGCTATCAAGCAGCACTTGCTTAGCAGTAACCTGCACAGTGATGCCCAGTTTGAGTTCCGCCAGGGCCACTCAACTCCTGACCTCATTACAGCCTTGATTCAAACATGGACAAAAGAGCTGAACTCGAGGTAAGGTGAAAGTGGTTTCCCTTGACATCAAGGCCACATTTGACAGTGTGTGACACCAAGGAGCCCTAGCAAAACAGGAGTCAATGGGAATCGGGGGAAAATCTCCACTGGTTGGAGTCATGCCTAGCACAAAGGAAGATGGTTGTGGTTGCTGGAGATCAGTCATCTCAGCTCCAGGACATCACTGCAGGAGTTCCTCAGGATAGTGTCCCCAGCCCAACCACCTTCAGCTGCTTCATCAATGACCTTCCTTCCATGATAAGGCCAGAAGTGGGGATGTTCGCTGATGATTGCATAATGTTCAGCACCATTCACGATAATGGAGCAGTCCACGACCAAATGCAGGAAGAGCAGGACAATATCCAGACTTGGGCTGACAAGTGGCAAGTAACACTCACACCACACAAGTGCCAGGAAATGACCATCTCCAACAAGAGAGAATCTAACCACTTGACGTTCAATGGCATTACAATCATGTAACCCCCACTATCAACGTCCTTGTGGGGCGGGGGAGGGGGGGGGTGGTTACCATTGACCAGAAACTGAACTGGACTAGCCATATAAATACAATGGCTACAAGAGCAGGTCAGAGGCTTGGAATCCTGTGATGCGTAACTCATCTTCTGATGCCTCAATGCCTGTCCACCATCTACAAGACATAAGTCAGGAGTGTGAAGGAATACTCCCCATTTGCCTGGATGAGTGCAGCTCCCAAGACACCCAAGAAGCTTGACACCATCCAGGACAAAGTAGCCCACTTGATTGGCACCACATCCAAAAAATATTCACTCCCTCCACCACTGACACACAGTGGCAGCTGTGTGTACCATCTACAAGGTGCACTGCAGGAATTCACCAAGGCTCCATGAACAGCATCTTCCAAGCACACAGTCATTGCCATCTAGATGGACAATGGCAGCAGATAGATGGGAACACCACCACCTGGAAGTTCCCCTCCAAGTCACTCACCATCCTGACTTGGAAATATATCACCATTCCTTCACTGTCACTGGGTCAAAATCCTGGAACTCGCTTCTTAACAGCACTGTGGGTGCACATATACCACATGGAATACAGCAGTTCAAGAAGGCAGCTCATCAGCACCTTCTCAAGGGAAATTAGGGATGGATAATAAATATTGGCCCAGCCAGCGAAGCCCACAACCCATGAATGAATGTTTAAAATGCCAGCGCTAACAGGAAACTGAACATCATCCTGGATGGCCAGAGTCTGAACAATTGCCACCTTTTCTATCTCGGCGTCATCCTTGACAGAAGTCTTACATACAAGCAGCACGTCATCAAGACAGCAGAAAAATAACCTGCAACAGGCTCACAGTAAACTGACAAGATGCTCATGGGGATCACAGGCCAACATCCTAAGGATCTCTCCTCTTGCGATCATGTACTCAAGTGCAGAATACTGCGGCCCATTAAGATACCAATCTGACCACAACAAATGTACCAATGTACATCATGCAGGACTCTTTGACCAAATCACCTCCCTTGGTTCCCTGCTCTGAACAGCAGCACCCCCGCCCCCACCGCCCCACACCATCAGAAGGATAATTGCAACAGGCAAGCAATTGGCAAAAGTCGAGTCTAACCCAGAATGCTCTAATTCAACAACTTCCTCAACCCACCAGCAGTATACCTTCCATCACGCCGTCCCATATGGTTCAACACACGACAGCGAGAAGTAACATCTGTGGACCCATGGCAGGAGGATTAGCGGGAGAAACCATACATCAGAAACCACTCTTGTTGTAGAGCCCACTGCTCATCCACCCAGCTTTGAGCTCCAACAGTGGGTCTCCTAAACCATTTCTAGACTGAACAATGATCTGTGCAGCACTCAACATTAGTGAGGTCGCCAAGACCATCCAGTGTGCTGTGGTGTGGTCCAAACAATGACTCGTATTTTTGAGGAGTGTCCACTGACTAAACAAGAAGGCGGCTAAAAGAACTCCGTCTAGCCACTAACAAAGCTATTGCTTGGCTCTATGATTATACAAACATTAAATAAATAAATTTAAAATCTTAGATGAATGACAGGTGATCTCATTGAAACATAGAAGAATCTGAAGGGGCATGACCGTGTAGACACTGAAAAGCTGTTTCCCATGGCTGGGAATCTAGAAGATGGGATACAGATTATTCAGGATTGAGATAAGGAGGAACTGATTCATTCAGAGTTGTGAATCTTTGGAATTCTCTACCCCAGAGATTGTGGATGCTTGTTTGATCTTGCATGGACAGCACTGGTTCATGAAGGAACCTCACCACCACCTTCTCAATTGGGGATGGGCAATAAAAATGCTGCCTAGACAGTGACACCCACATCCAATGAAATAATAAAAGGAAGGATATAAGGAACGGGTAGGAAAGCAGAGTTGAGGTAGAAGAGTCATTATGATCAGGCATAGTGCAGCAGACTCAAGAGGCCAAAGGGTCCACAGCTTATGTCCACAGCTACTTATGTTCCTGTGTTAAAATTACGGCATTGCCAGATCAGGAGGCAATGCAGTAACACACTAACAGAGACTTACAGTTCACTGCCCGGCAGACAGGAAGAAAAGACACTGATGTCTGTAGAGGAGCAGTCAGGGTCACAGCAGCAGTTGAGTTCACAGACTCTGCCAGTCAGGCCACAGGTACAAATGGGAACAGCTGGAACAAGAGAGAGAGAGAAATGTCTTACCACAGAGCACAGAAAGTATCAAAAACCATCTCCCTCCCATGTCTGAATCCACAATAATTTTCTTCTCCATTTCCCCATATCAATCTGCAAATTTATACTCCCATTGCTTTCTACTTATTCAATCACTGGTGCCAGATATGCTCTCAAACCTTTGAATTAAAAATAACACGGTGAATTTGTGGTCCAATTTTAATCGTGATGCAGGACCAAAGAGACTTCAAAGAAAACACACACAGATATTGAGACATTTTTTTTCTACGTTATAAACAGACTTATAGATTACAAAAATGAGGAAGTTATGTTCAATTTTTATCAATCACAGGTTGGGCCTGAGCGAGAGTTTCCGGGTCCCGCACTTAAAGAGCTGAAGCAGAATTAACAGAATGGTAGCAAGAATGAGAAACTTTACAAGATAAACTGCAGCAGTTCAAGAAGGTAATTAACCACCAGCTTGTCAACGGCATTTAGGAACATGCAACAGATGCTGGCCTTGTCAGTGACACCCAAATCCCATGAAAGAATTTTTAAAAAAACATCAGTTATGTGAAGCCCTGGGAAAACTGGTGCTGTTTCCCTTAGAGCGGAGAAGGCTAAAGGGAGATTGAACAGAGGAGTTCAAAATGAGGAAGGTTTTGATAGTGAGGGAGGAAGTGTTTCCATTGGCAGAGGGGTCGGAAGCAGAGGAGGACAGATTTATGGAATCTGTAATTGGCAAAGGAACCAGAAGGGAGATGAGTTTTTATTTTAAACAGTGAGTTATGATGATCTGGAAGGAGTGATATGAAAGAGCGGGCACAGAAGTAACTCCCCATCCTGCACCACCCCTTCTCGCCACACCATCCTCCCCCGCCCCCTGCCAACTACCTGCTCTGATTGAGAATCTTAGGAATGTGAAAAGAATTGCTCAGTTGAAAGAAACTTTAATGACTGGTGTGGGAGGCCAGGGCAAGGGGACAACTGTCCTAATATCAGAGTCACGATTTTAAAGAGAGCAAGTTAGGAAACATTTCCTGACACAAAGGGTGGGGGAAGTGGAGAACTCTGTCCCAGAAAATTTGTGCTCGAGAACATTCCACACCATATCCAAGCTGTTCCAGTAAAGCTACA